>NC_135369.1:136973264-138173264 GCF_049243985.1 Paroedura picta
AAATATGACTAGGTATGGACTTGACATAAAGAGCTTCCCTTATACCCTTCCCCAAAGGGATACTGCAGTTGTTACATATCTGTAGGCACCACAGTAAGAACGGAGACACCTAATTAAGGTTTTATACACACCAGTTCCCCAGTAAATGAAAAAAAATTAACAAAAATAGATGTCATATGTTAAATGCTCATTGCAAACAATCATTTTGCATTCCTGCAAATAAAATTGTTTTATACTGTAAGCTGGAGGCAAGTGTAACTTATTTTTGTAATAAAGTTTTTATTTTTTTTATGTGTCATTAATATAAATGTGTGTTAGTGCAGAAATCTTCTGGTTTAAAAACTCGTGCGCACACATTTCAGTATGTTTACTTGTATTTACATTTTTTAGAATAGTGGTTTCCAGTAGTCTGTCTCTCTCACATTAATTCAATTTTTGTTATCTTAATAAACCATTTTAGTATATTGTATGTCAATTACTGGGATAGCTGGGACATAAAGTGTAATTTAAAATGTGTCAAGTATTCATGGGAATATGTAAATGTGCCTTGCTAGTTAAGAAAGAAACTAAGTGGTTAAGTGGTAAATCATTGTTGAATGAGATGCCACCTGCCACAGTTTCATATACTGCCCATGACAAAGTACTACTCTCTATAATTGAACATGAAACATGAGTGTTGCATCAGCTTCCAAAATCTTAAACCTGATAGGATGAGGCTTATGGAACGTAGGTTTGCTAAATGTAGCCTTAAATATAACTGATTTCTTTGTAATCCTTGGTGCTGGTACTCCCAGTGCCAAGGAGGATTAAATGCTCCCTTCAATGAGGCTGTTGTGCCAACTGGCATCTTTACTGTCATAGTCTTATAAGGAGCACTGTCAAGCTGTTTATGCCAAATTTGTCTTGATATCTAATGGAGGTATAGGAAGAAGGGGAAGCCTTCTGACTTAAATCTTCTATGTCTCTCCATTGCTGAAAAACAAACTTTTCATAGGTGTTCCAAGCATTGCTAATTGTGGCTTGGCGGGAAAAAGATAAAATGATTGATCGGTCTTTTCAGAATTGTGTTTTTAGTTGATGCCAATGCAATTGAAATTTTGTATTATTCAAGCTGAAATTGTGATCGTCTTCAGCTATGAAAATGGGTTGGGGGGGATGCATATTGAAACTGACTGGAATTGATCAGTATAGTTTGTAAGCAATGGTGAATAACAAGTACCAGAATCTTGACAGTGTTCTTAATTATGAATTCAAGCCATTATGACTTTTACAATTAAATATTATTTGCACTGTTCTGACATTGGTGCAGTTTTTTAGCAGAATAATGAAAAAAAATCTACAGTAAAAATGCATGTGGAAACTTGTATTGTGAAAAATTGATCTTTTAAGAGGAAATGTTAATACTGAAAACTTTTACAATTGGTTCTGTAAATGAAATGAAATTTCATTAATAGCTAACTGAAGGTGACGGGAATATGCTTTTATATAACTTTGGCTTGGTGATATTGAGTACCAGTATTATAGAATTTTTCAGATCAGATCTTAGACATAGGGTACACATATGTATAGAACATGATACTGTCTCACTAAGACAAATGGCTGATTTACTGAAGCCAAAATTCTCCTGTTATATTAGCACGAGTTCTTTCTGTTCCAGGAAAAAAAATACCAGGTTTTGTGTTACAAATGGATTGCGCAAATTAAATGTTCCCATTTTCAGACACTGGAGTAAATGGTGAGGGGAAAGTACATTTCTAATGTTGAAAAATCAGTTCCATGAAAAGTACTTACATAACTTGGTCTAACATGAGGTAGCAGAGAATGCACATGCTATTTAGAAACACACTTCATATATATCTTGAATATTCTTTAAGAAGCAAAAGTTCTTACAGCATGCTTTGATTTGACAGTTCTTTAAAAATTTTCTCTGTTCACTTCTCTTGAATTGTGTAGATAAACATTATAGTACAAATTCAAAAAGACATTGGCATGAGAAATCAAGGTTTTGTTCCTGCATTTAAAAACCCAAAGTAGCAATGTTCAAAGTGGAAAAGCCACTGAGTGAAGAGTTTGCTGTTTGGAATGGCTTCTTTATAGCTGTACAAACCTTGGCTCACTTTCAGATCAAAATAGATCTTCTACAATGCTTTACTTTAAAAAGAGAAACCTAACATGATTGTTTGAAGGCTTAACAAAATGACTAATTGCTGTTGTCTACATCTTGAAATGGCATTTATAGGGCTTAACTGCTACAATTGAAACAGAAGTCCTTAGCAATATTCAGAGTATAACAGTATTACAGCTTAGTGAGCTAATAAAACTACATATTATGTAGACATTTTGGCACTACTCCAGCATAGAAAATTAGGGCCAGGCTTCTTCACAAAGTTTAGAATTTTCTACAAATACATGTAGAGAATACTACTCATATTTTTTTGGCTGAGAGGTCTAGCTTAGACATTGCTCAACTTCATATAATGTAGCGTCATTATCATGAGCTTTTCATTCTGGTTGACTGACCAGTGATAACAGTGACATGGCTGTCTGCTGTTTTGTCACATATATATTACAGAGGCAGTGAATTACAGGTAAGTCTTTAGTCTGTGCCTGTGAGAAAAGAATGCTTAATGATATAATCAGAATGTCTACAGATAGCATTTTTAGAACACTGAACGCTGGATTCTTAAAAATCAGTATATTTCTGTTTTGGTTGGAACATTCAGAAGCATGTTACAGACTATATGATGTATCACAAGCAGCTAGTTTGTACTGTAATAATAAAGTGGAATTGGTAGGTGGGACGTACCAATGTGGCACTTTGCTATTAAGCAAAGATTAGAATGACATGTTCAGAAACTATTGTATTTGTATTAGACAAAATTAAGTTGTTTGCAAGAAAGTTAGACTAGTCACAAATAGAGATGTGAAGGCCAGGAGAGAAGAAACAAAATTGGGGGGGGGGGAATACATCGACTCCCCCATGTCCCCCCTTTGATAATTTTAGGGATTGCGGGGGAGGGGGTAAACCCTCTTGTGGAATATTATTCCTTTGACAATAGGTGAAATGCTTTTAAAGACATGGTGGACATGTAGTACACATGAACAGCTCCTATACATTTTTATTTAATATAACTTACAGACATAACTAACAACTTAAAACAAAAAAACACACAGCTTTTAAATACAAGATGAATTTCTGCACCTTGAATGGTGTCAAATCTTCAAGAGAGGAGTATGCAAGGCGTTCATTTATCCTTTTGATCTGACATGTTATCACTGCCTCGAACCACTATGAGGAAGGGAAAAGATCAGAAAAAGGTGTAACAAAGTCCACCAAAGCCTTGGCAGAGAACTAAGTTTCATTGAGAATTTAGCTCTCTAATCAAATAGCAAAAATTGCATACAATTGCAGTTTTCTGCAAGTAGAGGATATTTGTTTTCTGCAAGTAGAGGATATTTGTGATATTGCTTAGAGAAAACCAAGGCATTTATAACTTAATTGTTGAATATAACTTGAATATTGCAATCTTACATGCGAAGCAAATTACAAATAATTTGATATGACTGTAAGAATTGCATATATTTCAATTATCTTCCCCCAAGTTTTTTTTTTTTGGGGGGGGGGGACTTTCATAACTTTAAAATTTCTGGTAATTATATATGTTTAGTCACAAGTGCTTATCCTAAATGGCCTGCCAGGAAACACAGTAACAAAGAATCTGAGATTTTTGAGTATTTGCCAATGAGGAGCCTCATTAAAACTGAATGATATAAGTGAATAAATCATTAATTTTCTGAGTTAAAAACCCCAGTTGCTGAGAAAAGTTGATATATTTTCTTTTCAGTCCATTTTTATGGTTTGGATACTAGAAAATATCTCCCAGACCATTTGTCAAAGTAGTATTAAGTGGGTTTTGCTATTTTTTTTTTACCCTCTAGGAAGGCTTTTATAGTCCCAGCTTTCACTTTAAGCTTGGGAGTTTTCTATATAGTGTAGTATTGGCTGTATCTTCTGAAACACATTCTTTTCCATGTTTTTTTTCCAATCTCTAATATTTTTGGTCATTTATCCAGAAAAAGTACCAGCGTTTGGAGGGGAGGTGAAATATCCTAATATGACAGGAAACCAGAAATGTTAGTTTTTTTAACTTTGGCTTCCTCCTTCCTGTAGTATAGTAACCCCTCTCCAGTCACTAGTAAGGGAGATTTTGAAAAGGCCGGTGGTCCCTGACGTTAGAACATGGCTCTATTCCCTGTTTTGCCAGTAATTAGCATCATCTCCTGAAAGGGGTTCTAGTCTGCATTGGTTTACGGAAACTATAAACCGTCTGCTTCCAGACTGGTTGCCAGAGACTATCTCCGTAGGAGCCTTCCCCAAAGCACAGTAGTTAACCCCAAGCGCTCCTCGCGAAAAGCAAGTCCCACTACCTAAGCGGGGTCTAATTAGGAGGAGTACTCCGAATACCGTCATCTCATAGCCTCTCACCCAGGGTGAGAGTGAGGCCAGGCGAGGGGCGCAATGCTGGAGGACCTTCCTACCGTTCACCGGAGCGCTTAGCCTGTGGCGGCGCTGAAGGGGGAAGTCGCAGGAGCACCTTCAAGGGTCCGCCGCACTCCTTTAAAGAAATCGAGCCTGGGGAGGAAGGGAGCCGCAAAGTTTTTCGCACGGCCGCCTCTGACGCAGAAGCGGGGCGCCATCGTCCTGTTTCTCATGCGCAGTTAAAGCGCGCCGTTCACGTGAGCCGAAGGGCGGTCACGTGGCGTGGGTCACGTGAGGGAAACCAGAAGCGGCCGGGGGTTGGCTTTCTCCTGGTGCTCGCGCCCTCTCGGTCATGCCGGGCGGGGGTCTTGCGCTTTCCCTTCCCGAAGATGCGGTGGCTGCGCGCGGGGGAGCGGCTGTGGCAGCGCGCGGGGGAGGTGCTGCGCGAGATCTGCCGCCAGTATCCTGTGCTTTGCTGCATTACTTTGGGGCTCAGCGTGGTGAGCTGGTAAGCTTGGGGCTGCTCACAGGGAAAGGGGTTCGTCCGATTCGCGGTCACAGAATCGTGGGGCGTTATTAAAAGACTACTTAAAAAGAAAGAAGGCAAAATTAGAAGTCGTGATCATCTGAGATAGAAAAACCCTCCAGGGTTGTAAACTGCCCTTCTGCGAGTAAAGCTGGGTGTGATCGCGAAGAATTCCTCGGAGGTGTCATGTAGCCTTCTTGTCGGCTCTAAAAAGCAGGAATGATTTGCATCATAATTTGTAGTAGTCTGTTATCTCAAGGTCGTGACTTGCATATGTTTGAGTTGCTCATAAAAAGGCTGGTTCTTTTACTAAACGTGAGTCTTGTGACGCTTTAAAGGGCCAAGTTTTTATCGTCAGTCAGTTACCTTCATTGACATCAGTCATAAAAACAATAGAATCATAGCAGTAATCATAGCAGTAAGAACTGTCATGAGATCGAAGTAAAATCAGAAATAGGTTACAAATTAGGAATACTGACTACTAAGTCTACTAAGGGCAATTAATAGAATCATCATGTCTGACCACTTTTACCAGTGTTTCAAACTATTACTATTAGAAAGTAGCATAAAACAAAAATAGAGTAATAGAACTGAGACATTAGGATGAACAATTCACAGTTAAGAATTAGAATTGGTCACAATAAGAATAGCAAGGAATTTGGCAGCCTGTTTCTTAATATCGGCTTTGGTGTCATTAAAAAGGAATTGGCACACCCAATCTTTGTCCAGAGAAGCCTCTTTCTATAGGAAGGTTGAAAAAAAATTCCTGCAGTGAGTACCAAGAAAGAGCATTCTAGGATTATGTGGAGGATAGATTCAGACAAACTCATCCCACACAGACAGATCCTTTCATGGAAAGGGATACAACTATATCTCCCAGATAAATCATTAGATGGGAAGGCATTTATGCATGCTAACATAAAAGCCTTTGTTGGAAAAGAGAATCTAAAGTACTCCCAAGTTTTTATTTTAACAAAATTTACTGCACTCAAAGGATCATTTATGTTTCTGATTTTAAAAATCTTGTTCTTTAAGGTGCTACTGTGTTCAAACCTTGCTTTTCTATTGCAGACTGCAGACCAACACAGTTACCAACCTGAAAATATTTCTGTAAAGCATCTCTAATAAGCCTTTTTAGTTCCATAAAATTCTTTATCTGCCATTCTCCTCACCTGCTGGTTATTCTAGCAACCTCCCTACCTCTCCAATGTAACTTCAAGATTTCATTTTCTTTTAAAAAGAGCTGTATTGCTTCCATGCCACAGTTGCATACCCCTGTATTAGAGCTTGCTTTGTGCTATGCATGCAATAGGTCTTCATTAGGCATCCTTAGTGGGGGTGGTTAAGTAGTAGTTGTCTAAAAGCAATTATTTTAGCTAGGATACCTGCCAGCAAAGCAAACAAAAGCAAAAGCTTGTTAAATTTTTCTGGCAGTTGTCCCTTGGTATCAAGCTACTTTCTCTAATTTCCATTTCAATTATTAACTTCCATTCAAGTCCTGGAACAGGCATGAAAATAAAAACCAAACAGTCTTTTCTAGCACTTGATAATTCTAAGATCTCCGGTGTTTTCAGACTCACAGGAGCAGAGGAAATTTTCTGTATACTGTCAAAGTTATGTCCTAAAATATAAATGTTTTAAATTGATATTTAGTAAGACTCTTATAGGATTTGTCAGGGTTCTCCATTTTATAAACTAGCTTTCATGAAGTTATAAAATATTTTGAGTGTTCAGCTTTTCTAACATAGTAACTTTCTATGTTGGCATCACCTGGAACTTCACAAACTGTATTCTTTTTTGACAGTATTTCTAGGCTAGAAGGAGTTGTATTAATTATTTTCTTCTTTTTTTGAGGTATTTTCACATTTTAATGATCTTCTGGTCATTTGTGGCAGGATTTGTCACATTTTATTGTTCATTTGGACCAGACTACCTCCTCCCAAATCTGTTGTTCATGCTAAAGCGTAAAAGCAAGGTAACTTCTAACTTTATTTATGTGCTATATTCCGTTTAAGTGGTAAAGTTTAGCTGATTAATCAGGGAGAGCTACTTTTATTTGAGGCTTCTACAGTGTAGTATATATCTATGTCTATGCAAGTTTGGATATGAGCATTGAAGCAGCTGGATTAAAAGCAGTTAATTGATTAATTAACGTAGTAGTAACATTTGTAGTAGTAGTAATTATTAAGCAGACATATTTATAAAAGGCACAGAGCATGCAGTTCATTGAAATGTACACATACGGAGTGCATGAAACAGAGTAGCACATTTTTTCCTTAATGCTATCTTAGATATTTGATAAGTATGCAGTCTATTGATACTTTGTCTTTATCCTGCAGTACACAGATTGACTGCAAACCAAATATCTCAAGATAAAAATCTATTCCAGTTATGTCTGTTTCCCCCTTTTTTTTGAATTTTGATTTTGAAAGGTAGTCTAAAATTCAGTTGATTAAAATTCAGAGGTATTGCAATGCTTTCACACTGACTATATTTAATTGTTTATCATCTGCACTGATGGTAGGAACATATAGAAATAATTCAGCTAATGCTAGATTTTGTCCCTACCTTGGTAATTTGATTGAATATGTGGCTCAAGTATTGCTACATTGTAGATTTTGTACTCAAGTGTGCCTGGATATACTGGAACCTGTTTTAGCTAATTTAAAAAAAAACACACTTGTTTTCTGAGCAGAAGACTTAAAGATATTATTGACTAGGTCTGACCAAAGAATCACTGTACAAGTAGCTAAATTTCTGTTCTCCGATAGGAAAATGTGCCCGCAACAGCAGGAGGCTAGGGGGAGGGCACTAGGCAAGAGGAGGACCAGTTTTGAGAAGAGATGCCCAAGTATAAAAAGTTTGCAAAATACTGCTATACAAATTAGCTAAAGATACTGATTTTTATAATTTATAAAAATAAACTGTTCAGTTTTTTCACTTTTAAGCCTATTAATAACTTCATCACTCTCATTATGTAGAGTTCTCAATGTCGATGGCTTCTGAATAAAGATTTGAAGCTCAAAATGCCTTTTCCCTCCCCCTCTTTTAGCAATTAGATCTGCAAGATCTATTTCTTCAGGGCCACGGGTGTGCTGTTTGTGGTAAAGTCAAATGTAGAAGGCATAGGTAAGATAAATAGGCAATGCTTTCAATTATTGCATTTTTGTACTTTAATGAAAGGACTAAGGCAGTATATTTTATAATTGTATACATTTTTTCTACAGACCTGTATTACTGCTAGAAAGCTATCAGCCATGGTTGGACCTGAAAGTCCCTTCTAAAGTTGATGCATCCCTAGCAGAGGTAAATTCTGTATGTATTGCAGTCCCCCATTGCTCCCTTATTTCAGTCAAAGTTATTCTTGCTTGAAATACTTCAAATTTGCACTTGAATTTCTTCTAGCAATTATGAAAGTATAACTGTTTCCCCAAAGTGCCAAAATCCTCATCAAATGGTCAAATTCTTATATATTTCAAAGTATACATGGTTTTATGGGTTTTAATTGAATTTAATATTTTAACTGTATTTTGTTTAAATGTTTTGAAGTTCGTTGCCTTGTGGGCTCTGATTGGGTGGAGAAGTGGCATAAAAGTGTTCTATATACAATAAATAAAACATATAGACTAGGGTTGTGCGATTCGGCTGCCGAAGCGGCCGTTCCGTCCGGGCGCAGCCAGCGCCGCGCTGTGGGGGGGGGGGAGGGCGGTGCCGGCAGCGGCGTGACAGCGGGCGCAACCACGCAGGCGCGGAATTCCGTGCCTGCGTGATTGCGCCCGCTGTCACACTGCTGCCGGCACCGCCCTCCCCCCCCACGGCGCGGCGCTGGCTGCGCCTGGACGGAACGGCCGCTTCGGCAGCCAAATCGCACAACCCTAATATAGACTCATCATTTAAAGCTGTTTCAGTGATATAATAAATCTGTCCCTGTCTTCAGGGACCTTCCCGGGGAGGCTGAAGGATGCAGTTGTCCAACCCTTATTGAAGAATCTATCTCTGGGCCTGCAGGACCCTGGCATTTCTGGGGAAGGTGGTTGAGGAGGCAGTTGCAGATTAGCTAAAGGCATACCAAGATGAAGCATTGGTACTGGACCCATTCCAATGCAGTTTCTGACCTGGCCATGGGGGGGAAATGGCTTAGGTTGCCTTGACAGATGATCTCCAAAGACAGCTGGACCGAGGCGAGTTGGCACTGCTTGTATTATTAGATCTCACAGCAGTGTTCAACATTGTAGACCATGATCTGTTAGCTCACTGACTTGCTAAGTTGGGGATGCAGGGCTCAGCCTTGCAGTGGCTTCATGGTTGGGGACAGAGGGTTGCCATTGGGGAAGAAAAATTGCATGCTTCAAACTCCAGCGCAGAGTGCCGCAGAGCACAATTCTTTCCCCTATACTATTCAATATCTTTACGTGCCCTCTAGCCCAACTTCTCTGGAGATATGGGCTTGGGTGTCACCAGTATGCAGATGATGCCCAGCTCCATCTGTTAATGAGTGGCCAGCCGAATATTCCCCCCAAATCCTGTCTAGGAGCCGTGGCAGAATAGCTCCAGCAAAGCCACCTGAAGCTAACTCCCTGAAGATAGAGGTCCTGTGGCTGGGTAGGAAAGATGCAGAAGAGGAAGCATGTCTCCCCTGTCTTGACAGGGCACAGTTGGTAGCTATGCAGACCATCAAGAATTTGGGGTGCTCCTTGATGCTTCCCTTACAATGGAGGCTCAGGTCAGAAAGGTAGCCTGGCAGGTGTTTTCCCATCTACACCAAGGAGGGTACAAACTGCCAATGAAGATCCAGACCCATTTAGAGCTATCAGAGTTCCAAAGGGCCTGTAAAATGGTGCTCTTCCACAAGGCATCAGGTTGAGGCCAGTGTCAGCACTTGATGGCATCAATAAATGGATTCCCCTGTTTGCACTTTACTTCCTCTATTTCAACCTTGGGGATTATAATCTGTATCTGGACCTGTTTGACCCTAGGCATATGGGGAGTTTTGTGATGGAGTGGTTTTGGTATGGCCTTTGGTGGGGCATTATCTGAGCATGAAACCTTTGGGTTGGCAGGTAGATGTGAATTTCCTGCATTCTGCAGGGGGTTGGACTAGTTGACCCTGGAGTTCCCAGGAATTTTAAAGTTATTTGCAATAGGTTTTATAGAGTTTTAGAAAATTTGTATATGATTTTAATATGGTCAGCCATGCTGAGAGAGTTGCAGGAGCTTAACAATCCCATTAAATACATGCTTTCATTTATTGCTCAGTTCTTGGTTCTTTTTTCCACACAGGTATTTGAACTAGTGCTAGAAAATTTTGTTTATCCATGGTACAGGTATGATATTTTGTGAAGTCTTTCTTTTTTAAAAATTCCATGTGCTGAATAAAGGCAAGAGTTGCATTCTCACCAACCTTTAAACAGATATGTATATGAAGCTGGTTTGACACTTGCACACATGTCTCCCCCCCCTGCCCCCCAGCATACCCAATCCTGGGGTAAAACCAATCCTGATTACTAGTGTTATAGAAAGGCCCGTGTCTGGGTTAACTTTCCCATCCCCTATGCCTTCCTTTTGAAATGCTGTTATCCTCAAGGCTTATCCCGTGTGTTTTTTTAAAAAAATATTTATAAATATTTGAATTGTTTTCTGATTGCTGATGGTAGGGTTAGCTTTGAGCTGCTGCATGACAACTCAGTTCTGCTTGTGTTATGACTGAGTTGCCCAGATAAGATTTATTTTGTTTGTGGCTGAGGAGAAAATGCATAGTTAAGATAACAGGTTAAAAACCCTGTATCCAATCCAAATGTATTTGTATTCCCTGGACCTGGGAGTTTCCATGATCTCAGTTTTTGCATTTTGAAGCTATACCCCGGCAGAACAGTAGGGGGTGCCTAAACATTACTTGGTGCTTTATTATGTTAGGGGAGTGGTGGGTTTTCTGTTGGGTGAGTTAATTTCAAGGGACAAAGGTGGAAAAAGTTGTTGTTCTCAGAACTTGTAAGTGAAAAGCTAACTTTCATAATCTAATGAGAGGATCTGAAAATAGTCTTGCATTGTTTAATACACAGTGATATTTGATGCTGTACACATTTCACAGAATGGTCACTGCTTGTAACAGGGGTTTTAATCTTTGTATATTATCCTTCATTTAGCCTAAAGACTTGGAGGGATAATTTGAGCTAGTCTGTTCCTTTTAATTAAATGTTGCCAAACCTGTCATTCTCCGATCAGATAATTCTAAGAGCCATATTAACATTGAGGACTATTTTGAATGATTAGCAATATGCACATATTGTGTTTTCACATTTTGAAGGGACATAACGGATGATGAAGCATTTGTGGATGAACTGAGAGTAACACTGCGATTTTTTGCATCCGTATTACTTCGCAGAATTTACAAGGTAACCGTTACAGTGTTTGAGTTGTGATGAACTTTTAATGGAGGACTTTTGGGCGATTGGATTAAAAGCAAGAGGCCTGTGAGCTTTTCCATACTGTTTGTTTACATCTGTTTTTGATTAGTTGAGCAGTTATGGGATGTCTTACTGTCTGATCTTCTTTATCCCATCCATGGGAATTGTCTAGAGACAGTGATGAAAGATCAGATGCCACACATGGAATGACAGTAACCAGAGGCCTCTTGGGTGAAACAACTAACTAGTTTAGGTATATAGTTCAGAAAGGCCTCAAAAACAGTCCGTGTTGCTATAACAATGCATTTTCCCACATGATGCTGTATACCAGGAGACTGACCCCACAATGGCTGTTACAGTCACTTAAATTTAACTATATAATTATATTCTGTCAAATTGTTTTCCATCAAAGAAGCATCTTCAGGATTCAGTATTCTCTGTCAACTGTGTTTCAGTATTTGTATGTCTGATTAGTAAAGCTGTAGAGGAACATATGATTTCTAGTCATCTGTGTAGCGGAAATAGAATAATTTTTTCTTCCTTTGGTCTTATTCTTCAGGTGGATATTCCATCTGTTATAACAAAGAAAATGCTGAAGGCAGCTTTGAAGCATATAGAAGTAATAGTGAAAGCTAGACATAAAGGTAACACAGAACTCTTATATATTATTATTATTATTATTATTATTATTATTATTATTATTATTATTATTATTATTATTACTGCATTAAACTGATGAAACCATCTCTGTTCCTTGTGAACTACACATTCACTTAAATCGGGGCCAAGACTTTAGGTGGTAGTTCCTCCAAGAAACAATAGAGGTCATAACGCAGAGGCAAGAAATGGCAGACTACCTTGAACATCCCTTTCCTGACTGCCCTTCAGTCCTCAGATCTCCTAGCTAGGCTGCACACCGTACGATAAGTGTGAACTACACAGATATATGTACTGAGTTTTATTATATACCTGCAAACCTAAAGAGTACATCAAGTTGTGTGCTTTGTGAAACACATAACATAGGTGATTTGCAGCATGGCGTTTAATCCCAAGTAGGCTGGTATAGCGCTTGACTGTAGAACAAAGGCCTAGATCTTAATGATGCATTACTGTTTTGTCTGGTGTCATCTGGGCTTTTTATATCAAAACTTCAATTTTACTTTGATAACTCCCTTTGGGCAACAAAGGTGAAAGCTGCATCTGATATAAATTATGAATCCTCAGTGAACTGAAATCTTAAGAGCTACCCCTTATGGGGAGTTTCCAATACAAAACATGTTACAATTTGTAGAAATGGAGCTTGCCTTTTAAAATATTTGCTTCTCACAGCAGAAACAGACTGTAAACAGTAGACTGGATCCTATGATTCCGTTCTCTTAGCTACAAAACCTTATGTTTGCAAATGGTTTCTTACACTTAAGGAAGGCTCTGCTACTAAGCAGGAACAGAGTTATGGGGTTGAACCCTTTATAAATGTAAGACTAAGTGTTAACTAAAGCTATTGAGGGGTTTTTTTTGGTGCGTGTTTCGTGTTTCACAGCATAAACAGAAATACAATGACTTTCTTTTTACTTGCAGTAAAAAGTGCTGAATATTTAACACAAGCTGCCTTAGAAGAATATGGACCAGAACTTCATGTGGCCTTAAGAAGCAGAAGAGATGAACTTCTTTATTTAAGGAAACTTACGGAACTTCTTTTCCCCTATATTCTACCTCCGAGAGCAACAGATTGCAGGTATAATGCAGTAGTAACATTTGGACTAACAGCATGCCGTACTTTTGAATAGTATAGCAAAAAGATACAGCAGAAAAAAATTATTGTACACTGGGCAAAACTAGCAGGAGCATGACTGTTTCTGTGTTGTCTCACAAAAGACCTGTGAAATTGGATTACTAGAATGCGTTCATCAGCTCTTGAAATATTAATCAGGAGGCTGGTAGTGTGATAGTGGGTCTTGCATTACCTGTATTGGTTCCCAGAACCTTCTGTGCAAGTAGAAATGGCTATCAAAATGCACCCTGACTGTCTACTCTGATATTTTTCACAGAGTCAGTAACATCTGTATCCTAAACATGTTTACACTAATCCAGAGTTCTCTAGGTGCTTTGACATGCCCATGAAATTCCACACGAGCAGCACATTTAATTAAAGCCTGGGGAATTTTAGATGTTTATTTCATTGCTAAGGTAAAGAAATAATCCTCATGCATGCAGGAGTTACATTTAGATCTTTTTGCTTCTTACAACTCCTTGTTCTGTTGCATGGAGCTTTATTCAATTCACGGAATTTCATTCAAATTATGTTAGTGTAACTTCTGTGTTAGGTGTGAAGGATCTCACATTAAACAATGTAAAATAATGGGACATATATTGGACTGGAGGTTATAACTTGTCTATCTTCTTCTAGTGCTTCCTTTATTGTTTCTGTTCATCTTTCTCGCTAGTTGCTCTAGTGCTTATTGCTCTTTCCATAAGAAAAAGAAGTTGGGGAAGGAAAGGAATGGTTGACATTGCAATCATAGAGTTATGAACTGCAAACCCTTGAGACCTCTCGAAAGTTGGTGCTGAGATCATAGGACTCAATTGGATAAAAAAAAGAAGAGTTGATTCTTATATGCCGCTTTTCTCTACCCGAAGGAGGCTCAAAGCGGCTTACAGTCGCCTTCCCTTTCCTCTCCCCACAACAGACACCCTGTGGGGTGGGTGAGGCTGGGAGAGCCCTGATATCACTGCTCGGTCAGAACAGTTTTATCAGTGCTCTGGCAAGCCCAAGGTCACCCAGCTGGCTGCAAGTGGGGAAGTGCAGAATCAAACCTGGCATGCCAGATTAGAAGTCTGCACTCCTAACCACTACACCAAACTGGCTCTCTACACCAAACCCACACAGCCCCAGCCTGTTGCAGTGCAGAGGAGCAAATGGCCATAAGCACAGCCTCCTTGCTTTTGCACTAATGGAAGTACTGCTCGCAGAAAAAAAATTGGGTGATTCTGACAAGTTCCCACCACAGCCACTGGGCTGCATGATTTTGGTCCAATATCCCACTCTTTCCAGCACTTTAGTCCACGTTCCACTTCCCCAAGAAATCCCTGGACAGCAGTTTTGAAGGTTCCTAGTAGAAGGCCTGTTTGTAACCACAGAATCTGTAAGGCAACCTGCTCTCTGGCGGTCAGGGAAAGCCAGTGATCATCCCTCCATGTGATCATCCCAGCATTGGGAGACATATCTGAGGGAGTCAACTACTGAACTCTTCTGGCATTCACCCACTGAAATTATCAGCTCTGTGAGACTCAGGGTCTGTCCAATGTGCAGAGCAGACCTCAATTTTAAGGTAGTAAAAGAGCATCAGAGCCAGGCTCCAGAGCATCTCCTCACTGGGGTGGAGTGGAATTATTTAAGAAGGAGCCAGCTCAGTGTCCAGTTTCCTTTGAGGAGGTGGCAGTGAGTCTCATGGAGGCTGAGAGGGCACTGCTGAATCCCGACCAGAGAGCTTTGTATAGTGATGTTGTGGTGGTGAATGATTAGAATGTGGCCTCTTTGAGTAAAAGGCTGGATGGCGAGAATCGTAGCGAGTGATGTGTGGAATCTTTCAAAATGACCAGCCATGATGTGGAGGAATCAAGGACTGTTGACGAGGCAGGAAATAGAGAAGTCAGGGGATTAATCTGGAGTTTTTGAGGCTGTCATCTTCCTTGAAAATCCATCTCAAGAAGAATATTGCAAAAGGAAGAGGAGGAATAGACATTCTGAAAGCAGATGTGAATCCAACTTTTCTTCCCATCAGAGAATCTGTGCAGGGGATGAAACTTACAAACTCTCTGAATGTGGAGGGAGGAACATTCCAAGAGTTCAGAGTGCGAAAACAATTTTGGTGTCTTACTTCCCATCCAAGAACCCACACAGGGAAAAAATCATGCTTTATAGATAGCTGAAACAGGAAAATCACATCTCTTTTGCAGTGTTTAATACATAATATCATTTTAGCACTCTGTTTTTCAGATACTATCAGAACAGATGGTAAAGATCAATTATACATTCCAGATGCCCAAAGTTGGCCCTAACTTGCAGTAAAGAGCTAGGGACAGAAAAGCCCATTGTGAGGAGAATGTGTACCTAGTACTTTGTTAACTGTACAATGAGAGCTTTTGTTCACTCATTTGAATTGAATTCTGTGTTATGGAAGCTCCTCAGTTTCCAGGGAGAGAGAAAACAGAGGTGCATGAAACCTTGCCTTGTTCTCCTTTCAGGTCACTCTCCTTACTCATAAGAGAAATCCTGTCTGGTTCCATGTTTCTTCCCTCCTTGGACTTCTTAGCTGATCCAGTGAGTATTCTGCCATGTTCATGCTTGCTTATTTGTTTTGTGGGGTGCGGATAAAGCTGTGCAACTTTAGTTTTGAGCTAGGCACCCAAAAGGTTTTGTGTTGATAGCAGTCATTGACATGCAAGAACATAATTTTGCAAGAGCGTTTTTCATCTTCCTTCATTCTGTGTTTCGTTGTGTCTTGTTTTAATGTTTGTTCTGTTGTGTTCTGACTAAATACTCTTGGTGTCTTTGGCTAGCTGTCCATATTTGTCCACTTTCCTCTGTTGAGACAACCATAACCTGCTGCACTCCACTGCATCCATTTCTCTTCTATCTGCTTTCCCTGATCTAGAAGAAGAAGAAGAAGAAGAGTTGGTTCTTATATGCCGCTTTTCCCTACCCGAAGGAGGCTCAAAGCGGCTTACAGTCGCCTTCCCATTCCTCTCCCCACAACAGACACCCTGTGGGGTAGGTGAGGCTGAGAGAGCCCTGATATCACTGCCCGGTCAGAACAGTTTTATCAGTGCCGTGGCGAGCCCAAGGCCACCCAGTTGGTTGCATGTGGGGGAGCGCAGAATCGAACCCGGCATGCCAGATTAGAAGTCCGCACTCCTAACCACTACACCAGACTGGCTCTCTACTCCTTTATGGGAATTCACTGGGACCTGGGTTGACCTTCAGATTTTTCTGATGTTATAAGATTACTTTCAAGATAAATTAGGTACACCCCATACTCTCCCCGATACTATTTAACATCCCCTCACCCAGTTGATCTGGAGGCCCAGACTGGGTTGCTACCAGTATACTGATGACATCTAGTAATTTCTGTTAATAGACAGGCATCTGTCAACACCACCAGATTGTCTGGCTTAAGCAGAGTAGGCTGAAGTTGAATCCAGCCAAGATGAAGGTCCTGTGGTTGGGTCAGCATGTTTCTAGCTCTTGTTGGAGCCCAGCTTTCTGTCAGGAGCCTGGGTGTGATTCTGAATACCTCCCTTACAATGGAGGACCAGCTCATGAATATTGCTCACTGTTTTCCCATCTGCACCAGGCACAAAAATTCGGCACCAGATGTAGTCATGGTGATCCATGCAATGGTCACCTATGGATTGGACTTTTGAAACTTGCTCTATGCAGGGCTTCCCTTGAGACTGCTCCAGAAACTCCCAAGTGGTTCAAAATGGACTTCACGGGACCCAGTGAAGGGCACATATGACACCAGTGCTCTCCCACCTACATTGGCTCCAAATTGGAAACTGGCTTCAGATGAAGGCTTTAGTATTAACCTTTAAAGACCTAAATGGTCTGGGGCCAGCATATCTACAGGACCACCTCTTCCACTATACTCACCAAAGAGCATTGAGGTCATCTGACTCAAACTTGCTTAGGATCCTTAGCCCCAAGGAGGCGAGTCTGGCCTTAACCAAGGCCAGGGCCTTTTCGGCTTTGGACCCAGCCTGGTGGAATGTTCTGCTGAAAGAGATCTGGGCCCTGCAGGACCTTAACCCAGTTCCACAGAGCTGTTCCATCAGGCCTATGGCTGAGGCCCAAACAGAACATCAAGAAGGACTGGCAAAGACCTGAGCTACACAGGAAGGGTGGGCTACAAAAATAAAGTTTATCATTTATCAATTATCGTTTATCGTTTATCGTTTATCGTTTATCGTTTATCGTTTATCATTTATCATTTATCATTTATCATTTATCATTTATCATTTATCATTTATCATTTATCATTTATCATTTTTTATTTTTTATTTTTTATTTTTTATTTTTTATTTTTTATTTTTTATTTTTTATTTTTTATTTTTTATTTTTTATTTTTTATTTTTTATTTTTTATTTTTTATTTTTTATTTTTTATTTTTTATTTTTTATTTTTTATTTTTTATTTTTTATTTTTTATTTTTTATTTTTTATTTTTTATTTATTGCTTCTGCACTTTTAAGTATACAGGGCAGGGTACTACAAGAAGAAAGGAGAGAACACGCTTAATAACACAGACAATCTAACAATACTGTTATCACCTTAAAACCACCAGTAAAATCCATAAAGCTGGCAGAGAACAAAGAGGGATATTCCACCATATCATCAGTCATATAAATCAAACAAAAAACTAACAACCCCAAAATGGAGGAAAAGGCCTTCCCTAAAAGCCTGGTTAACTCTAGATAAGCTTGGTGCCAGGAGAGCTACTGTGCAGGATGGAGTTCTGCAGTTGGGGTGTCGCCACATTGAAGAATGGTTCTTTCTCTCACTGCTGATGGTGGGAGCACATGAAGTAATACGTTGCCTATAAGTTGATAGAGTCAGAAGGAAGCAAAGTGGCCTTTCAGATACCCTGGTTCCAAGATAAACAGGGTTATAAAAGTGATCACTATCATATTGGTTCCAGAACTGAAATGAAGGAAATAGCAGTCAGCAGTCTTTCTGCTGCCTTTTGTACAGATACTTTTTGGGCATATTTCTGAATCTGCGTTGTGCTGAGCTCCTATGTGCTTCAAAGGTGCTTTAATGGGCACATGAGATTCCTTACCCCTTCCTATGACTGCTGTGTTATGCTTTGCAGAATATTGATCGATGATGTTGAGATTCCCCTGACCTTCCTTCAGACAGCTTTGACGGAGGACCCAAGTGGGCAAGGGGTACTAAAAAAAAACAAACCCTTTATGCATGAACAGATTCATTTTGTTTAGTATTATTCTTTTTTTCCTTTTCTTAGGATACTGTGAATCACTTGCTACTTATTTTCATTGATGATAGTCCAGTAAGTACTGACCCCCCCATAACAAAATATGATTTTGCTTATCTTTGTTCTAAGATTATAATTGGGTGAATTATTCTCCCTTGATCCTACAGCCTGAAAAAGCTACAGAACCTGCCTCTCCAGTGGTTCCTTTTCTGCAGAAATTTGCGGAGCCTAGAAATAAGAAGCCCTCTGTAAGCATTAAAATATATAGATTTAAAAACAATGCTTAAATGTTACCTACGGGTCTGTTGAGCAAATAGGGGAAATTGCCTTGTCCATGTTTTGAACCCAACTGACCTCCTTACAGGTTCTTGTTTAGAAAGCGATTATTGTACTGTTAACAGTTATAATATTGTTACTCAATTTTGGTTCCCACTGTTATGGTTGTTATTATGATTGTACCATATATCCCTATGTTTTATATAAACTGCCCTGAGAATTATGGGAGGGCGGTATAGAAATACAATAAAGAAATAAATTGTGCTGGAGAAAAAACTCTGCTCTTGGCAGAATGGCTGTGCAGGTTGTAGAATTGTGAATGCATGTATTTAAATTTGGGAGGAAGGAGAAGTATTATTCCAGATGTTGGGAAATAAGTTACCTTTTTCAACTTACTCAGGCCTTGAAACTGGACCTGAAAGAAATTAGAGAACAACAGGACCTTTTCTTCCTCTTTATGAATTTTCTGAAACAGGAAGCAGCAGTACATGTGTTGCAGTTTTGCCTGGATGTCGGTAAGATTATGTGGATACTATCCTGTTCTTATTGAGAATAATAATTAGTAATAATAATTGCTATACGTGTCTGCTTTGTACACCATAAATAGTAGAGAGATCAATGCCAGAATGATTTTCAGTTGGTAGAAATAGGAAAAATGGGGTGAGGGGGAGGACAGGGATGGGAAGCAGAGAAATGCTGTGGAGAAAGCTGTAATAATGTAACTCATTCAAAATAACTTGGTTGATAATCTGCTCAACTTCAGAATATTTATCACTGGAATCTAAACGGCATAAAAGAGAACTGCTTGAAGCTTTTTGCTGCAGGGTATTAAAACCCAATTGCATTGGAGTAGAAGGAGGGGGAAGTATGAGAGAGTAATTTGTTTGAGGTTAGCGCCTTCTGTATGCTTCAAAACTAAGCCAGTTTGGTGTAGTGGTTAGGAGTGCGGACTTCTAATCTGGCATGCCAGGTTCGATTCTGCGCTCCCCCACATGCAGCCAGCTGGGTGACCTTGGGCTCGCCACGGCACTGATATCAGGGCTCTCTCAGCCTCACCCACCTCACAGGGTGTCTGTTGTGGGGAAAGGAATTGGAAGGCGACTGTAAGCCGCTTTGAGCCTCCTTCGGGTAGGGAAAAGCGGCATATAAGAACCAACTCTTCTTCTTCTCTTCTTCTAAATATCCAGCCTACGTCTGTTATGAATATATTCAGCAATGCATTTTTGTCCTTTTGTCTACCAACAGAGGAATTCAATAATAAAATTTTGCAACCAGAATTACCCGATAGTGAGAAGATGATTCTTCACGAAGAAGTGCAGAAAATCCACAGAACATATTGCTTGGATGAAAGTATTGACAAAATTCAATTTGATCCTTTCATCGTGGAAGAGATAAAAAGTAGTAAGTGGTGAAACTAAATGGGCAACGTAAGAGCTGCTGAACAGACAGAGGGACTAGAGCAAGGGTGGCCAAACTGTGGCTCTCCCGATGTCCATGGGCTACAGTTCCCATGAGTCCCTGCCAGCATGGCCATCTTGTTAACTGCATTCCATAGACACCTGGAGAGTCACAGATTGAACACCCCCAGGATGGACAATAAAGTCAGGTAAGGAGAAGTGCTAATTGTGGCAGCTGCCACACCTAAGTCTTTTTGTCTTATCTTGTTATAGCCAATAGGATAGTAGAAATATTGACCTGCAAAATGCATCATTGACTTTGTGACACAAATGCATGCATAAAAGAAGCCTCCTTCATGTTCTGTCTCTTGATGCCTCTTTTGATCTTGTGTGTGTCCTGGCCTGCTTCTAAGGTGTTATATTGGGAAGAAAAAGATAAAACATTACAAAGATAGGGCTTGTTGGCCTAGCTGCTAATCTTGAAATTCTTTACTGCCAAGCATTTCTTGCACTTCAGACAGTTTTACTTGCAAATAGTTCCAGTCAGCATTTTCTGTGTTTTTACCCATAGTTGCCGAGGGTCCCTATGATCAAGTTGTGAAGTTGCAAACCATGCGATGCTTTTTTGAAGCCTACGAACATGTTTTGTGTCTCTTAGAGAACGTCTTCACTCCTATGTTTTGTCACAGCAGTGAGGTAATCCTGAATATGGACAATGTTCGCCGGTTTTAAAGATGTATTTTTATGTTCAAATGGTAGCCCAAATGTTTTTGTTTCTGTTTGGTTAAGGTGACTTTCGGAATCACCAAGTTTTGCTCTCTCTGGTGTTACTTTGTTCGAAAGGAGCTGGGTGATTGGTCTCTCCATTGACAGAATTCCACAGTGAAACTTTTCATGTCTGTTTTAAAAGGGAGAAGCACACGTGGGTAGGGGGAAGTAGCTTAGTAGACAATTTCTGCTAAGAATGCCTACCTTTGAGAGTCTGTTTGGTGTAGTGGTTAAAAGCAGCGGCCTATAATATGGAAAACCCAGTTTGATTCCCTGCTTCTCCACATGCAGCTGGCTGGGTGACCTCGGGTCAGTTGCAATTCTGTCAAAGCTCTCTCAGCCTCACTCCATGTCTGTTGTGGGGAGAGTAAGCCGCTTTGAGACTCTGTCAAGTAGTAAGCCCGCTCTTCGTCTCCTCTTCTTTGTAGAAAGTTGCCACCCAGCTCCCCAAACTCCTCTGGGTGCAGGTTAAATCCTGCATGTTTACCTTCTGCGGCTGAGTAATATCCTTAGCTGAGGACCCAGTGTACAGGCTTTGCAATTTGGGGATTGTTGCTAATGGAGCAGAGCACTGCAACATAAGTACTGAAGTCAGCCTGGTGCTTATCTCTGAACCCTTCATCACCTGATCCCCCAACTCTCACCCCTCAGGGAGGCCATCAGTCTGCTTGGCCCTTTGTTCAGTCTGGCCAACTTGTTGGTTGTGAGTTTAAACTTGGGGTGGGGAAGGCGGTGTTTGAGGGCAGGATGTACGAGAGGAGCAAGGACAGCTGTGCAATTGAGAGACAAAAGGGGGCTACAAAAAGAAAAGAACTTTGCTTTCCTTTCCCTCCCCTGCCATTTCCACTGACATGACAAAGGGAGTTTGCCACACTGTGGGATAACTGTGGGAAGGATCAATAGACATTTGGGAATATCATTATTCGTTGAGTATTAGGTTTATGGGACACTACCTTCAGCAGTTTTTCCAAATGCAATCCTGTTGCCAAAGTCCTATCAATCAAAATAATTATGAAATAAAGACAGGCCGTATTGGGTAGGGACCAGACCGCCATTCTAGAGTCTCCAGAGCTCTTTCCAGAAGGAGATGGATCTTCTCTCACATGTATGCAACCTTCCTCCTCTTTAGCAGCACAGTAATTGCTGTTGGCTTGTTCTACAGCATCTTATCTGTCAGAATTGGGCTGCGTGGGAACCAGAACTCCATCCTAAGTGAAACTCGACAAAGAATGTTTTTTATGCTCAAGGGTGTTCTCTTCTCCTGGCTAAGGCCAAATTGTAGAAATCTTTGAGAACTACACGGAGTTGTGAATTTCCTGCATTGTTCAGGGGGTTGGACTAGGTCCCTTCCAACTCTATGATTCTAAGTTAAAAGAAAAGCTACGGTAATTCATTCTTTGCATGTTTGTTAATATTTGGAGCACAGGTGATACTTTTTTCTTAAATAATTATGAATGTTTAAATATGACCATCTGATGCTATAGAAGTGGCTTCTTGGAAGCTAGTACAGTTTTGGTGGTGATAGGGGAAATGATGGCAAGCTATTAATTGTTTTCTTCTATCCTTGCTTAGTATTTTAGGCATCTCCTAAAAGGAGTTGAATCTCCAACACGCAATGCCAGATTCAACAGGTGAGTGTATTACATCTGACTGTGCACGAATGCAAAGCTAAACATTTTAATCCACTGAATTTGTAAAAATTCAGTTTTCTAGATTTGAGAACTAATATGTTGAGATTTTAGAATTAAGGTCTTGAAAGAGCAATTATGTCTTCACAATGTCCTGTCTTTTGTAATCCATGGGCTTTCTTCTGATGATATGCCAGACGATGGGTTGGGGACTGAATATGAGCCATGTATTTTTCATTTTTCTCTCTTACTTGGGGCTATTCTTTCAATTTCCTCTTAGTGTTAGTTATGGCATGTTGTGATGTGGGATGATTAACACTTTCTCTCCTAACCAAAGTGGAAAACCTACATCTAGGTGTGGTTTTCAGTTTTATCTTGCAGAAGTTCTAACTATAATTTGCTCACTAGGACCTCTTGCCAAACTAGGGCTTTGCACTACAAAGGAAATATTGGGGAGGGGGAGCTGAGTCTAATGCTTATTTCTGAAGCTGCAAGCCAATCTCATGGAGCTATTGGAGAATTTTCACAGGCAGAAGAGAGCGGGGATCATTATTGATTCCCCCTGCCCTGCAGTAGACCTCCCGATTTCTTGTTATGCTGTTCTTGGAGGTCCCCTTTCTGCAGAGCAATGTATTTTTAGCTGCAGGGATGGGCAGGGTGGGGAAAGATAGTTGAGCCCTGGAGACAGAAGCTCCCTTCCATCTGCAGAAGTTTCTGGGAGATCCAAACCAGTGTTAAAATAAACAAACAAAAAAACAGAAGCACTGAGGTCCTAAAAAGAAAACCGATGAAGAGCTTATACAGACAACATGACATATCCTTGGGCAATTCCTTAATCTCTGTTTGGCTTTACATACATTTTCTCTATAAAAAGGGATTTTTTTCAGATAGTGTTTCATATTAAATGCATAATCAAAAGCCACTCTGTAGGTTTTGTAGGCAATATAGCTAGACATTCTGCCCTTCTAAATAGGAAGCTTACAACCAGGAAGCCAAGGCAGGCACTGCCCAATGGAGATGCTGTGCTTGCTGCTTCAGTTAGACTCAGCTAAGGAAAGTGGTCAGCTGACATTACTGCCTGTCTGAGTGTGATCAAGTAGTGCTCAACATTTAATATGCGGTCTGCCCTGAGCCCCTGTGTGTATATGAGCTGAAATAGTATATAGCTCACCATGCCTTGAATGTAGGGATGGGGCCACTCGCTCATGATACCATTTTTCGGCCTGACGGAGCCTTTTGGATGGCTGCTTAAATAGCATCTGTTTATGGCAGCACAACAGTTGATGTTCTCCCCCCATCCCCAGTTTCCCCGTTTTTACAGCTTGCATTGTTGTGACTGCAGAGAAATGAGAGTTCTCAACAAAAAAACGACAGTGAGAAGAAACTCTGCACATTCAAATACCACATCTGCCACCAGTTGTTAGAGAGTGGGGAGAGGTGCCTTCCTTGCTGTGACACTCCTGTAGACTCAGGCGTCCTTGGAAAGTACCCTCATAAGCAGCTGCCGCCACTCAGGAACCCCATGAAAGCATCTCGCACCGAGAAAATATTCTTGTAGTGCAGTACTAAAATAATAACCAAAGTGATAGGATAGAAACTCTAGAAAATAACCTTCTACTAATCATTTGTGAACCACATGTGCAGCCTGGCATATAGGGAAGAGATTCACAGAAATATCTTAGATGGTCCTAAATAAAGGCAAAAATAAATCTCTATGAAAAATACGGGGGGGGGGGTGGAACCACACAAGAACCATAGCACAGAGCATTCCAAAAGAAAAGAAATAATATAGTTGAATTAAGTAGACTAACTATACTTTAGATACTGTAGTAGGGTCTTCAGAGCACGTGTAGAGTTCCTTGCAGAACAAGATGCTGGAGGAGTGTGTAATCCCTACTCAGCATCCTGTGGACTCCAGTTTCCACAGAACACCAAGGAAAATCCAAAGTGTCCAGATGTTTATAGTCAATGGAATCTGACCTAAGTCAGCCTCCTCTCTTAAAAGTGGTAAGATGATTTATCCAATCCCATTCAACACCTCATTTCTGATGTCAGAGGGTAGTATTAACAATCAAATTCTTACAAAATATAGTCCCATCCCTACCAAGCATCTGCTAATGGTTCTGAACCAATGGGCTAAAAGGGATTAAGTTTGGCAGGATGGGCTAATGTTCAATTAAACGAATTCTGATGTAAGGTCCAGGATCCCAGCCACTCTAGGTGGCACTCTTGCCCTAGTAAGGTTTCACTGTTTCTGTCACAGCATTGTTATGGCTGAAGTTTCCCAAATATTTTGTCTGTTTAGCTGTGACCAAAAATTCTGCTAACCTCAGACTGATTTTTCTATATGAGTTGGGATTGAGAGCACCAGGTAGCTAGGGAGTTTCATCTGCTGCTGCTTCAAGTGAGTTCACAGTAGGGTTTTTTTTTTCTTTCTGTTTTCTGCTGGCAGCAGAAGGAAGCCTCATTTGCATGTATTTAGATTAGCCTGGTGTGTGTAATTGGCAGTGATGTAGCCCTCTTGCACTTTGTGGCAGGTAGACCTTGCTGTTCAGTCCCTTGAACATTGGCAGCTCTTTTCACGGGAGTTCCAAAACGGCTCTGGGCAGAGGAATTATTTCCTGTTTTCCCAGGAGGAATGTTTTTGGCAGGTTTGCCTTACATAATCACACATTTGTTTCTTTTTCCTGTGGCTCTTGAAAGTATCAAACTGTTCACTTGTCAGTTTCATTCCTGTAGAAGTTAATTTTTCTTTAGCTGCTTGTTTCACATACCTGTTTAGTGCAAACATGTAACTCGTGATATCGTTGCAGGAAGTGCATTTTCTTTGATGGATATTAAAGCATCTAAACTTCTCAAAAAGCTTTGGTTGGTTGAATAGTCAAGACCAATTTTGCACAGATATATAATTCTACTGATGGCTCAGGGCATATGTGAGGAGGCGGGAAGTTTGCCTTCCTCTCTTCACAGCAAATCCCTGTATAGGTTGACTTTAACATATGGGAAAAGAGCAGGTGGTTTTATCCTCAGAGCAAGACTCGAGTCAGGCCCAGGGTGACTTAACTGCATACCCTTTACCCGCGGCAACTATCCTGCAAGTGTTTATGCTGAGTTGGTGCCTGGAAATACATAAGATTCAGGTGGGTAGCCAAGATACTATGAAGTAGCAAAACAAAGGCCGTGTCCACATGAGGAATCTGCCTCTGGACAACGTCTGGTTGCTGACGTTTTTGAGCCCCTTCCACATGACATCACTTGCATCCCAAAGCTGTCTAGGGCCTGGCTCGAGTTTAGCCCAGATTTGCCTCAGGATGAGGGAAATTGCAAAAAGTGGATTTGCCACTCTTTCTTGCATCCCATCAGCGAGCAACCAGAGGCATGGAGGGGGAAACGCACAAAAGTCTCATTAGCACCTGCCCTTCCTTCTCCATGTCCTGCTGCAAGAATTACGTGGTCCGCGTTGCTTTTTAAAAAATGCCTTTAAAAAAATTAATCTCAGGGCTTGGGGTGAGGGGGAGAAAGTTTCAGTCCAGAAGAGAACTGCTGTGCTGTGATTGGTGGCTCGTTGTAATTGACAAGCCAAGGTGCAGGGGACAGAAGTTTGGCTTGTTTTCCCTTGCAGCCTCATCATGAGGCAAAAAGCCACGACAGGGCAGAGGGAAAATATGGGAGGGGTCTCTTGTATGGAGGGCTGCAAACATGAGGTTTACCATCCTGCGTTTGCAAGTAGGAGGCCACACACATTTTGCCCCTCCTTGCAGAAATGGTCAGTGTTTGAGTCCAGTGGCAACCTTAAGACCAAGAAAAGTTTTATTCAAGGTGTGGGCTTTTGTGTGCACGCGCCCTTCATCAGACTGAAAAAAAGCCTTGAATAAAACTTAGTTGGTCTTAAAGGTGCCATTAGGCTCAAATGTTTGTCTTTTAGTGGTGCTAGAGATGAGCAGGGAATTTTTAAAAGTCTGCCACTCATTCAGGAGCACTTGGAAAATAGAAAAGCTCAGAAGCGGGGTTGTGTTACGTTGCCAGGTCCTTCCTAGCCACTTGCAGGGGATGGGGGGACTTGCCTGGAGAAAGAGAAAGGCTCAGGCTTTAGTTCCCAGCATCACGCAATAAGTGACATCATCACACCAGTGATGCCCAGGTGACACTTGTATTTAGGCAAAAAGTCAATGGTAAAACCAGCTTCTACTGTAGTGCTTTTGCAACTTAAATGTCGCCTGGGTGTCACTGGTGTGATGATGTCACTTCCTGTGCAATGGCAGCAACCAGGTCTGGAGGGGACCTCCGCCATGGGATCTGGCAACCTTGGGTTGGGTGGATGATGACCACAAATTTTAGCTGGCGCCAAAGGTCAGTTAATCTGTCTGAACCTGCAAGTCGAAATTGCTCACTGGAGTGGACAGTCTGTTCCGTCTCCTAGTTTACCTGTTTATGGTTGCATTTTACCAGATTTGGATCTGGCTTACATTGTCTTTCCTTCAGCAGCCATTTTTACCTCTGAATAGTAGATGTTGGAGATTGTTGAACCCTCCTATGGAAGAGGGAGAAAGGCAAGATTTCACTTGATTCCCACTGGTCCTCATGGCCCCCAGTTGCATGGCATTTTGTCCATGTGGGTCCCACCATCTCCAGTATGAGTTTTTAATGGGTTAAAAAGTTGCTTTAGCAGGAAGTGGGGGAACACTGAGAAAAGTAGTGTAAATTGGTAGATTACAGCTTTCACAACTTTTTTGGGTGCCAGGTACCTCTTAACTGATCTAGAAGGTCCATGTTCCATTCGTGGGCTTCTAGCCAAACAGTATAGAATAGAACAGATCTGTAACAATCATTTGCCTGTCTTCATTAAAAGAAGTTAGCTTTTAAAAAATTCCAAAATGCTAAAAAGGACTGGTGGATTCTATGCCTGTTTTTTGCTCTTCCCTTGCTCTTTTGCCTCACTCTCTTCTAGGTCTCTCCTCATTTGTCCGCAATGCTCTCTCTTCTCACCTCTAATGTGTTCTTTTCTTGTCCACCCTCTATTGCCACTGCTTGTCTCTTCATGTGCCTGACTTGTTCTGATGTACTTTCCCCACTTGTGAGATCTGAGCTGCTGCTGTCCTGATCTGAACAGGCTTTGTTTGCTGCATGCAGGGACAGAGAAAGAGGAAGCAGTAGGTTTACGTCTGTCATTGCTCTCCTGTGTCCCATCTGTGACATTTCCAGCCTGGTCTGAGCAGATATGGTTGGTCTCATCAGGCAGTTGGGTGGTAGGAGGTGCTGCTGGCTGGCTCCAGGCCAAGCCTGTCTGCCACTTTCTCCAGCCTGACCACAAACCTAAGGACCACTGCTATGATGAAAAAGAAGGCTTTATTGGGGAAGGTAACAGGGTAGCCAAACTAAAGGGCTGACATTCCCAACTTACAGGGTTTTGTTTATTATATGCTTAAGAAAAGTGTGTGTCTGCTGCTTTCGCTTGTTTCCATTGATATTAAAATATTTGAGGTATATTTTTGCCATGCTAAATTTGCTCTCTTCAGTCATGGCTACACCTATCCAATAGCATTGTAAACTTTTTTTTTTCCTGCCCAGCCCCATTGGTTCTTTGACAGCTGCCTGTTAAAGACAAAGGATCCTTTCCAGGGGAGAAAACTGCAACCCTCCTGCAGAACAGTTTCATGGTTTGCAGAAACCAGGCCTTTGCTTATCTGGGCTCAATAGGCTGCTGTAGCCTTTTATGGTTCCTGTTCAGATAAATGCATGGCATTTTGGCTTAACTTTGAGCAACCATGACTGAAATGAAACAGGACTTGGCTAGCTTTTAATGGTTTATTTCTCTCTAAGGTGCGTGTGAAACATCTGCTTGTCTTTGCGGTGTCCCAGTTCTGGATTTAGGACACTTTAAAGACAAAACAGATCTCCTGGTTTGGACTGTGCACACTGAGGGGGGGGGCAGCTGTTCTAAGGCAGCATGGTTTGTGTAAAATAGGACTGTTTCTCTCCATTTTCTTCTCTTCTGGACTTGCGGGGGTAATATTATTTGCCTGTTGTTGCAGAAGTAGCCTCAGTTTGGATGACTTTCGGTAAGTCAAGCTGACGCGCCATCCCTGTTGCCTGCTTTACACTGCACCTATTTGTGACCCTCTCATACTGCCTTTATAACAACGAGCTTTAGGACCTATGTTTTCTAATGACTTCAAAGCGGAATTAATGTTGCAGTCGCCTAAGAAACTGCACATACCTGTCATTTATAAAGTTAAGGGGGGAAATTACGTTGTTTGTTTTTAATGCCTAGTGTTATTCAAACATCAGTTTTCTTAACTCTAGAAATATGTCACTTAGCATTCTTACAGATCTACTACCTCGAGGGGGGGAGCAATTTTGTGTCTGGTATATATACAATCTAGCTATACAGTGTGAGCCTATTAAATATGTGAAAATGTATTCCATATCAAGCTTTTAAGAAAGAATACAAATGCACTAGTCATCAGGATGGTTAAATCTATCTGAAAGTTCTTTTTTCTTTGGTAGTAGTGCTAGATGTACAGTTCTGTGCTGTTTTTCATCAACAGAACATATATAATCTATTAGTAGTCTCTTTCCTCCGCCCCTTTTAAGGAAGAGGGGTACAGATAATCATTCCTTACCTCTACTATCCCTTTCTAAAACCATTTTCAACAGGAAGTATATTTTGCTTCCTACCACCCCATTCCTTGGGTTTCTAGAGTAAGAAATAAAGTTGTCTGGTGTAAGGGCAGTATACCAACGTGCATGCATTAATATGCCATATATGTTGAATGCATGGCTGTAGAGAAAAATGCAGGCTTTGTGGCTAATGTCTCTGTTTCACTTAAATGTGCTGGCTTTTGGATGATGTGTTTATAAATGGCTCCCCACAAGATTGTAAACTCTGAATAAAGCTGTTGTGTTGGGTGTAGGTATCTGTCTCATTAGTGATTGCACTTTGTTCTGATATAAAGAGCCATTGGCTGGCACAGGAGGCGGTTCCACTTCTTGAAAAACATCTTGTACCAGAGGAAAGTGCTGCTCTTCACAGAATGAATCCACAGGATCCATTATGTTTAGGACAAACTGTTTTCTTAAGCTAACAGATTTCACCTGCTTCCAATTTGTTCCATAGTTTTAATTAGTCCATGTCCTTTACTGTAGCTTGCTTTTCAAGTTGGTCAGGATCTTTCTCATATCACACATGATTGCTTGGCTGAAGTTTAAACAGTGTGCTAAGCATGGCGCATCAAGCACATTTTGCCTTTTGAGTCGCTGTGCTGCAGCATGAACGGACAATCATGGTAATTGCTCATCATGACAGGTTCTCTTTTTGTGTTTGGTTGCAGAAGATGCTATAGTAAGAAAATAGTAGTTTCCTCCACCATGTAGAGCTTAACTGTTGTCTTAGAGAAGCCTTTCTCAACTTTTTCACAACTGAGAAATCCCTGAACCATTCTTCAGGCTTTGTGAACCCCAGAAGTGGCACGATTGTGCAGAATATGGTTGGGAAACAGAGATGGGTACATGCCCACCCCCTCCTGGCCCATCTTTGGCCAGTTTTTGGGGGGAGGGTCAACATGACCATGACATATATGGTCATTTCACCCAATAAGTATTTAACAAATTTATATATATATATCTAAATATATATATAAATTAGCTCCCACCCTTTCAGGAAACCCTTCCAAGGCTGTCAAAAAACACTTGAAACCCTGGTTGAGAAAGCTTGTCTTAGAATGCATGAAAAGAAACATTTTTTCAGGTCTGTAGTAATACATATTTCTGAAGTATACATTAAAGCCATTTCCTAACTTTCCGTCAAATACTGAATGGTGGAGAGGGCTTTGCTAACAAGAGCAGCCTTAATTTTCAAAAGGATAATTTGTGCAGACAGAAAACTTCCACTGGTGTCCAAAATGCTCTTTATTTCCTCTATAAAATTGAACTGCAACTATTCATTGCACCAAAGTAAGCAAAGTGTTTGGATTTTTCAGAGCCTCTGCACATGACTCTTATGCGCAAAGAACTTCCTTAATTGTTTCTGTTAAGTACCCTGATTTTCTCTACTCGGCGTGTACTATGTATTTTTTATTGTACATAGGAGCACTCAGAAAAAAGGAGAATCCTTTGGGATCAGCAAAATAGGCAGCAAAATCAAAGGAGTTTTCAAGAGCACCACAATGGAAGGATCTGTGCTGCCCAATTATGGTCTGGCTGAAGGCGAGGATGACTTTGTGAGTAGGTTCTTTTGTCCTGATGGTTCTGACAGGCGTGGTTGTCCCTTTTCCTCTCATCTGCCCTCTTAGCCCATGTTGTTATTATTATTATTATTAGATTTCTAGCCCGCCACTTCCCTAAGGCTCGCAGCGGGTGACAACATGTAAAAACCCCATAAATAGGTGGCTGCCTTTGTGCCTATGCATTTATTTATTTATTGCACATAGGTCCAATGCAAAGGTCATTATGAAAATGTTCAGTGGGATGGGTGCTCATGTCTTGCAAGTGTGTGGCTGTGAGTCTTATTTTCCCACTGTGTATTGCCATCATCATCAGAACTAGCCGACGGTCCCGTTTAATCGAGCCATTGTTTTTCTGTGAAAAACAAGAATTTTCCTGATGATCTAAGGGAGGATGAACTTCTAAAATGAAAAGGAAATGTGGCATTTGTCAGCGGCATGCCTGGCTTTTAAATGAATCCTTGAGACCACTGACTTTGGAAATATAGTTCTGCCTGCATTTTTAAAAAGCCAAATTGTGTAACTTCATTTAATTATATTATAAATACATATGTGCATGCATTTTAAAAATGTTTTCTGTTTTTTCTGTTCACTGCCTTAGGGACCCTGAAATGTGGGTAGAAAGGCAACATGAACAGTTTTTTAAAAACAAATAAAAGGATATCCGCTCTATCTACAAATGGTTTATTATGTCAAGTACAGTTTTAACTTTACTGTGCTTGATGCAGTTTGGTAAAGGAAGTACAGATTATTAAGCATCTGCAAGTGATAATATTTGGGATGGGGACGTCTTATTTTCAAAATTTCTGCCACTGTTTCTGTGTTGGGCTACTAGCAGAATTTTACTTCAATTAAAGTGTGTCTTTCTCACAGAGACTCTAGTTTTTCGATACTTAAGCTTTTGCAAAGCCACTACTATTTAATACCGTAAATAACTGTTCATAGCAGGTCATTGTTTGAATTTGAAGCAAGCCAAAATTATGTACTTTGTGCTTTTGTAAGAAATGCATTAACTAAATCACAAGTTCTGTCTTTTATTTTTATTCATTCAATTTATATATTGCCCCTCACTACGATGTCTCGGGGCGATGTACGAAGGACCAGTAAAGTTGGGACATACATTGAATTATTTTTTAACAGTGTAAACAAATCAAAATCAATGATAATAATCAACATCAAAACATAATTTGGAAACAATGAACAGGAACTGCAGTAATTTGGAGAGGAGGAGACCAGGAGGTTTTATAATGTGTCAATAGAGTTTCCTGAGAGAGATGGAGCTGGTAGCAGGGAGGTCTCCCGCTGCTGTTTTCAGCCAAAGGCCTGGTGGAAGAGCTCTGTTTTGCAGCCCCTACAGAACTATCTAATCTCATTGGGGAGCTCATTCCACCAGATTGGAGCCACCGTTGAGAAACAACATACACAGCTTCCTTCAGGAAATTGATGGTAGACTTGAGTTTTGCTTCTGGGAGACATACAGCCTGAGTTCTTTTGGAAGAACATTAGGAAGTCCAAAAGGAAATTTGATCAAAATGTTCTTTGAGTGTTTGAATCTTTCGCTGCAGATTGAAGAAGGCATTATGGTAATGGAAGACGATTCTCCTGTGGAGGCAGCTAGTACTCCAAATACGCCTCGCAATCTGGCAGCTTGGAAAATCAGCATTCCCTTTGTGGACTTTATTGATGACACCCCTATGGAGAGAAAAGAGAGAATACCAGTATTTTGTATTGATGTGGAGAGGAATGATAGAATGGCAGGTAGGCTTTCCAAAAAAACAAGAACAACATTGTGGGTGCCCTAGTGTGCTCATCTGGTCCTGGTGAGATGTATGCTTTCTTTGCATCTCTCATTTTATATTCAGTAGTGTTTCCAAGATGTGTTGCACTCTTTGCAAACATGAGGGAGAACATAAAGTACGTGACTATCTAGAACGGAATGTTGCATCCATTTGGATATCAAGGATAGTATTTGCATTATTTAAATCTTTTTTTTAGTTCTGCGACAGGTCACTGTTGACATCATCAGTTTGTAATAAGGGGTTTCTTCTACTATCTTATATGTTTCCCTTTGAACCCCTTTCAGGCTGGATAGAGGGTTAATCTTATATCTGTATGTATTTGCAGTTGGGCATGAACCTGAACGCTGGTCAATCTACAGAAAATACCTTGAATTTTATGTCCTCGAGTCAAAATTAACAGAATTTCATGGTAAGATTTTGTGTGTGTGTGCATGCATACATTCATAAAACACTCTATGTATGAAAATTTGAGAGAGTTTTATAGTAGATTTCAGTTACAGTAATTTTATGAGTTTGAAACTTTCAGGCACATTTCCTGATGCCCAGCTTCCTTCAAAGAGGATCATTGGGCCAAAAAACTTTGAATACTTACAGTCAAAGAGAGAAGACTTCCAGGAATATCTACAGGTAAGAAGAACTGCTGCTGTCTTGTTGCAACCCCAGTTCCTGTTCAGGGAGGGGATATTAAGGAGCATCACGAGGGGCAAACTGCTAGGAGCTGTACTGCTAAACCCATTCCAGAGCCATAATTCACAATTGCATTAAGAGGTCTTCATCCATTTTCTATATTATATTCCTGTTTTCTAGATTATATTAATCAGCTGCTATGTGTATAATATTTTTCCTATAGTTGTGATTTCTGATAGCTTTGTGCATAAGTGCATTTGCAATATTTGCCTAACATAACCTGAAAATTAATCACTGAAATTCTTATTGTTGGAAAGGAGGTAATTTTAGCGTCATGCTCTTGTTCTTCTTTGTGTCTTTTTCTAAGAAACTGGCGCAGCATCCTGAGCTAAGCAACAGCCAGCTTTTAGCTGACTTCTTGTCCCCGAATGGTGGAGAGACTCAGTTCCTTGAAAAAATATTGCCTGATGTAAATCTAGGTAAGAGCTGTAACCGAAAAATAATTCCCAGATAGAATTGTCTGACTTTGATTTGTATGGATAACTTAAACCTTTTTGTTGTGGTTTCTTGCATGTGCACAACAATTTGCTTCCATTCCAGAACCATGATAATAAGTTCTTTACAAAAGTGTCTTTCCGCTCATAGGGGAATCTTCTACTCGTGATAGACCCCCTTTGGATCCAACCTCTTATCCAAACCTGCCAGTACAAAAGTGGGGCTTGTGCATAGTTTTCAGCTGCACGCATGCATCATTGTCTATAAGTGATTTAACATAAATTCACTGACGTGCTGAAATATTTGGGTTGGCCTCCTTTCTGCCAACACAAGATGCAGACTCTGCTGGTGCAAGAGAGAAAGGGGCAGTTTTGATTGCTTTCTCCTCCCTCCTCATTTGTTGCATCTGTTTTTTATTCATGAGGATTCCCACGACCCCTTTGCTGCTCACAGCTGGCTGCTGGGAGAAGGGGAAATTGGGAGACATTTCTCTCCCATAGAGCTTTTTGTTTTTGAGTAAATATTCTGCGGGTTCTTTTCTTAGCTTTCTAAGACATAGTTTACCAGAAGGGAGACTATAAACCCAGAAAGCAATTCAGTTATTCTGGGGGCAAAAGAACACAGGGCTTTCACATTGGAAAAAAGCAATAAAATGAATAGAATATGCGGTGTTATTGAGGTTGATATCATAAGTTACTATGAACATGCTTTTAGATCTTGAGGCGGATTTTTAAAAAATCTTTGAACAGCATCCCCCTTTTTCCACACGAACTCTATACTCCACACACACCATGAAAATACCATATTTTTGAATGTTCCTTTCACCTTCAAAAGTGGATTAACAGTTATTTAGGGCAGTGGTCCCCAACCTTTTTATCACCGGGGACCACTCAACACTTGACAATTTTACTGAGGCCTGGTGGGGGGGGGGGGTAGTTTACTCCTCTACTCTCAACCACTGCCCTAACGCTCTCTGATCACTATGGTAATGTTTAAACATCCCTTCAGAATCAGATTCAGACACGCCACAACAATGAACATAAGGAACATTTTATTTTCATGGAAATTTTAACTCATGACAATGACAAATCAATGGGAACCCTGAGCTTGTTTCTCTGCAACGAGATAGTCCCATCTGGGAGTGATGGGAGACAATGACACCCGAAGTGTGTTGTAAAGGGCCGTGGGGGGGGGGGGATGAAGTAAAGGGCTGTGGGGGGGGAGAAGGCGTCCTTCGCGGCCCACCTCCAATTAGTCGACAGACCACATGTGGTCCGCAGCCCACAGGTTGGGGATCGCTAATTTAGGGGACTGCTTTTCAGCATCCACACATGCAAAGTTCCCTTCAAGAAGAAGTTGGTTCCTTTACCCCGCTTTTCACTGCCTTAAATTGGCTTACTTTTCCTCTCCCCACAACAGAAATCCTGTGAGGTAGATGAGGCTGAGAGAGCCCTAATATTACTATTACTGCTTGGTCAGAACAGCCTTATCGGTGCTGTGGGGTGCCCAAGGTCATCCAGCTGGTTGCGGGTGGAGGAGGAGCGGGTGGAGGAGGAGCGGGGAATCAAACCCAGATTAGAAGTCGGCGCTCCTAACTACTGCACCAAGCTGCCTCTCAGATTGAACTAGTTGGGCTGTTTTCTGTTTGCTCTAATTCATTTATACACACAGTGGTTCTAGATCTTCTAATGCAAATTACGTGTTTCCCTTTTGTGTGGGATAAATGGCTGCATAAAGAATGCATAAAGAATGTGCCCTTCAAAGAAACCAAGAGGCAGGTACAGGGGGTTGGATCAAGGCCTCCCTTGTGCAAGGAGAAGGCAACTTGTGTAAGTTGTGATGTTGAAAAAACAAAATCTTTTTCTTTTCTTTTTTATGCCACTGTTATGCAGGTAAAATTATAAAATCTGTTCCAGGGAAACTAATAAAAGAGGTGGGTAGAGTTGATTCATTTTATAATTAGTGTCTTTTCCTGATAATTTATTAAGGACTGAAACTTGTCCATTACAGCTGTTTTGTTTAATTTCAGAAAGGCCAGCACCTGGAACCGTTCATTGTAAATTTTATTAATTCCTGTGAATCTCCCAAGCCTAAACCAAGTAGACCAGAGATTACAATTCTCAGTCCTACTTCTGAAAATAATAAAAAGGTACGCTATGCCTGCCAGAATGAAATTGTTCAATAATAAATATGTATTTTATTTAAGTATCATCTCCCACCTTCTCATTTATAGTGTACAGAATTCACCACACAAAATTACACCACACTTTCTTAAAAGTCACTAATAAAACTAAATAGGTCAGGCAATTAAAGGTGGGTGGGTTTTGTGTAATCTGTCCCAATAGCCATATTTCAACATGAACATTTCAGCTATATATTTCTTACCTGGGGAGTGGTTGGTGGCAGCGAGAAGTACAGGAGCCCAGGTCATGCCATGTTCATTTATTGACTTCATTTGTGCTCCACCTTTCTCCTCCATGAGGATTCCAAGCAGCTTATGTTGATCTCCTCCATTTTAGGCGTATAACAACCCTGTGAGATAACTAGGCTGTGTGACAACAGAGTTCCATTTGAACCTGGGTCTCCCAGATCCTAGTCCGAAACTAACAACTACAACACACAACACATTGGCCATATCAAGGGCACCAGGTGTGGCAGCTGTAGCCCAGATGTCAGTATCCAGACTGGTATCTACAGAGGTTTAGATTTTCTGGTCAGCAAAAGCTGGTGTTCTTGCCACAGTGCTTATCAGTCTGGCCGATGTTTGTATACCTAGGCAGTAGACACAATTACTTCTGAGCACCTTCTTCCCTCCAGCACAGCCCAGAAGGCCTGTTGGTTCACTGAGGAGCTAGGGGGGATATGTTAGTTGGGTAGGGGGTTGGAGCATAGAGAAAAACTCACAGTGAGTGTGACTAGATACAGGTGGGAACACACTGTCATGCCTAGTCTGTGGAAGTGAGCTGCCAAAGCTGTCCTCTACTCCCATTGTGCTCATCTGATGCCATTTTGCAGAGCTTTGCTAGACTTGAGATGAGCTCTTATCCCAGACCGCTGAGGATGGAAACATGGACGACATACAGGTCCTTTGTGACTTTGAGGTGATGCAGTTTGCAGATAAAATTGCTCACATCTGCCAAGACTTAGAGTCTGCAGCTGGTTCTGTTCAGTTTCAGGAGACTGTGTCTGGTATTAGGTGTATGGGTGATTTTCTGTGGATGAGACCTGAGGAGTGGACCAACTGCATATCAATGTACAGCCCATCATGTCTGTTGCCCTTCCTGGTTATTAGAGATGCCCTATGGCTTTCATGTTACAGTGTCTGATAGAGACTAGTCTTGCCCCTCGCCCCGCAAATGTTGTGTTCTCTATGTTCCATCTTTCAAAAGCGAGGCAGGTAGCAACCGGAGATAGGGCTTTTTCAGCAGTGGCCACTCATGTCTGAAGAATACATTTGTATCACCCATGTGACTTTATTTTAGGCATCAGGCAAAATCTTTTTCTAACCCAGGCTTTAAATTAGGGGTTGATTTTAACATCATTTTTTTATAGCCTGCAAACTGAGAGAAACTAATTTTAAGCTGCTCAGAATTTTGTGTTAATGCTTTATCTAGGTTTTAATTAATAACTTAAACATGTATCATCTTACTTGGTCAGCTGCCTTAGATTGGTTCCCTGGAGAGACACCATAGAATTGGTCTAAATAAAAATAACTGCATTACATGCATTCTGGGAAACTATCAGTGAGTATGCTCTTGGAACCTCCTCAGCAAATCTGTTACATAATGCTGAGTCTGGAAAAGATGGAAGGCACTGTTAAGGGGAATTGGTGAAAAAACATAAACTTGCCTCCAAAACTGCTTCAGGATAGGTGCAAAAGCTATCTCCTGGGAGTCAGTGAGGGACAGTTGATGATAGAGGGGACATTACAAAATCCTGATATTTGATTATAACTTCTGTTCAAATCGCCATGTTTTGTGAGGAATTGGTCCTTTTTCCTGCTTGGGCTGTCATACAGATATCGTTACCTGGAGATTTGTTATTGCTTAAGAAAAGTTCCACTCTTCAGTCAAAGCCAAGCAAACATTTATATTGGGAATCCATTCTGATGATAACTTTATATTTGTGCTTTAAAAAAAAAACTTGGTGGACTTTCTTGTTGTTTAATTTCAGCTTTTTAACGAACTGTATAAGAACAATGCAAACCGTGCTGAGAATTCAGAACGAAGACAAAATCAGAACTATTTTATGGAAATGATGACAGTGGAAGGAGTCTATGACTACCTAATGTACATTGGTGAGATATGACTTCTGCCTTCTTTTTTTCTGAGCATGATACATAACCTTGGTCAGGTTTGGCTACTAGTGCCCTATCTGTCCTCTGAACACCTAGCCATGGTGATCCATATGACCTTCCCTCCCTCTGACTGGGCAAAAAGGGTGTCCCTCAGCATTCTTCTCTGCAAGGGGACTGCCCCTACCAATGCACCCCTCTTTCCCCCAGGGCTTTGCACTCTGCTAGTTCCAATTTACTGGCCGTTCCTGGCCCCAAAGAGGCTTGCCTGGCCTCAACTAGGGCCAGGGCCTTTTCAGACCTGGCCCCTACCTGATGGAATGAGCTCCCGGGGAACCACAGCCCTGTGGGAGCTTTCAGCTTTTTGCAGGGACTGTAAGGTGGAGCTCTTCCAGCAGGTCTATGGTTGAAGCCAGTGCAGAGAAAAGATCTGTGGGCCCCCCCAAAGGAAGGGGCCCCCCACATTTTAACAGTGGTGGACAGCAGTTCTCCCCTAGTTCCCAGCATGGGTAGGTGGGAGGTTGATTTTCTGCTGTGCTTGTTATTGGAATCTGTGTCCTTGTTAATTGTTGTAATTTTAGCAGGGTTTTTAGGGGACTTTGTATCTTTATCTTGTAACTCCCCACGACCCGGCTCTGCCGAGAGTGCTGGGAAATAAATTATAACAATAATAATAATAATAATAATAATAATAGTAGTAGTAGTAATAGTAATAGGTTAAAAGTGAATTGATAGGAATTAACTTGTTGGTCATTCCCAGCTGCAGAGAAGCTTGGCTGGCCTTGACCCGGGCCAGATCCTTTTCATTCCTGGCCCCTACCTGGTAGAATGAGCTCCGAGAAGAGCTGCAGGCCCCTGGGAGTCTGCAGCATTCCGCAGGACCTCTAAGGTCTATGGTTGGGGTCAGTGCAGTGAGAAGATAGGATGCGCCCGCCTAAGGAAGGATGATTTACCACCATGTCTAAAAAACATTGGTGTGACTAGCAGATGTAGTCCCCCTGATGCCCTGCTGGCAATCACGCTGCTGTGGGGGGTGGGGGGAGGTTGAATTTTTACCACCATGTATTATTATTATTAGAGCCTCTTGTGGCGCATAGTGGTAAGGCCGCCGACATGCTGTCTGAAGCTCTGACCATGAGGTTGGGAGTTCGATCCCAGCAGCCGGCTCAAGGTTGACTCAGCCTTCCATCCTTCCGAGGTCGGTAAAATGAGTACCCAGCTTGCTGGGGGGTAAACGGTCATGACTGGGGAAGGGAATGGCAAACCACCCCGTATTGAGTCTGCCAAGAAAATACTAGAGGGCGTCACCCCAAGGGTCAGACATGACTCGGTGCTTATACAGAGGATACCTTTACCAGTTGTTGTTGTTGCCGTTGTTGTTGTTTGTTTGTTTTAATGAGATTTTTATTAGGGTTTTATTGTACTGAGGACTGATGTGGGAACCCACCACAAACTGCTTGTTGTGTGTGGCGGGAAATAAATAAAATCAAAGGTTCATGCCATTCTGGCTCTGTTGAATTTATCCATTAGAGTAAAATGCCTTTGTATTTCAGCTTGTGGACCTGTTGTATCTTTAACAAGATTTTTGTGCAAATGTGCTGTGGGATATGTGCCAACATCATAAAATTTTTATTTCCTTGTTCCAAGTTACCCTGGCGCAATGCCCATGTTGCATTATGGAAATAAAAAGTATTGTTGGCATCAGAGCAGAATCATAGGGCATAGGAAGATTCTTGTTCTGCTGCCTTTGTTGGGCTGTCTAAGGAGGTGGGGGAATCTCCACACTGAAGCTTGGAGCATTCTCTTTCTTGATCCACTCTGACACATGAGTGAATGGAGGAGAAGGGGGTAGGCTCTACTTTGTACACCAGTCAGGCAAGAAGGGTAACTGGTAGAGCTGCATTTCCTTTGGAACTCAAGGAGAAGTGAGGGAAAAGCTTTCTTTATAACAGTGTATGAGCTTGAGCTGCATTCTCTTAGGGTACACCTGCATGATTTTTCTCCCTCTATGTTTTCAACAAATCAAAGTGCACAAAAATAGATTTCTTGGGGAGAACAAGAGAAATGAAATTGCAAAACCAGGAGGTCAAGTTTTGTGCTGGGGCTAAAGACTCTGCAGTTTCCTGGCACATGTAGATAATGCAGTGCAAAAGATTACAATTCAGGGAGATAACTGAGGACAGAGGGAAGTAATCAGCTTTTCCACATACACACCCTACCGTATTACTTAACAGCATGTGACAGAATTCGAGCCACACTGCAACTGTTAGGTTTTAGTTTTCTGCACTCTTCCATCTTACTCCTGGTTTAACAGGAAAAGGAAATGAGCACAGGAGGTCACAGTTACAGAATAACTGTCATGCTGTGTCCGGGAAATCATATATTCTGGTCTACTCTGCAATCCTGAGAGACTGAATCACCCATAAACATACATTTAGCCCATACACAATTTTTCTGTGAGCCCTTTATGACTCAGGTGTTCATGTGTTGACCACACAGGAAAACGAGAAGCCAGCCTTGCTAGATGATTTCAAGGTCTAAAACTAGCATTCTGTTTCCAATAAGGGCTGTTATCAGGTGGATGCAGGCAACAGTTTCTGTTACTTAGAATAGTCTGCCTCTGTAGAGGGAGGCGTCATTCAGCTATCTTAGCTAGGACATGTTGATAGCCCTGTCTTCCATACCTGACAAATAACATACATATAACATGGGACTCTTGTTACTAATGTAAGTTTGGGAGAAGCTTTGAGGCAGCCTTAGAAGTTACTCTGAAATTTAAATTGAGTGGATTCAGACAAAGTGTGTTCACATTTATTAAATATGTTGTGATAAAACTTTACAGGTAGAGTGGTTTTCCATATCCCTGACCGGCTCCACAACATCATGATGGGAGGACGTATTCTTTTCAAAAACACCTTGGAGGAATACACAGACTATTATCTGCAGCGTAAGCTAGAGGAGCTCTTCCAAGAGCACCGTTTGGTGTCACTTATAACACTTTTGAGAGGTCAGTGTGAATTTGTGGTGTTGTAGCATAGTTTTCTGTGTAGTGCTGTGCTGAATTCTTACAACTTTAAACCCATTTAATTCAATATAACCCTGGACTTGAGTAGGATTGCACAGTTTGAGAATGATCCATCTAAGTAAAAGATAGTACTTAGTTCTGTGTCTTTGTGGACAGGGTTCTTTTTAAATGAACTGTCACCTGACAGTTTCAAACAGTGCTGCTTTATTCCCCCATATGATCTTTCTCAGGTTTTTTTAACTTTCTAAGTTGTGCCCCCTATAGAACTAAAGCAATATAGTACTGAATTGCTATAGCTTGAAATTGACTTCAGTGGAGTCACTGTAGCACGTGGTGCTGTATTGATTTAGTGCTATAGCACTCATTTTAGATGTTTTTTAAAGGCTGTGGAAGAGCACACACTGAAAAGGGGTGTGTGTGGGGAGCAGCATTGCAGGAAGCACAATGGACGTTTTCAGCAGCGCCCCACAGCAATTCAGAAGTGCAACAAAGGGGTAGGAAGTGGAAGAAAGCAGGCTCCCTCAAAAGCAGCTCAACTGCGCTTTGCTAACCTGATACAAGCAATTACTAATATAGGCCTGCCTGAAATGACAGGAGAAAAACCATTAGCAACCAGTTTCTAAAACTGAACACAAAGGCAGTTTGAGAGTGACTGGTCTTTCATTTCAGATGCTGTGTTCTGTGAGAACTCTGAGCCACGCTCCCTTCAAGATAAGCAGAAACGGGCAAAGCAGACTTTTGACGAAATGATGAAATACATTCCAGGTTCAGTGTTGATTATGATATGGCACAGTTTAGCAAGAAAAGAGACCGTGTAAATAAAATTCCATTGGGTTGAATGGCGCATTTTCATGTAAATGCCCTATATGTCATAGTCTTCCAAGTACTGGCCTTCAAAAGGAAGGAACATAGTTATTGGAAGCAGGGTCTTGAAGCAGGGTCTTTGGTCTTGAATGTCCTGCAGTGACATTCTCCATTTTGGCTGTTTTGTGTTGATTCATAATGCCACTGGCAGCAATGTCAGCATTTTCCTTGTCCAGGGAATGGTTGCCTCTGGGAGTCACGTGAACTTGAAGAGAGAAGTGCTATGGACTGGTATGATTTGGATAGGCCTCTAATTTAGTACTTAGAAGACAACACTAAAGAGGAGCAGAACGGTGCTTAGAGTTTATGTCTGAGTTGGGATATTGGTTGATAAAGGTTTCAGATCCTATCCCCTCGTTTCCATTTAAAGGATCAGGTAGTGGGTGATGTCTGCCTGAGACCCTGGAGAACCGCTGCCTGTCATAGTAGATGAGTACTCATTTTGACAGGAACGGTTTGACTCAACAGAAAGCCCTTTTGTGTATTATGTGCAGGCCCTTTTGGGTAAGGTAGATCATAGTTAAAACTGTGCTCACCTGGTTGTACCTTTGCAGTACAAAAGGCACCACCATTTGAAACATACTTTCTTGCCGTATCTCAAACAAACATATTCTTTTATGTATTGCTTCCGTTTTTAAAAAATGAGAGATCTGAATTTGGTTTGGGGTTTCAGATTAAAAGTATAAGGTAAGGTTATGTCGCAGTTAATTTTTTTGCCATTGTTTTTTGGTTTGCTGTCAAGTTATTGTTGGCTTATGGCAAACCACGTTGGTAGGGTTTTCAAGAAAAAAGTACATTCAGAGGTGGTTTGCCATTTCCTGCCACTGCATGACAACTGTGGGCCTCCTTGGTGGTCTCTCATCTGAGCACTAATTAGCTGCTTAGCTTCCAAGATTTTACTTTATGGCCATACTTGCAGTGACTTAATTTCATCCTTGTCGGTGCAAGTATTGAACTAATTGGGTGTGCCGATCAATGCCTGATGCATAGCATTTGGGTGCAGTTCCAAGAACTGGGACATTTGTTGTTTCACTGACATGGGGCGTGCAGTCACTCCTACACATGCTCCGTCACTCCGTCCTCTCACCTTGAGAGTTAATCCCCAGGATAAGATACAGAGTACAAATGTACCTCTCTGGCCAAAGACAAGACTGTGTGCTGTGACTCAGTAGCAGCCAATTATACTGGCATCAGCAGATCTGTTGTGTTAAATAGACAGCTTGAGAAGCTCTGAGGACTTGAAATCCTGAGTTTGCATTCCCACCCCTGTTTGTTATGTGCTTAATTTGTTCTGTGCTGGCATTTTGTCCAGACTTGATAAGCAAATGTATTGGAGAAGAGGCCAAGTATGAAGGCATAAGACTTCTGTTCGATGGATTGCAGCAGCCAGTGCTTAACAAACAGGTATGACCTTTTACAAGAAACCCCCCAGTTGCTGATGACGTGTTTCAGCAAACCCTGTGCCTTTGCTTTCCTGTCCTACAGCCATCATACTGGCGTCAGAATGAGTTAAAATAAGCATGCAATTTGGGCTCAGTGGTAGAGCATCAGCCTGGTAGGCAGAAGGTCCCGAGTTCAACTCCCAGCATATGTGGTGAGGGTCAGGTGGCAGGTGATGTGGAAGACCTGCCGAGGATCCTGGGGAGCCAGTGCCAGTCTGAGTAGACAGTACAGATGGACCGATGTTTTCGTATAAGACAGCTTCATATGTTCATACTTCTTACCTCCTGTAGGTGGTGAACAGCAATTGTACCTATACTAGAACAAAGTTTGAGTCCAGTGGAACCTTTAAGGCCGACAAAATTTTATTCAAGGTATAAGCTTTTTTGTGCAAGGCCACTTCTTCAGATACAGAAGTGTGCTTGCACATGAAATCTTATACCTTGTGAAATAAAATATTGGTCTTAAAGGTGCCACTGGACTCAGTCTTTGTTCTGCTGCTTCAGATCAACATTAGGTATCAACCTGAATGTACCTGTACCAGCCATTCATGATCCTTTAAAACTAGGATTGGCCATGTGAATTGGCCTAGTGCCAAAGCGCTGTGAACTTATATCCTTAGCAACGCAGGCAAAGGACAGCCACCATCAGAAGAGTATGTAGCCACAATAGTTTTACTTTTCGTTATGGGATGGAAACTGTAGCAAGGAGGACCTGCTTTGCTAGTTCAAAATTAACAGTTAGTTAATAGAACTTAAAGCAGTGGAATTCTGACTGGCTTTGAGTATCAGCTGGCTAGTTTGACCAGTGGGTTCTGTCTGACTAGGCATTCAAGCTTGGCAGCTATATTTAATCTGGTATTCCTTTCTCTTGCTCGAGATTATAGTAGTTATTCCAGGCTGCCTTACTAATGATGCTGGAGGCTGTATTTACAAATTCTTTTAAATAATTAACCTCTTCTTGAATCTTTTAGTTGACTTATGTCCTGCTGGATATTGGGATACAGGAACTCTTTCCAGAGCTCAGTTCGGTAGGTCATGACAAAAAAAAAAGACAACAACAACAAAAACTTTGTTCTAATTTGCATGATCACCAATGTGTTTTATCAACAGGCACAGACAAAACTTCTACTTTTCATGGCTGTAGTTTAACTGCTGAAAATCCCGTTTAACAAATTGAAAGATTTAACTGTAAATGGTTTTGTTCTTTGAGTTTCATTGTCCTTTGAAATTTAAATGTATCTAAATGTTAATTAGATACATGTAACTCTACTGTTTCTGGCGCAATCCTTTGCTACTAACTGATTTATTCTGAAGACGTCCTGGTCCCACTCTCAATAAAACTATTGCAGATTGTGATCTGTACTGATGATGTCTTCACAGTACCTTCCAGTTCTTGACAATTCTGGAGAGGTTGGTGCCCATCTTTGCTGCCTGATCTTCTCTTCCATTTTCCTCTATCCAAGCTATGTAGCTGCTGGATTGCTCTTGCAAACCAGCATCGTCTGCCTTAAGAGTGGGTTCTGGCTTGAATGGTATTGAGAGCCTTTTTCTTGTCTGGGAGCTCACAGCATTATGAATGTTAGAAGAATGTTTGCAGCCAGTCAGAACCGTTTATCTATTCCTCCATTCCTCAACAGAGCAATTCCTTGCTTATCCCGGGATCTAGGAATCAGAAGCATAGCACCTCTGGGTACGGCGCTTCTATTTGCAGTAGTTCTGCTTCATAGAACTTAGGAGCCCAGTGTTTGCCTAGGTTAAAGCCGTTCTAGTGGCCGTTTCCACATACTGTGACAGTGATGACTGTTACTAGGGCCTTCCAATGTTTTCCCTGCTGCCATTTTACCCTCACAATAAAGTAGTTTAGGCTGCTTATATACCTGGCCCAAGGTCACCCAGATCCTAGTTTGACATTATACCCATTTATCACTCAGATGGGGCAATGTATACAGACAACTTCCTTTGTGTTTGTACTGACCCTCAAACCTGACTTCTAATCATTTTTAATCATGTTCTGATTTTCTGTCATAAACACTCCTTCCAATTTTTCCCTTGGGCTAAAACTTTGGCTAAAAGTTGTAATTGAAATGGTACTTCTCTACCTCCTTTCAGCTGTGGTTCCCAACATGCTTCTTTTGGGGAGTTGGTGGACCTTCAGAAATAATATGAGATGTGAAATGCTCGCAAAGGAAGGGGAGAAAAATTACCCACACCACTTTCTATACTTAGAAGTCAATTTTGTATCTAACACGTGGATCAAGCCTCATTTTATATTTTGACACTTAATTAAAAGTTTGGAGCAATGTATTCTTATATCGTAGCCTCCCCAGTTAACCTAAGGTGACTTATAAACATGATCAAAGATCAGAATGCACAGTAAAAACAAGATACAGTAATAGCCACCAAGGTCCAAGTTAAGAATCCAAGAGAACCAGTCCTATTGGAGAAACTGAGTGCATTAAATTTATCTTATCATTCTTAGCAAACCATGCTTACCTCATGTTCACTCCTTAAACTAGAATATTCAATGAATACATTAAACAGCGCATAATGATCAAAGAAAGACAGAAGGAATAAAATTTCAGTACAAAGTTGAGTTCTCAAAATGTATCAGTTAACTTCACCACAATAAATCAGGAAGTGCATACATCTACCAATGGAGGTACAGAGTGCAGCAACAAAAATGTATTATTTATTTTTTTATTTCTTGCCTGGGAGAAGTGAATGCTAAGCTAGGGTGAATTATAGGGTCACCACTCCTGTTTTGTTCCATCCATACTGGCTCCCAGTTTGCTTTCAGGCCCAGTTCTGAGTGTGATAATGACTTTTAAAGCCCTGTGCAGATTGGAACCTATTCTTCTATGACCCAGTCCACCACTATGAGTATCATTGAGGGCCCTGCATCAAGTTCTCCCATAGTCTGAAGCTATATAGATACCACCCAAACTCTGGAATTCCCCCCTTAAGGGAAATTATCTGTTTTTGTCTTTGTCTTCCATTGCTGGATGAAAATATTTTGGTATAGCTTGCTGTTCTGTTACTGAGTCTCCTGTTTATTTTTCATTGTGAGATGTGTGTGTGTGTTTATAAAATGGATGTGTATTTGTACTGTCTTAAAGTTTCACTGTCTGCTGCCTATCAGATTCTAACTTGAGTGGAAAGGTGAAATAAGATTTTAAATAAATAAAATTAGTTAATAAAGTTTTATCTAGTGATACCAGGATAATACATTTTCACAATTTGAGTCAATTGAATCACAGGTGTTTTCTCCCCTCTGACTGCTGTTTCCAATAGGTTCAAAAGGATGCTCCTTCTTTACCATCATGGATGTAAGCATCAGGATGTGGAAGTACCAGTTTTCATGGCGGCTGTTTATGTACTGATTTAATTGATAGTCTTGTATATTTGCTTGTAAATATAATGAACTTTAACTTCAGAAAAATCTCAGCTAAAGAAAGAATAAAATTTTATTACTGACTGAAGTTCACTAAGCCTCTGATATCTTTGTTCATGATGAAATTAACTTTCATGATTCAAGATAAAACTATAAAAATGACAATGCGATATCCCCCCCCCCTGGATCTATTGATGAGACCTGTGAAGGATCAAACTGGACTTGACTTCTGTACAGGAAAGGCTCTTAGCTGAATAGATGAGTTAGAGAAGGGCAGTTCGACTAAGGAATTTGGATGTGTGCAAATTTAAGATCATGGTTTACTTATAGTGGTATAGTTTGAGAGCAGGAGTTATACCACCTATGCTCAAGAGAAAGTGATTAAATCTGTTATGGGGGGCAAACCCCCCCCCCAAAAAAAACCCCTCCTTCTATGTTGAAGAACTTCCAGCCAGTCTCCAATCTTCCATCATAAGGTAAAAGGTAAAGGTAAAGGTATCCCCTGTGCAAGCACCGAGTCATGTCTGACCCTTGGGGTGACGCCCTCTAGCATTTTCATGGCAGATTCAATACGGGGTGGTTTGCCAGTGCCTTCCCCAGTCATGACCGTTTACCCCCCAGCAAGCTGGGTACTCATTTTACCGACCTCGGAAGGATGGAAGGCTGAGTCAACCTTGAGCCGGCTGCTGGGATTGAACTCCCAGCCTCATGGGCAAAGTTTTCAAACGGCTGCCTTACCCCTCTGCGCCACAAGAGGCTCCATCATAAGCAAAGTGCTAAAGCAGATGGCTGCTTCTCAGCTCCAGGGGTTCTTAAAAGGGACTGATTTTCTGAATCCATTTCAGTCTGGCTATAGGCTGGGATTTGGAAGAGAGATTGGGTTGGCTGCTTTGGTTGGTGATCTCTTTTGAGAACTAGATGCATTATGTGACCCTGGAACCATAAAAACTCAAATGATGACAGTTAGGATCCTCAAAGGCCAACAGGCATGAGAAAGAACAGGAATCCCGCAATTCTACCTTCTGAGACTGACTCCACTGATTGGACTCCAACCACTGGCAATTTGGTGCCCTGGCACTGGAGACACAGCTCTGTGGGATACTATTGTTGATAGTATGTAAGGCCACTGAGAACCAGGGTCACATAATGCAGAAACCAAAAGGGGGAAAAAACCTTGAATTGGAACCATAAAAACCCAACAGATGACAGTTAGGACCTTCAAAAGTTTGAATGTCTGTATAAGTCTTAAAATTATATTACTTTTATTGTACACAATTAAAAAAAATAGGGATTAGAAATATATATACAGCCCACAGGCTATTGCAAAACAGTATGCTATATACTGTATGAATCAATAGACATTATTTTCAAACCTGCTGATAAGGGTGGGACTTTGGTGATTTGGAGTAGGGAAGATTACTTAGTGGAAGCCTATAGACAAATAATACTACACACTATCTGAGATGCCAGGCTAATCCATCCACACAAGTCAAACAACTAATACTGAATTTAACCCAGGAAGCACTGAACAATAAGGTAATTGACAAACAAACTTTATTTTCTTTTGGAATCTTGAAGGGAGAATTCCCCAATTCTATTCAATATCTAAAATCCGTAAGAACACAGTTCCGGTTCAAGGTTGGCCGATTGTCAGTGCCTATGGTGCAATTCAAGGACCCCTGGCTTCCTATTTGGATTTATTTCTAAAACTTTTTATCCCTAAAATCAACTCCTTCCTTAGAGATACAATGGATTGTTCAGACTATATCAACAAAATCAAACAGTTTCAGGAGGATTGGTTATTTGTCACTTTGGATGTGGCAAACATTCCCCAGGATGTAATTATATGATACTCTAGAGGAGAGGAACTCTTACAACTCTACTCATTTTTTCTTTACCAATTAGAAGAACTTTGCCTCCAATTTTTTTTTTCAGTTTGCAGATTAATATTTTTGGCAAATTTCAGGCCCGGCCTGTGTTCTAAATTTGCACCCCAGTTAGCCAACCTGTATATGGAGAGGTTTGAAGAGAAATACATCCTTTTGAGTATATAAAAATAAGATATTATTGTGTATAAATAATTTTTGGATGACATCTTTTTGATATGGGATAGTTCTGAAGAAACATTACTTCAGTTCACAAACCAGTTTTCATCCTTATCATCTAAAAAAGAACCTTTCCCTCAGTTATTAAGATTTAAAAGAAACTGCAGCTATGACTGAGATTTCACCAAACAGGCTGAACTAACTGTCCAGCAACTGGCTGAGAGAAGGTATTCAACTAAGGTCTTAAAACATGCTCTCTATAAGGCCAAACTAACTCCATGATCCACCCTTTCAATACCAAACAATAAAACCAATATTACAAATAAAATTGTTGTTGTTTTCTTACAACAAACATAATAAAATTAAAAATATAATTAATAATTGGTATCTCTTCTCTGATATTCCAAAGTGTAACTTAAGTCCCTTTTTTGTCTACAAACCAGCGAAAAAACTCAAAGACATGCTTGTTCACAGCAGCTTCTCCCACACAGAACTGGCAGTAAAGGACCTTTGAATACATCCTTCTCTCCTGGGGTATATGAGGACATCTTGCTGGGTGAGTTTCCACTGTTGGATCAAGGGAAGCAGGAATTTCAAAGTTCTTTCGGTTCCTAGGTGGCGCTCGCCCCCTTCCTTAGTTTGGCCACTGCCATAGCAATCATCTTACCAGGCTCAAATATAACATTAGCATTCAACTGTAGCATTAACTCATAGGAACATATAGATTATATATAGAACAAGAAAAACAATTATTAGAATAAGAACATAGGCATAATGGGAAGAAGTATCTGCTCTGAATTGCAATCTCCCCACGTTTGCCATCACTCAATTGCTGTATTTTCCTGGGCTCTATGACGATGGAAGGGAAGGATCAAGATGTCCTCTTATACCCCAGGAGAGAAGGACCCTTCTTGGTATGTATTCAATGGTTGTTCTCCTCCTGGGGTGAGGACATCCTGCTGGGACCTCCCATAGCAGTAGTCCTTTAGGGTGGGCCATCATCATCCATCCTAAATACTTGTTGAAGGACTAATCGGCCAAAGGCTGCTTCCACAGAGCTAAAGTCGTCTATTTTGTAATGATGGATAAGTCGAAGGATTCAACCACGTGGCTGCTCTGCAGATATCCTGAATTGAAGTTCTGCCAACTAATGCTGCTGATGTAACTGTACTTCTGACAGAATGAGCTGTAATCCCAATAGGAGGTATCAATTTCTGGGTACTGTATGCTTACCCAATAGCTGCTTGGAGTCATCTTCCGATAGCTACACTGGATATCTTCGATCCCTTGTTTGGTTCTGCTATGGACACAAGTAAAGACTCCATTTTCCTGATATTTTCAGTACTAATTAGATAAGCTTTTAGAGTATGTCAAGCAAAGGTTGGATACACACTTTTCTTGGATGCTTTAGGATGCTAGGCCTAATCCTGCGTTGACCAGGGGGTTGGACTAGATGGCCTGTATGGCCCCTTCCAACTCTATGATTCTATGATTCTACGTCAAGGTATGCCAGAGTATTTCCTTTGGTTGAGTAGGCTTTGGGCAAAAATGACTATGTCTTGGTTGTGGTGGAATGTGGCCAGTTCCTTAGGTCTTAAGGCTAGGTCTGTTCTCAGCATGATTTTGTCTTTATGGAACACACAGAGCTCTTTTCTGACAGAGAATTCCATCAGCTCCAACATTCTTCTAGCACTATTACCACTATTAGAAACACTGCCTTCATCCTTAGGTGTTTTGGAGATGCTTCCATTATGGGTTCAAATGGTCGTTGTGTCATACCAGTCAAGACACTGCTCAGATTCCACATTGGGAATCTATGCATTGCCGGACCCTCTAGTTGGGCCACACCTTTCAGAAAGTGAATGATGTGAGATTGTTTTGAAATTGGTTGCCCTTTAAAGTTAGGAAAGACCAACTCAAGAGCTGCAACTTGACGACATACTGTGGCTAACTTTAGCTTCTGAGACAGGCCATCTTGCAGGAATTGAAGTACTTCCCTCAGCCTCAGTGAAAGATGGTCCATCTGCACCACTGCACAAAGGCATTCCAGGTCACATCATAGATCCTGTTGGTGGACTGATGCCTGGAAGACATAATGGCCTGAATTACTTCCATGCTGTAACCTTTCTTTGTTAAGAAAGCTCCCACTCAATGTCCAGGTGGTCAGTTTTAACCAATCTGGATCCAGATGCCAAATTCAGCCTTGTAATCGCATGTCTAGTTGTACTGGAATTGTTACTGGGTCTTGTGATGACATTTGAACCAGGGTCAAGAACTACGGCTAAAATTGCCACCGGGGTGCTATTAGAATAACCTCTGCTCTTAAGTCTCTTATTCTTGATAGAAGACAAGGGAAGGCATACAGCAGGGAACTGGGCCAAGGTGCTATCAGGGCATCCATCTCTTCCACTGCTGGATGGAAGTATCGGGATATGAACCTCTGAGTCTGCCTGTTGTCTATGGTCGCAAAAAGATCCATCTCCAGGTTTCCCAGTTGGGCCACTACCTATTCGAATAACTCTGGCTTCAGCCAGATGATAATAAACTGGGAGGGGTAGCAAGCACAACAGAAGACATAATCAGAATACAGGATGACCTTGATAGGCTCGAGAACTGGTCTAAACTGAATAAAATGAAATTCAATAGGGAAAATAGGTAAGGGAAAATTTCTGGGTACATCCTCATCAGGAGGAAATATATTCTCTATTACCAGAGAGCCTCCTAGGGTCCTGTTTGACTGGATCCTCTTGCCCCTGCTTCCACTTTAAATCTAAAGCATTCAGGCATTTAGCCAATAAGTACTGATAGTCCTCAAATTTAAAAAACCTCTTAGACACTTTTGGCAATTCCATCTCTTCAATAACCTCATCTGATTAAAAAAAAAACATCTTCCTTCACTGAGGATTCATCCACTGTGGAAGGAGAGTATTCCTGGGTTGGGCTCCAGTGAGGTCTTTTATGCCCTGCCTTAGTTGGCCAAGCTGCTCTATGATTGCCTTCCTCCACCCTGCCCGAGTCTGGAGAGAGTTGCTTGTGGTGTCTATGCTCTTCCATTTCTCTTCCACCTTTTATCAAGTTGAGCTCTCACAACCTCTGAAATGCATTCTATTAATTCTTTAGAAAGGGTTGGCCACTGGGCCTTACTGTACTTTGGCAGTTATTTGCCATCAGTATCCTCACAGGTAGCTGGGGATTGAGAAGTAGCCTTGGAGCTTCCAGCATGCTCTTTTTCAAAATGGCCACTGCGCACCTTCTCCTTGGATTTTCCCCATGTGTCAGTCTTCCTGCGACTTTTGGTGCTTCTGTGGCTTGGCTCATTGTCAGCTGCATTTGGGACAGCCCGAGGCATGCCCTCCAGCATTTGCAGCTCCTGAGTCATTGGCTCCATGGGTCCCTCTAGCTCTCCTTTGGAAAGAAGGTTGTCGGCCATCCTTGTGGCTCAGAATGATTCTGAAAGAATATTGGGGGGAGGGGGGGAGTGTGCCTTTAATGGCACTCACACCCAGAGCAGAATGGCAGAGATTGGGGGAACGTTTCTTTTTTCTGAAGGTAGGGAGAAAAGACAAGGACAAGGGGAGGAAGGACGGGAGATTAGTCTTAGCAATAGAAAAATCAATTAATAGAAGAAAAGATTAGATATAAAAATATCTATGCTGGTTGCTCAACTCGCATCTCTCCCTTTGAGGCAGAGATGGAACTGTAGAAGTTGGGCAAGCATCACCTAGGAACTGGAAGAAGAACGTTGAAGCTCCTGCCTCCCTTGATCCAACGGTGGAAACTCACCCAGCAAGATGTCCTCACCCCAGGAGGAGAACACTGTAGATGGAAAAGGATTACCAGGTGTTTTTTTCCATGCCAGCAATGTGAATCCTGTATACATGCTAACAAAACACAAAGCTTTAAGGGTTCCAATGATAGAACTTTATCCATCAGTATATAACTTGTACTACATCTGGTGTTATATAGTTGGTGGAAATAAGAAATATTTTAAAAATATTTTGTTAATACTGAACAAGTTTAATACAGATTACAGAACAACAGATAAAAGATAAAAAACAAGGAGAGAGAGAAATAGTGAAAGAAAAGAAGAAAAATAAGTATCAATAGAATTAAAAATGACTTCCAACTCTACTTACAAAGAAAAAATTCTTAACTTCCCCCAATCTATAAACTTTTACTATATCATAATCTCTAATATAATAGATATTCCATGAAATATAGAGCCATCCTTAATATTTGCAATCATATCTTTGTTTTAATTTTTTTCAATATAAATTTTTCATTGCTTCTATTCTGTGTCAAGGTCTGAGGTATATTTGTCTTCTATATAAATGGTTAGTTTTGTAGAATTAGCTAGCCCCATAAGATCACATTGCCATTCATGAATAGTAGGTACTTCTGACTTCCATTTTTTTGCCCATATAATTTTCCTACCTCGTTTTTAAAGGAATTCTCTAAAATGCCTAATAAATAGGTTTCTGGTTTAAATTTAATCTTTTTTCCTAAAATTTTTAAAATTTCCTTATGCATTCCCCTCCAAAAGTGTTTTGCTTTTAGACAGTTCCACCATTGGTGGTAAAATATACCTGGCTCTTCATGACATTTCCAGCATTTATTGTTTACCTTTCTGCTCATCTTTGAAATTTAGATGGTGTCAAATACCATAAATAATGCATTTTGTAAATATCTTCTTTTATATAATAACTATTTGAAAATGTAGAACCTTTTTTCCCACACAAATTGCCAATCATCATATTGAATCTCATGTCCTACATTCTTGGCCCAAGTTAACATAAAATCCTTAATAATTTCAGTATCAGAATTCATACTCAGACATTCTTCATATATTCTACTTATCAAATGTTCATTACTTTTCATTAGCTGACTTAATAATAGTGTAGGTTTACTTTCAAATCCAAATTTTTATTATCTCTAATGAGTCTCTCTCTTAGTTGAGCAAAAAGCCACCAATCTTTTAATTTACCTTCCTCCTGTAATTGATCTAATGATTTTAACTTAAATTCAGTCTTTCCATCTTCTATTTGTTCTGTTAATAATTCTTTATATGTGAGCCATGCTTCCTCAGAGCCTACCTGTCTCCTGGATAATGCTTCATACGATGACAGCCATAAAGAAATTTTGTCTAATAACTTTTCTTTGTACTTACTCCATACTCTCTTTAGTGCAAATCTTAATAAATGATGACCAAACTGTTTATTTATTTTTCCTTTCCTGTACCACATACAGGCATGCCAACCATAAATAATCCCTTCCCCTTCTAATATCAACAATCTGTGGTTTTTTAGTAGTATCCATTCTTTCAGCCAGGTGATGGCCACTGCTTCAAAATAAAGTGTTATATTGGGAACTTTTAGACCTCCTTCTCTCTCTCGAATCACAGAGTGTTTTCATTTTAATTCTTGCTTTTCGACCCTGCCAGATTTATTCTGCTAATTCCTCTTGCCAACAATTCAATGGTTTATCTGAATTTATAATGGGTATATATTGGAAAAGAAACATAATTCTGGATAAGATATTCACTTTCATTACTGAGATTCTCCCTAGCAGGGATAAACAGCACAAATCTAGAGTTTGTTCTGGCTGCTTCATTAATTATTAAGATATATTATATTGTATACTGATTTTGATAGCCTGGGATAGGTTCTCTCTTTTTTTCTGTTAGTACATTTATTCAGAACGATCTGTTTTCTCGTGTTGTAGTTGATTGTAACTTGGCTACTTGGAAACAAAGTTTTGCCTTTAATTCTGAGGATAGGAATAGAATCACACAGAATTTACCTCCTTTATGTTTAGACAATGGTGCCCCACCTGGAGACTGGGAACAGTTGATGTATTTATCCAAACAAAAACTTAAACCCCATTTATATTCAGTGTATTTAAACGAATATATGAAGAATGATAGAATCCCTAGGGGATTAAGGATCCAGAAATATCCAACTTTATTTACTGACAATGATGACTTTAAACAAAAATGGGCAGCAATATTAACTAAATGCTCAATTGACCTTCGGTTATTAATTATAGAACAGAGTTCCACACAAATGGAGACTGAGATTTCTCAGCTCAAGAATACTCTTAAAGTGAAAATGACCCAAGAAATTTATGATAAGAAATTTGATGAATTGGAAAAAAATATTCAGAAATTTTCTGATAGAATAAAAGAATTAAAACCCCGCAAATTTAATCGAAACCAAAGAGATTATGCTTCTGATAATGTATGCCCCTGGCTAGCACACAAATATCTTAGATTCAAAACAAAGAACATTACTTGGGATCCTGATACTTTTTCAGGATCAGAGACAGACACTTTCAGCTCCTTTAGTGATGAGCCATTATCCCCAAAGGAGTGCTTTGAGACCTCAGTAATACTTATGACAGCCTGACAGATTTCAATCAGATTTTCAAGGGAGCAGGAGCAAATTCGTGATTGGACAACACATATTGAACATTAACAGAATTTTGAGACAAAGAGAAAATTTTTATATATACTCATTGGACACCTAGGGGTTTGAACATCAGTTTGGAGCTTTCTTGCTTTTTATAAAGCTATACTTTTAAGTGTAAGCTAGGAGTAGTTGAGGTTCAATTGGGGCTTGAGCATAATTACTCCAGTTTGACAATGATACAATGGGAGTGGTCTCTTGACAAAGCTCTCCCTTACCTGTGAGCTGAAAGCCGATGTTATATCAGTAGAGTTTATACTACAACTTAGAGTTGGTAAGATGACTTTTCAAGGGTTATAATATTTAAATTACCTTAAATATGTTTTCTAGCTCGTAAAACATTATCTTATATTTTATTATAGGATTAATATTGAAATATTGGAAACTTGCTTGGGATAAGTTACACATCTTATGAAGTATGCTTCTTTTGCAAATTGGGTTTGTTAATTTATGTACCATAATGGAATTTACACTGATTGTAATTTCACTGTAATTTTCTGCACATAGGAAACAACCACTGATGAAAGTTCAACATTGAAAACGGCACAAATCTAGAGTCCATTCTCGTTGCTTCATTAATTATTAAAATATATTATATTGCATACTGATTTTGGTAGCCTGGGATAGGTTCTCTCTTTTTTTCTGTTAGTACGTTTATTCAGAACAGCCTGTTTTCCTGACAGTTGTTTCAGTAGTAAATTTCCAGCCTCCCCCAAACAAACCAGTCCTCAGCAGTAAATCCCAGCATCTCCCAAATAAACCAAGGACAAATGGAATGATATGGGAAGGTCCTTAGAGTTCTCACGGCAGAGGAGGGAAAGTCATAAAGTTGCTCAAAAGGCCAGGGGAGGGTCAAAGAGTGAAAGGAGGGAGTGGGGGAGCTCAGTAAGCTTCTAACTCAACTCTTCTGGCTTTGGCTGGAGAGTGGATATGACACTGGATAGTTTTGATAATATTCAGTCACATTTATTAATGTTCTCATATTTCCTTTTATCTGTCTATTAGTGAGAAACCCTTCTTGGTCTTTATGAATCAAATCTTTTAGGATTAATTTTAGTATTTGGGCAATCATTGAAGTATATATTTTATAATCTACATTAAGGAGTGAGATAGGTCTAAAATCACAAATATTTGGTAAAACATTATCAGTTTTAGGGATTAAGATATTTGTTTACTTCCATGAATCTGGTATTCCATTATTTTTTATATTGTTCATGAATCTAACTAATGGGTGGGACAGTTCTTAAAAAAACATTTATAATATTTGGCAGTAATACCATCTGGCCCCGGGGCCTTCCCTGGCTTCAATACTTTAACTACTGCCTTTAATTCCTCTAATGTAAATTGTCTATTCAATTTTTTTATGTGCTTCACTAAATTTACTAATCTTCTTATTATTTAAGAACTAATTTTGTTCCTTTCCTTTTATTGAAATTTTCTTGTATAATTTTGAATAATATTCCTGAAGTCTTTTCTTTATTTCCCCACTGTTTTCGAAAACCTCAGAGCCAACTTTGATTTTATCTATCTTTTGATGTTGTCTTTTGATGTTGTTTCTTTAATTTCCAAGCAAACCATTTACCTGGTTTATTTGCTGATTCAAACTATTTTTGTTTTGCCATCCTTACTTGTTTACTAACTTCTTCTGTTAACAACATATCTACCTGTTGTTTTAGTATATTTAATCTTTGGATTACACTCTTTTCTGGGATTTCTCATTAATTCTATTTCTTTTTTCTGATCTCTTCCTGAATTTGTTGTAGCATTTTATCCCTGATAACTTTATGATGAGAATGAGCAATCATAATACATTTTATATAAGCTTTACTTGTATCCCAAACTATTGTATCGTCAACTCCTTTGTGCAGAATCTAGTTGAAAAATTCAATCAATTTCTGTTTACAGTGTTCTACCACCTCTTTAATCTGTAACAATAAATCATTTAATGGCCATCTAAATTTCCCTCAAACCTCGAAGTTTTAACATTACAGGTTTATGGTCAGAAATTACACTTGGCAAGTTTTCCACTTTAGATTTAATAAGTTTAATTTGTTTTGATACCCATATAGAATCAGTTCTAGACCATGATTTATGTCTGCCTGAGAAAAATGAATATTCATAAGAATTTTTATTTCTGTTTCTCCATATATCTAATAAATCTAATTTTCCCACTAATTCAAAAAATATCTGTGGTAATTTATCTAGGCTTTTATCTAAGTTCTTTCTCTCTTCCTTTTTTCTATCTATTAATGGGTCCTTCACCACATTCATATTTCCCATCATGATTAGTTATGATAAGTCTTGTATAATATTTTTAGAACATGAAAAAAGTCCTCTTTCCCTGCATTTGAAGCATAAACTCCTACCAAAAAACCTTTATTTTATTAAGTGTAATTTATTTCATTAAGTATAAAAATCTACCCATATTGTCAGCCATCACTATTTTTGGTTTCAATTTTTCTTTAACATACATCACAATTCCATTTTTCTTGGCACCTTGGCAGATTGCTATAAATTCCTCACCTAATTGTTTGTCAATCAAATATTTATTGCTTTAATAATGTGTGTCTCCTGCAAACAAATAATTAAATAATTAAATACCTTTTTCTTTTACATGGTTCATTCAACCCATTCACATTCCAAGATAAAATATTAACACCCTTACCATACATTTTCAGTTGTTTCTATGTATATATATTTCTTTATCTTACTTCAAGTCCTTTTTATACTTAGACATAAAGGTTTTAGCCATTTGGATGTTTCTCAAACTCTTCTTACCTTCTTTAAACATAAAAGACATTCCCTCTTCCTAATGAAAATAAACACCATTCTTTCTAAGGGCCTCAGTTACAAAACTATATTCTTTTCTCCTCTGCAATACCAGCATTTCTTTCATTAAGATAATTTCTTTACCCACTATTTTTATCTTGGATTCATAATGAGCATGAAGAACAGCATCTCTCATTGACTTTTGAGTAAATCTAAGCAAAATATCCCGTGGTAAATTTTTCTCTTTTGTCACTCTAGAGTTCACTCAAAAAACTTCATCAATCTCAATGTCAAAATCTTTCTCGTCTTTGTTTAACTTCTGGGCCAATAGCTGAGTGATCTTGCTATAAATATCTTCATTCTCTGTCTCTTCCAGGGCTCCAATTCTTAAGAATTTTTCCTTCTGTTTAATTTCTAGCATTAGTCTTTTGAGGTCAACCTTCTCTTTTTCTTATTCCAAATCTTCAATACATTATTCTAATTGATTTAGTTTGTCATTTATAACTTTAAAGTCCTCTACAATCTGCTTAAATGCCCTGCTCCGTATCTGTAATATTTGCTGTTTCCATCTTAATATTGGCAAAGTCTTGGTCTATCTTTCCCATCTTTCTGTTTGTATCCACAACTGTCTCAGTCATTTGGCTAATTTTTCTATTAATTCTTGCATATTCAGCTTATCTGATGTTGCAGTTATATTAGCTGCTTGCATCTGAGTTTGGTTACGTTTCCATAGGGTCCTTATTAGCTGTCTTTGTAGCTGTTTTTGTTATCTCTATTCCAACACTGTCAGATTTTGAGCAAGTCTTTAAGCAATTCTTACAAATAGCTTTACACTGTCTGTTCCTTTTCTGCGCAATTCTGTTTCTCTTTCTTACCAACAATTTGGCTATATTCTCACACAGACACCTCTCTCACACATTCCATTCAATGTAAGTAAGCTTCAATTCAGATTGTGTTATAAGAGTTTGTAATAGGTTTTGAAACAGGCAACCTTCCAAATGTTTACTCCGAAAGGAGTTTGTGGGTAGGGATCGGGAAATGGCTCCTACACCCATGGTTCACATGCTCGAAGTGGGTGGGGACGGTAAATATTTACGTCTTTCGTTTCTCTCTTCTGCAGTAACCCTGCTCTTCTGGGCTTAAATAGAGGCCCTTGTAACACTTCTTTTGCTGAAGTGTTTTGAAAAAGCAAGCCTAAAAGGACTTGCATATATCTTCTCTCCCAAGGAGAAAATCTTTTACAGGCTTACATGGAGCTTTTATTGGCTGCTATACATATTTTATATGTGTTAAGAACTGGTGTGTGTTAAGACCAGACCTTTGAAAAAGGCCCTATAAAGGCTGAAAGGCATCTGTCTATTGATTCATATAGTGCATAACATTAAACTTTTGAAGGTCCTGTCATCAGTCGAGTTTATATGGCTCCAGTTCCAGGTCCCACCCCCATTGGTTTCTGCATTATATGCCCCTACGTAGTTCTCAGTGGCCTTAAATACTATCAACAATAGTATCCCACAGAGCGGTGTCTCCAGTGCCAGGACTAAGGGCACCAACTTGCCAGTGGCTGGAGTCCAATCAGTGGAGTCAGTCTCAGAGGGTAGACTTGCCGGATTCCTGTTCTTTCTCATGTCTGTTGGCCTGTGGGGTTCCACAGGGCTCAATCTTATCCCCCATGCTAGTTTAAAACCTATATGAAGCCACTAGGAGAGATCGAGGTTTGGAATGTTGTGTTACCAATATGCAAATAATACCCAGCTCCATTTTTCATTTTCAATTCTGAGGATGCTACTGATATTCTGAATTAATACTTGGTGTCAGTAATATGCAAACAAGAAAAAACCTGTGTGACTCAATAAATCCTGCAAGTTGCAGAAGAATTTGTGGATTCCAACTAGAGGTCAACATTAAGCACGAAGAAAAGATTTTATCTACAAAATCTGCCTTCTGTTTTTAAATTATATTGTGGTAAAAGAATTATGACATATTATTCTTTGGAATTTATAGCAATTATTACATAACTGAAAAAGTCCAATAACTAGTTTTTAGTTGTATTGATTGTTATGATTTTGAAGACAAGAACTTTTCTTTTATCTTAGTGTTGACCTTCAGTTGGAATATATGAATTCTTTTGTAACTTGCAGGAATTATGGTGTCAATGGTAGGCTGGATTATGGTAAACAATATGAAACTTAATTGGGATCAGACAGGTTCTCTGGATAAGTAGGCAGACCAGAGACTTGAGATCTGTCTTGTATGAGTTTATGCTCCATTTGAAAAGCCAGGCTCACAGCTGGGGTGTACTGCTTGATACAGCAATCACCTTAGAAAACCAGGTGTCCGCAGTTGCTTTGAATGCTTTCAGCTGCACCCATATGGTTCAGTTCGATCTAGCCAGTCATCCATGCCTTAGGTACATCAAACCTGGACTATTGTAATATGTCCTTCTTGGGGGGCACTCTGAAGAATATTCATAAGTAGGTAGTAAAGATTATTGCCGCTAGACTGCTGGTTGAAGCCATCTAATGGGAGAATGTGACCTTGATACTATAGCAATTACACTGGCTACCAGACTGCTTTTCCAAACCCAATTCAAGGTATTGATTTTGTCCTTTAAAACCCTACACGGCTTGGGACCAGGGTACCCGGAAGACCACCTTCTCTGATTCCCAGGATTTAAGGTCATTGGGAGATGCCTTCCAGATAGTTCCACCAACTGAATCTTGCCTGGTGGGCATATGAGAGAGGGCATTTGGTGGTAGCCTCACTATTATCAAACTTCCTTCCCAGGAAGGTGTATCTGGCCCCCTCACTTTCAGTCTTGAAGAAGTTGAAGCCAGTTTTATGTAGGATTGCATTTGACTAGAGTCTTGGCTTATTGATTTATTTATAAGACAGACATAAATTTATTAATTATATACATCAATATAACATGATCCAAATGCTATACATTACAGATAATTAAACCATAAAACATGTCTTCCAGTTATACTAGCACTATTTACAGTTTACATATTGGCCTCTTTTATCATCAAATCAACTTGGACTGTGTTAAAAAATTAACCAACTTCTGGAGCCCGAAAAATCCCAGTTAGAACTCCAAAAGCAAATTAAAAGCTAAAGAATGAGACACAAAAATATAACAACCCAAAAACAAAACTATGCTGTCCTTGGAATACAATTCCAGCAGAAAACTTCACACGACCTTCAACGCCTGGAAATATCCTTCCCATTCTATTAATATAGTTGGAAACTACCGCAACATCAAGGTCACCTGTTTAAAAAGCAAATAGCATGGGCCAAATTAATATTTTAATATAAAAGTTACATTAAACTTACAAATGGTTTATCTTAAACATCTGGGTTGTACTCAGTATCACAATAAACCCTTTTGTGTTCAGTTTATCACACATACCCTAGTTAGTCGGTGAGTGGAAAGTCCCAGTTGCAGCTAACAAGGCATTCCTCCAGGAATTTCAAGGCAAGAGATGCACAAAATAGTTTTCTATTAACTCCTCCCTGACCCTCAACCTTCTTGGTGACTTTCTATCCAAAAACTAACCAGGGCTGACACTGCTTAGTTTCCAGGATCTGATGAGACTGAGCTAGCCAGGGCCTTTTCTGTATCAGAGTTTTCCGGTGCATCGACCATGCATTTCTGCCTGATTATTTTTCCCATTTTGCATTTCACCTTGCCTTCCAAGCAGATGCCATCAGGGGTATTTTTTGTTCTGTGCTGATTTTCCACCTTTCCAGATTCAGCATGAATTCCATGTACTGTTTTCCTGGGTTATTAAAGAGTGGATATACTACAAGTCTTTCTATTTATTCACCCCCAAGCTGGAGTGTTTTTATGTAGAAATGTCATATTTTCTCTCCTGTCCTTATGCTGCGCTTGTGATATTGGTCCTCCACTCCTAATTGCCCATATTGTGAACTTCCCACTCCTAACTGCCCTCCTTCCTCCTGTAATCATTGCTGTGCACCTTAAGACATTTTTTCTATTCACAAGGCAAAAACAATGAGGAACCTATTTCAGTTCACCACTTGCAAAGAGGCTCCTTCATTCAGGTGGGGATGGGGGTGGAAAGGCAGCTCACTTGCCCGGCAGACTCCACCTTCCTTTTCCCTGACTCAATTTCCACCCCACCGCTTACCCCATGACTGCAGCACAGGTTGCTCAAGGATCATTAAATGGTCCATAGCCCATAGGGGAAAAGACAAGATGTTTTTGAAAGTTTTAAATGGAGAGCAGCAGCAGAGGGAAGAGGTTCCATTGTGTGTGTGGTTGTGGTCCATGTGCATGCGCACATGCATGCATCCCCAAAAGGAAGAACATCACCAAAGTTACTTTTCCCCAGACAGACCCGATGGCGTACCTCTCCCTCCCATGCTCTGCTAACTCATGTAAGATACCCCTTTGCAAAAAGTCCCCATCCATCTTCTATGGCCATGTCCTTCAAATTATGCCATTGTCACTTAAGGCCTTGATGCATTAATGCCTCTGTATTAATCCTATCACAAATAGCTGTTTCAGGGAAGGAAGGAATCTTCAGAGCAGTATGTAAAAGTTATTTACAAAATCTAATAACATGTTCAATTGACTGTCAGCAGTCAGTGCTAGCAGACTACACAGAGGAAAGTAGCAGGAAAATATCTCCCTGATGTGCTTCATGTAGCACAGTCATCTGGATAGGCCCTAAATTCAATATCAGCTGTGTGCACCAACTACATTTCCCCCTGCTGCCTGCACCAGTTTTGCTTCTGAAAAGTTTCATGTCTGTGTCCTATTACTGTGGCTTGCCTGTGATTTTCAGACTTACTTATAATGTTTGTGTAAGACAGCTCTGTTCTTTAAATCTTAGCATTTGTAACTAGATTAGTGGTCATCATGCCCTATTGGTAGACTTGCATAGGTTTTAAAAATAACCAGACTGTAGATAAATGAGTCACGGAACTGTATGCTGCTCACCAAGCCAGGGAAGGTTAAGTCTGGGCCCTGCAGTTATGGGCCACAAAATAAGTCTGCCATGACTTTACAGCCATTTTGAAAAAGTAACCATTTCAAAAGGAAAAAACATCAACTGAACAATCCAGCATAGCATACAGCACTTGAAAGTGAGGTGTGTGTGTGGTTTTACCAGTTCTGTGATGGAAAAAAATGACTGCCAAAAGTAATTTTACTCAACAGACTGAGATTTCTCCATTCGAACATAACAACATACCATGGTATAAATGACTGTTATACAATTTGTTGGGCAGTCTGCATCAAATGGTAACACTACTCCAGAGCTTAATCAAAAGGCAATCTCAGGTGAGTTTTTTTATAATGTCGAAGTACAGATTTGGCAGTATAGTGTTTGTAGGAAAGCTGGTAGTAACTGCACAGTTCCTGGCAAAGTATATCCTTGGATCTCCTTCTCATTGCCAACCCTGTGAGTGGTCCTCAAAGCTTGCGCCTTTGTCTCTGTTCTCCCATTGACTTCAGATACATGTTATATTGTGAACATAACAGCAATGGTAACTGAATTTTATAATCTGGACAAACACACCATACCTCGGTTCTCTAGCAAATTTGGCTGTCTGCTATGTTATTTTAATATATAGCTAAACAAAGATTCTAGTGATCATTCTCTCTTGAAGATCTTACTATAAACCCCAAGTGGAAATCAGAAATTTGTGCATGGATTTTCAAAAGCGTAAAATGTGTAAAATCTAGGGGGAAAGCCGGTTGGTCAGTAAGCTGCTCTAAGTCCATCACAGAATAGCAATATTTGTACTTTTCACATTACAGATAAGTGGGAATAAATCATGCATTTTTGTAATTTTATAACATAAATGCATTTTTGCAATTTTATAACCTTATACTGAATCTGACTGCTGATCTCACTAGCTTAGTATTGCCTGCTCTGGCCAGAAAGGGTACTGTAGAGTTTCAAATAGAGGATAGCCTTTCCTACCATCTAAGCTCCTTTAATAGGAGATAACAGGGACTGAATCTGGGCTTCTGTGCATTCAAAGTATGTGCTGTATTACTGAGTCATAGCTTTTTCCTTGAAACGGTCATGTAAGTATGCAAATAGACATCTTATGCAAAGAGTCACTTGCACTTCCCTTTTTCAACTTTAGTGTAATGTTAAATGTTTTTTGTTTCCTCGAATAAGATGCAATAAGATGAGTAAGATGTCATGGAAAATACAGACTTGCATAGTCTCAAAGGTATTTCTGGTATGCATTTGATGTGCTGCATATGCAGATTATCAGGTGTGCTTACCGCTACTATGGTTATTTGAGCTTCCTTTTAGCATGTAATATCCATCTCCTCCCGAAGCAAGGAAAGAAGGCAAAAGCACTTTGTATGTTTTTTCCATCTCAAGTGGCACATAGACAGGCACTCTACATGCCGTGCAAAGGACCTCTAAACTGACCACTCTGTATCCTGGACTTTGGGAGAGGTCATAGACCACGTGTATGCCTAACAAGAAACAAAGTTAAACAGCATTTTACTCATCAGTTTCCCTTCACTTTATAAATACATTTGAAACGTTTTCACACTGTTTCTTGGCACTCAGATAAGATTATGAACAAAATCTTTCTATTCAAATCCTTTCTTGCATTCTATGCATTTAGCAGTTCCCGTGTTTTAAAACACACTCCAGTGAATATGGCAACATCATTTAATCTCCGATGCTTTTGTCTACCTACACTGGTTAATCTTGATTTGTAATATACTATACAGTTCTTACACAACAGTGATCCCCAGTGTGTTACTGCCCAGGTGTTTCTTGTAAGCTTTTATCAAAGTTAAAAGTCAGTCCTGGCTTTCTTCAGTCTCACAGAGACAGAAGGTACTTCAGAAGACAATAGGAAACACCCCTTCAGAAATAAACTCCTTCCATTACAGGAAGCTGGCTTGTTTGGGACCTCTCAACATTTAGGGGCTTTACGCACCGGGATCTTTGTAGCAAATTGGTCACTGAAGGAGAAATCGCCATTTAAAATAGTGGAATTCGTCGTTATGTATACCTGCCTTTGTAGTGGAATCCAGTTGCGTTTTGTAGCGTTTCCCACAGGCTTCCGGTCTCGGCAGAAATCGCTAGAAAGGAAGCGCTATTGCCGAGCTCGTCCCGCCCCTGGCTGTCAAGCAGCCAATGGGCAGCCGTTAGCATGCTCCCAAACAGCCCCTTTCCCTTTAAGAAAGGTTTTTTTAAAAAAAAAACAGACTCATTGTAACGAATCTGTGTTAATTCGTTGCAACGGAGAGACCCATCCAGCTGCCTGGGGTGTTTGAGCTGTCGTTTGATCGTTGCCACGCCCCCTCCGAGTGAAAAAAAAATCCCCCCCCCTCTCACGGGCCCGATTTTCGGCTGAATGAATGTGTAAAAAATAAAGTGACTGCTTAGTAGTGTGCTTAGTGACTGAAGTGTGCTTAGTGACTGAAGGGGAGGGACTGAAGCCGGGGAAGCCTCTAAACTGAAAGAGGCTCGCTGGTGCGTTTATCCCCGCTCGCTCGGAGAAAAAAAAATGGCGATCGCTTCGCCGGAAGATCAGAGAAGAGAGCCAGGGGGAGGGACTTTGTAGAAACCGCAACAATGTTAACGCACAGGTCTTTTTTGCTAGTGTTGCAGATTGGTTGCAGGAGTGTATCGCTTTCCGGAGGGTGAATCCACTTTTGGGGATTTCCCTGAAAGCGCTACAAGGAAGCGCTTTTTGCAGATTGGTTTCAGGTGTGTGGCAGATTGTCGACGACGTTGTGCAAAACAGCAAATCAGTAGCGTTTTCAATTGGCAACCATTGTGCTATTTTGAAGGCGTGCAAAAAGCCCCTTAATTTATGCCCCCCGCAGGGCACTCCGCTCTGCGGGTATGAATTTACTGGTTGTCCCAGGCCCACGGGATGTTCGCCTGGCCTCGACCCGGGCCAGGGCCTTTTCAGTCCTGGCCCCAACCTGGTGGAATGAGCTCCCAGAAGAGCTAAGGGCCCTGCAGGATCTACCAGCTTTCCGCAGGGCCTGTAAGACGGAGCTCTTCCGCCAGGCATATGGTTGAGGCCAGGGCAGCTCTCCCACTAATCCATCAGAGGATCCCCTCCAATATTGAGATCTCTAACATCGAGATCATGGTTAGATCTATTGTATTGGTGCCACCCTCTTCTGAACATTATTCTCTCCACCAGGCTGAACTAAGATCAGAATTGTGACCACCGCCGCTATATGTTATATGTAACTTTTAATTGGGGTTTTTATGGGGATTTTATTGTGTTTTAACTATTTATGTTGTAAACCGCCCTGAGACCTATTGGGAGAAAGGCGGTCTAAAAATTAAATAATAATAATAATAATAATAATAATAATAATAATAATAATAATAATAATAATAATAATAATAATAATAATAGCCTCCTACTGCTGCCATTTTGTGAATAGTTCCATGTTGCATGGTACCCTTTTTCAAAATTCCTATAGAAACCCACATAGGCCTACCATAGTTGAGGATACCTTTTGGTATTGTATGAAAACTGGAATCAGCTTTCTCCCTTTGAGGCTATATGTCACTAATTAATTTTCAATATTGGTCCATCCATGGATACATAATAAATTAGAAGACTGGGGCCATGTATAAGGTGACCAGATTTTAACATTGGTAAAGTAGGGGGGGGGGGGGGTTCTTGATTAAAAATTTGGGTCCATTCCGTACAAGTTTAATGTAGCAGGAGTGTGGCAAATTGTAATTGCTACTAATATGCAGTTATGCACAACGTCGTACACAATCTGCCACACTCCTGAAACAGTCCCGCTAAAAGCACTTCGTTGTAGCACTTCCAGGGACATCCCTAGGGCCCATTCCGCACAAGGTTCAATGTGGCAAATTGCTTTCAGAAAAAAAAACCAGAATTTTAAAAAGTGGAAGTCGGCGTAACGCATACCTGTCTTTGTAGTGGAATCCAGTTGTGTTTCAATCATTTCCCACAGGTTTCCGGTCTCGGCAAAAATTGCTTGAAAGGAAGCGATTTTTTCCATGCTTTGTCCCGCCCCTGGCTGTCAATCAAGCGAGCAGCCAATGGGCGGTTGTTACCATGCTCCGGAAAAGCCCCTTTGCCTTTAAGAACAGTTAAAAAAAAAAGAAAAACACACATTGCAACGAATATGTCTTGATTCCTTGATTCCTTGTTTCCTCCTAACATAGAGACCCGTCTAGCTGGCAGCTGCCAATTCATCGTTGCCACGCTCTCCTGAATGAAAAAACAATCCCCCCGTGCACGGGCGCGATTTTCGGCCGAAAATAAAGGGAACTTGCAAACGGGGCTGTGTTGTGCTTGGTGACTTGAGGCGAGCTTTAAAGAAGCTTTAAAGCAGCTCTGTGGAAGGACTGCAGCCGGAGAAGCCTCGCTGGGTGAATGAAGGCTTGCCGGTTCATTGCTCTCCGCTCGCTCCGAGAAAAAAAAGTGGTGATCGCTTCGCCGGAAGTTCAGAGGAGAGAGCCAGGGGGAGGGACTTTGCTGAAACCGCAACAATGTTAACACACAGGTCTTTTTCGCTAGTGTTGCAGATTGCTTGCAAGAGTGTAGCGCTTTCCAGAGGGTGAATCCACCTTTTGGGATTTCCCTGGAAGCGCTACAACGAAGCACTTTTAGCGGGACTGTTTCAGGAGTGTGGCAGATTGTGTACGATGTCGTGCATAACTGCATAGTAGTAGCGATTACAATTTGCCACACTCCTGCAACATTCAACTTGTGCGGAATGGACCTAAAAGTGGATTCACCCTCTGGAAAGCGCTACACTCTTGCAAACAATCTGCAACAGTTTTGAAAACGTTCTGTGCGTTACCATTGTTGCGGTTTCAGCAAAGTCCCTCCCCCTGGCGCTCTCTGAACTTCCAGCGAAGCAATCGCCATTTTTTTTTTCTCTGAGCGAGCGGAGAGCAACGAACCGGTGAGCCTTCATTCACCCAGCGAGGCTTCTCCTGCTGCAGTCCCTCCAGAGAGCTGCTTTAAAACTTCCCTCAAGTCATGAAGCACAACACAGCCCCGTTTGCAAGTTCCCTTTATTTTCGGCCGAAAATCGCGCCCGTGCACGGGGGGGGGTTCACTCGGGGGGATGTGGCAACGATGAATCAGCAGCTCACATGCCAGCTGCCAGCTAGATGGGTCTCTATGTTAGGAGGAAGGAAGGAATCAAGGCATATTCGTTGCAACATGTGTGTGTGTGTGTTTTTAACTGTTCTTAAAGGCAAAGGGGCTTTTCCGGAGCATCGTAACAACCACCCATTGGCGGCTCATTTGATTGACGGCCAGGGGCGGGACAAAGCACGGGAAAAATCACTTCCTTTCTAGCGATTTTTGCCAAGACTGGAAACCTGTGGGAAACAATTGAAACGCAACTGGATACCACTACAAAGGCAGGTATGCGTTAAGCCGAATTCCACTATTTAAAATTCCGTTTTTTCTTTCCGAAAGCAATTTGCCACATTGAACCTTGTGCGGAATGGGGCTTGGTCTATACGGAGCAACAAAAAGTTTCATAGAACGCATAGAATGCAAAAATAGTATTGTAATATATATTTTTTAATTTCAGCATAAGTACAATTTGCCAGGTGCCCCCAGATGTCCCTCCAAAAGTGGGACAATCTGGTCACCTTAGCCATGTATAGACAGACCTTTCTATGATCTTGAGAAAAGGCCCTGGTTTGCCGAAAACTGAACTCTAATGCACCCGCATTTGGTGACATTAACCCTCCCAAATCACAAAAAAACACCTGCAGTTTTAAAGTCTTTGGCTGTTGCTTGACAACTACAACAGCTTTCGGTCCTTGGTTTCTCTTAGTAAAAGGCAGGGAAAGAGGCAGGGTCCTTTGAGAGGGGACTCACTTGGGCCAGGGCCAGCAGCAGTCTCTGGGTGACTTATTATCACCTGACTTGCATGACGCACTCAAGTCCAGCTGCTTACTGCTGTTCAACTTCACAAAAGCCAGATGAACTGAGAAACTCAGGTTTGAATCTGCACTCTGCCATGGAAATTCAGTGAGGGGTGACTTTGGCCCAGTCACAGACTTTCAGTCTAACTGACTAAGGTTCTTGTGAGGATAATATGGAGGAGAGTAGAATGATGTAAATTTCTTTGGTTCCACATTGTGGAAAAAGCCATATGAAAATGAAATAAATATATCTGAAGGGCAGGCAGATTAAAGGGGGTTAGTTGGTGAGTCAGGAGAAAAGGAAGCAGAGAAAGGGGATTTTCAGAAAAGGCCAAATCTGGATATTTAAAACCAGAGACTTGAGCCAGGAACAAACAAGACAAACCTTTTTACAAACCAGAAAAATGCCCAGGTTTGAAGAAAAAAATCTGGAAACAAAACAAAATATTGGGGCTTAAAAATAAAATCAATGCATGTACCTTTAATAAATGAACTTTCTTAGTGGGGTCAGGCTCTGCGGCAACTACCTGACACCACTCAACGTGCAGTACTAGTTCTTCCTGCCTGCTACTATTCAACAGCCACCCCATGAAAGTGTGGTGAAGTGATTAGAGTTTCATATTAGCATTTGGGAGACTCAGGTTTTAATCCCCACTCTGCCATGGGGGCTCACATGGCCACCCTGGGCCAGTTATACACACTCAGCCTCATCTACCTCACTGGGTTATTTTAAGGATAAAATGGAGGAGAGGAGAATAAGCCATTTTAAGTCCCTCGCAGAAGATAGAGGTTGGCTGGAGGGTGAGAAGGAAAGAAAAAAGCAGGAAAGGAGAGAGACCACGGACGCTTTCAGGGAAGGGAAAGAAGTACGGGGAAATTAAATCCACAAGTTTTCCTCCTTGCACATTCATGATTTCCTTCTAAAACATCAAGCTCACATTCAGATGGACGGGAAGCTTTTATGTACTCATCACTATCTTCATTAGAATGTGAAAATTTTAAAAAAGGTCTTGAAAAGACTCAGACTAAGAGAACCTGAAATGATCTGGTTTTTAACATAAGCTGTTATTAACTTTGTTTTTTAAAGGTAAGAAAAGCATGAATGAGAATGGGAAAATATTTATTTATTTATTTATTTATTTATTTATTTATTTATTTATTTATTTATTTATTTATTTATTTATTTATTTATTTATTTATTTACCGCCCTCCCTTCAGGCTCAGGGCAGTTTACATAACAAAGAGGAAACACATATAACAACGAAGAACAGCATAATTCATAAATTCGGATAGACAATAGTGACAGTGATTTCAACTTGTGATAACAGTGTGTATAACATCAAGTTAGCTTGCTAACTATGCTACAGTGACTCCATGGGTAGACTGGTGCAGGATTCATGGATAGGGGTTTTCTGGGGGCCCAGTAGATACTGTTGTTTCGGTCTGCGTCAACCAAATGCCTGGTGGAAGAGCTCCATTTTGCAGGCCCTGTGGAATTGTGGAAGTTCAGGCAAGGCCCTGATCTCTTCAGGGAGCTTGTTCCACCAGGTGGGGGCCAGGTCTGGCCCTGATTGAGGTGTGACGTGCTTCTTTGGGGCCAGGGATCTGATCTGGAATTCAACTGGGAGCCAGTGCAGTTGCTGGAGAGTGGACTAGATGTGGGACTGCCATGGCGTTCCTGTGAGGATGCTGGCCACAGCATTCTGGACCAGTTGCAATTTCTGGATAAAGGTTAAGGTTAGACCTGCATACAGCGAAATGCAGAAGTCTAGTCTAGCAGTGACCATTCCATGGATCACTATAACTAGGTGATCCGGGGCCAGGTAGGGCACTAGTACTTTGACTTGGCATAGATGGTAGAAACCCAGCCACGTTACTCTTGTGACCTATGCCTCCACAGAAAGGGAGGCATCGAGCATCACACCCAGGTTCCTGGCAGTTGGATCTTTACAATGCAACATCTGAGCATTATTTCCTTTATTTATTTATTCAATATATATACCACCCCTCACTGTGATGTTTTGTGGCTGGTTAGTTGTAAATTAGTAAATAGAGACAGAAATGCAAATTCAAATTCCTTGAGTGCAGCTAAGCCCTGAAATACATAATTCTGTTCCAGCCATTAGCTGAAATGCACAGTAGTTACAAATTCAAAATACAAATAACAGACCTTAGGGCAGATGTACAAGTTGCATGGTCTACAGACCAATTTCTGTTAGTTTCCAACCAGGGATGTAATTCAAAGATGCACACAAGCCCAAGTTTGATTGAGATCATTACATGGGAACAGAAGGGACCTATTCCTCCAACCCAGGGAGCTGTTATTTGCCTGTTGCCCAGAATTGCCATTTAGTCATATTCTGCACAGTCCATTTCAATTGACCTTCATTATGATGTGATAAGTCAGATCAGGAAGGTTCTCAAACTTACTAATGAGACAGCTTTAGGACTCTGAACTGCATATGCCAGCAATAAAACTCACCTGCAACCTGTAGCAGCTCACCCGTTCCTCCCCCATGTCTACGAACACTGTGCTCAAATGCTTCTTTTAGAGATGAACCTTTGATCTGTAGCAAATCAAAAGTGCCTCCAAAGGGCAGTACAGCTAGCAGCTCTTCCAAAGTAATAGTACCTGAATATAATGGAACAGTGTTTTTACCATGCAATGTATTGTAGTACCCATCACTGTAATATAGTCTAAAGTAGGGAAAAGGCTGACATAAACACAGGAATCCAAAGTACAAATTCCTGCACCATGATGAATCTTACTGACTTGGCAAGTCATAATGTAAAGCATCCTAAAGCTAGGATACAAAAGTTATAGTTCCAATGTCCTCCTAACTGGAGATAGCCAATGTCAAAACGAAGGAAGGCCTGGAGAATCATTGTCCATGGGGTCGCACCTAACAACAACAACAATTATTTTATTTGTAAAGGTATATGTCGCCCTTCCCCGAGCTTCTAGTTGAACAATATGATGTCCAAGGAAGAAAGTGGCACAACAAAAACATCATAGTGGTGAAATAAAGGAGGAAAGTTATAAGAAACATCTAGCTAGGGCAGAGTTTGCACTTACTTTGTTTTGTCAATCCTGTTGAATTCAGATCTTTGAACTCGGATCTTCCTCTTCCTCCCCCCTCCCCATTGAAACAGGAAAGTGTTCTGCACGTGGTTAGGGTAGTTCAGAAGGGGGGGGGGAGCCAAGCCTCTTTCTTTCTTTTCTTGAAGGGGGGGGGGAGAGAGGAGCCAAGCAGGGAGCCTCTTTCTTGTCTTGGACAGGGGAGGGGGAGAGGATCAAAAAAGGCAGAGAAGGGAGAAAAAATCCAAGAGCGACAGAAGTTGAGAGAAATTAGGGGCTTCTCCTTTAAGGCAGGTTTGTCACATGACCACCACCTGTGGCCAATCACAGGTCCTCTACCACGGAGGAGAGCCCAGATTCAAAACAGCCTTTAAATATTGAGGGTAAGATATGGCACAATAAAGGCAGGGTCACTCCGGATCAATCCTTCTTGCTGCAGAAGGAAATTTTAAATCTCCCAAAATCAAAACGGAAATTGCATTCTGTGTAGAGGGCAGGGACTGAATCGATCTGGGGTTGGAATAAGAGCTCCATGCGGTTTACACCCTGGTTAGTTCTCAGAAGTGTGAGAGAAGAAGAGCAGAGTAAATTGAGTTGCCTTTTAAAAGCAACTGTAACACTATATATACCATTATTGCTTCGTTCATCAATGGGTGCCCGTATTCCACCGCCATTCAGGATGCACATTGAAACGTGATTCCACTGATTATCATCTGGATGTCTAAGATTATTGTAAACCTAAAACATTCACAAAGAAAATATTTCCTATCATTTCCCAGTCTTTTGCTTTAGTTTAGCTTCGAGGATTCTTGCAGCTCATTCTTGAAAAGTACCTTATAAACTGGTGGTAAAAAGAATTTGTGGATTTGGGGGGTGGAGACACCCCTTTGTTGTTATACTACTTCAAGTTATTTTAAGCGTTTTGGGATATAAACTGAAAACAATAAAAGCAGTGCTATTCTATGACAAATGTTAAGCCTTCTAATAATTTTGATTGTAAGCACAGCAGAGGGGTGAAATTATGCATTGGCTTGTATCCACTCTTCCAAGACAGGTTTTGTGAGAGGAGCAAGGGCTTAATAACTTCTAATACTTTTTAAAAACAGAAATGTCATCAAAAGTATTTAACTGGGATAGGGACCGCCTATCTCAATATGTCACCTTAAGGGGGGCATTATACTCTGCCAATTCCACCAGGCTAGTGACCCCTGGCACCAAAAAGGTGCGTCTAGCCTCGGTCACGGTCAGGGTCTTTTTCATCCTTGGCCCTGGCCTGGTGGAATGACCTCCCAAGTGAGATCAGGACCTTGTCGGAACTCCAACAGTTCTGCAGGGCCTGTAAAATGGAGTTCTTCCTCCAGGTCTTTGGTTGAGACAAGCACGGATATAATCAGGTAATAATGGGCCTACCCCTATACACATTTCCCTCTTCTTTTCACTGTTATCTTTTTAAAAAATAGCTTCATCGATCAGTGGATGGCCAATTAATGGACAGAGATACTAATCCTTGTGTATGGATCAATAAGTTTTTAATAATGTTTATAATGTTTTATGATGTTTTACTCATGTTGTATTTTACTTTATTGTTAGCTGCCCTGAGACTTTCAGTGAAGGGGGATATAAATTAAATAAATAAGTGTTTAAATAATTATATCAACAATGAAGCTCCAAAGTTGACATCTCACTAGCAAAGAAAGTTTCTTTTTGCCATTTTTTTTAAAATAAGAAAACTGCATAGTATTTTAAATAATTCCTACTTAAAACAATCATATAAAAAGTTAATGGCTTTATTAGGTCTTGTATACAAGTATTTACTTCATTCATAACTGGCCTTTCTCCACAATAGGGATCCAAAGCAGCTTGTCATTCTCTTCACAACAGGTGATGTGAGGTCGGTTAGGCTGACAAAATATAACTGGCCTGAAGTCACCCAGTGAGCTTCCACTGTGGACTAAGATCCAGGTCTCCAAATTCCTAGTCTGATGCTGGCTCTTGGTAGTAAGTATCAGTTTCCCAAAGCAGGAAATGTAAGTAACTTCAAATAAGGTCTAATTTTTAACAAATTGTTTTTTGTCATAGTAAAAATCTACTTATCAAGTGAATAACAACGCAACATTGTGAAGTGCCTTCTTTCTTACCACAGCATCACAAATCAGATTTCCCATGTTACATTCTTGGTAACGGCAAGCTTCATTCGTACCATTCAGGTATACAATGGTTTTCCCTATCTCCTGGGAAGAAAAGTTATTCAGCTGGACCCTCATCTCGTCAACTTTGGCCTTCACCTCTGCGTCTAAAACAGAAGCAGGACATGGTAAACACTACTGTGAGCTGGATGACAAACAAGGATTGCTAAACTGTTCATCCACTGTTATGTGATGTAAGTAAGTATGTAGTGCTATTTAGAATCTCTCAGGGCCTTTTCGCACAGGGATCTTTGTTGCAAATTGTTTGCGGAATGAAAAATCGCCATTTAAAATAGTGGAATTCGTCGTTTTGCACACCTGGCTTTGTAGTGGAATCAGTTGCGTTTTTTAGCGTTTCCCACAGGCTTCCGGTCTCGGCAGAAATCGCTAGAAAGGAAGCGCTATTGCCAAGCTCGTCCCGCCCCTGGCCGTCAAGCAGCCAATGGGCAGCCGTTAGCATGCTCCCAAACAGCCGCTTTCCCTTTAAGAAAGGTTTAAAAAAAAAAACAACAGACCCATAGCAACGAATCTGTGTAGATTCGTTGCTACGGAGAGACCCATCCAGCTGCCTAATGTGAGCTGTCGTTTGATTGTATGATCGTTTGCACGCTGCCTCGAGTGATAAAAAAAAATTCCCCCCCCCCCTTCTCACGGGCTTGATTTTCGGCTGAATTTATGTGTAAAAAATAAAGGGACTTTATTTCAGCAAACGGGCTTTTAAGTGGTTTGTGCTTAGTGACTAAAGGTGAAGGAATGAAGCCAGGGAAGCCTCTAAACAGAAAGAGGCTCGCCGGTGCGTTTATCCCCGCTCGCTCCGAGAAAAAAAAATGGCGATCGCTTCGCCGGAAGCTCAGAGAAGAGAGCCAGGGGGAGGGACTTTGAAGAACCAGCAACAATGGTAACGCACAGGTCTTTAGCGCTAGTGTTGCAGATTGGTTGCAGGAGTGTATCGCTATCCGGAGGGTGAATCCACTTTTCTGGATTCCCCTGAAAGCGCTAAAACGAAGCGCTTATTGCTGATCGGTTTCAGGAGTGTTGCAGATTGTCTACGACATCGTGGGTAATGCCAAATTAGTAGCGTTTTCAATTAGCAACCATTGTGCTATTTTTAAGCCGTGGGAAATGGCCCTCAGTTCTCAGGACAAGATAACATACTCAGCATGGCTGGTCACTTGTGGAGATGCCTCCATGCTTGGGTGGAGATGGATGGGGCTAACAACAAGTTGCTTTTAATTACTTCTTTTCACAACTGGGAAAGTTTCTGCCATTCATTACTAACCTTGCCATTTTTATTTCCCCAGTGTTTTTGTAAAGGACAACTGAACTGACTGATCGGCTTTTATAGCAAAGAATTATCATACTGCATATTAAGGATGTTGTGACACAGTTTACTACTGCACTACTAATTTATTTTCTCGTACTACCTCAGACCAACATAGCTACCCAATTGAATCCGTTCATCCACAGAAAGAGATTTTTTTCTCATACCTTCAGGGGTACTGCTGTTGAGTAGGATTGGATTTCCTGAGGCACTGATCACATTTCCTTGATCATCAAATACAACGTTCAAATAACCAAGATATTTTCCAAAAGCATAAGCTTGAACAACAGGTACAAGAGGGCCATGATCAGACTTCACCATGAATGGATAATCACCAGCTGGTATATCATTTGAAGGTGGAGTCCCTGTAAAAATGATCAAAAACCAGCTTTCAATGTACATACAAAATATATGACCTTTATTAAAACATTTGTACTCCATCCTACTCTCACATAAGGGCTATTTCAGCTCAGATTTTCCAAGTTAATCAAAAGTTCTTCAAAATAAATCTTTTGATCTCTTTGTAAGGCTGTTCTAGGGAACAAGGGATGCAACCGAAAATCCCCAAAACCAGTGGAAGAAGTTCTCACAGCCCTGACAGATAGGACAGGGTACAAAATAAGTTTTGCAACCTGACTTTGGAAGATTTTTTTTAAAGGAAAAGTGGTATTAATGAGTAATTTGAAAAATTTGGTTTAGTTGCATGATTTAAAATAAAGAAAAAAGGATTTTAATTAAAAATATGAGTAAGTAGGACCAAACAGAACTGATTAAATGAACTGGTTTAAGAATTGAAAATAAGGTAAAATATTTGGGTATAATGTTGACAAACAAATTGTATGGAATGAATTTTAAAATGATTTATTGAAATGGGACAAATTGAAACTGCATCTTTGGGGGATAAAACAGTGATCAAAATTAATGTCTTACCTACTGATTTCAGATGTACCGTTTAAACAATGGCAAAAAGCTTTACCAAAATGTATTTGGCAAGAAGAAAAGCCACAAATTAAATATAAGATACTGCAAGAGGAGGCTTTGGATTAGAAAATATGCTTTGCCACATGTTGTCCTGTATAGTTGGAAGAATAGTTATTATTGAAAAATGAAAGATGATCAGAATTAGAAGGTCATGATTTAAGGTTTGGATGGCATATTTATGGTATGATAAAGACAAAGTTAATGTGGATATAAAAATCATTATATTAGATCTCCAATATTGAGAATATATAATATAATACACACAAGGCAAGGTTTTATTTTAAATCACCGCTGTGAATTTCAACATGCGAAGCTTTTTACAGATATGAAATGTTAATAAAAGATAAGTGACTGACATACTGAGAAATATTAGACTTCCCCCAAGGGGAGTGCCTGATTTACAGAGATTGGACTTCTCCTAAGAGAAGTGTGAAATGAAATCAAGGGAAAACTTAATAAGAGAAGGATTTAATTGTCAATGTTTTTCTATGCACAGTTGCTAGAAAGATTTAAAGTAGATAAAAAGCTGCATATTTTGAAGATGCTAAAATTATATTTGAGATGGAATTATGTACAAATGACGAACATGTTATTGCAAAAATGTGTAAACTTTTATTGAAATATGACACAGAAGAACAGGGAAACAATTTATGATAAAATGGAGTAGACATTTTGGATGTAATATACAAATGGAACAATGGGGAAAATGTGGTTGAAGGGGATCAAATTTACATTAATTTCTATCTTTAAAGAAAATGCTTATAAAATAATGTATAGGTGGTATATGACTCCAAATAAATTGGGTAAATAAAATAAATAGCTTTTTCTGACGCACATGAGATTACACTCTGAGTACAGAACTTAATGATAGCGAAGAGTGGTGACTTTAGGGACATAACATAGGAATTGGTCTCCAAAAAGGATAAAATTTACACATATTGGTTGGAGCCATAATTTACAGATCCCACTCAACCATTCAGCTATACACTATAGAGAGTTCTATATAGGTATATTTCTATATAGAGTGTATTATCATAATCCTGACCACTGAGGAAGACCCGGAAGGGTCGAAACGCGTTTGGTCCTTGGTCCTGTTAGTTCGGTATAGTTTTTATGAAGTTTTTATTCTGTTTTTAATTGTGCACTATAATAAATAATTAACAAGTTTTACATTATTTTTATTGTTCAGCTCAACTTTTGAGTTCCTTCCTAAAATGTAAAAAAATCAAATCAATGCTGAAAATGTGAATAACATGAAGGAACCCTTTAACATATGTGGTAGTAAAAAAAAAAAGAAACGTTGGATACAAATGCATGCATACATGCAAAAGAGTTTGAGATATTTTGAGAGAGTTTGAGAGAGTTTGAGAAAAAGAGATATTAATCTATATATGAGACCAGAAGCTTTTCTTTTAGGACTGATAAGCACCTGGAAAATAGAATCTACAGAGATGGCTAAACTCATGGTATTGATTAGAGAAAAGACTCTCTTATGACTAAATGGAACCTTCTTTTATGACCAATTGCCTCCCCCCATATACTTCTTGCACGAAAGAGAAAAAAATTATCTGATGATTTGCAGTTTCAAGGATTAAAGACAAAATCTTTTGTAAATAATTTTAATCTTTAATAAATTATCTCATTATAAATTGATAAATTTGAATTATAGTCCTGGTCAACTGGAAAATCTTATTGTGATGAATTCATCTTACCTATTCTTTGTTCCTTTTTCCATTCTTTCCCCCCTTTCTTATGTATATTCTTTAGAATTTTTATATTTTTGTACTTATTTTAAACAATTTGCTCATTGAGCCATGCAATAGGTTGAAGCAGAAACCATAAATACACCCCTGCACGACACGTTCTTTCTTTATATCGGAGCCTTCATGACCACTGTGTTCTTGTCATTATTATGATAACCAGGGTAAAAGCCTGTTGTATCCAGGAATACAACAGGTTCTAGAGCTTGGCGGTGGGAAGAGGACGGGTAGGAGTTGTTCAGTCTGTAAGGGCATGGGGTTGAATGTGTGTGTTGTGTGGGAGGTTGTGGTGGCGTGGTGACAAATGAGGGCATGGGTGTGGAGATATGGGTGTCAAGAACCTGTGGTGTGAAATGTTCATTGACTGCGGGAGAGAACTGACCTTTGGAAATTGTGGCATAGTGGTTATAGATGAGCTTTCCAGAGCCATGTCTTCAGATATATGAAGGGAAAATCAGACTGGAGACTCTTCTTAGGGGGAGATCACATGGCAACCAATTCCTCCCAGTTCTGTATCATTTCCCTTCTTGTGTGAATTAGGCCACAGACACTGAAATGCCCCCCTGCCCAAATCTATATGGGGTATTCACAGTATACAGGTGTCCACCCTGCTCCTTCTGTCTCCATTTTTTCACTGTTGATAAAATGTTATGTGCCCACATGCTCCTTTCATGCTTGCCTATTAGAAAAGAAGAACTGGATTTTTGTACCCTGTTGTTCACTGCCCAAAGGAGTCTACAAACACCTTTTCCCTTCGTCTCCCCACAACAGACTACTTGTAAGAGATGTGGGGCTGTGAGAGGTCTGAGAGAACTGGGAATAGGCCGCAGTGCCAGCAGGCCTCAGGTGTCTCAAAGCATTTTCCAACCATCTTCCCTTCCTCTCCCCATAGGAGACTTGATGGAAGTCTCACATGGAAGCTGGCAACCCAAAGAGGAGGTCTTTTTGTGCACAGCAGTCTTGATGTTAGTAAGGGTTTTTATACTGTTTTTTTTTAATTTGCCAGGCCAAAGTTGAAAAAAATCATTACAGTTCCCCTGTTTCTCCAGCCATTTACTTGTTCACTATTTACAGTTTCATGCTGTAAATATTCTTTATTTAGATCTTCCTGCACTTTTTAGACTCACAGGACTGATGCTGGTCTGTCTGTTTGAGCCTCAGAATACAAACAGTTGCTGGTAAGGGCTGGCCATAGCCCATAGCCCAGGAGGGACACCCCCCCCCCCACCACCACTCCCTCCCAATTGCAGTCTGCAAGCCTCTGCCATAGTATCTAGATCGCTGCTCATCTCTTCTTTCTTTCTTTAGCTTTCTTTCTTTCTTTATGGTCATTTAGATCAAGAATTTATATGCACTACTATACAATAGCAGTTTGTAAAAGGGAGGGTAATACATTAAAAGGTTAAAAATGCATCAACAATAAAACACAAAACTTCTCCACCATAAAAGCCAACATTTAGAATCATTAACTGCCGTTGACTATTTTACAAGGATAAAATGATCCATAAAAGCAATAAAACTAGTAAAGCTGTTAAAATATAAAACAAAAGACAAGATTAAGAGACGTGCGATAATATCTACTAACCAAAAAACATAAGAAGTTCTGTGGACCTATTATAGCTGTACATGAGTGACCCAATCTTTCCTAATTCTTAAAGCTAGCTACGCAAATTTTGCTACTTTGCTAGTTACCAGATTATCTGTTAGCAATATTTGCAGGCGATGCTTTCTCAGGTCATGAGGGTATTCTGTAAGCATTGGTACTAATGCACCTGTGCGAAGATGATTATACAGCTTGCACTCAAATAAAATGTGTTCTGTGTTCTCTACTTGACCCTCATTGCAGATACAGAGTCGATCCTTGAGAGGGAGTCCATCAAATTTCCCACTCAAGTAAGCAGAGGGGAGGGCATTGTGACGAAGGAAGTTAAAGGATCTCCTGTGCTCAGGGTTTACCACTTTTCTTAGATATTGCATCCGGGTGTTCCTGTTTAGGAGATCTTTCCTAAAAAGTGGGTCCTGAATATTGTTGAGATCATGTTGCCTCTCTACTTCTATCACTCTTGTCTCAACAAGATCTATAGCCTTGTCATAACCCATAGACAAAAACAGTTGATATGAGAGACCATAGTAGCACAGCTTTTTAGTGAGTGCAATTTGCCAAGGTGCAACGAATGTGTCTATCACTATTAGACTTGCAAGACTTTGCTGTTGGAAAAGTAGTTTTAGCCAGAACGTAAAGGTAGCTATACAAAGCCTGGACTGAACGTTGACCATACCTGTCTCAATCCTAACTGCTACGTTTGAGATGTTGTTTGGTATTACCAGAGTTGCCCTCAAAAATTTAGACTGGACCTTTTCTAGACTGCCCAATCTGCCCGTTATACTAATCAGAGCCCCAAATGTTAGCTGAGCAAGAGCCTTAGCCTTGAAGATGTTAATTGCTGCTCATCTCTTGATTATAATAATCAGCTCAGCAGGCAAAAATGGCTCCTTTGAAGACCAGCCTCTGAGGCATTGTACGATTTTGAAGTCCCACCTCCAAACCTCCAGGAATATTTCCAACCCAGGGGTAGCCAACATCCAGGTGGGGCCTGGAATTACAGCTGGAATTACAGCTTATCTACAGAGTATAAGGATCAGCTCCCTAGGCAGAAAGGGAGCTGGTAGAGAAGAAACATTTAAGGCCTCCCACACAGGTTGTTGTTGTTGAATTGAAAGACTTGAAACAGGAGACAAAAGAACCCCTGCAAAGGGATCCAGTTTCGTCTGCAGAATAACGCTGTGCAGTAGGCCTCAATCTGCAGAGAGTTGCAAAGAAGAAATACACATGGCTTGGCTGTTTCTTCCCTCCAGCAGCGAGGCTGGTCAGAACAGTATTTTAAGTGAGAAGGGGCTTTTCTGTTGCCTCCTTGTCAGCCCACTGTTTGGCAGAAGGTGAAAGCTCCCTGCTCTCAAATGGAATGCCCACACCCATGCCCTCAGACTCCCCTGTGTTGCTCTCGGAAATACCTCACTCCCCTCAGTCAGTGGCTGTCAGAGGCTCCTTTGCAGCAGGCCTGAAGAGAGGGAGGGGGGACGGAACGCATTCACCAGCCTCCTGCCAGCTCTGTCAGTGTTCTGAGGCAAAGTGAGGGAAGTTACAGTTGGACGCAACAGTTAGGACAGCCTTGGGGCAAAAAAGGGCTGGTGCAGCCTGTCCCAGCCTCTGTTCCCATCCCACTCAGCAGCCCTACGAACCTCCTCTCTCTACGGTGGTCAGGGGCAGACTGGCAGTGAGGTCTCCAGATTGCCCCTGGCTGGGCTGGGTGGACGGGCCCTGTCAGATCTTTGGCCGAATGATTGGGCCAAAGTCCTGAGTGGACGTGACCTGCCTCTGACAGGCCATGCCCTCTCCGCCCACTTATCCTGTAGCCAATTATTATATATAACAGTGAGCCCACTGTTATGATCTTGTCCCCTATACTCCAAAACTGAGCCACCCCTGTGAGTAAATGGATTCTTAGATGTGGCTGTTTGGGCTGTGAGGGGCAAGAGGGGCTACAGCTGAATGAGGTTGAGAAAATTCTTATGGATCTGGTCTTGGAAAAGCCAAAACCAAATCATTCTTTTGGTATGGAAAAACACTGAACAATGTCATGGAAATCCCAAATGAGAAGATAAGTTTACATAACTTCAAGTAAACGATTTCATGTGCTTGTAAATGCACACACCATCTATTTTTAAAGTTTTCCTTTTAAATATTTTAACACTCAATTTAGTAAGTCTCTTCACTTACTAAAGGGGAAAATATTTTCTTCCTGGAAGAGTACACTGGAGGGTACACAGGGTGGGGGGGATTCCGTTGATTTTGTCTTCCACAGACAACCAGTGTCTCATGCTGTGAATGATTCTTTGTGAACGCTGGCTCTGACACTACTTCTTGTTTTAAAACTAGTGTTTTGGATAGCACCCAAAATGCATTAGTAATGGTGCTGGAAAATGCAAGATGTTCCTGGTGGAGTTTACTCAAATTATGTTGTTTGAAAAAAACAAATGGAATGTTTATCTGGGCCAAATAGCCTATAGAATCCATTCCAAATAGTTGCATCTCTCTAGGGACTGCAGGATCCATGTCTTAACTGTGGCCAACAACAAAAGGGAGTGTGAAGAACATTCAGTCTGCTGAAAGTCCAATAGCCGACCACAATCATACTTGAAGCTGTGTGGTCCAAACTGGGAAAGAAGGGCAGGAACTGGACTCCAAAAGTAGGTCTAGTCAAATTGAGACAACAGGCTTGTTTGAAAATAAGGGAGCAACTGGCATGGAAGGGCTGGTTGTTTGATCAATATAACTTAGCAGAGAGTGCACAGATGAAGGAAGGGCTGGACAAGGTCCAAATGAGATTCATGGAAAGGTTTTTCCAATCCCACTGTAATCCATTGCAATGCAGCTCCTAAAGATCAGGGCACTTGTGATGCAGCACAAAAGCACTAGCAAAAAGGAGGAATTGGAGAAGAATCACTCCTCACCCTTTGTGCTTGTACCATCTCCAGAGTTTCCTAAACTTCAGGAGTAGCTTGTGGGAAGGCACCGGGATAGCAGAAGGAAGGGGCAAAGATCCCTCCCATTAATTCAAATACCTAGGATTCAAGCCACAAAATAAAGTTTGGGGGAGGGAGGAAATTAAGTAATCAACAGTAGAACTGAGTGAGGAATATGTTTGTTTGTTTGTTTGTTTGTTTGTTTGTTTGTTTAAATCCGTTCTGCATCCATACTAACCAGAGTTACATCCTTCTAAGACACTGGTTCTCAACCTTCCTAATGCTGCAACCCTTTGATACAGTTCCTCATGTTGTGGTGACCCCCAACCATAAAATTATGCAAGTGTTCTTTCACAGAAATTAAACAAAACTGACCAATGGTGTGAAGATCCACTTTTCACTATTGTATATAAACTGTTTCCCCCCCCCCCGAGGTTTCTCAGTTCAGTTCTGCCTCTTGTCGCACCATACCAATCTTGCTCTTTTCTGCTGCTCCAGACAGATGAACGTTTTATTTCGATCTACTCCACAAGGCTGTTGTGTAGATGGCAACCCCCCCCCCCGGCCAAGCTGCTTGCCCTGCCACAACCCCTGTGAAAGGGTCATTACACCCTCCAAAGGGGTCCCGACCCCCAGGTTGAGAACCACTATTCTAAGATCACTGACTTCAATAGATTCAGGAGGGTACACCTCTGATTAGATTAACTCTGTAAGTCAGTTTCACATTTGATAGGGATGCAGCTGATTTCTGCCAGCTCTAAAATCAGGCCCTTTTCTAAACAATCCTACATGTTTATTCAATATGACACACACAGGTTGCCGTTTGCTATTCTTTCTGAATTAATTTTGACTTATTTTGAAGTGGAGAGTAAACTCTTAAACCTAGGGAAGGCTGAGCAAGAAAACAGAGATTTATACTGGCATGGAAAGATGTAGAGTGATGGAAAAAATAAGTAAAACCAAAGTAGGGCAGAGACATGATTCATGCATGTTGCAACTGTATAAGCCACTAGAAAATGAGCCAGCATAACTGTGCTGTAATGACACACCAAAAGCCACCCACTTCCTGAGGAGAAAAGGCGCCTCAGATGAATAATCAGGTTGAAGTGGTGGCCACAGCCTTGCTAAATGTTAAAAATAGAACACGCAAGACAGACTTATGAGAGTAGCAAACAGTACTCTCCAGATATGCTCAACTAAAAAGAAAAGAAACAAAGCCTTTATTGCATTATATTCTCAGTCTTATGCTTTCCAAGGTTTTCTCCAATCTGTTTCTCCCAGGCTGATTTAGAACTAGAGAGGAGGGGTAGCAGAATCACCACAATAAAGAGTCACCAGTTAATGGGGGGGGGGGAGTTAATGTGCACGATATTCCCTTTATTGGATTCTATCACCTATCTTGATCCTGCTAGCTCTTCGCAATTCTGTTCAGCTGGAACCAAGACAGAAATACTTTAAAGAAATATTGATGAGAAATCCAGCTCCTACATTTGCTTTCTGTGTCTAATGCCAGGAAGCCTGGCCTTTCAGGGAAATCCCTGGAAGAATGAGCACCTTTGCCTGGGATGCAACACAAGAACTCCAGCAAGATGAAGGAATTGGTAGGCATCACTCCTCCTTCTTTGTGCTCCTGCCAATGGATGTCATCTTTGGGTACCTCATTCCCCTTCGGCCTTCTTCAAGCCACTGAAAGCCAACTCCACCAGAGGGCTTCCAGAGGACTGCCAGCTGCATACAATGACTTCATTGTCTTCAGAGAAGAAGGGCCCTCCCACAGGCACAGGAGCTGCTGCTGTAGCATTTCTAATGGGGAGGGGCTTGGTCACAGGGCGGGGCAATGAACTGGCATATACTTGATTAATAGTCCCTGTTCCCCATGCCTGTTGGATAATCACATTTCTACTGTAAATCTAGTTTCCTTCTACGGATCCAGATCTAGCAGGTGCTACGTGCCTTAGGTGGTTGGAGAAGTAAACACCTCAACAGAGCTTAACAACATTCAAATGCTAATTAGAAACTCTCTCTTTTATAGCAAAATACTTTACCTGTATAGAGAAATGTGTTTGTATGCCCCCCAACCACGACATCCACATTTTTCACTTTTTGAGCAATGCTTTGGTCCACAGCAAAACCCGAGTGACCCAGTGCAATGATTTTGTTCACACCCAGCGTCGTAAGTTTGTCCACTTGTAACTGCAATGCCTCAATTTCATCTTCAAAAAATAGATCCTGCCCTGAAAATCCAGAAAAAAATGTGTTTTCTTGTGTTGTCACAAAACATGATTTCCTAATATCAAAGCACAAGAACATTACAGACATCATTTTCTCCCCATTTGCAGCTAAAAGTCACATCACTACACTGCCATTTTTACTGAATCTGTGTTTATATAGAGGCTTATACTGCAGGGAATCCTTTGGGCCAATATAGTTGAAAGCAATTGCAGTACTTTATCTGGCTGATGTCTTCCTGAGCTAAACAAAAATATACTAGCTGTCATGTTACATGCCTAACAGAACGAGTCAGGCAGCCTGCTTTAGCTGTAGGAGAACATTTGTTTTGCTCAAAAGATGGGATTCATTACACAGGGAAAGGGGCACAAACTGGAGATGTGCTCCAATTGTAGGCAAGATTTTCATTATCAGCAGTAGTGGGAAAACAGGTCTGCCCTTACCTGGATAGGCCAGGCTAGCCTGATCTCATCAGATATTGGAAGCTAAACAGCATTAGTCCTGGTTAGTATTTGGATGGGAGACCTTGAAGGAATATCAGGATTATGATGTAGAGACAGGCAATGGCAAACCACCTCCGAAGTCTCCTGCCTTTGAAACCCTACAGAATCACCATAAATCAGCTTTGACTTGATGGTACTTTCCACTCCCAGGAACAGGCTAATAGTTGTGTCAACAGCTTACCAAGACGGTCCTTATAATGCTATACTGCAGGACCTGACAAAATTTCCTTTAGTTCTAAGAACCAGGCCAAAAATGTATGTGCCATTCAAATTTTTCAGCTGTCAAGATTTGGTATTTCAGGGACTATATTTTCTCATTTTTCCAACCACAAAATCTAATCTTAACCTCTTCTGAGATTCTCATGATTTTATTAAAGTTATGATAAATGTTTTGAAGCATACGAACAAATATAGCAGTAACACTTATTGTTTAGCAAATTACCCAGCTTTACCATAATTCCATTATTTTTTTAAAGCCCCCTTGAATTGAATACTGGAGATAGTGTAAAAATCATCTAATGAAGTGTTCATCTTCAAAAAAGTTAAGTTTATATATAAACAATGTAAAGTACATATATAAACAATGTTCATATACATCAGGAGTTCTGAACCTGGCGGTCACAACCCCTAGGGGGGTCTAATGACCCTTTGCCAAAGGGTCATTGCTGCCCCGCTGCCTTCCTAATGACGACCAGTGATGCAGAGGGGAGGGGCGCCAGCACCAGTGAATCAGCCAGCACCCACACGCAGGCATAGAGCTCTGCCCCTGCGTGCAGGCAATGGCTGGTGTGCCGCCAGCACTGGCGCCCCCCCCCAATGGCCGCCTCAGGCTTCCGTGCTCGACAGTATGCCAGAGTGTGCAACCCTACAACAGTGAAGTTCCCAGGGCATAAACGATCGCGCCATTAGGTATGTTGAAAATCACTGATATACATAATAGAGCAAAGAATTCTGATGGAAAACTATAAAGCAGACTTGTCTGTGTACTAATGAGAAATGCTTCAATAAAATCACTGCTGGAAATACTAGATATCACAATTAAATTTCTAGATACCATGGAATCTGCTATACTGTAGAGCAGTATTCTCCAACTACCGGGCCATGGAGCCCTTGGTACCGGGCCACGGGGGGGGGGGGAAGGCATGGACGCCACTGGGCGCATCTCTCCCTGTGCCATAGAGCTCACTGTGCCAGGAGCGATTGGCAGCTGAATCGCTCAAGCCTGGGGGACAGGGAGGCCTGGGGACCAGGGGGGGAAGTGGGAGAGCACCGCTCTCCCTCTTCCCCCTGGTCCCCGGGCCTCCCTCCCCACCTCGGTCCCCCAGCCTGAAAAAGGTTGGGGACCACTGCTGTAGAGCACAGCAACAACCCTACTAATCTTCAAAACACATTTCTGTTTGCTGAATAGACATCAGACCTGAGGATACATCCTGCTCTGGAAAACTGGAAGTGGAAGTCAGTCCCGTGTATTTAATATTTGTATTGGACTATATTGCATTAATATTGGCTTTATTATATATTGTTGTAAGCCACCCCAAGATGCATAGTACAATAGGGGCGGACTATAAATATAAATATACTAGTAAAAAAGCCTGCTGCAGTCAGGAATACAGTGGGCGCTAGCGGGGTGATGGTGGGGGAGGTGGCATGCGGGTGGAGTGGCAGGGCTCGGGAGGCGTGAAGCATCCTCCCTCCCCTCTCACACACCTTTTGTTCGGGAAGGCGGTGGCGGGAGGGGGTGATGGCATGGGGGGTGGCAGTTGTTGTCTGGGGTGGGGAGGGTCATTGCCACCTCGAGACGTTCAGTGCTGCCTGATTGCCTCCAGCCCCACTGGCCCTCCGGCATAAGGACTGTGACGCCCCCATCGGTCCTCCAGCAGTGGCTCACTGTCAGCAATGCTGCTTCTCTGGTGGCAGCTTGGTGACGCCTGCGTTGGTTCTGCAGCACAGCTCATGGGCACTGGCTCTCCGCTAGTTGTCCTCTGCCACCTTGGTGCTGGCACTGCCGGTTATTGGGCGCCTTTGCCACTGCCGCCAGCGGCCAGGTGAGGTCGGCAGCAGGTGGGGAGGTGGCGGTGTGAGCAAGGTTGGGGATTGGGAGCTGGGCTGGTGTGCATGCATGGCAGCAGCCTAGTCAGGCCACCAGAGGTTTGCCACCCTTTGCAGCTGCTGAGCGTCTGGACAGGCGCTCCAGGGGACAGCCAGATCCAGGGGGCAGCCAGCTTTGCTGGGCACGGCCGGATTGGCCTGTGTGGGTGGAAGCGCAGTCTTAACACCAGATGTGTCCCAGAGAGTACTCTGCCCACAGGGGCCTTTCCCAAATATTAGGGAGAACAAATGGTAAGGATTAATAAATTTTGGCAGTAAGATATCCAGCTGTGTACCTGCACTAGAACTGGGAATGTTCTGGCAGGCAGTGCATAAGACTAATGCACTTGAAATTCTAGAAATATGCCATAGTTAAAACAAGAACCTACATTTCTGTGGTTGTGTGCTTTTTCATTTTGTATAGTTTTAATCTCGGGTTTTGAGAGAGAAAGAGAAAGAGAACATGAATAAACTTGAAAGGGTGAGGTTGGACATTTATCATGCCATTACTTAACATTCTAAAAAGAGAAAGTTGCCAGACACGTAAACTATTCTACGTATAATTTCACTAGAGTGCAAATACTTAGCTTTTCCTGATCTCTTTTGGTATGAACAAGTTGAAGTCTATGTCTTAAGAACTTTATACAAAAGCTATTTTACTTCGAATCTCCAGGGTCTGAATAAGAACTCTCAAAAGAGTAAAAGGAAAGTTGATTGGTTAATTTGCCAGATTAATTTTGGTCCTGCATGTAAAATTAAAGACTGATTTTCTATACTTGTAATATATAATATACAAGTAAGAGCTACAATTGAGAAACCAAGTATCTTGGATAGACGCCCTATTACAGTTTTTGAGAACAAAGAGTATAACTCTATAAGGCATGCTGGTACACTAACTGAAACTCCCAAAACTGTTTTAAAAAGTTATATATTTCTTACAAGGGAGAGTCAAGAACATAGTGAGATATAGATATTATCACTATACTTAGAGCAAATGTTATTTTCTCTAAGAAGTTAACTACTTTCATGTACTTAGAAGATATATGCCCTGACTGTTCAGCATAAACAACAAAGCCTATTCTATTTTCTTTACTTAGCCCGTAAGACCGTTTATGCACTGGAGGTTTCATGCCGGGCTGCAGGCTGGAGTTTTAGTCATGGCAAGTTGCCCTACCTTTCCTGCACCCACATGGGGGAGCATTTGGCCTGGTGCACCTCATCCGGCCTGGATTTGTGCTCCTGCATGGGAGCTGGGGCAGTGAAGGTCCCATGGCATAAACGGTCTAAATGATCTCTCCTTCAAGCCTCAGTTCATCTAATGTGTGTGTAAAGAGCCGTCATGCCACAGTTGACTTATGGAAGTTCCAGCAAATGGGTTTCAAGGCATGTGAGAAAAAGAGGTGGTTTGCCATTGCCTTCCTTTGCAGAGTCTTTCTTGATGGTCTCCTGTCCAAATACCCACCATGCTCAACAATCAAGATCTGGCTATACCATGCCACCTTCCCTTTCCAAAGTATCTGAAACAGGAATGGTATCATGTTAAGGTACACACACACACACAAATATTTAGTTAGCATATATATCAGTTTCATCATCAACTTGTTACTAAATAAAAATTAAAAGCTAGTGAAAAAAATCACAGAAACTTAATCAAATATAAGAGTATTAAAGGAATCCATACCTGGGTTTGAAAGAACAGGTGTCTCCTTTGTGGTATAGCCAACAATTCCTACTTTTTCTGAGCCAACATTTAATATGGAATAAGGATGGAAAAGTCCTGAAATTTTATTTGCCAATTGCTTGCTGGCTTTCATATTTGCACTTAAAATAGGGAATTTAATATTTTTAAGTAGTGGATCCAATAATCCATCCACACCATTGTCAAATTCATGATTTCCCAAGGCCTAAAAAAAGAGGTAGAAGATAGAAAATTATTTGCTATGGCCAGAAATCCTAATAAATTTTCATTCTTGTAAAAAATACTATTAAGAGAAATTGTTGCACATAGAACATGTTCTACAGATCTGTACTCAAGCAACACACTATATCTAAATTGAGATTTGATAAGGTTCTTCATGATGTTCTGTTAGATAAATTGAAGGACTGCAATCTGGATTTTCAGATAGTTAGGTGGGCACTCAAAGAGTTGTTGTCAATGGTGTCATCAGACTGGAGGGAGGTAAGTAGCGGGGTACCTCAGGGCTCGGTGCTCGGTCCGGTACTTTTTAACATATTTATTAATGATCTAGATGAGGGGGTGGAAGGATTACTCATCAAGTTTGCAGATGACACCAAATTGTGAGGACTGGCAAATACTCCGGAAGATAGAGACAGAGTTCAACGAGATCTGAACACAATGGAAAAATGGGCAAATGAGAACAAGATGCAATTTAATAAAGATAAGTGTAAAGTTCTGCATCTGGGTCAGAAAAATGAAAAGCATGCCTACTGGATGGGGGATATGCTTCTAGGTAACACTGTGTGTGAACGCGACCTTGGGGTACTTGTGGATTGTAAACTAAACATGAGCAGGCAGTGTGATGCAGCGGTAAAAAAGGCAAATGCCATTTTGGGCTGCATCAACAGGGGCCTCACATCAAAATCACAAGATGTCATAGTCCCATTGTATACGGCACTGGTCAGACCACACCTGGAGTACTGTGTGCAGGCCTCACTTCAAGAAGGATGTAGATAAAATTGAAAGGGTATAGAGGAGAGCAACGAGGATGATCTGGGGCCAAGGGACCAAGCCCTATGAAGATAGGTTGAAGAACTTGGGAATGTTCAGCCTGGAGAAAAGGAGGTTGAGAGGGGACATGATAGCCCTCTTTAAGTATTTGAAAGGTTGTCATTTGGAGGAGGGCAGGATGCAGTTTCCATTGGCTGCAGAGGAAAGGACATGCAGTAATGGGTTTAAACTACAAGTACAACGATATAGGCTAGATATCAGGAAAAAATTTTTCACAGTCAGAGTAGTTCAGCAGTGGAATAGGCTGCCTAAGGAGGTGGTGAGCTCCCCCTCACTGGCTGTCTTCAAGCAAAGGTTGGATACACACTTTTCTTGGATGCTTTAGGATGCTTTGGGCTGATCCTGCGTAGAGCAGGGGGTTGGACTAGATGGCCTGTATGGCCCCTCCCAACTCTATGTTTCTATGATTCTATGATTCTATATAGATGCAATAATATTTAAATATATACATCACTAACCATACTGAGATTTGACCACCCCATCCTTACCTGATTGGCTGTTCATGGGGCTGTGCCACCAACAGAGAGAGCACTCTGCCAATGAAGGCCAGTCAGCTCAAATTGCATGCAGACAACTCACTCCCTAACTGATCCCCCCTCCTGGAAATATTCCCTAATAGGAGAAATAGGAGATAAGAGATGACCCTCAGTCAGGAATGGCCCACTTTGGTAGTTTAGCCCTAATCAGAAGGGAATCCTCAGCCAGGAAAAGCTAGAAATCAGCTCTCCACATCCGGCTTCCTGCCAGGTACAGAGGCTTGCTGGGTAGAAGAGGAATCAGCCTCAGAGCATACCCTGCTGCCAGTAAGTTGTCCTGGTCTCCTGGTGTCTTTCAATTCAGAGGACATGGTGGTGGGAAGCGCGCTGCCTCCTGGGATAGCTTCTACGTGCCTTCTGGGGGAGGGGGCTGCTGCTGGCACAGAAATGCCCCCCTGCTGGCCCTCTGGGACTCAGAGCAGCCAGGAAAAGCCTCTGTCCTGGGAATATTTACTCAAGTGAGGTTCCAATTTGTAATATGATAAGTGAGAAATGCTTTGGGGGTAACCATCACAGGCAATTGCAGCACAAAAAATAATGCTGATTTGGGTGGGACTGGGAAGATGTAAGACTTTCCCTTTCCATATGGATACTACCTTGGTCTTGCTGCAATCTTTCCAAGACCATCGCAACAAAGCAAATTTGACACCAATGGCATGGAAGATGTAGAAACTTTAAATGAGGCACAGAAGCATCATGGGGACATGTGGAGGGGGAGACACTGGTCCATTCCGCACGACTTTAATATAGCACTAGTATTAGATTTTGTTTTCGCCAGTAAAACTACGTTCCACATGATGTCGTGAGCGATCTGCAACACTCCTGCAACACTAGCGCCAAAATCGCTTCATTGTAGTGATTTCCGGGGAATCCAGAAAAGTGCCAACAACCTGCAACACTTGCGAAAAAGACCTGTGCATTCTCAGTGTAGCGGTTGCTACAAAGTCCCTCCCCCTGGCTCTCTCCTCTGAACTTCCGGTGAAGCGATCGCCATTTCCCCCCCCCTCGGAGTGGGGAAAGCAACGAGCCAGCGAGGTTTGATTCACCTAGTGAGGCTTTTCCGGCTACAATCCCTCCACAGAAGTGCTTTAGAGCTCCCCTAAGTCCTCAAGCACAACACAGCCTCCTGTTTGCCAGTTCCCTTTAATTTTGCCCAAAAATCGCGCCCATGCAAGGGGGGATTTTTTTTTCACTCGGGGGAGCGTGGTAACGATGACTCGCCAGCTCACATGCCAGCTAGATGGGTCTCTACATTAGGAAGCATCAAGGCATATTCGTTGAAACGTGTGTTTTTTTTAACTGTGCTTAAAGGGAAAGGGGTTTTTTGGGAGCATGATAACAACCGCCCATTGGCTGTTCCATTTGATTGATGGCCAGGGGCGGGAACAAGCACAGAAAAAAATTGCTTCCTTTCTAGCGATTCCTGCGAGACTGGAAACCTGTGGGGAACAAATGAAACGCTACTGGATTCCACTAAAAATGAAGGTATGCGGAACGCCAAGATTCCACTATTTAAAGTAGCGCTTTGTGAAACCAATTGGCAACATTGGTCCTTGTGCGGAATGGCCCACTGTTTCCCAGTAGCATTAACCTAGTGGAAGATGATTTTATAACCTGTTTTTCACTGCCCAAAGGAGCCTCAGAGTAACTTATAATAGCCTTCCTTCCTCTCTTCCCAACAGACCCCCTGTGAATTAGGTAAGGCTGAGAGAGCTCTGAGAGAAACTGCTCTCAGAACAGGACTGTGACTAGCCCAAGGTCAACCAGCTGTCCCAAGGTCACCCAGCAGGTGGAGGAGCAGAGAATCAAATCCAGCTGGCCACCTTAGAAGCCACTGCTCTTAACCACTACACCAAGCTGTACGAATTGCCATTGTTTTAAAGCACTGTAGCTAGAGCACATGCAGAAGAAGCTGCTGCAGAAGGATGGTGTAAGTCTTTGTTGACATTCTCATTGCCTGTTATAGAATTATTTTTGTTTAAATTTCAGCCTTCTGGACAATGGCTTCTCAGAGCAATCCAAGGAGGCAGACACTGAGGTATTTTGTACATGGAGAGGTGATTGTCTGGTTAAGAAGGTTTGCAGTTTGAGAAGGGAGAAATGTTTTTGTCTTCTGTGTTCTCCATATGTTTGTGTTTGTGTGTGTAGTGGGGAGTGCTATACAGCCCCCCCCCATTCCCATCCCAAGCAGTTCTTTCTTCCAGAGGAAGTGATCTTTGCTGTCTGGAGCTGTCATTCCCCAAGTCCCTGGAGGCTGACATCCCTGATCCTCCCTGGGGCACTGTGCCACAGAGACCTCCCCACCCAAGCAGCCCTTTTATCTAGGGGAACTGATCTCTGCAGTCTGGAAAGGAGATTTCATTCTGGGGATTCTCCAGGTCCCCTCTGGAGGCTGGCATCCCTGAACAGTAATAGGGATGCTAGCCCCCACCTCAGACTGGGAGATCCCACTTCTGGGGTTTCTTGAAGCCTGAAGAATATTTCAGAGGTTTCTTAATGGTAAAAAAGTTGAAATAAACTGACATAGAAGCAATAACTGATAACCCCCCTAAGTTCTTTGCCATGTTTTCATGACTGGTTGTAACATACAAATGGTTTTACTTTGATATTGAACTGAACCGATGAACATACAGACTGAAAGGTTTTCAGTTCTTCAAGCAAATTTTGCTATCAATTAAATATTTTCATTGAAGGAAGAAACTGTGACAAGTTTTTTAATTATTTGATGTTTATTGTTATTAACAGTTACTGGCCCACAACATTTCTCTTTGTTTCCTACCTGGAAACTAGCATCCCTGCACCTCCATGAGATCCAAAGCCAGAGAGTCCCCCCTCCCAAGTAGCCCTTTTCTCCTGGAAATGACCTACGATTCCAGCAAATCCCCAGTTGCCCACTGGAGACTGGCATCCTGCAACCTCTCTGAGGCACAGTGCCACAGAGTTCCCCTCTTCCCAAGCAAGCCCTTTTATCTCCAGAAGCCTGGAGATGGGTTGTCATTTGAGAGTTCCCCCTCCAAAACAGCTCCCTGGGGAGCTGATCTCTATAGTCTGCAGATTCCAGGATATTTCCAGGCAGCACCTGGAGGTTGGTGACCCTAGGGTCAAGAATGTTCCTTGAAGTTTGGAGGTGGAGCCTCAAGAGCCCAGGGGTGGCCAGGAGATTTTGCCATGTAGCTAGCCCCCAGGAAGGCCACAGTGCAGATGTGCATCCTAGTGCCTGTTGTTTCCCTGGATGCAACAGGCTTTGCCTCTAGTTAAAAACCACTTTAGGCCTAAGAAATAGCCTCACATACAAAGTTTGACAAAATATCAAACAAGGACCAAATGACCCTAAACAAATACATTTCAGCACAATGCCTTTCTTCAATGGTCACGCATACACCTAAATTGTCAAATATAATAGCTTCAGACATATAATAAGTAATAGAATAAAAAAGATCCAGTAGATGTTGCTATAAAGGAAGAAAAAAGGGGAAAAGATGGGAATTGTCAGTATTGAATTTGGTGCATAATGATAAAAATATAATATCTATATTACATAAAGAAAAATAGTTTTAAATTTTGTTTTAAATAACTTACTGGTCACTCTAAGCCAGTGGTTCTCAACCTGGGGGTTGGGACCCCTTTGGGGGTCGAACAACCTTTTCACAGGGTCATGGCAGGGTGAGCAGCTTGGCCAGGGAGGGGGGGGCGCCACCACTGTTGCTGCTCCTCCTCAAGTTGCCCACCAATTTACATACAATTTATATACAGTCATGAACAATGGATTTTCACACCATTGGTCAGTTTCAGTTTAATTTCTGTGAAAGAACACTGGCATAATTTTATGGTTGGGGTCACCCCAACATGAGGAACTGTATTAAAGGGTTGCAGCATTAGGGAGGTTGAGAAACACTGCTCTAAGCCTTGGTTACCAAAGCTTACAAGTGTCTCTTGTTCAGTGTCATCTCTGATGTTTTTTCATAAAATGGTAGCAACTTACAGTTTAAGAAACCTTTTTTATTAATTGTTCTGGTTTATTCTTATTGGTAATGCTGCTTTTAGGCATGGATTAGATTTTAAATAAGTTTTAAAAGAACCTTTGAGTAATACAGGAATGTGGTTTATGAATGCCTTAAATCAGGCTTTCTCAACCGAAGTTTCATGAAACCCTGGGGTGTCTTGTATGGGTGGGAGTTCTTTAATTGTTAAAAATATTTTTAAAATGTGTTAAACATTTATCAGGTGATATGGCAATATATGGTCCTGTCACCCTCCCCCCCTCCCAAAATGGCCAACAATGAGAGTGGAAGGGGTGGGAAGGGGAAGGGCCCTGGGTGGGTATGTACACTGCTATGCTTCCCAACCATATTCTGCACAATTACCCCACTTTGGGAGTTTCTCGAAGCCTGAAGAACGTTTCAGCGGTTTTTCAATGGTAAAAAAGTTGAGAAATAAATAAACAAATAAATAAATTGTGAACTTGTGATGTTCATACTTCAAAATACCAGTACATTTTGTTAAACTCAGATCAGATTTTGATGGACTAACTTTCAGCTGAATTGTGTGCTGGTAAAAGAACTAGTTTCTTGGGTCACATGTTTGTATATAGGAAAATTTTGTATCTAGATAAAGAGCACCTAATAGTGAACAGAGTCCATGCCTATGAACAAATGCTGTTTCCATAGTACTGTGATATGGAGCCAAGCTTCAGTGTGGCATAAATCATACTCATAATTGTTTTGAAGTTATCCCTTAAGCAGTCAACTGAAACTGGACAAGTCCCAAGGGAAGATAAGTGTGGGAGGTAGTATTATTGAAGCAATGATATTCAATGATGATTCCATTGATTGCAGAAGAGATTTAATTCAAATTTTAGACCTGAAATGCTTCTAAATATGCTCTAGTCCACAAACCGAGTTTCTGATTTTTGATAGGGTCCACTTTTTGCAAGGTAGATGGCCTTTCATAACTGCAAACTATCCACTTGAACTAAACTGACACCCTCTAGATTCACAACACAGATGCACCTAGTCTTGAAAATGGTGAAGTGATTTCAGAATATTAAACACGATTCTGCATTTCATCATCCGCTGTTGAGATATAAAAGGAATATGAGCTCCTTTTCCTGGACTAAGCACCAATATTTATTCCTACAGTTTTTGGAATATATGGACCAATTTCAGCTCTGAATGAAAACACGGGACAAATTAATCAAGATGCTGAAAGAGCTATGATAAATTTCCCCCAGTGTTTTAAGATACGAACAGAATATATGTGAGGAAGTATGTATAATTTGGATTAGAGTTTGGGGAGAATGGGGGAGAAAGGTAGGGGGAATTTAAATGCTTCCCTGCTATGCAGTTTCAGGAATTAAAATTTGTGTAGGGCAATGCTGGAGGGCATTGTGTAAGGCAAGGCTCAGTGCTGGAGCATCTATAGTGCTCAAAGTGACCCTGGAGAGCCACTGCAATGCATAAAGCACATTTTGGTGTGTATGTGCATGGCTCCCCACCACCACCACAAACTGTTATTCCTCATATGAAGAAAACTAACCTGAGGACTTGTCATAACGTGGTGAATTTGTTAAACTGTACAAATACCTGTTTATAAAATCATCTTTATTTAGAAGAAGAAGAGTTGGTTCTTATATGCCGCTTTTCTCTACCCAAAGGAGTCTCAAAGCAGCTTACAGTCGCCTTCCCTTTGCTCTCTGCACAACAGACATCCTATGAGGTGGGTGAGGATGAGAGAGCCCTGATATTACTGCTCGGTCAGAATAGCTTTATCAGTGCTGTTGCAAGCCCAAGGTCACCCAGCTGGCTGCACGTGGGGGAGTGTGGAATCAAACCTGGCTCACCAGATCAGAAGTCTGCACTCCTAACTACTACACCAAGCTGGCTCTCCATTTACCATTATACAACCTAAGTGGAAAGAAAAAGAGTTTAAAGTGTTCTGTACTCCCATATATATATGGTGATTCTGGAATGTAGCAGAATCCTCAGATCTTAAGTTACAATACAATCTTAACCAGAGTGACGTTTCTCAAAGCCTACTGACCTCAACAATTTTAAGACTGCAATTCAATGAGACATCAGGAGTATTTTGCTCAAAAACCAGGTTCTGGTGTGGATACTGCTGTATGGAGTTTCCCAAGGTGCTTTCTGCACAAGGACCAATTTTGCTGAATGTTTGCAGTATGCTATATTTAATAGTGAAATTTCGTCATTCCGCATAACTTTAATACTACTGGAATATTGAAGACCCAGTAGCATTGTATTCATTCCACACATGTTTCTGGTCTCGCTGGAATCACAACAAAGGAAGCAATATTTTTCCATGCTTCTTCCCGCCCCTGGCTGCCAATCCAACAGAACAGCCAATGAACTGTTGCGTTTATGCTCCCAAGAAGCCCCTTTCCCAAAAAGCCGGTTAGCGAAACGTGGAAAAAACGCAGCTTCCTGGTGACCGGGGCGCAACCAGACACGGTGCTGGGATTGCCGCGTGCATAATCGGTTACTCTGGGTTTTGCTGCCGTTGCGCCCCGTCCCGTGCATAACTGGTGTGCTTTGTGTCTTCCCCCTCCACGTTTTCCATGTGACCTGAAATCGCTGGTTCGGCGGCCGTGCATAATGGGCCTTCGGGGTGATCAACCCCAAGCTCCTTATTTTTCTGGTATACCTAGGCAAATTTATGGCATTCCCACCTGCTTTCCTCCTTGAAGGGTTTTGGGCAAAAGCCAGGCTTTGAACCAGGGCAGTCTCTCAGGTTCTCAGGATGTATAAACTAGGGTGGATAAAAGCTCATATTAAGAAGGGCAAATATTTAAATCAGGGGTAGTCAAACTGCGGCCCTCCAGATGTCCATGGACTACAATTCCCAGGAGCCCCTGCCAGCATTCGCTGGCAGGGGCTCCTGGGAATTGTAGTCCATGGACATCTGGAGGGCCACAGTTTGACTACCCCTGGTTTAAATGACATCAGCATTTGCAATAAGAGAACAAGGCAAGAATTGAAAACAAAAAATACACAAAGGCAGCGCAAACCACCACGGAGTTACAACTTACACCCTTATCTATGGACTGCACTGTACTTTACAATTATGTCCAAGCAGAAAATCCTCTATCTGGGGCATGGATCATAAAGGTGTATCGCACATTTGTACCACCCATTCACAATCAAATTAGAGCTCAATGTTCATGTAAAAAGATAGGATCCGTTATTACCTATTGCCGTTATGGCTTGAAATATGCAGCTAAACAGATTTTCAGTGAGGATTTTTTAAAAAATTCATAGCAATCCATAAACCCACTATCAAATCAAGGCCAACATTGTTCTTTATGGACATTTAGTCCTGTGTTTTGGTTCATGATGGTCCCGTGAGGGTTGAGTTGGGAGAATCCATACAAAGCCAACAAGGTACCTTGTAGGTCAAACTGTAATCTTCTTTCATTTCCTAAACTTGTCTTCTACCCTCTATGGAGGACCATCCTCAAATACAAATGAGGAAAGGCAGAAAAGCATTTATGGGTGCTTGAACTACATCTATTTATATATCCCCTGTTCTTTTCCCCAACAGACACCCAAAGTCCTTAATGTTAACCTTTCCCCATTATAGCCTCAAAATAATACTGTGAGGTATATGATACTGAGGCAGAGTGACCAGCCCAAGGTCACCCAACAAACATCCATTGCACAGTTGGGATCTGAACCTAAGTCTCCAATATTATAACCATGATACCACATTCTCTTTTTATATTCCCTTTATACTGTGGGTCTTAAAGGGGCTTTTTGTTTGTTTGTTTTTGGAGGGGAGGAGGTTTTGTTATCGAATCATAGCTGACATGGCATTCCCAAAGGAAAGGTTTCAGGGCAAGACATTCAGAGGTGGTTTGCCAATGCTCTGGCTCTGCTTTGCAACCCAGGACTTTCACCCATCCAAACACAGGGGGGGGGGAGGGTGCTGACCCTGCTTAGCTTGGACTAAATGTATTATCAATTCATTAACAATTATAACAAACAAATAGAGCCAGCCCGGACTTAGTGCTGGCTATCCAACAGCAGCGTCAGTAATGCCTCCTTGATGTCAGTGACCTTTGCTTGAGCTTAAATTCAGTTTTGCACCGAGGGCGGTCTAGGTAAGTTTGTAACTTCCTCTTATTTCTACCCAAGGCAGAACAGGGAGCTAGCCTTTCCATCATACCCTAATGTACCCTAATGTACCCCTCCCTGTTTTTTAAACTGAAGATCGAGCCTGAAACACAACTTTGTTTATTTTTAATGGGTCATAAATAGAAGTTATGTCCAGGCTATAGCTGGAAAGCCAAGCTACAGCTACCACGAACAGAAGAATGCTCTCCATCGCAAAATTAGTTCCTATCAGTCGGCGACTATACCCCGCATCCCTTCCTTGTCATGACTCTCTCGCTCTCTCTCTTTGGGGCGTCTTCCTTCGCCAGCACCGTTCTCTCGCCTTGCTCTTTCCCCGCGAGGTTCCCAACCTCGCTGCAGAAGCGCTCAGCAAGCGGCACGGACGGGGGCCCGCCTGTGCGCCTGCTGCCGCCGGAGGCAGGGGGGCTGGCAGGACTCACCATCGCGTCGTAGCGCAGGAGGTTCATGAAGCGCACCACCTCCTGGCCCTTGAAGTAGCTGAACCAGACGGTGCCCTGGTACTGGTCGCCCGCGTCGAGGAGCAGCACGTGGGGGTGAGTGTCGCGGATGCGCCGGACCGCGGTGGCTCTGCGCGCCACGCCGCCGTAGCAGTCCTGCCCCACGCACTTGCCGGAGTCGCGGCTCGTCTGCTCCACCCGGGCATGGACGTCGTTGGTGTGCAGGATGGTGAGCTCGAGCGCCGCCGCCGAGGACGCCACGGCGAGCAACAGCAGCGGGAGCCTTTGCGCGCCTTTCTGCCGGCAGCGCTGCCGCTGCATGTTCCCAACACGCACGCGTTGCTCGCTCGCTCGCTCGCGGCGCACTGGCAGGCGCGGCCGGGGGCAGAAGCGCTTGAGGCTCAGGGTGCCAGGAGGGCGGGAAGAGAAACGGTGACGACCGCGCTGGGAAGAGCCGCCTGCCCGTGGAGGCGTTTGGCAGGCCTCGGTGGAAGCGGCCCTATCTGCCGTGCCCTGTCCTGTCCTGCCCTGCCCCGGGACGGCGGGGTGAGGTCGCGTTGCGGCTTCGACTGTGCTGTTCTGCCCCTCCTTTCCACGAATCTCCTTGAGAAATGTGGGCCTTTCCTGCCTCGGTTTGGGCTTACCTCGGCATTACATTAATACACCGTCCAGCGTCATTCAAAGGGCTCAGAGATGCATACGCAAAATTTGATCTCCGCAACAGTACCGCGAAGCCGACTAAGCTATGGCATAGCGCAATGGCTCTCAGAATGTTTAGGTCCGCTGCCCCCTTGGTTGCATAGATAGATCTCTGGTGCCCCCTACCCTATCCTACCTTACCCTACGATGTGTCGAAAGTATTGTTTAGGAGAGCAGTTGGCATGATCCACTCAGGAAGAAAATGATAATGCATTCCCAAACAGTAACAACTGCACATTTATTAAAATCCAATTACACGTTTTTCGAATAATATTTTTGCTTGGAGAAAAGCTGGATGACCACATTAAAACCACATTCTATCAAATATGATGTTGGGAATTCAACGAGGAACTTCTTAGCCACTGCCTGTAGTGCAATACATTTCTTTCTGTGACCAAAACTCTTTGTACAATTTACTAAACTTTGTCATTTTGTAACTCAATTAGTTCTTCCTCCGCTACCCCAGCTTCCTCAGTATCTGAAAACGGATTTGTTACCTAATCTGGAATTTCCATTTAAAGCCCATCCCAGACATATCTTTGTGCAGAATATCCAAATGGTCACAAAAATCTTGTATCCAACCTTTCTCTTTTAACTCAGACAGGCTCAAAAATTGGTATAGTTCATGACAGCCTACACTGCTGTTCAGAATTAACTTTGAAAAAAATGAAAAGATGAGCGATTTGGCCTTAATAAGACTGTCCTCATTTCCATGCAAGTACAAATTAATTTAGTTTAACTTTGCAAATAGTACTGATAAATACATTTCAGAGGGTAAATGTGTTGGTCTGCAGATTTGAATCCAGTAGCACCTTAGGAGGCATTCAGGTCTCAAAGGAATGTCATGCTCAATCTCTTTGAGTTTATCACTGGGTAAATCATTCATGTCTTCAGAAAACTCCACGACTGTATCAGGATAGTCATAAAAGAGTCACATAGTTGCCTCTTGATAGCCAACTTCAAAATAAAGCAGCAGATATTCAAAATCATTCTTCTGAAATATTCAGTTATTGAGAGCATGGATTGTAACTGCAGTGGTGACTGTAATGACTTTTGCAGGTAATTACTGAAGTTTTTTGCAACCAGATGCTGATAAATGACAGTGAATGGTGATGACACTTGCTTTTTTCAAGTTAGCAATACAACAACAGTAGTGACCTATCATTGATGGCGCTCCATCAGTTGCACAAGTAAGTATTAGAGTTCAAGTCCAGTGACACTTTCGAGACCAGCAATCTAGATAAAATAAGATGCTACTGGACTTGAACCTTAACTGTTCTGCAGCAGACCAAAACTGCTATCCACTGAAACTAGAAGGAAGTTAATAAGCAAAAATTCTCTTTGAAGAGCTGCTCAAAAACTTGAAATATGGATTCCTTGTTAACATCTGTTTTTAGTTGTCTTGCACATCATAACTCTTGTGCAGGTCCCCATGTGTATTGTTATTAGAATGTGTCCCTGGCAAAGTATACCCATTCCCTTCTGTTATGGATGAAGGGACAGTGGAGCTGGGAGACCAGAAAAATACTTCCCATGGTGAAGATTTCCTCTCCAGTTCTAGAACCCCCAATTAAGAGATCTCAGGAAGCAATCGTTGGAAAAAATCTCCCTCTGCCTGTGGCCTTGAAGGAGGTGTTAGAGCAGACAGTAACGACATCTGGTATAGAATAATTTGGCATGGAACTTCTGAGGAACCAAGGAATGCTAGTTCTTTCATATTCGTTAAGTCACCAACGCTGTGAGGCTGATGTATCAAAATTTGTTTTCAAAATTTGTTTTCAGGCATTTTCAGAAAATGTCACATCTCCTGAAATACAAGCCTTTTCTTTCAGAGCCCATATGACTTCTTTCTGTATATAAAACCAATCATTGGCAAAATATACAAAAGGCAATATAATGTATCACGTTTCAAAGGGGAATTTATTGTTAAAGTTACAAGCATGAGGTTGCTTCAGCTGCTTATGAGTCCAGTTTCTTTTTATGCAGTCAATGGAGAGTCCTAGGGATCTGTTTTGCTATGGTGCTTGCTTTCTCTGGCACAAGAATGTCTCCACCACCTGTAGAAGAGCTTGCAGTGGCAGACATTTCCATGTGCCACTAGCAAGGAATGTCACTGTCGGAACAGGCTATTGGGATCCATTCTGTAGTTTGTAGCTAATGGTCATTCCATTGCTAATTAAGGTTAACAAAAGAAATGTTATTTTTTAATTTTGATTCCCACAGGTAAAAAGAAAGAGACGCAGGTAATAGTTCAGAAAACCTCTTTAGTTAAGTGGAGATGATGGGTGCTTTTCCAGTAGTTTAAAGATGATAGTCATTTAAGGCAAAGTATATTTTGATTCGGCTTCATTTTCCCAAAGTTCTAATACACCTTTACTGTACTGACGGTTTCTAGTTTACCTGTCAGTGGGTTTGGTGCCAAGTACACGTAAGATCTTCAAGTCACAATGTGTGGCTCAGAAGGTCACAAGGTTCACACTGTTGCCACTCTCCCTTCCCACTTGTCCCTGTTTCCTGTCTCTTCTCTGTTCCTTCTCCAACCAACCTCATTAGCAGGACTGGGGGTGGAATTGTAGAGGAAAATATGAAAAAGATAACAAGTAACCATACCTTTGAACTGGATGAACTTTGTTTCCACATCTGCACTGTAAGAAACTGATATCAGATTAACAATTTTAAAAGACCTGTAGAACAACTTATTTGGCCTTGCAGTTGAAAATGCGTTATTTATTTTTCTTATATTTATATACAGCCCTCTCTTGCAGCTCAGGGAATGGCCCATGAGCCTCAGAAAGCTCTCTGTGGAGCTTCAGAATGTCTCCTTTCATCCTCATTATGTTGAGGGAGTTGTTCCTTTGAAGTATGAAGACTTGTGATAAAGGAGTTTTAATACGCTATGTTGTATGTTCACAAATTGTAACCAAGTGGTAAATCATCATAGGTTTTTTTTCTTGCTGCAGGTTACACCATCTCTTATTAGTTTGCCATAGGGCTTCCACAGAGGTAGCCATGTGTATCTGAAGCAGCAAAAATAAATGCAAGTCTTGTAGTGCCTTGAAGACCAACACATTTTTACATTCTTGCATAAGCTTTCATGAACTAGAGCTCACTGCTCCAGATGTAAACTTTGCATGTGAAGAAGACATCTCTAGTATACAAAAGATTATCCTGGATTTTTTTTTAATTCACCTAGCAAGAGATGGAACTTTAAGGTGCCATGGGACTCTTGCTAACCTTTGTGTGGCAAGACTCTTGCATCTTTAACACCTCCATGGCAGGCAGAAATTTGATGGCATGGAGATGTCATGATGAGAAAAATTCTAAAGGAGTAGCCATATTAATCTTGCGGTAAAAGTGAAAAAGAGTCCTCTTGTGGCATTTTGACACTAACAGTTTATTATGGCATAATCCTTTGTGGGCCCCTAGATGAAACTCCTGTTCTGGTATTTTGGCCTATGTCCACAAATCATCCCACACCCTAATGTGCATGAAGCCTGACTCAGAGTGATGCAAGATATCTCTAAGCTACAGAGGGGGAAAATCACAGCAAATTAGATTCCATTGGCTGGGGGGAAAGTGACAATTTGTGGAAAGAACCTGAAGAAAGAATGAGGAACAGGTGTTTCACTGAGAAGCCAACACTCAGAAGTGAAGAAATCACAGTTAAGGGCTTGTGACCAGCTTCATGTGCTGCCTTAAGAAAGAGGGAGGGAGATCGGAAAAGGTTAGGAGGAAGACAGCAAAGATGATTTGGGATTTGGAACATAAACCTAATTGATAATAGGTTGGAAGACAAGGGAAAGAAAGTCCTGCTCCTTTAACAGAGGCTTGCTATGTGAAAATGTGAATTTTCCCCTGATAATGATGTTATCTGTTCAGTCGCGTCCAACCCTCAGCGATTCTATAGGAAAGTTTTCACCATACGTCTCTGTCAATGTCTGCTTCTTTTAGTTGGTTCATGGTCATCCCTGTATGGGCTTTGATTGCGTTGAGCCAGCGGATCCTTTGGCGACCACATTTCCTTTTGCCGCGGACCATGCTGAGCATTTAGAGAGGTTTGTTCCTCTCTAAAACTATCTTGTTGGTAACTTTGCTGTCCATGGTATTCGCAGCCTTCGTCTCCAACACCATAATTCAAATGTATCTATTCTCCTCCTGTCTTCCTTCTTCAGGGTCCAGCTTTCACATCCATAGGTTGTTATGGGGAAGACAATGGCTTTGACTACATGGCAGTTTGTATTAAGGCTGATACATATTGCTTTTCCATATTTGGTTCATGCTTATAGCTTAAAGTTAATAGTATTCTATTAAGTGTCTATTAAAGTGATAGGGCTTTCCCCCCCCCTCCAGGCAATTAGCAATCCAAGGAAACACTTTCTAATGGGAATAGTTGATCAACATTGGAACTAATTAGCTTGGGGGTGGGGTGCTTTCCCTTACTGGAAGTCTTCAAACAGAGGCCCTGCAGCCACCTGTCATATATGTTCTCCTATATTAAGCAGGAGATTGGACTGCTTTAAAGGCCATTGCTTTCAAAGGATATTTAGAGCTATATAATTTCCTGCTTGGATCAGTAGTGGTACAATTAAGAGTAAAATGAGAGTCTATGGAGAGGAGGAAGTTGTGGGTGTGGATGAAGTTTGATGAAGGAGGACCATATTCACATAGACATGGAAACAGAAATATTACCCTCAGTTGGTTGAAATATCTTATGCTTAGTGGGTGAAAATGAGAAGTTGAAGCTTTTCATAGCATGGAGGCAAATACATCATCTGGTAAATAACATTTGCAGCAGATAAAACTGATACCAGAGGAAAAGCTAGAGGGGCCAGTTTAATAGCTGGGAATCCTAGTTCTGAGGAGGAGGGAATTTTTACAAAATGGGGCCAAACAAGAGAGTGTTACAGTACTATGCTGAGCATAGATGGAAAGGAGCCAAGGGGTGTTGACCGCTCCCATGTTTTGATGAAGCAGAAATCCCTTTGTGGTATTACGAATGTGTTAACATAAACCATTTTGGAATGAACTAACCACTCCCTATTAAGCCAAATGATTTTTTTTTTAATGTTGAATTGCTTTTTGTCATCTGAGCTTGTACTGAAACACACTAGGAAGATGCAGTCAATAGAGTTGTGAATTACCTGGAAGGCTGGGGGGGGGGGGAGTCCATTCCCTTTACTAGAGGCTGAATAAGTGATTTCATTCACCTTCACAAAGGACACTCAGTGTGACACTCCTTTTCACTGGGCGGGGGACTGCTGCCCCCAGGCTGGCTGTTCCCACCAAGACTGTACTCTGCTAGGGCCCCACACATTCTTAAACTGGCTCTGGTGCTACAGAGATTCAGGTGGGTAGCTATGTTGGTCTGAAGTAGCAGAACAAGATTTGAATCCAATGGCATCTTTTAAGACCAGCAAAGTTTTATTCAAGCTTTGTGTGCATGCATACTTCATTGTCGGAGGTAGTGTGCAAGCACACAAAAGCTCACATCTTGAATAATACTTTGTTGATCTAAAAAGGTGCCATTGGACTCAAATTTTGTTTTATTAACTTCCATGCCATGAAAAACCCATTTCAATACATTAATCCTCTATTAATGGAAACAGGTCATTTTTCTCCAGATCTGTTGACAATGCTGCTGCAAAAGCATATACCACAATAAAATTTGATTGTACTCAAGGTGCTTGAGAGCTGTTTGTGGTGATGGAAAAAGTGTTATTAATGAGTATATACATGGTCTTCTCTTGTCCCATGAAGTAACTGCTGCAACTGGCTTTCATAGCTTTGTGGTTAAGGCTCACAGTTTCCTAAGATGAAGAAGAGTTGGTTTTTATACCCCACTTTTCTCCACCAGGAGTCTCAAAGTGGCTTACAATTGCCTTCCCTTGCAGGCACCCTGCAAGATAGGTGGGGCTGAAAGAGCCCTGATGTTACTGCTCTGTGAGAGCAGCACTATCAGGCTGTGATGAGTCCAAGGTCACCCATCTGCTGGCTGCATGTGGAGGAGCAGGGAATCAAACCAATTCACCAGATTAGAAGCAGGCATTCTTAACCACTACACCAAGCTCTCATTTAAGCAGATTCAGGTAGGTCACTGTATCGGTCTGAAGCAAAATAAAGGTTGATTTCAATTGAACCTTTAAGACCAACAAAGTTTTACTAAAAGTATAAGCTTTCATGCCTGAAGAAGCTTATACCTTGATTAAGTCTTTGTTGGCCTTAAAGGTGCCATTGGACTCAAACTTTGTTCTCTTTTAAGCCTGGTTGTGTGGGTGTGAAAACATTGAGTCCTTCATTATAGATTGATGGACATATATATTTAAGGCCTCCTCTTGACATAAATAAATGCTCTATTTCACAGCAGTGTGTGGGTTTTTACTCCTTCCTCTTGTCTTTAAACCTTCCAACAGAGATGGCTTCAAAATCCCTGCAGCATCTCAACTAAACCTTTTCAACCACATCCCACTACTACACTACTGCCTGAATGTTCCTATGTCTCCCTAGAGACAGGAAATTCTGGTTCTGTGGGCAGATGTCAAAGTCACAACGGAAGCAGTAAGGAACACGTAGGACAAAACTAAACATGCTTCTGCATGTGAAAAATTATGCAGGGTAGGGTCTGTAAATCACAACTAAAGAATTGAAATAGATGTCTGCTTTCCCGCAAGGGCAGGATCTCTGAGTCTGAGGGACTCCAGCACAACAGCTAACTGTAAAGGTAGTATAGTTACTTAGGCTAAAAAAGCTGACAATATATTGGGATTGTAAGAAAGTTCAAATCTTGTTGCTGGACAGGAAATAAAGAAGTTCAAAAGCCCCAATAAAGTACAGAACAAACTCTTTTAGTGTTTTAATTCTATCCTGATTCAGATTCCTTAGCAGCTCAAAAGTTTTCTCCCTAATGCTTGTGATATCCAAAGATGGTAAAGCTATTCCAATGCTTCTTAACTTCATATCTACTAAGATGATCCAAGATGACTTGTGGGAGTCCTGCTGTGATCACTGTTGTAAAACTTAGCAAAGAATCATGATCTAGCAAAAACATTCTAAATTTAACTGCAACAGTCCAAGACGTCAGTGAAATGGAACTATAGCCTGCTTCTAAAACCAGTTGGAATTTTAAACACATTTTGGGACCCAACATAGGGCACAAAGTGATTCCACTTGAGCAGAAATTGCTGATACTTATAATGATGCTCCACAAAGCAGAAGAGGGTGGATTTTAGCATGATATACAGAAAGAGCCATACTGACTGTCTCAATGAAAAAAACCTTCAAATGGCAAAGAGATGAACTTTAATTCTCTCAAGCATGTAATTGTAATGTGCAGTTCATTTATTAGAGGACAGACAATTGTACCCCATATAATAACAAAAAGAGTGTGCCTGCTCAATAAGGTGACCATTTATAATCTTCCTTTTGAATTATAATGACCTTGACATTTTTACAATATAATTGACCTTTCTGTAAAGACGTTTTCATTCAATCAAATTACCTACAACTATACCCAGTTTCTCATACCCCCCCCCAGTATTTTGGCTATCAAAAATGTTTGCTTTATTAAAGTTTGGGAATAAAAGGACTCCCTACAACCATTGTGAGCCTCATGCAACTGTTGAGTTCCTTATAGGAGGAAGGTTTACAATTCCCCGTCTCAGACAAAGGATTAGAAGGGGCTGGAATATTTGCATCTAAAACTTCAAAAGGATTCATGGTAGCCACAGAAGATTAGGAGGTAAATCATCCAGTCATCTTTTGTTAAATTGTAATCATTTGTCTTTGACTGGCCTCTTTTTACCCTTACTTAATATTTTAATAAAAATTCATTCAAGGTCAAAACTTAGTTTATCCTATAAATCATATAATTATCAGTTTATTTGTGTATACCCTCTTCTAATGAAATTCTATAAAACCCAAATTAAAAATCCTTAACACAATTCCTAATACAGGAGAATAAACCCTCCTTTATAAATCCTTATCTTGTAAGGATAAGGTGCCAAACAATTTAGTTGTTATTTTACACCTGCTAGGGCGAACACCCTAATTTGGCAGGTTTCTACTTCTTGGGTGGAAGGATGACAGCCTGAAGCAGCCACAAAAATTATAATAAGCGTAAGAGGATTAGAAAATCATGTGTTAACTATCTGCATGTAAGGGATGAAGGAGTATGCAAGCTCCAAGATAATATATTCTAATTAAAAACAGCTTTCTCAACTAAACATCTTCCAAGGCTCAAGGACTACCTAATCTGAAACAACACAAAAATAAATAACACAAATGGAAAGGGAAAAAAAGAAACTCTTCTCATACACAGCCTAATGAATCTCTTTCCTGAGAACTGAAAAATAAGTAAATTCTTGTGTAAAAGAATGATAAGACATCCCAGATTAGGATCAGTTGCTCAAACAGCTTTTACTCTATACTGGGTTCTCAGATGTTTGATTCAGGAAATGCAGATAATGTACAAGAAGTTAAGCAATACTAAATAGAGCACCAAACAGGCATGCTCGACTTCCAAGTGGTGCACCAGAGGGGAGGGCAGTTACCTTAATAACAAAATAGTCACAGTGCAATAAGGAGTGATTTGGGGGGGACTAGGAGGTGACTCAGTCTTGTCTTCCTGCTTGTAGGAGAACCTGGTGAAGAGGGTGAGCTGATACAACTAGCAGAACTGTCTGCCAATATGAGACTGGCCAGTATGAGAAGAAGACAGGGTAGGGTCACCATGCTGAATGACATGACTGTAAAAATAATGGAGCAGGCAAGGATGCATAACGAGTAATCTGATGCACATGGAAGGAAAGGGAAGAACAGGAACTGAAAGCAAAGTTTGAGGATGGGGAGAAAGATCGGTCTTTGAGGAAGTTATGCAGCAAAATATGATTGTAATGATGTCTGCAGTAAATGCTATATCCGGTTTTGGGGATGTTTCCATAACATTCAGCGTTCCTTGTTAACTCAAACTCTCGTGCAACTGTGCACCAACCCAGCCACCTGGAACCGCAGCAAGAACCAGCACAACCAGCTGCCATGGATGCATCAGCAACCGCAGAGTTTGGCTGCTGGTACTGGATTCCTAGCAGGAGATGCTGCTGAGAATGCGGCCCCTCAGCTGACCACAAAAGCCACCAGTGGGTCAACTAAGCAACAGGGTAGAACCAAGAAAAGTGCACACACAATCTTTTATGAGCCAGAATAAATGTAACAGTTCTTTTGGATACTATGGTGTTTTATAGTGTGACAGGTAGACAATGGTCAAGGTTTAAAGGGTCTGCTAAGCGTTAATGTTCGTTCATTGTCATTACAAGAACATAATCTGTACTGGTTTGATGTTCTTTGTCTTTAATAAAGTTGAGGCAGCAGTATATTTTATTTTATTAAACTTTTTCAAACATAATTTATTAAACATTTGCAACTAATTATAGGACCTATATACAAAATTGCAGATAATAGGATATATGTCAGGGGAGGGGCGGGGGGCCAGGACTGAACAGTGCACCAAACAACAATAGCAAACAAATTACTTCTGCTCTTCCTCAGTTCTACTTTGTGCAGGGACCTCTGTCTTCTTTCTGTCGTGTACAGGGACTCTCACCTCCAGCATCCGTGTTGTTGTTGTTAGGTGCGAAGTCATGTCCGATCCATTGTGACCAGCAACTTAGCTGAATGTTAACTCAGTGCACTGTGGGGGCCAAAGAGTACATCAATGTTTAAGTGGTTTTGACGCTGGTTTTTTGACGTGCAGTTTTCTGTACATCTAAGGTAGTCTCATCTCCTCAAGCACCCCCACCCCTTGGATCTGATGTTGGCTCTGCCAATGGCTGCTCTGCGTCCCTTGATGTTCTTGAAAGCAATCACAAAGGCCATGTTATAGTGTTAACTCCTTTACTTTTCTGCAACTTTACTTGCCTGCCATACCCATCTTCCACCAAAGTACTGCTATATGCTAACCTGGCCTAGTTACTGGAGAGGACAGCTGCATCTCCTGCATCTGAGGTTCCTCTGTCTCCCCCATGCCTGGCCTCCTGCTCCACCCCAATCCTGTGGTGCTGCCATTGTCCCTGCAGCCTCTGGTTGCCTTGCCAGGCTTCCTCTAGACCAGGGGTAGTCAACCTGTGGTCCTCCAGATGTTCGTGGTCTACAATTCCCATGAGCTCCTGCCAGAGTTTGCTGGCAGGGGCTCATGGGAATTGTAGTCCATGAACATCTGGAGGACCACAGGTTGACTACCCCTGCTCTAGACCTTGTTGCATATTTTGGAACAGGAAAAACACGAAGGGGGACATTGTAAGGGGGGCATTGCCTCTTAGAAGCTTAACTATCACTAAAGAGCATTATGCATTGCACTGCACAGTTTGATTTCTGGGGGTTTGTGATATTAGGTTGCTTAAAGGGCTGATGTGTTTCCCCAACACATCCATCCTCCTCTCTCAATTACTACTAGAATCTGGGTGATTTCATCTTCCCCACCTTCTCAATTGCTGAGAAAACAAAAACAAAATAAAATTTTGTATATGTGACACCACCCTAACCATTAGTGGCCCTATAATAATTGGGAAAAGGGCCAGTGGGTGGGGCATGTCCAGCGCCCAGAGAGTATCTGGGCTTGGTTTCTGGCTGGCCCCTGGAGGAACCGCCCATCCTAGTTGACCGTGAGCCTTTCTGTGTCCATCGCCCCACATAAGCCTCACTGCCATGGCTGACATGTCTGCAGCCCCCCACCACCTCACCTGGTTGGTGGCAGGTAGGAGGAGCTGGTGGTGGTGCTGACAGTGAGGAGGCAGTGGCAAAGAGGCAGCCCGGCTAGAGACCGCTGAGAGGGGAAAGTGACAGTGCTGAGAGCAGAGAGGAGTCCATAGAGGTGGCAGCGGCCAACCCTGTGAGGAGCCGGCGGTGCCAGCGGGGAGGAGGTCACGGCCCTGGCTCCCCCACCTGACAGGTCGGGAATGAGGTGGTGGTGGTGGCGGCAGCAGCTGACCCCGGGCCTGCCAGCCCCAAGGGCAACATATGCTCACCCCTCCACCTTGGGAGGGGGAGGTGGGTGAGGGGAACAGAGGCTGCTCCGTGCCTCTGCAGAGCTGCCTTCTGCCCATACCTTTCTCCTGCTAGCACCTGCTACATTTAGGGCTGCAGCGGGCTTTCTTGCTAGTTAGGTTATAAAAAAGTACTAGTGTTGTACTCTCTAAAAGTGGAATATGAGAACTGTGATTCGCCATGCTGTGTTAGCTTTAAACTTGTAACAATGTCCCTTATGTGCTTTATACAGTGTGGGGGAAAATCACAATGCCACCTGTCATGTGTTAGGTTACATAGTGTGAGAAATGGAGTATGTTTTCCCCTCTTACCAGTGGTTTTACACACCCAACCATGTACTCAATTAAGCCAGTGATCTGACAGTAGCACAAGATGTGTTATCCACTGTTGAAATAGTTGCAATATGTGTGCAAGACATGGTGCTGCACCAGAAGATATAGCCTACATTGTACTTTTCTGTCTTAGTGGAGTAATGTGGATCTTTAAAGTGCACCTATTCATTTGATGTACCTAGCAATCTGCATTGAATTTGGAAAGCACATGCCCAGAGTGCATGCAGGAAACAACAAAGTCTCATGAGGCTTCTGGAGGGGGCAGGGAATTCAGGTCAAAATGGACCTTGCATTAAAATGCTACAAGCAGCCATTTGCCCAGCAGAAGTGCCTAACAAGGCTTGCTCAGACACAGCCATGAAGCTGATCCATTCTGTGTTAGGCAACCTTAAAAGCAGAATGGACTCTGGTAAGATAACTTGGCAGGAACTCACCCAAGTGCCATGGCACCTCCAAATACAGTCAACTGGCTGCATCCCACAGCTCCATCAACATGGCCAGAATGGAGAAATATACTGAGGATGGTCTCCTCCTCTGCCATCTGTCAAAACTGACCAAGAACCCCCCTGGCCATATCTGCTGTGTCGCAGCACTATTGTGTTTGACTGCTAGAGTGCTTTTACAGCAGTGGTCCCCAACCCGCGGGCGGCGAAGGACTTGGCGCCGGGCCGCAGCTCTCTCTTCCCGCCCCCCCCCGAAGCAAGAAGCTTGCCAGGCCGCGAGCAAATCGGCCATCGAAGTGGCCAATTAGCTCGCGGCCCGGCTAGCTTCTTGTTTCGGGAGGGGGGGGAAGAGAAGCTTGCCAAGCCGCAAGCTAATCGGCCACTTTGGCCGATTAGCTTTGCGGCCGATTTGCTGGCGGCCCGGAGGGGCCGGGAGCGGGAGCCGCGGCCGCCGGCATGGCAGCGGCGCAAACGTGCGTGTGTGGCAGTCCGCGCATGTGCGTTTGCGCTGGGGCTGCCACACGTGCGCGGGGCCCCGGGCCACCCTCTCCTGCCACTCAGTGGTCCGCAGCAACCGGAAGGTTGCGGACCACTGTTTTACAGGATAAATTCAAACTGTCCAATGGAGCTAAATTCTCTCCCGATTCCTCCTGCTATTTTCCCACCCCACAGCTGGGGACTGGACATGCATGGCAGTGGCCAGTATCCCCCCCCCCCGGCCACCCAGCTGGCTGAATGTGGAGTGGGGAATCAAACTGGTCCTCCAGATTAGAGGCTATTGCTCTTAAACACCCCACTATGCTTTTTACAAGATTGTTTAAGGGTATAAATGAGTTGAGTCTATTTTGGAGGGGGAATTTGAACTATACATATGTATTTGTGGCTGTTCATTTTTAATGAAAGATTCATCTGCCTTCCTTGTTTTATATCCATCCCACACTGGACTCAGTTGTGTAAAGCATGGGCATTTTAGCTAATATGCGACATGTTCTTTGAAGCAGAGAAAACCCTGAGCTTAAGGAAAGTGCCAAGTTCTAATAATTTCCTAATTCAGAAGTCTGCTGAAATATGTATGAATGTTACATGAGGAGAATTTTCAGGGCTAAGTGAACTGTCCAGTCATACCACATTCTTTAAAGTTCTCTGGTAATGTGGAAATCTTGGAAGAACTTCTGAACAAAGAATATGAAGAATTTGGTAGTATGGACCTTTTACCTTAATATATTCCTGTCTATAGCGTACATACATATTGTCATAACCCTGAGGAAGCACATCTCTGAAGAGACCAAAGCAGACTCAGAACTTGTCATAGAGATGAATAAAGTAGCTTTACTGGAAACCTTAAGGGAGTTCCTACAGGAAGTTGCCACCACAGATGTACATCTTATGGAGTCTTCCAGGAACAGATATGCTTGTGTCCCCCCTCCCTCTACCAGAGTTTTGCTCATCAAACTGGGATGGGCACATGACACCTTTGTACACACAAGTAGAGCTTAATGTTCATAGTAGCTAATATCTTGATGTCTTCACATGCATCTCACAAAAGAGGAAGACAAAACTGGAAAGAACATAACATCATGTAATAATATGATGTTCTTATAATAACGTAAGAATACAATGTCTTGATTCTCTACCTCTGTGGCTCTGGAGAAAGGGGATCAGCTTGAAGGGCTGTCCCCCGTTTTCCAGCACTGACAAAGCAGTGAGCAAGGAGCTCGTGATCTACTACGTGAAATGCTGCTGTGAGGTCAAGCAACACCAGCAGCACTGACCTGCCTTGATCCAGCTGTCATCAAAGGTCATTCATCAGGGCAACCAAAGCTATCTTCTCCCCATGACCAGGGCAGAAACCAGACTGGAATGGTTGAAGACCAGAATTTCCACCTTCCCCAGAAAAGCCAAATAAAAAATGGGGCAGTTGGCTGGCTGGATTCTGAGGACCCAATGATGTTTTTTTTTCCAGTAGAGGTCAAAGCACTGCATCTTTTAGCCCTTCCGGAAAAATCCCTGTGGACAGGGAGAGATTGATTATCTTCTAGAGGGGGCCAACTATTTTCATTGGTCAATTTGAGATATAACACAATATTTTAATTTATGTGAAACTTTTCTATCTTCCTAAGCAAGCCTTGAGTTTATCATCCAAGACTGGTTTCCTGTTCCATGGCATCTCTGATTTATTAACTGAAACATTTTACCCCACCTTTCCTTGTGGTTCAAGTGGGCTTACAATAGTAGCTGAAGAGCATTTCTGATTAAAACCAAAATAAAATCACAAACCCCAAATGTCTCCCTTGCCCACCCCGCCAAAAAAGATACCATTTAATCCCATCAAAAGCTTCAGCCAACAAGCAAGCCTTGCAGTGCCTCCTAAAGATGTCCGAGGGACTCCCATCTCCTCAGGGAACCTTTTCCACTGAGCAGGAACCATGAAGGAAAAGGCTGAAGCTCTGGTTAATACCAGACACTTTCCCCTAAATGGTGAGATTGCCAACAGTGGTGAGTAGGGAAGATCATGATGGGCTCACAAACAAAAGTTCATGATGAACTGTAGCCAGTTCATGGTTCATGATGTGAAGTTGCTGGCAGGTCAACCAGCACAAATTTCTGTAAATTTCCAAGCTATTTTTAAAATAAGAAGAGTTGGTTTTATACTACCATAGTACCCAAAGGAGTCTCCAAGTGGCTTACAATGACCCTCTCTTCTACTCTCCACAACAGCTACCCTCTGAGGTAGGTGAGGCTGAGAGAGCTCTAACAGAATTGGGCATATCAGCAGCAGTCTTTTCCTTGAAATGTGAGCCCTTGCCGGTTTATCCATGACCTGATCACATTCTGGTTAAATTACTGCAGAGTGTTCTCCTAAGGATTGTCTTTGAAGTCATTCTGCAAACTCCAAATAGTGCAATGCTGCTAATGGGTATGAGTCTATGGGCTGCAGAAACCACATCCTGCCATACCTTAAAGAGCTTAATTGGCAGCTAGTTCATTTGGGGGTATAATTCAAGGTTTTTCCCTGGAATAAGAACACTTAAAGGACTGCCTACTCCCATGGGAACATGCCTGATGGTTAAAGCTAGCAATAAATGCCCTGCTCTGTGTTTCCCTATCTTTTTAAGGACCTTTCTGCATAACCCATTTTATTCTTGATATTTACTGAATTTAGGCTGGGATGGCTAAATTTGAATGCTGTGCATACAGTCTGCACCTTTATGTTCCTTCCAATATTTCCATGTGGATTCTTGGAAGATAGACTCTGCATTTCAGTCGGAAGAGTCACAGTTAGTTTGGTGGGGAGCAGACCATCTTGTTTGCATGAATCTCCTGATTAGTCAGCTTCACTGGGGGGGGGGGGTGTTCATTGGAAGATGAAGGAGGTTTTTTTTATCTGTTGTGCTGTGTTGCCCACAGCCTTCAGTTGGGGGAGGTTGGGTGGTTTGCGTGCCTGCATACTTGCTTGCTTGCTTGTGTGGCCACCCAAGCAACTTTCTAGCCCTATGCCTGTGGATGTGTGAGTGCTTCTTCCCTTTCTCTGCAACCCAAAGCTTGCTCCTGTTCTATTAGTTGATTTGAACTGGATACCATCAACTGTTGTGAAAGTAGCAGGGAGCCTTAGGGAGAGAGCAGGGAGAAGGGACTACTTGGTGAACTCACCCCAGTTCCTCCCTCGTCCCACTCTGTGTCAGAAGCCACTGCTCCACAAATGACCCCAGTCTAGCATCCAGAATTCATTTTAGCTAAACTGAGTCAAGCTGTCAAAAAAGAAAATATTTGGAAGTTGGAAAACAGGAACAGATGGAGACTGTCAACATAAAGAGGGGGTGGGGTCCGAGAGGAAGGTACAGAGGGGGAGGTACAAGTACAGTGTGGGCAGTGTTGGATTGGAGGGGTGTAGAAGGGTGGCAGGGGGGGGGATAATCTGACAGAATCTTTATACTTTAGATTGAACTTCAGCTTTTGAGATGGGGGGAGACCACCCCAAGCGATATTCAAATAAGTTGGAGATAAATTGGCCAGAAAACGAACTGAAGATTGAAGTGAGGAAAAGTGATGCAGAAGCCAAAATTTATTCCATAGTGAACTTGAAAGGAAAGCAGAACAGATTTTTTTTAAAGATAGAAACACACTGTGAAAAATGCAAAAAAGACCCCAATAAAGCTAATGGTAATCAAAGAGAGGATCTCTTCTGTCGGGTTCTTCAGCTATGGAGTTCTATTATCACAGGTGATCATCTTGCACCTTATCAGGTGAATCTTTGGATGCCTCATTAAAAAAAAAATCTTACCATTTGACAGACACTGTTTTGTAATTTGTTAACTGTTTTGTAATTCTTGTGTACTCATTTTTAGTCTTGATGCCAAGCTGTTTTCTGTATGCTTTTATCTTACTACTTTTTATTCTACTGCTTTTGATTTTTTGATTTGATTGGTGGTGTAGAGTTAAATTTTAAACCATTGTTCCAAACTGTACCATAACACCTTCCCCCCATTATAAATAAAATTTAAGGGGGAAGTGTTCCAGATCTCAAGAAACACCACTTAAGAAAAATTGAAGGCAATGTCCACAAGTCTGCAAATATAACATGAGATGCCGTTTGTATATCCAGGTTAGATATATTACGTCAGGCAGTAAATGCAAACTCCTTTAAAAGGTTTTTGTTTACTCAGCACATTGCAAGGGACGTTTTACAGAGCCATCCTAGCCCAGCAGAACACCAGTTATGTAACTGCCTCCCCTAAGTGCTTCCAAATAGAGAACTGGTTCAAATCAAGAAATAACAGCATCCCTTATGACTTGCTAGGCAACTATGAAGTTGCTTCAAGAAAAAGTGTTTCAGACAGTGGTGTTTCAAGCTAACGTATTTTCTAAGGAACTTATAACAACCACCACATGTATACAGAGGCATCACTACAGCAATCCTATCAAGCTTCATAAGCAATATACTGAACATAGGTGGTGTCTAGTAAAACAAACGAAACATCCGAAGTATTTCATTGAGGACATGCTTCAAAAAGAGTGGACCATTCCTGCAGACCTCTGGGTCAAGGAAAGACATTTTATTGGGATGGTAACTTGAAGTGTATTCAGTGTTTGAATCTATTGAATTCACCAAGTCCTTAAAGTTGTCAAACTGCATTTTGTTCCTAAAAATAAGGAAAACATCACTTATAAAGCTATAAAATGTGATGATGTCATGAAAGAAAGGGTCATTAAGAATAAATATTCCCTCCAATCTTGCCATGTATACATCCACTATGCTGGCCACTGTTGGGCTACCCATGGCAACTCCCTTAATCTGGTAACAAACATTGTTTTGAAATCTAAAGTCATTGAATTCCAGAATGAGATCTAACAATTCCAATATATGGGAGGTGAAGTGAATCTCTAGCATTAAGATAACATTCAAGAACTTGCTTTGTCTCCTCATGAAGAATGGAGGTATATAAAGATTTTACAACAAAGGTAGCCAAAACTGCCTCCTTTGGAATATGTAAACCGTCCACTTTGGTAATAAAATCCTTAGTTTCCTTTATATATGAAGATTTATGTATTACAGCAAGTTGGAGGAAAAAATCCAAGGATTTTTAAAGGGGCTGTAGAAGTAAATTACTTCCACTAATAATAGGGTGTCCTTGTGCAGAGAAACCATGCTTGTATATTTTAGGTAACACATAACAAATGCTATACGGTAATTGAGATTAATCAAGAAGTTGTCAATACTCTCCTCTATAGTGCCCAAGCACACAGCCTCATATATTACAGTTTTTAATTTGTGCAGGTGGATCAAAGGCTAATGGTCCTGGAGTTGCCTATTGACTCCTAATAAACAATCCTTCTTATCTAAAATTACAATAGCACCACCTTTGTTGGCCTCTTTGATAACAATAGAAGAATCCTTAGTTAAATTATCCATAACTAATCTATCCTCCCTGCTGAGATTGTAATTTGGTCTATGGAAAGTACTTTCCAATGTATTAAGATCCCTCAATACTACACTTTTAAAGGTGGTACTAGCCTCATTGTCAACTTGTGGGACAAAGGATGATTTTGTCCTAAATGGGGAAGTTTTTTCACTTTCAGCTGCATTCCCAAACCAAGCTCTTAATTTGATAAAATATAACAATCAGTAGAAATTCTTGTTTGAAAGGAGCTGTATTTGGGAGTGGGAATGAATCCTAAACCCAAATGCATTAAATCGTTTTCTTTCCTAATGAATCGTGGGGATTAGCGATCCCCAACCTGTGGGCTGCGGACCACATGTGGTCCTTCGACTAATTGGAGGTGGGCCCCGAAGGACGCCTTCTCCCCCCCCCAGCCCTTTACAACACATTGTTGTGGCGTGTCTGTATCTTATTTTGAAGGGATGTTTAAACATTCCCATAGTGATCAGAGAGCGTTAGGGCAGTGGTTGAGATTAGAGGAGTAAACTACCCCCCCCATGGGCCTCAGTAAAAGGCGTTGAGTGGTCCCCGGAGCGTGGTCCCCGGTGATAAAAAGGTTGGGGACCACTGGTGGGGATGACAAGTTCAAAGTTACATTCCGCATCTCCCCTGCATCTTCAACCCCAAAAAGAACCTCTTATTGGAGTTCCTGAGTATTGATCTAAAAAAAGTCATTCCTGAATTTCTTCATCAAAAGTAGGCCTTAATTCACCATCTTTAACCACTCCTGTGGAGCGGAATAAATAAAAGAGTAAGCCCTAAGGGAGAGGAGAAAGGGCGGGCTCTGTCTGGCATGAAAACTCAGAGGGCCCAATCAGGAGCCACAAAGCCTCTGGACAGACCATCGGCGGGGCCATTTGGCAGGCGCAAAGCGCCTGCTGATTGGCCTCGCCAATTCCCGCCCTGGCAAAAAAGGAGCAACTGCGAGCCACTCATAGCGCAGCTCGCAGTTGCTCCCTTGCCGGCGGCCTGATGCGTCGGGAGGCACTTCTCTGGGGTTCCCTGGCGGTGGCCTGACACAGCGAGAGGCGCGAATCGCCTCCCGATGCATCAGGCCGCCGGCAAGGGAGCAACTGCGACCTTATCGCCAGGGCGGGAATCAGCGAGGCCAATAGGCAGGCGCTTTGCAATCGTCTGTCCAGAGGAAGGGGCCAATCGGCACCCTTCCTCATCCCAGACAAGATCAGCACCCTTCCTCATCCTCATCCCTGGACCGGGGGTTGGGGACCACTGACATAGTTAGTAACTTTGGCTGTCCATGGTATTCGCAGCATTCATCTCCAACACCATAATTCGAAAGGATCTATTCTCCTCCTGTCTTCTTTCTTCATCAGGGTCCAGCTTTCGCATCCATAGCTTGTTATGGGGAAAACAATGGTGTTGACTAGCCGGCACTTTGTATTAAGGCTGATATCCTTATCTTTCCATATTTGGTTCATGCTTAACATTGCATTCTGGCCCACTGTTATTCACTTTGATTTCATGGCTGCATCCACCACTTCAAGTGATCATATTTGGAAGGCATTAAAAGCATGGGGAATTATTCTTCTGTATGTTATATTGACTTTGATTGTATTTTCTGTATTTTTCATATTTTATATCTTTTCAGATGTAATATGCTGTGAAAAAAACAAAGGTGAAACAAGGTGTTCAATATTGGAACCTTGTTGTATATTGGAATATAAAATAAGACAACTTAAAAAAATCTTTTTGGGTTGGTTTTTGCCAGTCATACAACAATTTCTTTTGTTTTACTGATGTTGCTCCTCCATTCTTAACCAGGAAAGGTAGATCATCTGACCTGATTCAAGTATTGCTTTTAATAAATATTTAGAATCCTGCCTTTTTACAATCTGCCATAAGGTTGTGAGAGCTGAAATGCAAATCTAAATTTTGTCCACTCTTGATCTCCATTAGCTGCATTAATGGTTGCACTAATTGAATTTTCTCTCTCCTGATATGCCAATACAGTTTTTGTTACTCTCTGCAGGGAAGAAGGAGTTTAAACCTTTTCCAAGAGTCATAATAACAAAACAGAGCTTGCCCTTTCTGGATTAAGGTAAGTATTAATCACCACAGGTAGGGTTTTTTGCCCTTGTAAAAATGGTAATGACTGGGGAAGGCACTGGCAAGGCCACCCTGTATTGAGTCTGCCATGAAAACGCTGGAGGGCATCACCCCAAGGGTCAGACATGACTCCGTGCTTGCACAGGGGATACCTTTACCTTTTAAAAGCTGCTTCCACAGTGTTACTTACAAAATGGTAGGAAATGCCAGGCTTAAGCAAGCTGACTGGAAAAAATCCTTAACTCTGAGTTTTAAGCAGTATAGTTCTACTTGAAATTGCCTTATCCTAAATCTGGCCCATCTAAACTCCGTATTATCGCTGGTCTGACCAGCAGCGGATCTTTCTTTCTCACTAACTACTGCGTGAGATCCTTTGCAGATATCAGGGACTAGACCTGGGATTTTCTGCATTCCAAAACAAAAATATAATGCAGAGAGAGAGAGGGGGGCCTTTAAAGTTTAAAAGAAGGGGCACACCCATCATAAATGAATTCTCCCAAGAGTTTCAGAAAACACTAGAGAATCTCAAAATATGCATTTAAATTATTGTTACTTATCTCTTTTTCTCTCCTGACCATATTTTGATAACCAATCATGGTCAAGACTGACAAATTCCTGTGGCACCTAAAGTCTACCATTTATTTCAGTGTGAGCTTTTGTGAATCAGTACTCACTTATTCAAATACATAGAAAGGAAATTGTTTGGGGAATTTTTATGGGAGAAACTGAAGCAGCAGGTATGGAGGCGGGGAGAAGTTGAGGCAGAGATAAGCTTGGCAGGAATCTCATCATAACTCTTCCAAGTGTAATTTGAAATGAATGAAATGCAATTAGTTTTATACATAATTAGTTGGGCCAACTGATGGCCCAGACACAACTTTAAGGCAGGCTATGCAGGTGGGCTATGGGGAGAGAGGAGGTTGAATGGTCTCAGCAAATAGATTTTTTTTGGGGGGGGAGCCCTGCTTTCCCACACCTGCATAGCCAGCCAGCCATCTCTCATAAACCAGAGGTTCAGATTCAGTCCCCCAGTGTGGAACCAGGGGCCACTGCCCCATGGCTGCCTCTGTGTTTGGGGGCAGGGCCTGGGAAGGGAAAGCATTGCTGACGCCCTGGTCATTCCCAGAGCACTTTGGGTAGGGTTGCCAACTCCAGGTTTGGAAATACTTGGAGGTTTGAGGGCTGTGCCTGGACAGTGGGGTTTAGGGAGGGGAAGGGCCCTTGAAGAGTATAATGCCTTGCAGTCTACTTTCTGAAGCAGCCATTTTCTCCAGGAGCAGTGGAATAAATGTTTTAAAGAAATAAGTCATTTATGTAGTTCGGAGATCAGTTGTAATTCCAGATCTCCACCCCCACCTGGAGGACGCCAACCATAATTGGGGGCCTGGGGGGACAGTAACATCACTTTGGGTCTTCAACTGGAAGTGATGTCAAAGCATCAGCAAGAATGTTTCCCCTCTCCATTTCCCTCCTGCTGCTCACCAGGGCAAGGCAGGCCATGGAGGGCAGGAGTGACAATTCTGTGGGCACCTGGTAACCTTAGCCAGACTGAGTCAAGGATAGAGATTTATGGATTCCTGTAACTTTTAACTACAAGACACGCAACCATCTGTGACCTCCTTTCCTTCATAATATTTCTTTAAAAGGTCAGTTCTAATTTTAAACTTCACCCTATTTGGAGCTCACCACATTCCTGCAGCGAAATCAACCATTCCCTCCAGCCTGCCCCTGGAGTTGCCAGCTGCAGCTGGGGAAATTGCCAGCAGGGAGGCAATGCCATAGAGTCCACCCTCCAAACACTGCCGTTTGCTCCAAGGGATCTCTCCAGTAGTCCCAATATTACTTGTAATTCCTATGGCTGCCACCTCTAGGTTGGGAAATACTTGGAGCCTGAGGAAGGTGGGGTTTGGGGAGTGGAAGGACTTCAAAGGGGTATAGTTAGGGATGCCAGTCCGCAGGTGGGACCAGGAGATCCCCTGGAAGTATAGTTCCTCTCCAGAGATCAGTCCCCTTGTAGAAAATGGCTGCTTTGGAGGGCGGAATCCATAGTATTGTAGTCCTTGCCCCAAATCCTGCCCACTTCCAGATCTACCCCCTGTCTCTATGTATCACCCAACCCAGTACTGGCAACCCTAGACATAATACCATAGGGTCTGCCTTCCAAAGTGGCTGTTTTTGCCAGGTGAACTGATCTCTGACACGTGGAAATCAGTTGTAATTATGGGAGAGGATGGCAACCCTAGTAATTTCAGAAGAACTCCAGACTCCTCCTAACAGTTGGCAACCTTAAGTCTTCTCTTGCTGCTGGCCAAATTGACTGAGGGGGTGGTCCGGACCCTTGCAGTTGATAACATTTCTAACTACTCATGCTCGGTCATCTTTTGCTCCCTGGGTTCTGACTGATTGAAGCCATTTTGCTAATTGCAAAACCCTATGAGATAGAAATAAAACAATATATTTCCCCTTGTTTCTCCCCACTCATACTTCACAGACGTAACCCAAATGTTATCCAAAAACAAAACGCATGACATATCTTTTGTGATATGACTTGCCCCGTGACATCCTTCTGTGCCAGCTGACTTAAGTGGACTGGGAAGAGTGTAACTCTTAAAGATCGCACTGTCTGTTCCTAATTTTGTTGTAACAACTTTTGGGCATGGTTCCATAGACACTGGGATAAATGTGTTCAAAATGAATGTGTACAAAGTTGTAAACAAAATTAATCATCAAGGAAATTAAAGAAAGAAGCGATATGAAGTACTGCTATATTTATAGCATTGAAAAGTATGGTGGATTTTGCTGGTTGGTTGAAGTCCATTGGGACAAGATTCCAGCAGTCCTCATCAGCCTGTAGACCATGGAGCCAATAAAGTCGTGTTACTTATTTTGAGATTATAGTTTCAAATGAGGTTTGTGTCAGGTTTGTGTAATGTGAGGGGGAGAGTATGGGAATCTTTATCTAGGCTGGCAACCCTCCAAGTGGATCCTGGAGTTCTTCCAGAATAATTTACAATTCTTTTCCAGACTACAGAGTTCAGTTCCCCTAGAGGAAATGGCCATTTCAGAGAGTGGAGTCTATGGAATCACATCTCTGCTGAGTTGTCCTCAAATTCTAACCTTCTGAAGCACCACCTTCAAATCTCCAGATGTTGTCAAGCCAGAGTAGATGACCCTCAAGCCTATAGTGGCTCTTATTAGTCTTGTAACACATCTTTCACATCATGCTTTAGGACAAGGGTCCCCAATGTTTTTTTAACCCGTGAGCACCTTTAGAATTGTAACATAATGATGGGCATAACCACAAAATGGCTGCCATGAGAAGTCAAAGAGTAAGGCTGTGCATAACTCGGATAGTAGGTCTTCAACATTTGAGGCAGAAGTCCTGTTTCATTTAAAAATATATTTTGCTGTGAACACATAAAATAAGTGTACATACCAATCTACAGGATCAGTTCATCCAGGTAGCACATGTAGCACATCTTAAGGGCTTTGTATTTCCAGGGGCCTCACACTTGCCTTCCCCCCATGGATCAGGGTGTAGCCTCTCTCCTCCCCCCTTTCCCCTCTTTTAGAACACACCCCTTTCCACTGTGCCCCCCCTCTGTCCCCAGTCTGGCTGTTCCTGCCAAAAGTGTACTCTGTTAGGACCCTGCATATCCTTACATTGGCATTAGTGCTATGTGCCCCACGAATCTTTAAACCACTCCTGCACAGCTAGCAGAGAAACTGTCATCTGGCAGGATCTGTCTTCATTTTGCAGGCATCTAACATACTTATGGAAAATCATGGGAGCTTCTATTCCTGGCTATCCCTTTACTGATATGTAACCTGTCTCTTTCTGAGGGAGACAGGCTCTAAGTGGATCTCCCTGTCTCCCTATGAATGGATGTGTCTTCTGGAATATACTAGTTAGAACTGGGTTGTTGGCAGTTGGGACTCCAGCCCTTGTTTAAGTTGTTGACCAATTTGCTGTTCTGCACATTAAAGATGGTTCTGAAGACATCCTGCCTGATACATATCTCTGGCCTTAGGGCAAATCGTTTACCGACCTCCACACTGAGTACACTGTGAGAAGACAAACAGCACGAGCCCTTCTCTCATCAACCAGCCACGTTTAACCTGCGCTGTTACTTGTAATCATGAGAGTTCTCGGTACTGAATGGCTTGTGAGCACTCCTTGAGCACATACACAATAAAAGAGAGATTCTAGCCAGATTTTGGTAGGAACAAACAATTTTTGAAAAGTGAACACGTTTGATGTAGTTAAGTGATTATCAATTTCCACCTGGATGATAGAAATACATTAAAACTGGAAAAATCTGATTAGTTCAATACAAGTTCCAGTTAGGTGCATTAAGCTTTTTAGCCATGCAATCAGTATTTGATCAGAGTCAAGTCCCACTATGTTTTTAGAATATCATTCCACTTCCTTGTATCATGAATTTATTATATGTGTTAGAGCCAGTTTGGTGTAGTGGTTAGAAGCGTGGACTTCTAATCTGGCAAGCTGGGTTCGATTCTGCGCTCCCCCACATGCAGCCAGCTGGGTGACCTTGGACTCGCCACAGCACTGATAAAGCTGTTCTGACTGAGCAGTGATATCAGAGCTCTCTCAGCCTCACCCACCTCACAGAATGTCTGTTGTGGGAAGAGGAAAGGGAAGACGATTGTAAGCCGCTTTGAGCCTCCTTTGGGTAGAGCAAAGTGGCATATAAGAACCAACTTCTTCTGAACAGTCTCCTCCCTCCTCCAATATCTGTGGCTTCGTTTATTCTCATGGGGTGGAGTCCCTTTTGCTGGGTTCTGTTAGAAATGTTCACTGCATGAGCTCCCCTTCTTTAAACCAGTTGCTGCTGTTTCTGTATCTCCTTTCTAATAAATAGATGTTGTTTTGAATGCTATGTGAACCTCAGAGCAGGAATCTGAGTGTATATCCTAATCCTATCCTGCAAGCAAAAGTGGACATCACAATTTGCTCAGCTAAGATTCCTTACAGAAAACTGCATTATACTGTAAATATCAGAAACTCTTATCCTCACCCACTTTTCAAAAACAATTGTTAGGCACCAGGAACAGTGACATTAGGTGCAGTGGCCCCCTTGGGTGGTATTTTGGGGACCTTTGCTTTAGGAGAAGGATGCACCATCTGCACCCATGAGCTTCCTTAGCTGAGACAGTGACATTCCTGGCATGGATCTAATTGAAATGGAATTGCTTCTGTATGTAATGGTATGCACAGTGTGCACTGAGCCCAGCACCACCACTGCAGCTGCCAGGATCATTATCTCTTCAGTAAACCACCCATGCAGCAAGGCACCAGAAATACTACTGTTTGGAGTGTTCAAGTACTTTCACTGTTACAAACTGGCTTCGGCAGTTGTACAGGCCTGTTTAAATGGGGCAAAATACCAGGCCCCGAATGTGATTGTAGAGCAGCCTACCATGCTATTGTCCATCTGTCACAGGAATGTGAGCATCGTGCTTTCCAGGTAGATGTGAAGGAGCTGCAATTGAGTGGACTAACAATTAAGATAGTACTATTTAGGAGGATTGCCCAATCTGTCTGCATGAACACTGTACCTACTTGGCTACATATTTTATATTATTATATCTTTCCAGTACCCCTTCAAGGATCTCTGCCTTGCCGTGGCAAGGGGGCTTGTGTAACTCAGTGAAGCTATGAGCTATACCATGCAGGGCTACCCAAGATGGACAGGTCATAACTGAGAGCTCTGACAAAAGGTGATCCACTGGAGAAGGAAATGGCAAACCACTCCAGTATCTTTGCCATGAAAACCCAATGGACAATTTCGAAAGGCAAAACGATATGACGCCGGAAGATGAGCCCCTCAGGTCAGAAGGTGTCCAATATGCTACTGGGGATGAGCAGACGGCTAGTACAAGTAGTGCCAGAATGAATGAAGCGACTGGGCCAAAGCCGAAAGGATGCTTAGTTGTGGAAGTAACTGGTGGCGAAAAGACAGTCTGATGCTGCAAAGATTTTTATTCCATAGGAACCTGGAACGTCAGATCCATGAATCAAGGCAAGCTGGAGGAAGTTAAACAAGAGATGACAAGACTGAACATCGACATTTTAGGAATCAGTGAACTATAATGGACAGGAATGGGTGAATTTAATTCAGATGACCATCAGATATACTACTGTGGACAAGAATCTCGCAGAAGAAATGGAGTATCCTTCATAATCAATAAGAGAGTAGGAAAAGCAGTCTTGGGATACAATCCCCAAAATGACAGAATGATCTCAGTTCGAATCCAAGGCAAACCATTCAACATCACAGTAATCCAGGTCTATGCCCCAACCACTGCTGCTGAAGAGGATGAAGCCCTACAACACCTTCTAGAAGCAACGCCAAAAAAATGATGTGCTTATCATCATAGGGGATTGGAATGCTAAAGTAGGAAGCCAAAGGGGGCTTGCGTAGCTCAGTGAAGACGGACAGGTCATAGCTGAGAGCTCTGACAAAAGGTGATCCACCGGAGAAGGAAATGGCAAACCACTCCAGTATCTTTGCCATGAAAACCCAATGGACAATTTCGAAAGGCAAAACAATATGACGCCGGAAGATGAGCCCCTCAGGTCGGAAGGTGTCAAATATGCTACTGGGGATGAGCAGACAGCTAGTACAAGTAGTGCCAGAATGAATGAAGTGACTGGGCCAAAGCCGAAAGGTAGAGGACAGGAAGGCATGGAGGATTATTGTCCATGGGGTCATAATTGGTCAGACACGACTTCATACCTAACAACAACAACAACAACAAAATCTTTCCTGTGTGGAACTTTGCCATACGAGGGGAAAATAATCCTCATACGATTTCTGTAAGTTAGACTGAGCTAAATAACAGCAGTTAGCTGCTTCTTAAACTTGTTAAAACAAGCAGTACTTTGCCTGGCAAAGTCCACACTTCTTTTGGCTAGGGACATGCAGTTTCTTTAATGAACGACAGTCATATAGATCAGTGGTCCCTAACCTTTTTATCACTGGGGACCACTCAATGCCTTTTACTGAGGCCCAGTGTGGGGGGGGGGTGTAGTTTACTCCTCTACTCTCAACCACTGCCCTAACACTCTCTGATCGCTATGGTAATGTTTAAACATCCCTTCAAAATAAGATACAGACACGCCACAACAATGAACATAAGGAACATTTTATTTTCATGGAAATTTTAACTCATGACAATGACAAACCAATGGGAACCCTGAGCTTGTTTCTCTGCAACGAGATAGTCCCATCTGGGAGCGATGGGAGACAATGACACCCGAAGTGTGTTGTAAAGGGCCGGAGGGGGATGAAGTAAAGGGCCGGGGGGGGGGGAGAAGATGTCCTTCGGGGCCCACCTCCAATTAGTCAAAGGACCACATGTGGTCCGCGGCCCACAGGTTGGGGATCGCTAATATAGATGAGTGTGAAAAATTGCTAAAAATTAATAACATTAACAACATCTAGGAGTCTTAGTAGACCATACATTGAACATGAATCAGCAGTGTGACTCAGTGGTTAAAAAGGCAAATGAGATTTTGGGCTGTATCAAATGGAGTATCGTGTCCACATCTTGGGAGGTGATGGTAATGCTTTACTCTGCTCTGGTTCAGCCTCACTTGGAGTACTGTGTTCAGTTTTGGGCACCCCAGTTGAAGAGGGATGTTGACAAACTGGAACGTGTCGAGATGAGGGCAATAAAGATGGTGAGGGGTTTGGAGACCAAGACGTATGAAGAAAGGTTGGGGGAGCTTGGTCTGTTTAACCTAGAGAGGAGACGCCACAGAGGGGATCTGATAACCATCTTCAAGTATTTAAAAGGGTGCCATATGGAGGATGGAGCAGAGTTGTTCTCTCTTGCCCCAGAGGGACAGACCAGAATGAATGGGATGAAATTAATTCAAAAGAAATTCCATCTAAACATCTGGAAGAAGTTCCTGACAGAGTGGTTTCTCAGTGGACAGGCTTCCTCGGGAGGTTGTGGGTTGTCCATCTTTGGAAATTTTTAAACAGAGGCTAGATAGCCATCTGATAGAGAGGCTGATTCTATGAAGGCAAAGAGGTGGCAGGTTACAGTAGATGAGCGATTGGGATGTGAGCATCCTGCATAGTGCAGGGGGTTGGACTAGATGACCCAGGAGGTCCCTTCCAACTCTATGATTCTATGATTCTATTATTCTAACTCTCTTGTAGTCGCTGTCGCTAGGAACATTGTGCAAAGCCAGACAAATTTTAAGACTAAAAATTTAAACAGATTTTCTAGGGATTAACAGCAGCAGCCTAATAATACTTTCCTGGGAATAAGGGCCACTGCATATATCTGAGTATGATTCTGCATAGACCTGTTTAGGATTGCACTGTAAATCCTATTAAACTCAACAGGACTTGTTTTTTTGAATGAATATGCTTAACTATGTTCAGACCAGACATATTCATAAAACTGCAATATAGACAATATGAATGCTTACATTTTGCATATCATAGAAAACAAAACTTCCCCAGATCATAGCACTTTTGCTAGACAATCATCTGTTTCCCTAAACAACTATAATACCAAAAAATATACATCACTGATATACAATTGGGGAAACTCTTGAACGCACTATTGTGCCGCCTGAAATTATACCCAGAAGTGTATCCTGATAACTGGGGAGGGCAGTTTGATATTAATACAAAATGTCCAGAAGGAAATTAAGCCCAAATAAAAATGTTAACTGCGATCCTAAACAGAGCTGCAGTGCTGCACCTGTCTAGGCACATGGACTTCAATGGATTTATAAGTGTAGCTTTGTTTAGGAATTTATTATATAAATACATTAAAGGATATTTACTTTTGCAAAAAGCTGATGCAGAAAAGAAAAGGTCAAACACCATTCAAGCTAACTTTTGGGCATCTCACATATATAGAAAAGATTTTCAGCACACGAGGATAAACTGTGTAGGATTCTCTTTGCATAATTTAATGCTGCTCTCTGCTGGTCCAGAGCTGCCGCTTCAGCTTCAGTTTTTCATGGTCGTTTTATTATGACTGTCATTCTCAGGCAACAAATTTAAAGCCCCAGCATGTATGTATATATTTAAAATAACATCATTTTAAGGTATAATAATGGATGGAGATTATACTTTATAATAATCACAATAATCCTAAGAGCCCAGAGTGAATGCCAATAGATATATCTGCTGTCTGGGAATCTAGTCTATGAACCATAATGAATTTATTATCAAGAGGCCAGTGTTTTTTTCTTCTTTTTCTTTTTGGTGTTGTTAAAGGGGAAAAGCACCCAGTATTCAGTTACAAGTTTCCACTGATTTCTATCATGTCTCCCCTCCCTCTGCAGATCTCAGTTTGGCTATATTTAAGGGTTCACTCTCTCTTCCTCTTTCTGAGTGGAGCACACCAGTGTGCAAAGATCAGGACTTGGCACTCAGTCACAGAAAAAGCCCTTGTATGAGAGAGTAATATACGACAATATAAGGGTTTAGATCAAGCTGCAGTCAAGAAGCTGAACTCTTGACTCTGATTTAGGCTGTTGGTTAACTTAACTACTGAAATTGCACTTAAGGATTTTTTTAAAGTTCAAAAATAAAATATTTTATTCAACGTAGAAGGGAAAGGTCAGATGAAATCAGAGGTAAAATTTCTGAGGTAAATCAATATAGGCTCAGACTGCAGTTCAAATGTTTCAAGCAGCTAAGAGTTTCTTAAGCTTTTCACAGTTACTTAGAATTGTTAAGATTTTGTTTCACTGTTTCTTAAACACTCCAGTATACTTTGTTGAGCGTATCTGGCTCTTTTGGTTTCCAAAAGGCAGGGGTGCTCTGCCCATGATCCATATTCCTACACTGAACACAGTACTGCTCTTTCTAATTGATTCCTCAGGATTTAAAAGGCAGGTTCTAAAGACACCACCATACCAGGGGTCTCTCTATTCCTTAGCTATCTCCCTGTTTTAACAGGGAAGGGAAATTCTTCTCTCACTAGAAGATTTATCCTCTTTTCTGACCCAAATGGAAGTCTTCACCTAATTTCTCCTACCTACCTCCCCAGTACTTCATCTGTGTTAAACTGTTCTCAGTCAGGGCTGAACAAAAACCCTGGGCAATTCCGCACAACGAGCCATTTCGCTAAGTCTGAGTGCTATTAAAAAGAACTGGAAGCAAAAGCAGCAGGTCTCGGTAACGCACACAGCCAGTTCAATCGAAAAAGGCTCTCCCACTAGTGCTGCTATCGTAACGCACAAGTTTCCGGTCTCGCCGAAATCGCAACAAAGAAGGCGATATTTTTCCGCGTTTCCTCCCTCCCCTGGCCGTCGATCAAAGAGAGCAGCCAATTAACTGTTGTGTTTGTGTTTTCCTTTAAAAACGTTTTTTAAAACACAAAAAGACCAGTAGCAACGCATATTCATTCATTCGATCAGAAAGACCTTTTTTTGCTGGCTTAGGAGCTGGCGCTTATTCGTTTACATGTTCTGAAATTAAAAAAAAAAATCCCCCCCCCAGTGCTATTTCTGGCTGAAATTAGTGCAGTGTCGAACAGGGGGCTGTATTGTGCTCGGAAACTTTATGGACAATTGCTTGTGGAGGGATTTCAGCCATAGAAGCATCGCTGATATGTTGCTTTGGCCAATTTAAGGGGGGGGGGGAATGGCGCCCGGGACGCCGGAAGCTCGGGTGCAAGACGTTAGGGAGGGACATGTTTGCTACCACTGTTTTGAGAACGCACATGTCTTTTTCGGATGTGTTGCAGGTTGTTTTCAAGAGTCAAGCGGTTTTTTAAGGGGGAATCCACTTTTATGGATTCCCCGAAAATCGCTACAACGAAACGATTTTTGAGGGAGTGTTGCAGGAGTGTTGCAGATTGTGTACAACATTGTGAATAACGCAAAATAAATAGCGCTACACAATGATAACACTTCAGCAACATTAGCGCTGTGCGGAATGGACCCCTGTCAGCTCTAAATACTTTTCAGTCAGAGTTAATCCTAGACTCTTCATGGCTGAGTCTTCTCAGTGATCAAAACTCTTCTCTGCTCAACTGATGCTAACCAACCAAATCTCTTGGAACAGCCTGTCAATCAAGGCTCTCCAGCTAAGTGAGGATTTAACCCTTCACAGTCCTTTACTTCTGAGCTTCTAAACGTTAGTTCTCATAGAAACTCAAAATTGATTACAGAGTATAAAACAATTCAATTGAATATTATGATACATCCGGTACATGACCAATCAAACAAAGATCACAAATATGAGCAACTGTGCTAAAAAATACCAGACCTGCTATGTCAAACAATGCAAAAAATGGATTTACAAAAGTCGAAGACAATACAGCAAGTAGCATGGTAATATAGATTACTATACTATACCTATAATATAGGATACTATACTATTCCCTTTATAACAGTATCTTCATGAATCATTCAGGTCCATTCCTCACGACTTAAATATAGCAGAAGTCTTACCTTTGGTAAACGCTACAAATTCAAGGTTCCGCATGATGTTGCACACAATCTGCAACACTCCTGCAACACTCCTGCAAAAATCTCTTTGTTGTAGTGCTTTACGGGAAATCAGGAAAAGTGGATTCCCCCTGAAAAAATCGCTACACTTCTGAGCACAAGCTGCAACACATCAGCGAAAGACATGTGAGTTCTCAATGTAGCGGTAGAAAGAATGTCCCTCCTCCGCTCATGCCCCCGAACTTCCGGAGACGCGGTTGCCATTTCCCCCCCCCCTTAGACTGGGGAAAGCAACGAACGAACGAGGCTTCTCAGAGGCTTCTCCGGCTAAAGTCCCTCCACAGAAGTGAAGCGAACTTCCAGAGAAGCGAGTGCCCGAGAGTCAGTGCTTATGCCTCAGCAGCAAAAAGATCTGTGGTCAGAACGGCTCTGCCTGAGCTCATGTGGAGTGGCGCTGCCCGGCAGGCGAGATGACAGGCGAGAAGGAGCCCTAGAGCGGGGCTGGGCAGCAGTGGTAGCGGTGGTAGTGGCGGCAGCGGCGGCAGCAGTGATGGCGGCAGGGGGTCCCCCGCCCCCTTCGCAGCCCCCCCAACTACTGGAGTGTCAATCGCCCTGCAGCAAGTCCAGAAACCTCCCCCCCTCGCTTTTCAGCATGCCAGCAGCCCACAGTTTGCAAGGGGATCTTTCCCAGTCAGCGCGCTTGTTGTCACTCGCCATTTCCCCCCCCCCCCTTAGACTGGCGAAAGCAATGAACGAGCGAGGCTTCTCTGGCTAAAGTCCCTCCACAGAAGTGATTAACACAGTAAAACAAAGCTCCCTACCTCAAGTGTCTTTAAAGTTCCCAAGCACAACACAGCCCCCTGTTCAACACTGCCTGTAATTTCGGCCACAAATTGCGCCCGTGGGGGGGGATTTTTTTTTTCTACTTGAGGAGTGTGTAAACGATTAATCGCCAGCTCCTACGCCAGCAAAAAGGTCTTTCCAATGCAACGATTGAACACAGATTCGTTGCAACAGGTGTGTTTGGTTTTTTAAAAAAAAGTTCTTAAAGGGAAAGGAGCTTTTCGGGAGCATGAACACAACAGCCCATTGGCTGTTCCGTTTGATTGACAGCCAGGAGCGGGAAGAAGCACAGAAAAAAATCGCTTCCTTTGTTGTGATTCCAGTGAGACCGGAAACCTGTGGGGAATGAATGAAACGCTACTGGGACTTCTATATTCCACTAAAAAAAAGGTATGCGGAATGACAAAATTCCACTATTTAATATAGTGTTTCTGCATTCTGTGAACAATTGGCAACATTGGTCCTGGTGCAGAATGACCATCAATTTTACTACTATTTTACTATGATTTACACAATGGTAAACCTTTTGCATGAACTCAGATCTCAGACATAAATGCAGCAATGTTGATACCTCATATTATTTCATCCTTCTGTGGAGCAGCCTTTGTAGTACAGAATGGAACACTTTGGATTCTGCTTGTTATCTCATATTAAAAATACATTCAAAAGTCAAACCTCACTCATATAATGTTTAAAGAGATTGATTAAAATAAAAAAGAGAGAGGATCTGAAGGAAAGGGGAAATAATGCAGGAAAGAGGATATAGGGGAGAGTGAGGTGCCTCCCCACAAGTCCTTGAGGATTCTCTCCCATGCAAGTGGGGGTTGGCCCAGTAGCTGGTGCCACACAGCTGGGCTGTACAGGCTGCTGCAGGGGGAGAGAAAGCTGAAGATAGAGGGGCAGATAAATGTAGATTGGCTATTGGATGGGAAGAAGAGAAGGAAGCAGGAGAAAGTAAGAGGCTATAGGAGCTTTCAGGAAAGGGAAAGAGGAAATAGTGCAGGAGAGGAAATGAGATGCATCCTGAAAGTTCTTCTAAAACATATTTATCACTGTACAATTGGAAACAATAACATTAAATAATATAAGTCAGACTTTCTCTGGGATTTCTTGATAGTCCTGGGAGTGGGAGTTAATTAATTTGTAATATATATATATTAAATTTGTTAACCCGTTGAGTGATATGACCATATTTGGGCATGCTGACCTACCCCTCTCCAAATGACCCATGATGGGCCTGGTGGGGGTGGGAAGGGGAGGGGCATCAGGTGGGCAAGTACACAGCCATGCGGGGTACCTCAGGGCTCGGTGCTCGGCCCGGTACTTTTTAACATATTTATTAATGATCTAGATGAGGGGGTGGAGGGACTACTCATCAAGTTTGCAGATGACACCAAATTGGGAGGAGTGGCAAATACTCCGGAAGATAGAGACAGAGTTCAACGAGATCTGAACACAATGGAAAAATGGGCAAATGAGAACAAGATGCAATTTAATAAAGATAAGTGTAAAGTTCTGCATCTGGGTCAGAAAAATGAAAAGCATGCCTACTGGATGGGGGATACGCTTCTAGGTAGCACTGTGTGTGAACGAGACCTTGGGGTACTTGTGGATTGTAAACTAAACATGAGCAGGCAGTGTGATGCAGCGGTAAAAAAGGCAAATGCCACTTTGGGCTGTATCAATAGAGGCATCACATCAAAATCACAAGATGTCATAGTCCCATTGTATACGGCACTGGTCAGACCACACCTGGAGTACTGTGTGCAGTTCTGGAGGCCTCACTTCAAGAAGGACGTAGATAAAATTGAAAGGGTACAGAGGAGAGCGACGAAGATGATCTGGGGCCAAGGGACCAAGCCCTATGAAGATAGGTTGAGGGACTTGGGAATGTTCAGCCTGGAGAAAAGGAGGTTGAGAGGGGACATGATAGCCCTCTTTAAGTATTTGAAAGGTTGTTACTTGGAGGAGGGCAGGATGCTGTTTCTGCTGGCTGCAGAGGAGAGGACACGCAGTAATGGGTTTAAACTTCAAGTACAACGATATAGGCTAGATATCAGGAAAAAGTTTTTCACAGTCAGAGTAGTTCAGCAGTGGAATAGGCTGCCTAAGGAGGTGGTGAGCTCCCCCTCACTGGAAGTCTTCAAGCAAAGGTTGGATACACACTTTTCTTGGATGCTTTAGGATGCTTAGGGCTAATCCTGCGTTGAGCAGGGGGTTGGACTAGATGGCCTGTATGGCCCCTTCCAACTCTATGATTCTATGATTCTATGCTTCCCAACCATATTCTGCATTCACCTTACTTCTGGGGTTTCTCAAAGCCTGGAGAATGTTTCAGAGATTTCTAAACAGTAAAAAAGTTGAGAAAAGCTGAGCTAAGTTCTCACATCTGTTGTAACTCTTTTATTATCTGTATGTTAATTTGCTGCTATCTACTGCTATCTACGTAATTTGCTAACTTAACAACTGTGTTAATCTAATCTTAGCTATACTTATCGCTCAGTTACTGTGCATCTTGACTCTATTAGCACTTCCTGACAACTAACCCTTCCCCACCATCTCTCTACCTATATGTAAAGCTTGAGGAAGTTTATTATATCTGAAGAAGTATGCATCTACACATGCTAAGTCACTCAGTTTGCACTTAGACCCAGAATTAAATTTTGTTGATGACACTGGACTCAAACTTAGTTCTCACACTGAAAAACTAGGGCCCTGGAATTATTTATTTATCAGGGAGGGCTAAGATGGCGTCAATGTGAAGACCTCTCTCTCCTCAGGTTTCAGTTTTATTTATTGCTTTCCCCACCTTGTTTGACCTGATGAAGCTACTAACAGTCTGGCTTTTCTGCATTTGCAGTCTACAGCCCTGAACAGTACTTTGTTTACTTTGGGTGTTGTTGGATTCCATGACCTTGATTTCAGGCTGAGACTGTTGGCTACTGTCTTGAGCTCTCGATAAAATGAGTCTGAAGTCTCCTTAAAAAAAACAGTACCTCGACTGGTAGGATACTGATAGGTCTCTGAACTTTGAACTTCTGTGTTGGCTGTTCTAAACTTGAGGTGTTGCAGAGAAAGGCTGCAGAGCTGCTGGAGTTATGATGAAGTTGGGTAGAAATAAAAGGAGAAGAAATGGGGAGCTGGATTGCGGGGAGGATGAGACCTTGCCAGCAAGTAAACAAAAGAGGATTGATGATTTTTTTTTCAAACAAAGATTCTCTGCTTTATAACGTTCCAGTGTCAAATTGTTCCTTTGGCAGGAAACCAGGAAAAGAGCAATTGGCAAGCTCCCTTGGATAAAACAAAGTCTATTTTAACCCCAGAGAATGGTGACTTAATCCTTGACCTCAGCAGACTTAATGAGTCTGAAGATAACCTGCAGATTTGATAGCCAACACTGTAATAAGCATTTTTGAGATGATAGTTGTGTTGAAGAAAGGTATGTGAACTCTCCTTGAGATTCAGTCTGCTAATGAAGGAAAAGTAAAAAAAATACAAAATACAAAGTGTGTGACAGTTATACAAAAGAACAGAATCCACTGTGTAAACAAGAATTGGTACAATGTGAAGGAAAGCTTTTATCAGATGTTTTGAAAGCACAAATAATTTATAGAAATAATACAAAGATCTAAACAATCTGTAGGAATGTCACTGGAAATTTCCAAATCCAAATGAGGAACCTGTAATTTCTGTGTTCCAGTCCTTAATGCTTCCTCAGTGGACTCCAACAAGAACTTTGCTGCCCAAGTTGCATTTCTACAGCTTGTTTATACCTTTGTATTATTTCTACGTAAAGAGCCTCTTGTGGCGCAGAGTGGTAAGGCAGCCGTCTGAAAGCTCTGCCCATGAGGTTGGGAGTTCAATCCCAGCAGCCGGCTCAAGGTCGACTCAGCCTTCCATCCTTCTGAGGTTGGTGAAATGAGTACCCAGCTTGCTGGGGGGTAAACGGTAATGACTGGGGAAGGCACTGGCAAACCACCCCGTATTGAGTCTGCCATGAAAACGCTAGAGGGCGTCACCCCAAGGGTCAGACATGACTCGGTGCTTGCACAGGGGATACCTTTACCTTTACTTTACCTATTATTTCTACGTATTGTTTGTGCTTTCAAAGCATTTGATAAAAGCTTCACATTGTACCAGTTCTTATTTACACAGTTGATTCTGTTGTTGTGTATAATTAAGTAGAAGCAGCAGGTGCATGTTGGGGATATGATATAAGGTGCACTCATGCACACAACTCAACCCTCAGAATCTATAGCTGGAAACACAAAACAGCAGAAGCCTCATCTACAGCAGGGATCCACTGGAATGCAGAATCTTGTTCTTCAAAAAGAAAGGGTATGGCTGACAATCTGCCCTTATGGAGGGTATTTACCTTCATGGGGGCCTTTCTGGACCAATAAACTCTATCAATCGAAATCAACAAAGATTTTAAACAGCCCAAATCAAACTATCAACATTTTACTAACTTTTAGGACAACATTAATCCCCAAATTAATTTTGCTGCAGAGGAGAAGGCTAGAGCACACAGGGATATTTCCAAGCAGGGTTTTAAAAAAACTCCACTATTAATCTCCTAATCAATTTAAAGGTACAGTCATAGGAGAGTTGGGCACAAGCACAAAATTCTGCCAAGTAGGCTTTAAATAAACAATCTAATTATAAAACCCTCTCAGAGGCTGGAGGGGGGGTATATGCTATTTAGATAACTCAATAGAGGATTTATTACACTCATTTGGGACCCTGCCTAGGATGTAACAGGATGCAATTATGTTGTTCCTATCTTCCCTCAGAGACAAACATATGGAAGCAACGGTTGCTGAATCTGACATGGAAGTGACCTGCATCAACTCCCTTCCCCAAAAAGTGGTAATATAACTTGTGTGCTAGCACAAACTCCAGCGAGAGGTTTTTCCTGCCCAAAGGGCTTTGATACTAGTAATCTTTATCCATTGTTGTTCCTCTATATATTTATGAAACAGCCTAGGGGTGGGACGTGTCTGGCTGTCCAAGTTAGAATAGGGCCAATCAGGGTACAGTGAGCTTTTCCCTGATTGGCCCTGCCCCTGCGGCTCCCACCCTCTGTCCCTGGACTCTAGCCTCTTTGCTCTCAGATGCCTCAGTGCCTGGAGCCAGCAGCAGGTAAGGGGAGAGGGCCCTGGGCAAAGGGTCGTGGTGGAGGGCCTCCTAATGAGGGCCTCTTGGCCTGCTAGGCTGGGCCTGCTGACGAGGGCTTCCCAGCCTGCTGACTGCCTGCTAAGAATAACGAGCTGCCCAGCCCCCACCTGCCCCACTTAATCTGGCTGCGAGCTGTGGCCCAAAGCCACCTTAAGGTGCCGGGCCAGGGGCCAGGGGACCCTTTCAAAGCTCGTTCTTAGGAAAGGGCTTTGAAGCTAGTTATATAATAAATATATACATTCTACATGCAGCTTTATCGGGGGGATCTTTCAGATTCTTTTTAGTTCCATTTCTACACACACACTAGGCTTTGTTCTAGTGTGTGTATTGGAACAGAACTTTAACAATCTGAAAGATTCTCCCTGATGAAGCTGCACACAACATATTTATTGGATTTCTGTCCTGCCACTCCCGGCACAGCCAGCTCACGGCAGCTCACAACCATAAAACCAGTACAGTCAATAAAACAGTTTAAATAAAACATCAATTTATAGTAATCAATAACAACATTGGTTGCTTATACTAATAAATACATGTCAATGTCTCCAGAATTGTATTATTTTTGTAACGGAGGCTTGGATAATAGACTAGAAGGAAAATGGTTAAGCAATAGTAACTGGTGAGATGAAGAGTATCACTGATGGGTAAACTCAGAATACATTTATATAATTGTTTAATGGGTGATTTTAGGGGTTTTTACTGTTTTATGGATTTTGTAAACCGCCGCCAGACTTTTGAGAGTGGCAGTATAAATATAATAAATAAATAAATAAATAAATATAAATAAATAACACATTAAAAAAATTATATATAAAAAATACTGTCTACTCAGACTGACAGTAGATCTCCCAAGATCTCCAGCACAGGCCTTAATATCACCAGTCTTTTACTTGGCTCTTTTAACTGGAGTTGCCAGGAACTGAACCCAGGACCTTCTGCACGCAATGCAGAGTACTGCCCACTGGACACGCTTCCACTGAACAGCGGTCCCTTCCCCAGGGGTAACTCTGGGCCTGCCACATGGTCTCAGCCTTGCCTACCTCACAGGGTGACTGGGAGGATAAAACAGAGAAAGGATACAAAAATTCGGCAAGCCAATCGGAGAGAAGAAAGCAGGGTATAAATATCTAAACAAACCAACTGCAGTCAAAGTCAAAGATAAACAGCCAGAATATTGTTGTTCTTTTACTGCTGAAATCTGTGTGCTTTAAAGAGCTTCTCTTTTCTTAGGGTTACACTGATTAAAGGTGGAGGCACAGGTGGGGGGGCAGCAGTAAAGATAAGAAGGATTTTACCCCCAGGCTGATGTGCCCAGATGCAAGAAAGCCCCACTTCCATATTATCCATTTGCCTTGTGACTTCTCACCATAAATGTGACACTTCAGATTTTACTCTCTCTTACTCTCCAAGGTAGTATTGCCAACTACAGGTTGAGAAATGCCTGGAGATTTTAAGGATGGAGCCTAGGGAGGGGAGGGGGCTCATCAGAGTATGGTACTATAGACTCCACCCTCCAAACTGACCATTTTCTTCAGCAGAGGTGGCTTTGGTCTGGAGCTCAATTGCCAAATAGTGGAAGATCTCCAGATGTCAGCTGGAGGTTGGCAACCCTACTCCAAGCACTCTTAATGAATTACAAACTAGCTATCTACATGACAAGAGTTAAAAACTTAAAGTTTAAAAACAGGACACCAAGGAACAGAACTGGGATACTGCCCCCCTCAAATGATCTCCTTTCAAAAATTCCAGACAAATTTTTCAAGTCCTTCACTGCCTGACATGCACAATGCACCTTTTAACCCGGGCCAGGTTATACAATGCAGATATTAGTTAAAGCTCTTTTCTTCTTATAATCAAGGGGCTATTTAATTATTAAAGATTCATTTTATTCACTCATTTTATTTATTCATTCAGAATGATTAAAGCTTAATTTTCCTCTTCACCGATTTGTTTTCTCTTCATTTTAACTACTGCATCACACTTACATAAATAATTAATATTTTCCTAGATATAATTGAAAACAAGATCAAATTCACAATTTATTTAAAGCACTCTTCAGCCTTTATCTTGTTCTTGGTGTGCATATGTGAAAAACGGAAATGCAGTGGAAAATGCTCTTCCGCGAGGTTTATGGATCATCTAAAGCGGTGATCCCCAACCCCTGGTTCAGAGACCGGTATTGGTTCGTGGATCAGTCGGTACTGGGCCGCAGCTCCTCCTCGTCCTCCTCCCCGGCTGCTGCCCCTGTCGCTCTGCCGCTGGCTTACCTTTGGTGCTCTCCAGTGGCTGCCATGGCTGGGACTCTCCCTCAGCCTGCCACTGAGCAGCTGCTGCTGGTGCTCGACAACCTTCTGGGTTGTAAAGTACTATAAAGATGCCACTTCGGGTGTTTTTTTTAAAGGATCTGATTCTAGGACCCAGTAAACTGTGTATCTGTGCCAAAATGATTTGATATGTACCCTAGAATTTCTCTTCTAGCAGTTTAGATAGAATCATAGAATAATAGAGTTAGAAGGGACCCCCTGCACTATGCAGGACACTCACAACCCTATTGCTCACCCACTGTAACCTGCCACCCCCTTGGACCTTCATAGAATCAGCGTCTCCATCAGATGGCTATCCAGCCTCTGCTTAAAAATTTCCAAAGATGGAGAACCCACCACCTCTTGAGGAAGTCTATTCCACTGAGAAACCACTCTGTCAGCAACTTCTTCTGGATGTTTAGACAACATTTCTTCTGAATTAATTTCATCCCATGGGTTCTGGTCCATCCCTCCCGGGCAAGAGAGAACAACTCTGCTTCATCCTCTACACCAGTGGTCCCCAACCCCTGGTCCGGTGACTGGTACCGGTGTGTAGATCAGTCTGTACCGGGTCATGGCTCCTCATCGTCCTCCTCCCCGCCTGCTGCATCGAGGGCTGCCCTGCCACTCTGCCGCTAGCTTACCTTTGGTGTTTTCCAGCGGCCGCCAAGCTGGGGCTCCCCCTCAGCATGGCACTGTGCAGCTGCTGCTGGCAGTGCCCCCACAGTGGGCGGCAGGAAGTCAGGGGCGCCGGCAGGAAAGCAAGCGGAGCAGGGGCTCAGGCAGCGGCAGCAGCGTCCTTCGGCAAAACACTACCCCCCCCCTCGGGCCTCAGTAAAACTGTCAAGCATTGACCGGTCCCCGGTGATAAAAAGGTGGGGACCACTGATCTAAAGTTCCAAAGACAAGTGCATTTAATCACATTTAGAATCATAGAATCATGGAATCATAGAATCATAGACTTGGAAGGGATCTCATGGGTCATCTAATCCAACCCCCTGCACTTTGCAGGACACTCACAACCCTATCGCTCATCCACTGTAACCTGCCACCCCCTTAAGCCTTCACAGTATCAGCCTCTCCATCAGATAGCTATCCAGCCTCTGCTTAAAAATTTCCAAAGATGGAGAACCCACCACCTCCCAAGGAAACCTGTTCTACTGAGAAACCACTCTGACTGTCAGGAACTTCTTCCTGATGTTTAGATGGAATTTCTTTTGAATTAATTTCATCCCATTCATTCTGGTCTGTCCCTCCAGGGCAACACTTCAAGTAAATTTACTGGGCATGTGTTATGTCGTATGAAGCATATGAACTGTAGAATTGGGATTTATCTTTTACCTGCGACTCCATCTTGGTTTTGATATTTTTCAAAGCAAAATGTCAAAGCAAAATGTTTGGTTGCTGTGAAATCAGAGAGGGTTTACTCCTCCGCAGACATTCTACCATAGCAGCACTCCACCTTCACAAACTGAATTTGCTAGATGAGACCTGAAATTGTTAACATGTAGTACTCAGGTGTGACAATCCACCTTTTAAAAAATAACCTGAATGGTTGTTAAGCATTCGAGCACTTTTGGTGTCCATAAGATGGATATATTTTGGGGGATGGATATATATATTTTTTTAAAGGTTGGACATCTGTGTGACAGGCACAGAATACAGTACTTCCACTCTTCTTCACTGCTGCCACTAAAATTTATTAACTTTCCTTTTTTTGGATTGTGGCTTTTAATATCAACAAGGAAATACCTGCAAAGTCAGTGGCAGCTAATTAACCTTCACTGGAAATTAGCAAATTAATAAGCTGCTTGAGGACATGTTTTGTAGTTTTTCTTCAAATAATCTCCCCTCCCCCTGCCCTCCATAGCCAAGGAGTTTTTGCTTTTGCTTTGCTGTTGGTTCAGACAAGCGTTGCAGAACTTGAGTTTCATAATTTGCATGCTGCTTAGACCTTAAAACCCAACTGTAAGCGGTTGGTAGTATTAAGCTAATAAATAAAGAGGGCATCTTCAAACACTAGGAAGGAAGACAAAAACGAAGCAAACGAAGGGTGGTAAAATTTTTCCTATGGCACTCCCGGTATTGTAAAATGCATGTTGTAAAAATTCCCCACCTGATTTGAAAACTTCTCTGCTGTTTTAGACAGGGAATGTACATGTTTGATCTCAAAAACTCCTAGGTGGAAGTGCCTTGTTTAATTCAGTGGGGGGTTTTATAGCTTACTGAGCAGAGCAGAAGCATTTCACAGTAAATGTCTTACCGCACCTTTTTGGACTTGTCACCTTCATGCCTTAGGGTTTTTTCTGTGATGAGCTAGATGTATTCTGCATCACTTATATCCATCTAAAACAAATGACATTATTGAGGGAACACTTCTGTAATCTCTGTAGTGTGGAGAGTAGAGGTGAGCTTGTCTATCTCACTCTAGACAGGATGTGCCCTAAAATATATTGAAACCCTGAGGAATATCCCCCCCCTTCCAGCAATCTACTATCCTAAATGGGTGAAAGTAGACCAGTATTGGCTGGGAGGGAGAACTGAAAGATGGTGACCAAAGTGGTACCTCCTATCTACTGCGTCAAGCTTCCCCCCAATCTGTAAAAAAACCTTTAAATCACATTCACTCCAATCCTACAGTATTTCAGTTTGATATTGTTAGTTTTAATATTACTGATAAATAAAGTTGTTTCCGCATTATTTGTGTGTGTGATGTGCCATCTGGTCACCTCTGAGATGGCAACCCTATGGATTAATGACCTCCAAAATGTCCTATTGAGTTTGCAAACAGAAGGCTGTGACTTGTGTATTCAGTCAATCTGTCTCATTGTTTTAGCAGTAGATAATATCCATTTTATTTTGATGGATTCATGAAGGTTGCAAAATTAGGAAAGGGACAGAGGGATTCTGCATCTTTTGAGTACAGCAGTGCTAACTTTTTAAAGCAACAAATCCAGGCCAAGGACAAATAAGCAATTGTGAGGACTTTCACATTCAAAATGTTCTTTCCAGTGTAACTTCATTAAAAAAATCCTGGACTTCAGTACACTTGTGCCATTAGGGGGCACTCCTGATCCTACACAAGAATGATGAGATTCATGCTGCAACATGACCTGCCTAATCTGGAAACATGCAGCACATGCTGGCATCTGGATTATGAGTCAGCAGGTGATAAAGTCAGATATTTATGACATCTCCCTTTACCAGCCTTGACAGAACAGTGCTAAATATCGTATCACTTGATAGCAAAGCCAGTTCCAGTAAATTAGTTTGAGGAGGTTACCTCACAGTGTAACATTTAGGCTGTGAGTGAAGTTTGCATAAAGGAGTGATTTACAGTAGGATTAGGAGGTTGTGCTTCCTTCACATTGACTTCAGAGTCAAAAGCATCCTGGCATGACTATTCAAGGCTGAGTGCTACAGTTTGTAGCTGATTTTTAAATGTACTGCCCACAATGCTGAGCCACTCAAGGGAAAGCTGTGCATGGAAGTTAGCACGAAGTGACTACAAGACAAAGCTCAAATCAGCCCTTACAAACTCGACTGTGTTCCAGGATGAACTATTGAGAGTACAGTGTTTTTGATATGTGGTTAATTATGAAGGTACCACATAGTTAGATCTTTATGCAGCAAACTGTGTGGAACAAGTAGATTTTCATCACATGGAAGACTGAGTACTTGAAAGGTACTGTGCTTCCCACATTAGATAGGGTCTAGTTGACAATCTCTGATTCAGTGTTGATTGTCTGAGATAGGAAGTGAGATCACAAGCATCAGCCAATCAACACTGAGACAGGAAGTGAGGCCACAAGCCTAATGGATGGATGGCCAGACTCCCCTCCAGATACATTTGCCGGATGTTTGGAAGCAATGGCTGGATGGCTCCGGCAGAGTTGCCTGAAACACAACCCCTCCAAGATGGAGGTCCTGTGGCTGGGTAGAAGGGGGCAGGATCAGGAAGTATGCCTCCCATACCTGGATGGGGTGCAATTAACACTGGCACCAGTAGCCAGGAATTTGGGCATGACCTTTGATGCCTCCCTTTCTAGGGAGGCTTAGATCATGAAAGTAACTTGAACAGCGTTTTTTCATCTGTGCCAAGTGCAGCTACTAGAGCACTATGTGGCCTCTGAACACTTGGCAACAGTGATCCATGCAACCGTCACTTCCAGACTAGACTACTGTAACTCACTCTATGCAGGCCTTGGCTTTGACCCAGAAATTGGAGCTGGTACAAAATGCGGCTGCAAGGGTCCTCACTGGAACATTGTGGAGGGCCCATATCCAGCCGGTGCTATGCCATCTGCACTGGTTGCCAGTCTGCTTCCGGATCAAGTTTAACGTTTTGGTTCTAACCTTTAAGGCTTTACACGGCCTGGGTCCTACTTATCTGCAGGACCACTTATCTGCTTTTGCCCCCCGCAGGGCTCTTCGCTCAGCGGGTATGAATTTACTGGTGGTCCCGGGCCCCCGGGATAGACGCCTGGCCTCGACCAGGACTAGGGCTTTTTTGGCCCTGGCACCAACCTGGTGGAATGAGCTCCTGGAAGAGCTACGGGCCTTGCAGAAGATGTCAACTTTCTGCAGGACCTGCAAGACAGAGGCTCTTCTGCCAGATTGAGGCCAGAGTGGTACCCGGCATTGTCAGTTGAGGATCTCTAAGCTGAAGCCAACTAGGTTCCTCGCTCCCAGATAGAGAGTGACTGACCCATGCTGTACAGGGGGGAGTGGGTTTATAATATATTGTCCGCCATCTTGATATCATGTTGTTATTCTAAATATGTTTTAATGGGTTATTTTAGGGGATTTTATTAATTTTGTAAACAGCCATGAGACATTTGAGAGTGGCGGTATATAAATATAAAATAAATAAAATGTATACAATAACACATTTAAAGTCATAAAAATGATCAATATAATTCAACATATCTGTGAGCCCGATCTTATTGCTTTGGTCAGTAAATAATAGGTCTCCAGAATGTCTTCTTGAGAGCCAGTTTGGTGTAGTGGTTAGGAGGGTGGACTTCTAATCTGGCATGCCGAGTTTGATTCCGTGCTCCCCCACATGCAGCCATCTGGGTGACCTTGGGCTCACCACAGCACTGATAAAGCTGTTCTGACCGAGCAGTGATATTGAGCTTGATCTTATTAGTTTAGTCAGTAAATAATAGGTCTCCAGAACATCTTCTTATCATTAGAGAAAGTGGGGAGAAAGTTGAAAAAAAGAAGCAAGTAGCAACCTTTGAATCAAATAATAAAGTACTACTTGCTTTTACATTGCTTCAAATTTTATTTTATCAAAATAACATTTATCAAAATAACAAAACAACAGTTCAACAACCCCAAAAGAAAACATTTAAAGAACATTCTGTACGTATGCAGGTGCTGTCAAATTGCAACCGAATCATGATGACCCCAGCAAGGGGCTCTTATGACAACTGAGGAACAAAGGTCCTCTTTCATCCTCTGCAGAATCTTACTTGGTGGGCTCTCATCCAAATATTGACCCACTTAGATTCCAAAATCTGACAAGATTTGACTATACCGTACTACTGTCACTTCTCCTTAAACCATTAGCAGCAAAAAATAATAAAAGTGCACAGGATGTATTTTAACCAGTTTCAACTGACATACCAGCTATTGCTAGGTAAACATTTGGCCACTGTCTACCAAGTTTACTATGGCAAATCTAGACAGCATCCTAAAAAGCAGAGACATCACCCTGCCAACAAAAGTGCGTTTAGTCAAGGCTATGGTCTTCCCAGTTGCAATGTATGGCTGCGAAAGTTGGACCATAAGGAAGGCCGAGCGTCAAAGAATTGAGGCTTTTGAACTCTGGTGCTGGAGAAGACTCTTGTGAGTCCCTTGGACTGCAAAGCGAACAAACCGGTCAGTCGTAGAGGAGATCAACCCTGACTGCTCTTTAGAAGGCCAGATCCTGAAGATGAAACTCAAATACTTTGGCCACCTCATGAGAAGGAAGGACTCCCTGGAGAAGAGCCTAATGCTGGGAGCGATTGAGGGCAAAAGAAGAAGGGGACGACAGAGAATGAGGTGGCTGGATGGAGTCACTGAAGCAGTAGGTGCAAACTTAAATGGACTCCGGGGAATGGTAGAGGACAGGAAGGCCTGGAGGATCATTGTCCATGGGGTCACGATGGGTCAGACATGACTTCGCACATAACAACAACAACTACCAAGTTTCCAGACTAGTTCACTGCAGTGCTCTCTTTATGTCACTGCCATCCAAGGGGATCCATAGATTTTGATTAATATAAAATATAGTTTTGGTTATTTAGCAGGTTCAAGCCAGGGTATTAATAGTTCACCAGTCCATTTAGGGGCTCTACAATTCAAGCTGCTCGTTTAATCCCTAAATATACAGCTATATTTTGTGTTCCACATTTCAGTGAATGACTGACCTTCACAAGAGCCAGTTTGGTGTAGTGGTTAGGAGTGCGGACTTCTAATCTGGTAAGCTGAGTTCAATTCTGTACTCCCCCACATGCAGCCAGCTGGGTGACCTTGGGCTCACCATGGCACTGATAAAATTGTTCTGACCGAGCAGTGATATCAGCGCTCTCTCAACCTCACCCACCCCACATGGTGTCTGTTGTGGGGAGAGGAATGGGAAGGCGACTGTAAGCTGCTTTGAGCCTCCTTTGGGTATATATATAAGAACCAACTCTTCTTCTTCTTTTCTGAAGTGCTCTTGGGAGTAGTAGAATGCCTTTTCCCTTGGGGGATGCTGTTTCTTTGGTTAGCCTCATGGAGGTCACTAAAAAGTCCTTTGTTCAATCTGTGTTGGTGATTACAACTTCCTAACTTTGTTGCTGTGCCTTTTGCCAGTTAAGTTACTGCTTTCTGATACTTTAAAGGTGTTGTTTTTATTTTTACAAAAGTTGAAATGTTTTCAAAAGTGAAACAGTGGCAAAATTTGTTCTTAATATGTAAGGGAAAATTTAATTATGAAGTAACAAAATGGGGTGAATACTGCAGTTTCTGTTTGTGCATTCAGTGATTTCTTTTTTTAAAATAGAGTTTTATTTGATTTTCTAATTAATTACAGATTAGAAAAAGCAAGATATAAAATTAACATTTACAAACATGTTAAGAATTAATTCCAAGGTCTTTGAAATTCCTCAGCTGGTCTGTGGTTTTCAAAAATTTCTAAAGTTTATGGGAGTGCCTTCACTCCAATAATGTGGCCACACACTCACTGCCAGATTGTTGCAGCAGAGGAGTGGGCCATTGAAGAGGTTGTATGATGCTGGCAGACTCAGCTGCAGGGCTCTGCAGAAAGCAGCTTTCTGGCAGTTGGACCCAAAAGGGAGTGGGAGGAGAGGCGGAGTTTACATTACCTTAAAAGGCAAAGCTTAGCCTCTTACCTCTTTGAAGCCGTGGAGGGAAGCTTCCCATGCACCCACCCCAGGGCATTACTGTTTATCTTTGTTATTCTGGTCTTCATTATTTGATGTTCTTTGTTGCACCTGGCAGTTTTTGACATGGGGTGGAGCCTGTTGTGGGAGTCCGGTCTGCGCCTCAGGCTCACTGTCTTAAGCGCCCCCTTAATAGGTGGCGTGGATGTGAGCCAGTGCCAACTTGGAGTGAATCTGCATTGGGCTTTTTATCCCTGGTGATCTCAAATTAAAGAAAGTCATCTACATGTTATTCAATTTCCATTTTGATATTTAGTGCTTTAAATTTTCCCTCTGCATTGTCTATGATTGATCCGCAGTGACACTATCTTTCCCCTGAGATATCCAGGAGCAGATATAACTCACTATATTTGAGGAAACCATTCCGAGATCCCCCAGTATAAAGTGTAGATCTCTGCATTTTGCTGGTTTAACTTTCTCCCTGGTGCCTCCAGTGCTGACATAGCAAAGCAGTCTGTCACTGACTGGTCAGAGCATCAGTTCAAAGACTGCCTGGTTCCTGGTTGCCACTCCCTTGCAAGCCCACACTTCTATGAGCAGAGATTTGCCTCTTGGATTTACTTTCCACTCCTTGTTCTCTGTGAGGCTGTTGCCTCCCCTCCCCCCCCCCCACTCCTGCAGGAAAATAAAGATAAACAAGCGCCTCATGCACCACTTGCTCCTCCCCTGGCTTGCTCTGGCTGTAGATTTGGGAGTCAAAAAGCAGGAATGAAGCACTCTCTAGGCTCGTGCTCCTTCAATGCTGGCTGAAGCTTCACCCGCCACCCTCCCTGCAATCAAGTGGGAAGGAGATCGAACATTGGGACAATGTGAATGCAGAAGGCCAACATGTTTAAAATCAGGAAAAAGGAAGGCTGTAGATACAGGTTCAATTTGGCAAGATTTACAGTGGAAGAAAATGTGAATGCAGATTCTACCCCGACTAGGGAAGCATGTGGACTCACATCTTCAGGTAGCTGTGGGAACCAAACAGGGGCCTGTGCTTTTCCAGAGGGTTCCAGCTGGCAAGGGGATACACACTGTAGGTTAAGGCAGGAGTATGGTCTCCCCATAGTGCTGCTGGGATAAGGGTCCTTGCAGTCCAGTGACTGTAAGAAGAGGTTCCTTTCCATGTTCTGCCAGTGCTCCTGCTGGAGATCAGTAAAGCTGCAGCCTTATTTAAGCCAAAAATCCTGTGTAGTATCCTCTTTGTGGACCTAAATTCCTTCCTGCTAGGCAATAATTTCAGTCGAGGGACAGATCCACAATAGTGCAGCTATCCACTTGATTTGGGAAATGCATTTTTTTTGGAGGGGGGCAGCCTCTGGACCAAGGCATATCATATTTAACAGCGGGCCACTGTTAAATATAAAAGGCTAAGGCCTAAGTGGGTGGAGAGTGGGCAGGGCCTGTCTGGGTGAGGGCCCAGTCAGAAGGTGCGAAGCACCTTCCGATTGGGCCCTAACAAGGACAGTCCAGAAAGCGATGGGGAAGCGGCGCCATGGCGTGAGTACGGAAGGATGCCTTCCCCCTGGGCCCAGAAGCTTCTGGGCCCGGGGGGAAGGCCACACCATGGCTGGGGGAAAAGAAGAGGGGGGGGGGGAAGAAGGCCTTCCCCCTGGGCCCAAAAGGCCCCCTCCCCCCTTTGTAGTGCCCATTGTATTTAAAAGTACAACGGGCTTTAAATCTAGTTATAGATATTTACTTTCTACATCTCAGAGTTTGCTGCTTGCTGTATCTGAACAACTGAAAACCATCTGTCAGCAAATAGAGCACTTGCTTGGAACTAAATACTGTTAGGGTATTTAGGACTGAAGTATATGCCAGGGTAAGCAGGTAAAATGTCAGGTCTTCCTCACTGTTGAAAAACATGTCATTTGAATAACTATCACCTATGGTATAAAAATTGATAACTGTTGTTCAGATAACAAGGATGAAGGCATTTTTTCTTCTCACCAGACTGCTAGATTTCAGCTCTCACCTCATAACTGTAAATAATAGCTCTGGGATTAGTTTTGTTGCAGACAGAGATGGAGAAACACAAGAATGAAGAAAATCCAATATTTTTTCCTCTCTTCCCTTTGGTAAACTACCGCTCTGTTGTGGTTAGTGGTAGGATGTGCAGAATAGTGTTTGAGATTCCATAATGGCCTGTTTTGTATTTGAAGCAGACTAGTATCATGTGTGGTTCAATGGGTTATGGGGTTGGTAATGCAAAACTGCAAAACGGGTGGAACAATAGGAAAAATGATTTTTGTCCTTCCATCATTAACAAAAGGCAAAAAACTAACAACATACCCATCCACCCTCAATGGTCTTTAAAATGTATGTTCCCAGAGACAGAGATGGTCAAACTGGGTTTGTCTTTCTCTCAAAAAGATGAATTGAACATGCTTTTAAAAACTGAAATGAACTTTAGCTATTTTAAGAGTCTTTTAATGTTTGTGGGGAAAATTCAATACCATTGTGGCTTTTTGCTCAATGTATTTTCAGAAAAGGGTAAACAATAAAAAGTATTGGCCATCTTCTTTTGGAAAAAGAAGATGGCCAATACTGCAGGATTTCTAACCATTTTTAACCATATGTCTAGTTTTATTTATGGAACCTGGCAATAGGTAGTTGTTTTTTTTTAAGCAGAGCTTTAGTCATCTGACTCCATGGCTCCAGTTTTGATCTTCTAGAAGGTGCAGTGACAAGTTTCCAAACCACATGCTTTTCATTCTATTGGGTCAGTTTTTAAATGTAATAATTGTATGTATTACTAGCAGTAAAGCCTGTTGCGTGCTGTAATACAATGGGCGTTAGCTTATGTTTTGGTGTGGGTTTTGCGCCTCACTTGGAAGCTGACAATCCTAAGAGAAGGTCTCACTGTGCACCACAGTCCTGATCCAAGGCAGGTTCAAGCACACCTAGGAAATGTGGAATTCCAGAACATGAACCTACACCTATCTGGCTACCTTGCCTCCTCTCCTCTTGACTGGAAATAGAGGCCGGTTGGGTGGCTGTGGAGGCATTACACCCTTTTGAGGCCCCAATTTCAAACTTCAAGGAATATTTCCATCCCATGGATTGCTAACCTCAAGGTACAGCCTGGAGATCACCTGGAATTACTGCTCATCTCCAGACTATAAAAATCAGCTCCCCAGGAAGAAATGGTTGCTCTGGAGGGTAGACTCTGTGACATTGTACTGTTTTGAAGCCCCACTTCCAAACCTCAGTTTCACTGGGCTTAGCTAACACAGTCTGTTGCTTGGCTGGTGATGTCTGCCCTTCTGAAGCCTGAGACCAACTGTTGGCAACTGCAGTTCCTGTTGCTGTCCGCAAAGCCAAATCGTTGCCTATTAAGACTGGAAAACCTACTTCCCCCCAAAGTCTCACTGTCTACTTTCCTGTAAAACCTTTATATGTGAACTCCCAAGCTAACTCCACTTGAAATTCTGGGCCACTTTATGCCTTTTATTTCATGGCAAATACTGATTTTTATTTATCAAGCCAGGCTTCACTTCAGCCAGTTGCTTGTTTACCATTTCCTTATTTAGTTCTTTCTGCACTTTCCAGACTCGCAGGACCCTTGCTGGTCTGTCTGTTTACACCAAAAAATAAAAACTCTTGCTTTTAAGGGCTGGCAAGGGCCCATAGCCCAGGTGGGACCCCCTGTCACCACTCCACCCCAACCTCAGCCTGCAAGTCTCTACCACTGTCCGTACTATCCAGTTGGTATGTCTTTCTGTTTGCACCAAAAAAAATAAACTGTTGCTGGTAAGGGACACCTCTACTGCTGTCTCTACTATAGCTGTTCATCTCTAGACTATAAAGATTAGCTCTGCAGGCAAAAATTGCTGCTTTGGAGGATGGACTCTGAGGCATGATACCGTTTTGAGGCCCCCATCTCCAAACCTCAAGGAATATTTCCAATCCAGGATAACCAACCTCCAGGTGGGGCTTGGAGATCTGGAATTACAGCTCATCTCCAGACTATAAAGATCACCTCTCTAGGCAGAAATAGCTGCTTTGGATGGTGGGCAGGGCTGTTGTGCAGATGAAAAATTTGAGGCCTCCTGCCCAGGTTGTTATGGAGCTGAAACACTTGAGGCCTATTGCATAAGGTTGTTATCCAGATGAACCAGGAGGCAAAAGAACCCCTGAAACAGCATCCAGTTTCATCTGCACAACAACCCTGCAGGATAGGCCTCAAAGATTCAGAGAGTGGAGAAGAGACACACATGGCTTGTCTGCAGCAGCAAGGCCAGCCACAGCAGTATAGGGAGAGGGGGCTTTTCTTAGGCTCCCTTTCAGCCAACATTTAGGTGTTGCTCTCAGAAACACCTCCATCCCCTCAGTTATAGTGACTGTTAGAGGATCCATTCACAGCAGGCCAGAAGGTAAGGGGGATGCAGAATCCTGAGCAAGAGCAACAATTGGCCCTGAGTGAGGGAGATTCCACCAATAGGAGGCTTTGGAACCTTCAGCATTTTGTCAAGGTGTGTGGTCACAATTTTATGTATATAGATACTGTCCCACTATACAAGATAGTCCCCCCTTTTCACTTTGAGTAACAATGGAAATTAAGCATTTGGAATGGCCTCTGAGCACTTAAAATGAATGGGCAGGTTTTTGCCTGACAAAAACTTTAGCTTGAAATACTAGGAATTAAACCTAGAGCATTCTGCATGCACAACATGTATTTTACTACAGGGCTACAGCATGAATCTGTCCCTGGATTCGGATGGCTGATGGAGAGAGAGGGACAGCAGCAGGGAACTGCTGTTTGGGATGCAGTTGAATCAGGCCCTAGCCTGTATCCCAGTTCAGTATTTTCCAGAGAAATGCTTATATTCTTATATCCAAACAAGGACATGGCTATACTAAAGAGTATTCCAGTTTTCTAGCTTTAATAATTTGTGCATTCTACTTTCTTCTTCTGTACAGGCCCACAGCAGACCAGTGACCTGTACAAACCTCCAATTCCTGCCTCATTATCTAGAAGATCTGAAATTTTTTTGCAGAAAGCTGGTCATACTTGTCATTATAGACTTGAGGATTTGAAATCTTTCACATGTAGATGAATCTAGGGAACAACATATAGCAATATGCTAACCAGGGCTGAATCTGCACAGAGCTTTTATTCCAATCCCAGGTAGATTCAGTCCCTACCATCTACACTGAATACGATTTCCATTTTGATTTTGGACAATTTAAATATTCCCTCTGCAACAAGCATGATTGATCCAGAGTGACCCTACCTTTCGCCCCACAACATCCTGGAGTGGATCTAACGCTCGATATTTGAAAAATTGGCATGAGTAAAGGTGCAGCTCTCTGCTTTTCCCAAACTAACTTGCTGCCTCGAGCCTCCAACGCTGTAGAAAAGCCCTGATTGGCTAGGGCATCAGTTCAAAGGCTTCCTCTTTCCCAGGTTGCAAGGCTTCCCTTAAAGCGGAAGCCCTAACTTGGATTTATTCCCCCTCCTCTACTGTCTCCAATCCTGTCCTCCCCCCCAATTCAAGAAAAGAAAGACGCTCCTGCTGAGCTTGCCCCTCTTTCTGAGCTTCCCTAATCACGTGCAGAATACTTTTCTGTTTCAAGGGGGGGGGGGGAAATAGAGGAAGACCCGAGTTCAAACTGATCTGAATTCATAAACAAAGTAAGTGCAGAATCAGTCTAGATCTCAGTCTAGGACCTCAGTGAAGAAAACTGACTCCTCTTACCACATATTTTATCAAGCAAACAAGAGCTGAACTCGCATAAAGTCTATGTGGTCCTTTCTCATTTAACCCAGAACAATATTAACCAAATAGCATAATGTGTCAGTCTTATGAAAACCTAAGCCAGAGCTTCTGTATAATTAAGACAAAATTTTGGAATTTCCTTAGCCAGGTTTGTTTAGACAAAATGGGAGTAGGCACAATTCCAGGCACATGATAATATATATAAAAAGGAGATGTGATTAGCTATGTAATATTTTATTGTATGGAAAACCATGATTGTATTTTACCATGGAAAATGCCCCTTCAAGTCAAATATTTCATTTATGACATTCATATATTAATGAAAACCTGAATGGAAATCTCACTAAACTCCATGTGACCATATACATTTTTCTATAATGGAATTTCCACCTTTAAAAAAAAATCTAGTTTATGCTGAAATGATACTTGTGGAAAATCTCTAGTCTGTAGTCTCAAACCTGTATGTCTACAGACTGAAATCTTTCAAATATATTTTTTTTAATGTAAGATTTGTGTCCAGGCTACATTTTTATGTAGTTATTTTGTGGAAAAATATAACAAATATTTCCTATCCATGTGTTGTCAAAATGAATTACAGATGAGAGGAAATGTCCATTCAGTTCTTCTAATAATAACTGGGTCATACTAATGACAAGACAATGGTTTTCAAACACTTTCATATAGGATGGTTATAATTATGTGTCTGTGAAATGATGGATCCCAAATTTTGAGTAACTTTTCAGTATGCTGTTTTTAAAAAATAATATACTTCTGAAGTGGTTACATCAGGGGAAAGCAACATATCCGGTCCACCAAGACTTTTCCTTTTGTCCTCCTTTTGGTGACTCAACCACAGGCTAGTGTTTGTGAGGCGAAAGTTTTCTGAGTGAAAGGCCTTGGGGAGCAACTTATACCCTGCAGGCATTACATTACCCACTCATGTTGGTTTGGCTGATACATTCTTTTTTGTTAATTATTTTTTCATCAATCTCTGCAGAAATTTCAAAATATCTTTCAACTGTTTTGTAATTGGTACTGAATTAGGAAGGACTATCTTCACTACAAAATTTGAGTCTAGCAGCACCTTTAAGACCAACAAAGACTGATTCAAGGCCTAAGCTTTTTTGTGCATGCAAGGTTCCTCAGACAATGAGACAGGAATCATACGAGTACAGATATAAGGAGAAAATAAATGAGTAGCAAATTAGTAAACTGTATCACAACATCCTAAATATGCAGCATGATAATTCTTTGCTAGAAAAGCTAATCAGTCCTTTGGATTTAATTGTAAGTCACAACAAACATTGGGGAAATAAAAATGGCAAGGTTAGTAACTAATGGCAGACACTTTCCCAGTTGTGAAAAGAAATAATTAAAAGAGACTAGTTGCTTGCCCCCATCCGTCTCCACCCAAGCATGGAAGCATCCCCACAAGTGACAAGCTGTACTGGCAAGTTATCTTGTCCTGAGACCAGAGAGTTAGATTCTAAATTACATTACATGCTACTTACATCACATTACAGTCACATTGTCCCAAATAAAATAAAAAGAAGCAGGGATCGTAAGGAATGTAGACATAAGAATTGAATGAGGTTAACATACATAGTGGGATAAGAAACAAATATCCCTGTTGAGTTCTGGGGATTCCATTGTTTTGAGTGTTGGAATAACTTGCATTTCTGCAATCTTTTTTTCCAGTCTGTTCTTGAAGTTTCTTTTCAATAAAACAGTTACTTTGAGGTCCCTTATTGAATGTCCTGGAAGGTTGAAGAGTTCCCCTACGGGTTTTTCAGTCCTGTGATTTTTTATTTATGTCAGACTCATGTCCATTAATTCCTTGGCAGAGGGTTTGACCTGTTTGCCCTATGTAGGAAACAGAGGGCCACCGTTGGCATTTAATTAATGGCATGTACGGAGCCATTCTGCACTTCTAAAAACATAGCATTAAGCCAGCACAATTGCGTAACGCTATTCAAAATTGCACCCCCTGCCATTTCTCACCTTGCTCTCTCAGATTCTTCTCCCGCTTTCTCCTGCCTTCAGGTACTCCACACGGCAGATTAAAATGGCAATGGAGAGGGACTCGCTATACCAGTTAGTCTCCCCCTACCTGTCAATCATGGCAGCCAGCCAATCAACTTTCTCCCAGTTTTAAATGGAAAGTAATGCAAGCGATCTTTTTTTTTAAGACGAAATTGTCCATTGCTCTGCCTATGCATCTAATCATAGATGTATCTAATCATAGATGCCTAGTGCATATTTTAATGCCACCCCATTTTGGTTGAGAGGAATGCTTTGTGTGGCAACTGGTAGGTGGAATTAAAAAAAAATTCTGCCTGGCTTAAGCAACACGTATTCCTTGCTCCAGGCAGGTTGATACAAAAAAAAAAAAGAAAAGAAAAGAAAGGGAAAGGGAGGCAGGCATGAGGGCAGGCAGAGATGGAGATCATGGTACTTCTGGCCACTTGGTTTATGCTCAGCCATTTCGCTAGTGGTTGCTGATTGCTCTCTTCCTGCTCACACTACAAGGCTGGGGGAATCCAGTTTTGTGGATTCCCCAGCTAGCACTTTAAAATGTAGGATGTAGCTGCCAGTTTGCTGCTGGAATGCTAGATGCTGACGACGTCATGTAAAACATAGACAAAAAAGTGTCTTCAATAGGTAACCCTTTCACTACATTTTCTGGGTGTGGAATGGTCCACAATGTTAGAAGATGAGCATGTAAATAAGCCTTTGATGTGGTAGGTGATGTTAGGTCCAGTGATTGTGTTATAGGAGTGTATGTTGTAGCAAAGTTGGCATCTGGGTTTGTTGCAAGCTCTGTGTCCATGTTCAAATTAGATGTTGCATTCTTGTGGGTGAGGTTTGAGATTGGGGGGTTGTTTGTGCGCAGGAAAAAATTTGCCCCCCAGTACTTGGGAAAGAGAACTGTCATTATCCAGTAGAGGGTGTAACTCACTGTTGATGCATTGAACTGTTTTGATTTAAGATATATATATATATAACTAACTTACAGCATCTACTGGATAATGATAGTTGACTTCCAGGAGGGTACCTTGGGCTCAAGGATTCAAAGATAATTGACAGTTGTTACCATAACAATATAAGGCCAATATAGCACGGAGGGTGGGAGGGAAGCTATTCTGGCTGCGGTTCTGGTGGATGAGGCTGTACTCCACACACATGCCTTTTAAGGCACCCTGAACCCACACCTCCCGCCCCACATCTCAGGCGGGATGTGCCAGTACCACACCCATCCTGTGATCCACTGATCTCACCCTCCCCCAGTGTGTCCTCTTTACTGCCTCGCTCCTCCATGTCATCAATGGCAGCTGAAGGTGAGTCTTTGCCTCTATTTGTTTTTCTGTGTACTTTGGCAAAGAACCCTCCACCAGCAGAGGGCTCTTTGTTGTCTAAGAGGATCCAAAATAGAATAACAACATTTGCACATATATGAAGCTGCTTTATACTGAATCAGACTATCAGTCCATCAATACTCAGATTGACAGCAGCCCTCAAGAGTGTCCATTGGAAGTTTTTCATATCACCTGATACCTGATCCATTTAACTAGAGAAGCTGGGAATGCAACCTAGGACCTTCTCTGTGCAGAGCAGAATCCCTTCCACTGAGCCATAGCCCCTCCCCAGTAATGTATTCTGAAAGGGTTTTTTCTGATTGTGGTGTATAGAAGAGCTATAGGGAACAGGCTGAAAATAGTAACTAAAGGAATCCAGTTGTAGGAATAGGACCTGTGTTCGAAACTTCAGTCAAAGTGAAACGTTACTTAGACTTCACTTTCCTCAGTGTCTTGTTCTTATAAATAAAAAGTGTCTTGTTTTGATTAACCCTGTGAGTTGCATGTCTAAGGGGAATAAGCATATACATACACAATTTAATATCTTGGTCAATACAGATATAGGATAGGAATGAATGGTGGCAGGAAGTTATTGGAAAAGTGTTTGATTCCTGACTCCAAGAGTCTCCAAGGGCTGAGTATTAAAGGGGGGTGGGCTACCCTGTCTTTGGGAGTGAGGGAGAGGACCTGAGGTGGGAGATGGCCATGGTTTAAAAGAGACAAGAAGAGTGGCAAATGTGACGTCCTGACCAATGTATAAACCATAACCTGAAGAAAAGAAGTTGTAAAGAATGATAAGGATGAGTGAATGAACAAGTGGTGTCACATGATCCTTCACCATGTCTGTTTTGCCCAGATCTTCACAATTGCACTAGATAAGAGATCAGGAGAGCCATGACAATTTTTAAATAACAGCTATCAAGCACTTGACAGGGTGCAATGAAGCTGCCTCACATGAAGCTGCCTTATACTGAATCAGACCATTGGTCCATCAGAGTTGGCATTGTCTACTCAAACTCTCTTTGGTCTCAGATCCTCCAGTTTTCCACATTACCATCTGGTCCTTTTAACTGGAGATGCTGGAGAATAAACTTGGGACCTTCTGCATGTCGAGCAGGTACTCCACTGAACCACAATCCCTCCACACAGATGGGGGTTAACCTTTTTACACTACACAGTTTTCAGTATTCAGTTTGTTTTTCTGGAGAGCTGGTAGGTATCCACATGCTTATCAATATTCCTGATCTACAGTTTCACAGATCCGTTCCCTTTAGGTTTGCCAGATCCTGGTTAGGAAATTCCTGGAGATTTGGAGGTGAAGCTTTGCAAGAGTGAGATTTGAAGAGAAACATGACTTCAGTAGGATATAATGCCATAGAGTCCATCCTCTAAAGAAGCCATTTTCTCCAGTGGATTCCATCTCTAACTACTACACCATACTGGCTTTTGTAGTGTCGCTGCTATTGAATAGCATCAAGCAGCTAGGCCTGAGTCATGCAAATCAGATGGTGTCATCACCCAATATTTGCTGCAAGGCCAATTTCCAGGAAGGACCTGGATATCTCCCATAATTACAACTTTCTTCCAGATAACAGAGCTCCATCTCCTAGAGAAAAACGACTGCTTTGAAAGACTCTATTGAGTTTTCCTCAGTGGTTGTTTTTCAAGTTTTCCTTTTAAATTATATATATGTGGCCTTTGGCTCCTAGGTTTGGGGAGGTCTAGTCAAAAGACTCTTCCCACTGGGTTGTAAACTGCCACCCAGTGGGAAGAGTCTTTTGACTAGACCTCCCCAAACCTAGGAGCCAAAGGCCACATATATATAATTTAAAAGGAAAACTTGAAAAACAACCACTGAGGAAAACTCAATTGAAAACGGTTAAATCTGGAGGCCGTTCTGGTTGTGCTTATATACATATACATATATAAAAAAGAAGAGATAAGAAATGTTTATTTGTATTCATTGTGAAATTATTTAAAATAGCCCGGGATAGGTTCTGTTTTCTGTTGCAATAATTTTGAACCGTCCCCTTTTTTTTTTCGTGGTGTACTTTGTAAGACTCTATGGCAAGCCTGGGGCCCCTTTTAGCTTTGCAGAAAGATTTGTCTTGCCTGTTCACAGTTCCATTCACTAGATTTAAGTAACCAAAGATTTGGCCACCTTTGCTATTAGAATAAAAGAGCCTGCAAAATGGAGCTCTTCTACCAGGCATTTGGCTGGGGCTGGTGATATGTTAACATCTAGGGGGCTCCACCCATTCATTCTGCCATTTATTTTACCATCCACTATCCATTATCATCTATCGTTAGACATTAGAATCTAACCTGGCCTGGATGAAACTAGAATGCTTCTGGAAATTGGGCTGCTGTGGCAGATATTGCATACTTGAATGCTGTTTTAACTGTTTTAATTTGTAATTTAATTAAAATTTTTATATGATTGTATATTATTTATATTGTTGTATGGTTCTGAACTGGGCTAGTGAGAAAGCCGCATAGAAATCCAGTCAAATCAATAAATATAGACCGAATACTGAAGACTTTGAGAGCACATCAATTGAGCTACACCTTGATTTTGATATATCTGCCACACTTTTGGTACCTGCTTTAATTGTTAATCTGATTTTTTTTTAAAAAAAGAATAAAATTTGAATGCAGTAGTACCTGAAAGACAAACACATTTTTTTACTCAGACAAGCATTAACTCAGAAAAGCTTGTACACTTAAACATTTTGTTGGGCTTTCAGGTGCTACTGCTCTCGAATTTTATTCTACTACTAGTAACTAAGCCCGCTGCACCCAAAATACAGCGGGCGCTAGCAGGGTCACGATTAGGGTGTTAGCGGCTCTGTGGGGCGGCCTGTGAGGCACGGGAGGCTGTGGCCCCTCCCCGTCCTGTGGCCTACCTGTGGCTGTGGGGGTGAGGCATGAGATGGCAGTGGGTGGCCGGCCCTCTATGTGCAGGGCAGCAGCGAGGCATCTTCTTGTTGGGCACAGCCGCCGCTACCGCCACTGCCGCCGTCACTGGATCCTGCAAGTCGGCGACCTGCCCTGTCCAAGGAGAGGCAGGTAATGGTGCTGCGTGCGGCTCGCCATTGGTCCCTTGCCACCGGACTGACAATCGGAGGGCCCAATCGGCAGGCGCTTCGTGCCTTCCGATTGGGTCCTCCGATTGTCATTCTCAGGGAAGGGGCCTATCGGGACCCTTCCTCATCCCGGACAGGGCCCGCCGACGGAGCTCTTACTGTTTTATTTTATCCGCTCCGCGAGGAGCGGTTAAAGATTACTAGAGACTACCATTTACCCAAATGGCTATTTGGCTATTTACCCAAAACCAGATTTTGTAAAACAATGTTATACAATCCACCTTCCCAGTATACTGACTGGGATTAGAGTCTTACATTTTAAGCCTTTTCAGATGACATTTTCTCAATAAATGCAGCAGGATATCAATAGTTGTGTTGGTTTATGTTTATCCCACTTTTCTCCCCAATGAGGATTCGAAGCACTTAGAAACAAGAAAATGCAAGGTATTAAAATCCAATTTAAATGAGATATAGGAAAAATATATAATAATAAACCACATCCCAGTCCTAGATATGCTGGCTTGAGTCACTAGCAGTGCTATCCAAAGCAGAATTACTCCTTGAAGATCATTACAGTCAATGGGCTAAATCTGTCATATCACAAGTGAAGTACAGTTCACAAAGTGCCTTCACCCATCCAGGCCTCTGCCATTCTGTTGCCTATAACTATTTTTTCAAAATAATTTTCCTCTGTTAAACAATAAATTATTATTTATCATTTTAAAGAAACTGAACACTACCCACATACTGATAAAGCCCATACCCATTAGATAGCACTTGTGACATCAACAAGTAAATTCACACACACACACAATCCAGTGGCACCTACATATTGGTTGAAAGGACAGCCTGCTCCACCAGCTGCCAGCTAATGGATAAAAAGAAGAAAGAAGAAGAAATTCACACAATAGCCCTTAACTTGCATAAAAACATTAAAAGGCCTGAGAATGGCACAATAAATAATAAATAATACATTATTTTCTTGTTTACTGGAGTGCTCATATAGTCCTTTAAGTTTTCATTGTCCTGATAAACACAAGTACATTTTCTTCATTCTTCACACACACACACACACACACACCATAAATCCTTTGTGCTTTTCTATTTAAAAAAAAAGTCCCTTAGGGCAGTGGTCCCCAACCTTTTTATCACCGGGGACCACTCAATGCCGGGGACCACTCACCGGGGACCACTCAACGCCTTTTACTGAGGCCAGGTGGGGGGAGGTAGTTTACTCCTCTACTCTCAACCACTGCCCTAACGCTCTCTGATCGCTATGGTAATGTTTAAACATCCCTTCAAAATAAGATGCAGCCACGCCACAACAATGAAGTGTGTTGTAAAGGGCCAGGGGGGATGAAGTAAAGGGCCGGGGGGGGGAGAAGGCGTCCTTCGGGGCCCACCTCCAATTAGTCGAAGGACCACATGTGGTCCGTGGCCCACAGGTTGGGGATCGCTACCTTAGGGCACGATTCAAATCTGCCCCCCCCCCCGAAGTCCCATTGATTTCAGCAGGAATATTATGCATAACAGCTTAATGTGAATAATGAATTCACAGCCCCTGTCTCTGCAAGAAGGGGAAACACACACAACTCTTTTTTTTTTAAATATACAGTGGAAATACATTCCATCCCATTATAGAATACTATTGCTCTCTCACTGGTGGCTTACTGTACCATAATTGTGCTTCTTTGTTTGCTAATCTTCCATATCTGAAGCCTTCCCCTTTGCTGTTTTTTTAATAGAAGTGAAGTGTTATAAACTTGTGTCTTACATGCAACTCCAGCAGAATTGCTATCTCCAACTCTCCGTTATTTGGAGTTCTCTTTCATCAAAGCATTAAGCCTGCTCCTTAGCGTGTCTGGATAAGGAAAGGGTTCTCTATTCATTTCAAGTTAAACTGATACATGTGGGAATAAAGAGATGAAATGGGGCCTACTGGCAGCAGGTGGCCCAGGCAGCTAAAATGAAGCACATACCTCTTAGGCTGTTTGCTCATACGCCGCCTTCAGAATTATCCATATTTTTCTGATTGTGTATGTTATATCCTCCAGTTCAGTTATGAATCTCTCACAATGTCAGATTACTTTCGGCACCAGAAGGGTTCCACTTCTCTTTATAAGGTGCAAGAAAGCCTTACATGGAAACAGTTGCAAGCTTACATACACAGTAAACAAAGAGCTGTAGCCAGTTCTAGCAATGCACAATGTATCAGAAGTAAGGATCTGTCCACATTCAATCTGTTTCCTTTGTTCACTAGCACCCCACTTTCTTCTGTGTCATATTCCCCATTTCTATAGGTAGACTACGAAATGCAACATGTCTTTGGACAGATTTAGATGCATGCTTACCACAACAAAGTGTTGTTATCAATAGGCACGTCCCCCCCCCCCCACAAATAATGCCCATTTTGCCAGTTATAATGTTTCATAGAACTTGTGTTAATTCAACTATGTTACCAGAAACAGGCACTTTGAGTATACCATTTGGACATGTGGTATAGGACACAATGCATATTTCCATATTGTATTCTACTTATCTGGTGATGTCCATGGTGATTGTGATCTGATAATGTCACATTGAACAGCAATGCTAATACATTTTTTTGCACATCTGTAACTATTTTACCATACTGAATCTGTGCATTCATGAGCATGTGACTTTGATGAGATGGACTACTCATTACACAATTAAAAAAATAAAATGAACCATATGATAAATACAAAACATAAATGGTTCTCAGTTGAAGTTCAGGGCTTATTTAGGTGAGGCTTAGCTTTTTGTTTTGCTTTGTTTTCTACTGAGAACCACCTTGGCACTTAAAATAAATGGCTGCTGAAATTTCTGGGTGCCTTAGGATCTTGGCTCCTGAGGGCTGCTGAGCCCTGACTTAAGTCTTATCTAGTCTGCATCATATTCTGAGCCCAAAATAGGTCTGGGAGTTGCTGTTTGCCCTTTTGGGGATATCTGTGAGTAGCTGATGAGTTCACATGTAGCCCTTCAGTGCATGTTAAGTCACCCCAAAAGCATGAATGGATGTTAAATATAAGGAAAAGGCGGCGGGGGGGGGGGGGGCTTAAGTTCCTCTCCAGGCATGCTGTGGTCTGAATGTGATTCTAATTTTTAAAATGAAGCATTTGAGACAAAATACTTTATTTTAAAATTGGATCACATTTTCTTTCATATTCTTCATGATATTCGTGACACGGCTAAACCAAACCAAGGGCAATAAATATTTCACAAATATGAGTGCCAGGAAATATGACCAAATATGTATTTAAATCATCCCAGACAAATGTCTTTGAAATGTTTTGATCCCACTCTCATCATTTTAGCCAAGTGTTCCATAGAGAGTTGGGAATACATTTTCAATCCACTTCTAAAAACTTCTGAGTTCAGTCACACCTTCTCTTCATGAGATATTTACTGCAACCATCTATGTCAGAGTCTGCAGGAGACTAATCAAAACCAGCAATACCAGTGTTTCACTCTTTTGATTTGTGCACACTGAATGACTGAAATCTATTGACAATGTTCTAAATTAAAATGTTCAGAATCTTGAAACATTTTGACTGTAGAGTTCTTCTAGGAATGATAAGCATATCACTCATACTATATCCCTGTGTGCCTTTCTTTTCCATTCTCAGAGTCCACGCAGGCTGTTTTATATCAGTTTAAAACTTCTTTTTATCTTTATTTGCTGACATTTTAATTCCTTATGAAATGCTAGATAAAGCTGTGTTCTCAGAAGACTGGCAGCCTCGAGAGGAAGTTTGGTCTGCGGCATCTGCCCACCATCTTGCTGTGCAGATGCTAATTACCTTGACATGCAAATTTGCCAGAAAGATGTTATTAAAGTATTTCCAAGGGCACAATCTATTTCCTTCCATAGCAATGTTGAAAATTCCATGACAAGCCTCTAGCTTTGAATGCATCTGGCTTATCTTTGAGCTATGCTCAACCAAACAGTGTTCCAAGTTATGAACCAAGCTTTGTTCATTCGGCTTTGAAGCATCTGGAACATTCATGCAACTAAGGACTGCTTCACACATGATTAAATTCACACGCTGATCTCACTTTTGTGTATAAAACTGCATGACCTTGTGTGTACATCATCATGCTCATACCACATGCACTGGCTGCCAATAGGGACTTCCTGCAATATTCTCTTTCAGATGTTTGATGATATGCCTACACAATTTATTACAATGGCATGTATCCAACCTTAGGGTAGAGGAAGTTCTTCCAGTTTAAGAATCTCCTCCCCCCAATTTTTGGCTTTTCTACGGGAAAAAGGCTCTTTAGAAGGAACGTTTTCAAACCTGTCTCAACAGAATGGTAACATATATTCTTGAATGAAATACTCATGTAGACAATTTGTCATGCTCATCAAGACTGGGGAAATTCAGAAATCTAACATGATGGTATATTTATTTATTTACTTTATTTATATCTCAACTTTCTCCCAAATGGGGATTCAAAGCTGTTTACATCATTCTCCTCCATTTTATCCTTCCAATATGAGTTATCACATTACCAGCATATTGTTGAGATGATTACTGTCTGTGGCAGCATAATGTTGAGGTCTCACCTCATCATCATGCCGGTGATATGACATCACTTCCAGGTATCGGCCAGATGTGACATTGGACCACCAGTGCAAAGCCATTTTTTTAAAGATTCCAGAGGGCAGGGAAATCAGCAGGCAACAAAAAGAGGGTCAGGAAGTGTCTTACTGAAGTAGCATTTCTGGTTTCTCTGAATCAAGAGTTTTCAGTGTTAGGTTTTACATAATAAAACCTCAGGAAATCACTGTTACACATTATGCTTATAATATATCAGCGCACCTTTCAGTTGAAACAAAATTATAAACCAGATCCAGTAAAACCCTTGCTGGTGTACTGTAACAAAACTAGATACATAGTTCCTTCAAGAAGAAAAGCGAAATAACAATTTGATATCCATCCATTCTGTTTTTAAATTCACATCCAGCTGATTCCATCAGCTCTGCTGTTTCAGCTATCAGCTGCATAACCCAAATCTGAATTTTTATATACGTATGTCTGACTTGTTGAATTGACCCTGTTTGTATTTTGAGTGAAAAATAAAAGGTAATTAGAGGTCTGGGGGGTTGCCTTGAAACCATATTTCCCTTTCTTTAGTCTACTGGTTATTCTCTCCTGGTTGAGAAAAGCAGAAGGCAATGAACTGGGGGCACTTGGTGAGAACCAGCATGGTGTAGTAAAGAGCACTGGCCTCTAATCTGGAGAACTGGGTTTGATTTCCCACTCCTCCTCCATGTGCAGCCAGCTGGGTGACCTTGGGCCAGTCACAGTTCTCAGAGCTCTCTCAGCTCCACCTACTTCACAGGATGTCTGTTGCAAGGAGAGGGAAGGTAGGTGATTGTAAGCAACTGTAAGACTCCTTTGGGTAGTAAAAGGTATCCCCTGTGCAAGCACCGGGTCACGTCTGACCCTTGGGGTGATGCCCTCTAGCGTTTTCATGGCAGACTCAATACGGGGTGGTTTGCCAGTGCCTTCCCCAGTCATTGCCGTTTACCCCCCAGCAAGCTGGGTACTCATTTTACCGACCTCGGAAGGATGGAAGGCTGAGTCAACCTTGAGCCGGCTGCTGGGATTGAACTCCCAGCCTCATGGGCAGAGCTTCAGACAGCATGTCTGCTGCCTTACCACTCTGCGCCACAAGAGGCTCTTCTGGGTAGTAAAAAGTGGAGTACAAAAAGCAGCAACAACAAACCAAGCTCCCTCACTGCTACTTTTCCCCTCTCTCTTTCATTAACCAACCTAGCTCCCATGATTTTTTTCCTTCAACTAGGGCTCTTGGGAGAAACTGGGCATCCAGCGATAAATGTTGCATCTGCATTAAAGATGTTACTCATTGTTATATGAATAATACAGGCAACTGTCATCAGCTTCGGAGAGTTAGAGCAGTGTGTATATAATCCATCAAAACTTTGTTTACATCCAGAGTTGGCCAGGCATTCTATATTAACTTTTGCCATGGAGAACCATGTTAAAATAGCAAATTTACCAATGAAGTTACTGTGGTCCTGTTAAGAGCTTTTGTCTATATACAGTGTACAATGCCTATTCTGCTGTCAATGATCAATCCTTTTTTGCTGCAACCATCCATGTTGTGTCCCACAGTGTCTCTAGGGGTCCAAGAAAAATTGTAGGCAGGCTTTAGATAAGGGGGCTGCAAAGAGAAGGGGGCAGAGATCCATTCTGTGATGCCTTCACAGTTCATTGAATTCAACTCTGCATTTAGAACTTGGTTTCAAAATTCAAATTCAAATTCAAAAAACCTTTAATGGCATATAAAACATCATGAGAACAAGGGTAATTCATAATTATAATTAATTGATAAAAATTATAGTCTAGATAAACAATAAAAGAAAATAAAATAAGCAGTAACCAACAGTAGATTCCTCCAGAATGCCCAGCAATCAGTAATTTCCACCAGTTGTAGGTGCCCCTGGTCTAGACCTGATTCTTGCCTAGCCAACTGTCCTTTTGTATCACAGTAGCCAAGAATTCGGCCACCAGTTCCGTTATTTCTGGGGACCTATCGGCTAACAAATGTCTGGTTATTCTGTCCATAGGGCCAGAAAGGTCCATCGTGATAGGGACAACAAGTCGTTGTCTAAGCATAGCATGTGATGGGCAATAGAGTAGAATATGTGGCACTGAGTCAGTGCCTAATTGACTCTAATTGGCAAAATTTACAAAGTCTGTTCCCAATTGGTACATTGCTGTATCTGCCTGCTAGGACAGTTGATGGGAAGATGTTTAATCTAGCAAGCATAAAAGCACGACGATGGAGTGGGTTAATAAGACTTTGCATATAAGTAGCTTCCTGACCTGTGTTGGAAGCAAGGCCGAAGAAGAGGGGGGAACAAGTCCAATTGATTCCCGCTTCGATGGTCTGTCTCTCAATATCACGGATTCTCTGTCTAATAATATTGTATATATGAAACTCCTCATAATTAGCCAGGGGCTCCAAGTTGATACCCAGAGTGTGAATTTTATGTTGGATCTGCCAGTACCATTTAGAAACAAAAGGATCACTTAGCAGATCATACAAGAGACTATTAGGAGTGGAGTGATAATGTAATTTTATCCAGAATTTGATAGTGGATAACCATGCTCTAGATGACAACAGACCAAGACCCAGCTCATTACAAAGGGTGGCAAGACTAATCATATTTGGAAGACCCAAAATACGACGAAAGAAAATTGCGGCTATACGATCCACTTCATCATTCAAAGACTCAATCCAGATTGGTATCCCATATAAGAGTTGATTAACAACCTTTGCCTGAAAAATCTGGATCGCTGCTGGCACAAACTGGTTCCCACTACGAAAGTGAAAACGTGAGACTGCCTTTAACTGGTTCTTTGCCGCGGCAAGTGCCGCTTTCTGATGCAAGGACCAATTCATTTGGTGGTGAAAACTAACGCCCAATTATCTGAAACATTTTACTTGCTCCACAGGATTTCCATCTGCTTTCCATTGGCTGCATTTCCAGGTCTTAGAGAAGATCATTATCTTAGTTTTATCAAAATTGATAAACAGGCTGTTTTGGGAACAAAAGGATGAGAATGCTGAGAGTAGACGCATGAGCCCAATTTTAGAGATGGAAAGAAGAACTGCATCGTCCGCATACAACAAGAGAGGAATAGGGTGGGAATTTAACCTAGGTGCGTGACCTTCAGATTCAGCCAATTGACTAGGAAGATCTGCTAAAAATAAATTGAATAATGATGGGGCCAGAAGGCATCCTTGTTTCACTCCTTTAGTGACCGGGATCTTTTCAGTTAAAGAACCGTTACTGTCAAACCTCACTTGACAGCTGTTTGAAGTGTGTAATTTACGAATTAGGAAAAGCAATCGCTTGTCCATTTCCAGAGCAGTTAATTTATTCCATAATAGGGATCTATTGATGGAATCAAATGCTCCCCATAAATCAATGAAAGCTGCATATAATTTGCCTTTTAGAAGTAAGGAGTACTTTTCTGCTAGAAAGGATAATACAAGACAATGGTCAAGTGAGGTACATCCAGAGCAGAATCCTGCTTGTTCTTTGCCTGGTAGATTATTAATAGTCATCCAGTCTAATAAACGTCCCAATAAGTGTTTTGAATATAGTTTCCCCAGTACAGATAATAGACTTATGGGGCGATAGTTGCTAGGAATGTTAGTGCTACCTTTTTTGAAAATTGGGACTATAATGGAGTTCAGCCATGAATCGGGTAGGACCCCAAATTTATCAATTAAGGTGAATAGATGAGCCAGTGGTTCAGACCACCATTCTTGGTTGTTTTTAATTAGGTCTATAGGAATGCCGTCAGGGCCCGGTGCTTTACCTGATTTCATTGAAGTTATGAGATCACAGATCTCTTCTTGAGAAACAGGAGGCCAGAGAGGTACATTAGATGGAATCAGGGAATCATCCAAGGCCTCTGTTAGTACCGATTCTGAAAAAAGATTTGAAAAATGTCCCATCCAATCAAAGGCTGAAATAGATGAAGAGTAGTTCACATTAAGTGGCTGAATGGATCCCGATACCTCTGCCCAGAAGTCTTTAGTATTTCTTGATTGGACTGCTTTCAGTAATCAGGTCCATTTCTTCAAGGCATGGTCATGTTCCTTTTCTGCCAAAGTAAGCTGGCATCTTTTTCTAGCCTCAAAATAGTTGGAGGCAAATTTAGTAGAGAACTCGGAACGTAGTTGTTGGTAAAGTCATCGTAGATTATTTTTCTGGGCCCAGCATTGGGAATCAAACCAAGAGTTCCATTAAAATTACTGGGAGTATGACTTGATTTTATTGAATTCACAATAGAGCGGATAACCTCTTTGTATGCTGCTATGGCTGCAACTGGTAGTTCGTCCTCGAATATAGCTTGTTTGAAAGACTGTGCCTCAGCTGTACAAGTCCACTGGTTAAACTGGGCTCTAACGTCATTAGACCATTTCAATCTCACATGAGTCAAATGTGAGGTATGGTTAGAGGATACCGTTGGTCTAGGATCATCAGGTATTCCTAAAGATAGCCTCATCTGGATGGGAGAATGCTCGCTTTCTGATCGAGTATCAATCTTAAAATCAATGACCTGTGGAATTAAATTTGGTGATACTAAAATAAAGTCCACCACGCTTGCTCCTCGAGGGGAGATAAATGTGAAGTCCCCAAATTTATCTCCTGGGAGAGATCCATTTAATATCTGGAGATTGTGTCTGGCACAGAAATCTGCCAGATAAGGCACTGCTTGGTTGATTACTTGGTCTTTGGAAGCCCTAGGGAATGAGAATGAAGGTGGAATCAGCTCATTACAGTCCCAGTGCATGTGTGCCGCAAGCTTATCGTTGTTAGCACCTAGCCTTGCATTCAGGTCACCTACCAGGACAAGGGAAGCCATTGGATAGTTAGCCATTAAGGATTCTAGGTAGTTTCTCAATGTCGACCAAGCATGGGATAAAGAGTCGATTGTAGGGAAGGGAGGGATATATGCATTTATCAAAAGCAGCTGACCCATAGTATGTTTAATAGAATTGCTTGGGCATAGGGAGGAGTTGCCTTTAAATACGTTACTTTAAGAGTAGATGGCAAATAGAAGGGGAAGAAATCCTGGCAAATTTCCTGGCAAATAGAAGGGGAAGAAATGGAGATAGTGACAGATTTTATTTTCCTGGGCTCCAAGATCACTGCAGATGGGGACTGCAGCAAAGAAATTAAAAGACGCTTACTCCTGGGGAGGAAAGCTATGGCAAATCTAGACAGCATCCTAAAAAGCAGAGACATCACCCTGCCAACAAAAGTGCGTTTAGTCAAGGCTATGGTCTTCCCAGTTGCAATGTATGGCTGCGAAAGTTGGACCATAAGGAAGGCCGAGCGTCAAAGAATTGAGGCTTTTGAACTCTGGTGCTGGAGAAGACTCTTGCGAGTCCCTTGGACTGCAAGGCGAACAAACCGGTCAGTCCTAGAGGAGATCAGCCCTGACTGCTCTTTAGAAGGCCAGATCCTGAAGATGAAACTCAAATACTTTGGCCACCTCATGAGAAGGAAGGACTCCCTGGAGAAGAGCCTAATGCTGGGAGCGATCGAGGGCAAAAGAAGAAGGGGACGACAGAGAATGAGGTGGCTGGATGGAGTCACTGAAGCAGTCGGTGCAAACTTAAATGGACTCCAGGGAATGGTAGAGGACAGGAAGGCCTGGAGGATCATTGTCCATGGGGTCGCGATGGGTCGGACACGACTTCGCACATAACAACAACAACAAAGAGTAGATGACAGATTCACAAGGCAACAAAATCCTGCCTTAGGTCGGCCTTTAGAGTTGGTTTTGAAGGCAGGGCTGGTATATGAAGAGAATCCAGAAATTCAAAGTCCTTCATTATCCAAGTTTTCTGAAGAAGCACAATGTCAAAAGAACGCAAGTATTTCATTAAGTCAGGATCATTAGATTTCCTCCCCCATCCTGAGATGTTCCAGGATACCAGACGTAGACTTGAGTCTTGTGACTGCATTCTGAGGAGATAGTCAGTCCTCAAGCATAATCAGATTGATGGCCTCAAAGGATTCTGGACAAACACAGCTGTTGGTATTAGACTGTCAAAGGGGAGGAATTTGAGTGGTCACAGCTGTAGAGTTGGAGGACGAGAGCGGCATCACATCTGGTGAAGGAGAGTGGGATAGAGTAAAATTTGATAGCAAAGCAGTGTCACTAGCTCCACAGATCTGTAGATTAGAGGATTGCTGAGATGTCGACAAACTTGTCAACTTGTCAGGGTTATCTGGATAGGGGTTACAAGTCAATCTCATTTGGATGCGTTGAAATTAGTGCTGTTGTTTGATTCAAGGAGGAGCTCCACTTCTCCTGAAATCTAGTAACATTGTTAGCCACTGCAAGGACACTCTCCTTGAGGCCAGGCTCCATTGAAATGTCTCTCAGATCACTTGGGCTACTTACTTGGTTTCAAAGAATTAATGGAGCTCAACTAGATATGACAGTATTACTGAACCTATAATAATTGAATTAATACCTCCACCATTTCAGGTATTCCCTTTGTTTATAAATGTCATGAGGACCTAATCTTGACCAGAACCATGGTGGGAGGGGGGCCTTGCACAATATTTTCAACACTGGGGCTCTTGCTAATGGGGAACCACACTGAGATCCTGATCAGTTCTGGGCCCCCATGGTATTTGTAAACAGAAGGAATTTCATCCCTAAAGTGGCAAATGCATCCCTGTGGTAAACTTGGGGATGCTGTTATGTATATTCAAACCTATAGATTCTAGTTTTTTCCATAGCTTTTCTAAAAACCTGAGATGAATGACTGAGATAAACCAAACAATTAAATACAAAAATCCATTAAACTGTCTTCTTCCATGACATTTCCCCACAGCCAAACTACTCTTATCTCCACTGTGGCCCCATTTCTGCACTGGGAACTTTGATGCTCCGGCATCAGGGACATCCAGAAGACGTTCCTGACACAGTCGTTCCTCAGTGGAACAGGTTTCCTTGAGAGGTGGTGAGTTTTCCTTCTCTGGAAGTTTTTAAGCAGAGGCTAGATAATCATCTGAGAGAAATGCTGATTTTATATATTTAGGCAGATTGTGAGTGGGTTGGCAGGTAGTTGTGAGTGTCCTGCATAGTGCAGGGGGTTGGACTACATGACCCATGAGGTCTCTTCCAATTCTATATTCTATGATTCTCCTGCTGTATGCCCCATAGCAAGGAGGGGAGAGAGAGGAGAGGCTGGTTTACCAGCAGGGCCAGGACTCCAGAAGCCCTCCCACTATTGCACCCCAAGTACCAAGAATAAGACCATCACTGTCCCTTTCATAAGAACAAAAAAGGTGCCATGTTGGATCAGGCCAATGGCCTATCCAGTCCACCAGTCAGTGTCACACAGTGGCCAAATTTCAAAGGCCATCAAGAACCCTTGTACCACACAGGGAAGGCTGTGTGAATTACAAGTCCCCAGAGTCCTTGTGCCAGAAACCAACCAATAGGAAAGCGTTTCTGGAATTCTAGCCCTGCTGGTGGGCCTTTTGATGGTTTTGGCCAGCCTCTGCCTGGCTGGTATCTCTAGCAATGTTTTATAATGTTATTGTTTATGATCTTGTTATTATTGTTATATTGTTATTACTGTTACCTGTTACCATATGTTAATTGTCTCTCCTCCTGTTTTCTGTAAACCGCCCTGAGCCCTCAGGAGGGCAGTATATAAATATAATAAATAAATAAATAAATAAAGTCAAATGTAGGTGGGGTGGGTCTAATATGTCAATTCTGGTGACACAGGAAGAGGCCTGGTAATACCACTTTCTGTGATGTGGGAGTGGTCTGTTGATATCACATCCAGTGGGAGTTTCTGGGTGATGTCACTTCTGGTGGCACATGACTTCTGGGGATGTTGCCGGATGATATAACTTCTGGGGGTGATATAAGCGTTTAATTAAATATGTTTCTGTAGAATCCTTTCAGCTATATCACCTTCTTTAGGTTGTAATGATCATAGCTAATTCTAGGAAGATAACTTCTGATGTATAGTAAGAATAACTATATAATAAGAATGGCCTCAATTACAAAATGGGCTTATATTTAGATGCTTGTCATCTGCTTTTCTACAATATATCATAGAAACTTTTCTATAGCATCAAAAGACTTCTGACTGCTTGCCTACTGTTTATTACAGAAGTTCTGCACTATCATGAGACTAGGACTTAATTTGGGTTACAGGATCACACAGACTGTCCTTATTATTCTTCAAATTAATATGTTAGGACCATCTGTAGTGCAACTGTATCTGTAACCCTTATAATAAAAGCAGGAAAGGGTAGAAGGAGGTCCACCCCTCCTTTAGCCTCACCGCCTAACTACCAATCAGGTCAGCGCTGTCCCAGCTGCCACATTCCTGATTGGCCATCTGTCCAATGAATGGCTAATCAGGAAGGAGGTCATGCCACTGGTAATTGCCTCCCCCTCCAACTTCTTCCATTTGGAAGAAGTACCAGCCTGGTAAGCAAGAGCTGGGATGGAGGGTGGAGATCCTGGGACTGTGTGCTGGTGGGAGTGGTAGGGAGGGAGAGAGCCCGTGGCAGTACTCGCCCCCACCCTGAGCAGCCCTGGCTGCAGCCTTGCCATGCCTCGTGGAGCTGCTGGGGTGGGGGGCAGGACTGGAATACCAGCCAGCATTTCCCCTCCACCCCAAAAGCCCTGTCACAGCCTGCTGGGCTTCATCAGGCCTTTGGTGGGTGGGTTCCCCCCAAAACTAAATGCCCACCAGCGACTTCCCCACCCAGCCCCCAAAACCCCACCATGGGCTGTGGGGCCCTCGCTGTAACTTTGGGGGGCAGGGGGCCCAAAAACAAACTGCCTGCTACTGACTCCCCCCACCCCCAAAAGCCCCACTGCAGCTTGCTTGGCCCTCAGTGGCAATTTTGGGGGTGTGAACAAGCTGCCTGCCGCTGCCTGGGCCTTTTGGGGGCAGGAGGGCCCAAAATGCACTGCCTGCCAGTGACTCCCCCCTGCCCCCAAAAGCCCCGCAGTGGCCTGCACAGTCTTTGCTGGGCCTTTTTAGGCCAGTAGGGCAGGAGAACAACTGCTTGCCACCAACTCCCCCCCAGAAAGCCTCCCCCCGTGGCCTCCACAGCCCTTGGGGGTTGCGGGGGGGGGGCTGGCTGCCTGGCAGTGCCTCCCATCCACAGGCCTGCCAATGCCTCTCTTCACCATGGCTGGCCTGGCCAGCCCCAGGGGGTGTGGCCTAGTGCCCATTGTATTCCTGGATACAGTGGACTATGCCTGTGGTTTATTATAAAACACAGTAAGCCATTATTCACAGTTATTGCTTGTTTCTGGTTCTTTACACTGTGACCCTGGCCTATCTTTATGTTCCCGGGAAAAGCCAGTCATCAAACTATATTTAATAATAAAGTGAATGGCTCATGCCAAACTAGGTCATCTTCACAGATTGACATTTTTACATTCTAAATTTTCTACATCCACAAAGATGCAGAAAAATATTAGTAAATTAAAAGAAGAATCTTCCAAAGTGGCCTGATGAGGACTGAAATGTTTTCTGCTCCCTGCATGTTTGATAAAGAAATGGCACCTTGGAATTAAGCTTGATTCACATGGTATAAAGCACTTTCACTGTAACTATGTTCCCTGCACCATTTTCTTGATCTTGTAGCCCAGGGGCTGCTATTTGCCCTACTGGAGAAGCATGTGTAGCCATCTAGCATACACGTTTCCCCACTAGGGCAAACAGAAACTCTACAATGCTGTTTCAGAGCAGGAAAATTATGAGGGTAAAGTGGATTAAACCTCTCTCTGCAGGTGATAGACTCAATCTGAATCTTCCCCTCACATGCCTTGGAATCATGTTACAAGCACAGATTTCCCACTGCATATCTAATTGAAAGTCCTTGTAGAGGCCACAGGGGGGAACACAAGGACTTTCTAATGCATGAACCAGCCTTGAGTTAAAGGGAGAGCAGGGAAGAAAGAAAACAGTGAAGTGGCCTGTCCAACAACAAAACCTGATAGTACCTCTGAAGGAATGGTGCCAGTTGCCAGAATTACCCAGTTGTGTATCTCTTCTGTCTGTGATTTCTCACAGGCTTCCAGTTAGGCTCATGGTTGAGTGCCTGTCACTAAGGCAAAATCTATAGAAAGAATGGCTTTCTTCACACTCAAAAATATTTCTTGATATGAAGAAAAGTATTACTATGTATTCTTTTAAAATAAAATTCTTCCTCAAACAATCTGAATGTACTCAGTAATGTACCATGGAATCTCGAATGGAGAAAAAAGTGGAATCTGGAAATTAATTGTGTATAATATGGTAAGATTCCCCCCCCCCTATTTGTCAGAAATTTGACAAACAGGATCCCATGGGTGAAATATATCATTCCTGAGATGTTCAACATGATCAGATAGAACCCCCTCACCAAAAAAAGTTATATTCGGAAATGTGTTTCTTGTTGAAATGAATGGACTGACAACCCATTATAAAGAATTACACATAATAATGAATAAATGAAGCTAGTTTTCTTACAAGGAAAACAGAATGAGAACAAATCTCAGAGAAAGTTTGGTGTATAAATATAAATATTTTAAATAAATACATTGGATATCTCCTAATAATTCTTTTCTCACCATATGGCACACCATGGTTCTCTGTTTTAAACTTTACATATAGAATTCAGCAGAATTTCAACAATTGTAGCTAATATGATAAAATTAATATTACATTTTTTTTAATTAATGTTGTTAAATCTGAGTAATTTGTTCTTTCATTAGACCTTTATGTATGTGATGTCGTGACTTTACCCAAGGAAAAGTCATGACATCACATCACATCGCAGTTTGAGTGTTGTTAAGGTACCTTTGTTGTCATTAGGAAGAAGAGTTGGCTTTTATACCCAGCTTTTCACTGCCCAAAGGAATCTCAAAGCAGCTTACAATTGCCTTTCCTTCCTCTCCTGTGAGGTAGGTGGAGCTGAGAGAGCCCTGATGTCACTGCTCACCAGATTAGAAGCTGGTGCTCTTAATCACTATACCACGCTGGCTCCCTCATGAATGAGATTTCCTTGTGAATAAATACTGAAGATGTATTCTACTATAAACCACCTTAAACATAATAAGAATCTGGAAGCACCTTTGATAGCCCATTTTGTAGAAAAGGGACATTCGTTTGATCTTTTTTTATACTAAGCAACTATATACCATATACATATAATCCCTTTGGGGGTGCCAGTGCATTTGATCAAACTGTTGTGGTCACTCTATGCAAACCAAGAAGCCACTGTACACACACCATTTTGTGACACAGACTGGTTCAAAATAGAGAAAGGAGTGCACCAAGGGTATATTCTTTCTCCCTTCCTGTTTAATTTGTATGCTGAGATCATTATGAGAGATTGAACTCAAAGAATCAAATGTTGGAATTAAGATTGGGGGAAGGAATATAAATAATCTTTGGTATGCTGATGACACTATCCTCCTATCAGAAAGTAAGGAAGGCCTAGGACAGTTGATTACAAAAGTCAATGAAGTAAGCAAGAAATCTGGCCTTTTCTTTAATGCTAAAAAAACCAAAAACAAAGACCACTGCATAAAACAGATATGCTACAATAGCAATTGATGGTGAATAGATCAAATGCGTTCATTTTTCTTGGATTGCAAATTGATGAGACTGGTGATAGCAGTATCTTAACACCGCCCGTGGCGCCGCGGGCGCCACGGACTAAATAAAACGGTAAGGCGTTCTGAGGCGGGATGTGTCCGTGATGAGGAAGGGTCCGCATTGGACCCTTCCTCTGGACAGACAATCGGAGGGAGCAATCGGCAGGCGCGCAGCCCAGCCCCGAGCAACTGGCCCCGAGCAGGCGCGCAGCCCAGCCCCGAGCAACTGCGAGCCGCGCGCAGCGCGGCTCGCAGTTGCTTTTTTGTTGCCGCCCGCAAGGGAGCTGCCGGGGGCTCCCTACAACACAAACCTACGAAGAGCAACTGAAAGAAAAAAGAAAACCAGTCAAAAAGCCCCTACGAGCTGCGACAGAAGCCGCCGAGGAGCGCCCCTCCTCCGACCCGTGTGCACAGCTCGCCTTCCGGGGCCTCCCTGCCCTCCTGGCTGAAGAAGAAAAGAAACCTCTGAGTAGCCACGGAGAGAAAAAAAAAACAGCCAAAAAGCCCCTACGAGCCGCAACAGAAGCCGCCGAGGAGCGCCCCTCCTCCAACGCGTGCGCACAGCACGCCTGCCGGGCCCTCCTTGCCCTCCTGCTTGCAGAACAAAAAAAACCTTTGAGGAGCCACCCAAAGAAAGGAAAAAAAACAGCCTACAAGCGCTGCTGAGCCGCGTCAGCAGCCGCCGAGGAGCACCCGTGAAGAGCTGCGGAGGCGCCGCCAGCCTCCTCTTAAAGGTAGCTCCAGTCCCTTGCCTGCGCCACGCATCGGGCCGCGCCCGCGGGCCGCGCCCGCGTATCGAGCCGCGCCCGCGGGCCGCGCCCGCGGGTCGAGCCGCGTCCGCGAGCCACGCCCGCGGATCGGGCCGCACCCGCGAGCCACGCCCGCGGATCGGGCCGCACCCGCGAGCCACGCCCGCAGATCGGGCCGCACCCGCGAGCCACGCCCGCGGATCGGGCCGCACCCGCGGATCGGGCCGCGCGGGCGCGGCCTGCACGGGCGCGGCCTGGCCCTGATTCCCTCTCCCCACCCTCCCCGCAGTAAGAAGCTTCCCGGGCCGCAAACTTGCGGCCTGGGAAGTTTTTTACTGCGGGGGGGCAGCGGGGAGAGGGAGCCGCGGCCCGCAGGTTGGGGACCACTGTGCTAGAGCCCATTGTCTTCTTTATACAATGGGCTTTTTTTACTAGTATGGAAATAAAATGTCAAATTGCTCTGGGCTGCTCAGCAATGATGAGCTTGAACCGAACATGGAAAAGCAAGGACATAAGTCTGATTACCAAAAATAGGTTAGATAGATCTTTCATATTTCCAATAGTCACTTGTGGTTGTGAAAATTGGACAATGAAAAAAATCAGACAAGAGAAGAATCAATTTGTTTGAAATCTGGTGTTGGGGAGGGCTTCTGTGTGTTCATTGGACAGCAAAAGTCATGGACGAGGATATACCACAGTGCATAAAGCCTGATCTATCCCTGGTAGGCAATATCACGAAACTCCAGCTCACTTGCTTTGGCTGTATCATGTGATCCAACTCATTGGAGAAAGCAATTATGCAAGGATTGGTCAGTGGAAAAAGCAACCAGATTGACAAAGCAGTGGTTAGATATGAACAAAATGGACACAGGCCAGAATATTACACAACTAAAAGAAGCGGTGCAAGATTGGAAATTGTGGCAGCAGTTGTGCCATAGGATCACTAAGGGGCTTTTTGCACGGCTTCAAAATAGCACAATGGTTGCTAATTGAAAACGCTACTGATTTGGAATAACGCACGACGTCGTAGACAATCTGCAACACTCCTGAAACCGATCAGCAAAAAGCGCTTCGTTGTAGCGCTTTCAGGGGAATCCCAAAAAGTGGATTCACCCTCCGGAAAGCGATACACTCCTGCAACCAATCTGCAACACTAACGATAAAGACCTGTGCGTTAACATTGTTGCGGTTTCTTCAAAGTCCCTCCTCCTGAGCCTGTCCTCCAAACTTCCGGCGAAGCGATCGCCATTTTTTTTTCTCTGAGCGAGCGGGGATAAACGCACCAGCGAGCCTCTTTCTGTTTAGAGGCTTCCCTGGCTTCAGTCCTTCACCTTTAGTCACTAAGCACAAACCACATAAAAGCCCGTTTGCTGAAATAAAGTCCCTTTATTTTTTACACATTAATTCAGCCGAAAATCGGGCCCGTGAGGGGGGGGGGGATTTTTTTTTTTATCACTCCAGGCAGCGTGGCAACGATCATACGATCAAACGACAGCTCACATTAGGCAGCTGGATGGGTCTCTCCGTTGCAACGAATCTACCCAGATTCGTTGCTATGGGTCTGTTTTTTTTTTTAAAACCTTTCTTAAAGGGAAAGGGGCTGTTTGGGAGCATGCTAACGGCTGCCCATTGGCTGCTTGACGGCCAGGGGCGGGACGAGCTTGGCAATAGCGCTTCCTTTCTAGCGATTTCTGCCGAGACCGGAAGCCTGTGGGAAACGCTAAAAAACGCAACTGATTCCACTACAAAGGCAGGTATGCATAACGACGAATTCCACTATTTTAAATGGCGATTTTTCATTCCGCAAACAATTTGCAACAAAGATCCCCGTGCGTAAAGGCCCTAAGTATCACACTCCGCTGAATGGCTAACATCATCATCATCGCCATTTCTGATGTGCTCTCAAGTGACTGTATCAGGTGCTTGCTGAGGAATAGATCAAGGTGCCTTAAATTTCATATGAATGGACCTGTCCCTAACAGTCTTTAGGATCCTTACTCCTTTGTTATAGGAAGAAAATAAGGAAGATCATTGTTACATACGTATCAGTGTGTCTATGCATATACTCAAGAGCAATCATTGTTTTGTACTTGCGAGAAAGGAAAATTAAGTGCTCTCATTGCTGGAACACATGTACTAGTTTGACAGCCAGCAATAACATGAACACTCCCAATATGACATATGCTTACTTCATCATTGCTCTCTCTTTTTTGCCATTTCTTTTGCTTTGCACACCTTTTGCTTTCCCGCCTTCAGTCCCCAGCAGGAGCTTGGAAGATCTATCCATTATACCCAATCTATCCGGTACATCAGAAAAATGTATTCTGATGCCTGCGTAGGAAAATATCTGTGGTCAAATATGGGGCAAACCAGGTTCACTGGGCCATTTTCACATAGGTTATATGACCCAATTAAGATCAGTATGAATACAGAGTCCCCTCCCCGCACTTCCCTTTGTGGATCCATGCACCTCCCAGGGGTTTCCCAGCTTCTTCTCAATCTTTCTCAAAGCTGATTTGCTGAAAACTTTGGGGAGAAATTATAATAAACCCTAGTTGGACTTACCTGCTGCCATATCTGCCATTTTCCTTGATTCCATAGTAGTAAGTTCCTCACCCCAAGACCGGACAGCCTTTTTATTTTACTGAAAATAGCAATTTCATTTCATACTAATAGTTGTACCAATAAAATCCTGGGAAGGATTTTGCTTTAGGATTTCAGTCTGAATGTATTTCTTCTAATTTCTTCTAATTTTCCTTCTAATTGCTTTTTAAATTTATATTCTTCTTGACTATTTAATTCATTCTTCTTGACTATTTTAAAGCTGTTTTCAATGGATTTGGGGCTTTGTTCATCTGTTTTGTAGATTCAGGGTACACCGAATAGGCTTCCCCTAGGTTTGGCTTTGTCCCATTCTTACACTCCCCCAGTTGAAAAGCCTGCCCCCATGCTATCTGAGATCCTGGAAGGACAGTTGAAGCAGATGGTACTGAGCTATATAAAGATCTGATTTGGTATTGGGCAGAAGAATGTAGATGGGAATTTGCTACCAGTAATTGTAATTGTATTTTATGTGGCCTATTATGACTTGAATGTAAACTGCCACAAGCTGGCAGGGTCTGGGAGTGGTGGGTAATAAAATAAAACAAAACAATACGGTAGCTTTAGATGTATCCTTCTGTGTTCTGTGCTCCCCATGCTATACCTAGGGCCATTCTGCACGACTTAAATGTAGCAGAAGTCTTACTTTTGGTAAATGCTACAAATTCAATGTTACGCATGACGTCACACACAATCTGCAACACTCCTGCAACTCTCCCGCAAAAAGCGCTTCGTTGTAGCGCTTTTCGGGGAATCGGGAAAAGTGGATTCCCCCTGAAAAAAACGCTACACTTCTGTGCACAAGCTGCAACACATCAGCAAAAGACATGTGCATTCTCAATGTAGCGGTAGAAAGAAAGTCCCTCCCCCGCTCTTGCCCCGAACTTCCGGAGAAGCGATCACCATTTTTCCCCCCCTAGACCTGCAAAAGCAACGAACGAGTGAGGCTTCACTTCCCTCCACAGAAGTGATTTAAAGTAAAACAAAGCTCCCTAAGTTCCCAAGCACAACACAGCCCCCTGTTTGGCACTGCCCGTAATTTCGGCCATGGGGGGAGGATTTGTTTTTCTACTTGAGGAGCGTGTAAACGATTAATCGCCAGCTCCTACGCCAGCAAAAAGGTCTTTCCGATGCAACGATTGAACGCATATTCGTTGCAACGGGTGTGTTTGGTTTAAAAAAAAACAGTTTTTAAAGGGAAAGGGGCTTTTCGGGAGCATGAACACAACAGCCCATTGGCTGTTCCATTTGATTGAGGGTCAGGGGTGGGAAGAAGCGCAGAAAAAAATGCTTCCTTTGTTGCGATTCCAGCGAGACCGGAAACCTGTGGGGAATGAATGAAATGCTACTGGGACTTTTATATTCCACTAAAAATAAAGGTATGTGGAATGACAAAATTCCACTATTTAATATAGCGTTTCTGCATTCTGTGAACATTTGGCAACATTGGTCTTTGTGCGGAATGGCCCCTACTATCCTCCAGGTCTCAAACAACAAACAGACCAAACAGACAAACATTATAGATACGTCCCCAATGTATTTAGGCAATGTAATTAAAACAAACTTTGTATTTTCTTGCAAAAAGGACATAGGTAGATCCTATTGCTTTAACCATAGGCTATCAACCAAATGGCTCTGGTGTTGCCCTTGAAAAATAGCAATAAAATAGCAACTGAGAATATGCAGAGAGACTAGTTCTCCATGTTGATTTGTTGCTTTCCCTGTTCCTAATCCTAATGAACGCGGAAGACTAAAGCTACATTTGTTGTATCATATCTTCATATATATTTTTGTGGTACCTTATCTTTGGAACTCATCCTGTCCATATCTCTGCCTGACACAGTGCTACCCTTAATTCTTCCTCCATTCTAATCCAATACTTCCTTTCCTTTTTGCCCCTCATATATCTATTTAGATTGTAATCCTGTTGGCCGTTTTGTTATTGTTGTTATGAATTCTCTGTATTTCACAGAACTTTTAATGGATTAACCAGAAACCTGTTATAGTGCTGCTTCAACCCCTTCATGGGCTCTTTTAGTAGCTTTTAGACATAATTACAATTCTGGTATTGATATTATTAATAGACAAAATTCTAAATCCTGCCTGAAGGAGTCTCAATGTGGCTTACCTTTACCTTCCCTTCTCCACAGTGGAAACCCTGTGAGGTAAGTGGGGCTGAGAGAGCCCTAAGAAAACTGCTCTGCAAGAACAGCTATAAGAGAACTTTGACTAGCCCAAAGGTTACCCAGTTGGTAGCATGTGGAGAAGTCCAGATTAGAGTCTGCCGCTCTTAGCCACTTCGTCCTACTGGTTCTCACAATGTAGTATGTCTTGGTCCACATTGACAATGAAAATATTTAATTTCTATGGTTGCATTAAGAAAAACAAAATAATAACTTTTATAGAAAATGGGAAGGGAAGAACAAAGAGGTATGAGACAATTAAACAAGAACACAGTGAACTTTGAGGGAGTTTCTCAAGCTACGGGTCAATGCTTAAAGAGAGTTGCCAGAAAGTGCAAAAGAGTTTGGAAACATCAAGCATTTGTTCACACTAAATTGTTTCATGTGGATACACAATGTCATCTGGATTTTTTTGTGACATGAGAAAGATGCACAGGGGAAATAACTTATTTTAAAATAATAATGGCATGATCACTCATGACAATGGGGAGAAAACAACGGGCACATTGAAAGGGATACTGAAGAATTCACAAGGCTGGAAAAATATGTGCATATAAACCTAGGTATCATCTACTGCTGTAATTCCTTCTCACAATGCCAGAAATATTTTTGCTGGCATTCACAGCAGGAAAGGAAATTATGCTAGTAATACTTTTACATGGCTAAAGCAATATGAAGTTTAGATGAAGCTATGCTGCAGCCTGCCATGAAACCACTAAGGATAGCAGGGGTAAGCAGTCTTTTTGTCCTAAGGCCCCCCCCCCCAATACACCTGTAAAAAACGTTACGGTGGTGGTGGTGGTAGTGAGGGGTGGGGGGAGAGACTAGAATTATGTTCGGTCAAGCACACAGGGACTAAACAGTGTGGCTGAGGGGCAGCACACTATAACCCAGGGCTGTCCTGTATAGTATACAGTTTAAAATACTTGCTTTACTTGTATTGATCAGGCATGATCTTTGTTTACAGAAATGTTTGTCATAAAGCATGAGACAATATGTCATAACCTCTAAGCCCCAATCGGTTGACCCAAAGCCACCCTTCCCCTTTTACAATCCTAAACAAAAGAGTATTACGGGTAAATTATGCAAAAGAACCAGCCTAAAGACTACTTGAACCCCTTACTCCCTTATGCTCTCTCTAAATTTCCTCATGATGGTATTAAAACTAGAGTTAAAAACTGGTTTCTTCCAGGAACAGAAGCTTGAACCACTGATGAACTGTTTTAATTGTCATTAAAATAAGTGGTATTTCTAAGTACTAAAGGCACATCTGAGAGGAATGGAGAACCAACGCTGCTTCAGGGTGACACCAGGTCGCAAGCAAATGCAGCTGAACCTCTCCAGCCCTGTTGTAATGACTCACGAGGGAGAAAACACCCAATTAGCTAGGCGGTTGGGCTTGAGACATTGCTGAGAAGCCAAAGGGATTCTGGGACATACTAACAGATTCCGTTCTTGTCCAAACAAAACGAACACAAGCAACACATCTGCTGAACATTAAAGAACCCTCAGTGTGGCTGAAAGACTTAATCATCTTTTAAAAAAAGGGTATGAACAAATTGCCCTTGGCTTTTGCTTTTCCTTCATGACAGTGAATAACAATGAAGTTCTAGCCAAGCTCTAGCAGAGCCAATATTTCACTGAGGAAGGTAGAACTGACCTCCCGTGTCTTTCTAATTAATTATCTCACCCAACACAAGCAGCATAGGAACCTGGCAAAGGGACAGGGAGATGTTTGTAGTCATGTGTTATCTCCCTGTTTAATAATAAGCTACAAAATAAATGGACTCTGAAGTTTCTCAACTAGTTAACTAGACATGACATTTAATTATACAGAATTAATATGTATGACAGGGGAATGTGGGAACTCAGTGAGGAAGATGATTTCTCTTGGCTTTGGCGAACTACTAAATTGGCTCATTTGAGGGAAACAACAGGAATACCACATGGCCCAACAAGTCCTCATTGGAACTTGACTATGTAAAGTAACAGAGCATGTTATGTTGAAGATCCATTATGATGAAGGTCTCCAATGTATGTTTTATCCTTTAAAAAACTGAGTTTTGTGTGTGTGTGTGGGGGGGTTAGGGTATGGTTCTGGGGAGAGGAACATTTAACTCCCCGCCCCATGCAAAAATATGTTGAGACTACTCAAGAAGTAGTCTTGAGTATCCCCTTCTTAAGATCCCTCTCCAAGCCTATCAGTGCTTGAGAGCAAGTAGTAACAAATGAAATGTATCTAAGGTTGTGATACAGATGCAATATATTCGCATTGTGTCAAGGGGAGTCTGCAGTTTGCGAATCGATCTTTTCATCCCCATCTGTTGGACATTGCCATCAAATCTGTAGCACGGGTAAACAGCACGAGATGGGCAATAGCCAGGTGCATTGACAAGACAAGAAAGGAAGGGGACTCTTCTGTAGAAGCCAAGGCACAAGCCCTTCCACATATTCAGTAGAGGAAAGAACATGCTGTAGTGTTCTGCCCAGTGATGTGGAAGCATTTTCCTTGCATAATGAAGAAAGGCAGCTGCCGTTCATGCTGCTGGAATTCTCAGCTGTAAGAAGTCAAGTACAGACAGCTTCAAGGGAGATTAGATAAACATATAGAGAAGAGGTCTGTTAGTGGCTATTAGCCACAAGGTTTAAATGGAATGCTATATCTGGTGCAGTGATGCTCTATATTCTTTGTGGTTGTGGGACAACATTGGGAAGGCTTCTGGAGTTCTGCCCCTGCTGGTGTACTTCCAGATGGCACCTGGATTTGGCTACTGTGTGGCTTGATCCAACATGGCTTATCTTATGTTCGTATGCCCTAATGTTCAAAGATTGAATGCCTCTGAATGTGGAGGTTTCTTCCAGTCACCATGTCCAGAGCTTGCTTTGGCAGCACATATACTAAAATTGGAAAGAACAGAGAAGATTAGCATGGCACCATGTCTAATAGCCACTAAAAGACCTATATTCCATTAATCTCTTTTAAACCCGTGAGGGATAGTTTTGTTAATTGTTTTATTGGGGGGAGGGGAAGATTAATTGGTAGTGTGCTGCCGGGTATGGTCAGGGATGCTACTGTCACAGCACAGTGCTGGGTCAGGAAGGAAGCCAGGAGCAGGACCCCCTTAAATGATACTGGGGAGATTATCAGACCAGAAACAAGGTCCAAAAGCAAACTGAAGAGTCTAAGCCAAGAAGTCCGGATGTCTACAGTGTCTAAAGCCAGAGTTGTTCTGACCAGTCCAGGGTCATCAAAGAGTTCAGGAACAGGAAAGTGGAGTCAGGTTGGGGGAGAAAGGATCAGACAAGGAAGCATGTCTCACATGTCTTGATGGAGTACAATTAACAGCCTCAGGAACCATCAGGAATTGGAGAGTGAACTTTGATACCTCCCTTTTGATGGGGATTCAGGTCACAAACGTAGCTCACCAGGCATTTTGCCATCTCTACCAGGCTAAGCTCCTAGTGCCCTATCTGGCCTTGGATGATCTAGCCACAGAGATCCATGCAGTGATTACCTCCAGAATGAATTACTGTGATTTACTCTACACAGGCTTGCCCTTGCCCTTGCCCAGGAAATTATAGTTGGTGCAGAATGTCACTGCTCAGTCCTTATGAGGACCCCATGGAGGGTTCATGCCCCATGAAGAGCCAGCTTGGTGTAGTGGTTAAGAGCGGCGATTTCTAATCTGGTGAGCCGGGTTTGATTCCTTGCTCCTCCATATGCAGCCAGCTGGGTGACCTTAGGCTCATCACAGCACTGATTGAGCTGTTCTGGCCGAGCAGAAATATCAGGGTTCTCTCAACCTCATTTACCTCACCGGGTGTCTGTTGTGGGCAAAGGAAAGCTACTTTGAAACTCCTTCTCATAGAGAAAAGTGGTATACAAAAACAGCTCTTCTTCTTTATATTCAACCTGCCCTCCAGCAGCTGTACTGGTTGCAAGTAGAGGTTCAAGGTACTGGTACTAACTTTTAAGGTCTTAAGTAGTCTGGACCCTGTGTATCTGAGGTACTGCCTTTTCCAATATGTTTCCCAAAGAACATTACATTCAACAAATACCAATTTATTGGTGATCCCTGGCCCAAGAGAGATCTGTCTGGCCTTGACCAGAGCCAGGGCCTTTTTGGCCCTCCTATATCTTTTCTACACCAATGACATTGTGCTGGACTGCCTCTGGGTCTTTGCAATGGGGCAGTTTGCCCCACCGCTTCCTTTGTCCACAGGGGAGACTGTTTTTGCTAGTGTACCCTGTACACCCCCAGATGTCTGCCTCCAGGCAAGGCAGTCATGGTGGAGAGATTCCACTGCACTCCACGGTGACACGGGGCATTTCTGTTCATTTTTAAGAAGGTGAGATTGTGTTATAAGGCGATCCCAATCTCAAAAATGAAAAAAAAATGCCCCAGTCGGCACTGCAGAGCTGACTGAGGCATTTCTTCCCCCTTCCACAATGCCATAGTCAGAAGAAGAGCTAGACCTACACAGCCTGACTCTTCCCCTTCCTGTTCTACATGGACCTGCCATGACCTAGGGAAAATGGAGATATCTGTGCTTACTTGCCACAGGGCAACAGAAGACCTGAACTGAGACAGGCCCAGGTCGGCACCAATATCATCTGGAAGCAGAATTATCCCTGAAACCAGACAAGTGCCGGCCCAGGCTTAATTCCTGCATGGAAAAGGTCCTAATCTGCCAACCTCCTAATCTGGTGAAATGAGTTGTCACTGGATATTTGTGACCTGACAGAGTTGTCAATATTCCACAGAGCCTGTAAAATGGTACTTTCCCACCAAAACTATGGTTGAGGCCAGGTAGGCCAAGAAATACTGCCGGCCTCCCTATACTGAAACTATACTGAAATGTATAGGGAACATTTTCCCCATCACATCTACTGAAATCACTAGCTAAGCTCTGGTGCCTATGCAGTTTACTGCATTTCATAATGTTTCATGGTTTTAAGTTATACAACTGTTGTGAATTGCTCCAGACCTGTCATTTGGGGAGGAGCAATATACACTAATCAGTAAAATCCTTCTGTGCCTGTGGCCACTACTACATATTCTGGCAGCTGTTTCCACATTTTAATCACTCATTCAGTAAAATAGTTTTTCCTTTTGTCCATCCCAGATCTACTACCCATCAGCTTCATTGACTGTCCACTCTTTCTACACCATGCACTATTTTCTAAGCCTTTATTCTGTCCTTCCCTCCAGTGGCTCTTTTTAAAATTGTGAAGTCTTAGACTCTTCAGCCTTTTCTCATGAGGAAGATGCTCCAACCACCTAATCATCTTGGTTGCCTCTGCTGTACTTTTTCCAGTTCTGCAATGTCTTTCTTGAGTTATGGTGACCAGAACTATACACAATATTCCAAATGAGACCATACCATAGGTTTATAAAAGTGTCACCAAATGGTGTACGTCTTGGTTTGCGTAGAGTGACTGCATCAGTTTGATCAAATGCACTAGTACCCCCAATTTTTTCAGGGCTTCCCACAATTTGTTTTGATTCACACTAAAAAGCTTTCTTGTAGTCAATAAAGCCATCATAGTGCCAATCCTGAAAAAAGGCGACAATCGAGAATACTAGAATTACCATGGCATCAGCCTCTTGTCAGTTATTAGCAAAGTGTTTGTGAAGATCATACAAACAAGGTTACAGGAACATCACGAACAGACTAGTAGAGAAGAGCAAGTGAATTTAGGCCACATCAGGGCTGTATTGACCCAATGTTCACCAGAGCATTCTGGTGTCAACTAGCAGAGCAAAGAATTAGGTGCGGAAAGAGAAGTGTCATTTTCTTTATTGACTTCAAATCCACTTTTGACTGTGCCCACCGGCCTTCTTTATAGAAGGTACTAGAAACTGAAAATGTGCCCCCCAAAATAATCACACTCCTCCAAACAGGATATAATGGTTCAACAAGCCAAATGCTAATTTGAAATAAGCTATCAGAGGAGTTCATCATCCAGACAGGAGTGTGCCAAGGAGATGTTGCCTCTCCCCTAATTTATAACATTGTATTCGATGCCATTATGAGAAAAGTATTCAAGAATTGGCATGGAGTTCAAAATGGTCAAAACAACTTCCTGACAGATCTAATGTTTGCAGATGATAATGCCATATTTGCCAATATTTGCTACTAACATCTTCTATGACATAAGTGTGGACAAAACCAAAGTCATAACCACAGATGGATCACCAACAAATGTATACCTCAATGGAGCCCATATTGAGCAAGTCATAGAATTTAAATACTTAAGCTCATTGGTGCAAGGAAAGAAAGTGTCATCTATCACTGAAGCCCACAATAGGATTGGCCAAGCAACACCAGCATTTGCCACACTCAAATGGTGCCTCTGGAAAAAGACAAACATCTCTCTCAAGACCAAAGTTCATGTCTTCCGGACAGTAATTTTGCCAATCTTTCTATATCGATCAGAAACATGGACTTTACTAAAACCTGACATAAACAAACTCAAGACCTTCCAAATGTGATGCCGGAGGCAGATTCTGGGTGTCTCTCTATGTGATCACAATCTGAATTAGTCAATTCAGACAAAATGTGACAACCAGCCACAAATTAATGAACAAATCCAAAAACAGACTGCAATGATTTGGCCATGTCTGCAGAATGAACACCAGCAGACTGCCTCGTAAACTCCTCTGGTGAGAACGACCTACTTAATGGAAGATCCAATGACTGGTGCCAAAGAAAACATGGCTTAAACAGATTGAGGAAGACCTTAGAAACCAGCTATTGACTATCCATATGGCCAAAACTGCTGCCACCAATTGCCAAGAGTGGAAACATATTATAAAGAAGGCAAAAAATCCAGCAGTATTGGCTGAGAGGACAACCTGCTCCACCAATCGCCCACTAAAGGATAAAAAGAAAGACAAAGTCAATACAGCAGATAAATGGTATCAACATTCAAAAATGAGGTGTGGAATGTTTTTAATCTTGAAGGTGCCTCAAAATGCCATTTATTTTATGAAGTGTTCTAACAGTGTAATCCGAAACAGAATTACACCCTCTAAGTCCATTGATATAAATAGGTTTAAAAACATTTATCTATGTTTAGAATGGCACAGCAAATGGCACATGTTAAATCAGTGTTTGGGGAGGCAGAAGAAGGCAAAGATACATGGGCCTGTAAAAGCATTCAGTTGCTGGCTTTGTACAATGAAGGAACCGCAAAGATAAAAAAACTATCAAATAATGCCGAACATTAGTCATTATAAAATAATGTTGTGTGGCAAATGCATAGAGTGAAAGGTAAATGTCTAGAATCTGCATAACAAAGTGGTGCGCAGAGATGTAATTATTGTGCTAAAAACAGATTGCCAGAAAAATCAAGGCAACATCCATTTGTGGTTCCAAAAAGTATACTTACGGGTGGAAGACTGCTTAATGCAGATTATTTGCCTCTTAACACTCTTTAACTCATTAGTTTTATAATCGAGAAAGGAAAAGAATGCAGAAGGGTGTTGTAGGCATTTACATAAAAGACTGTTTCCAGGATTGCAGTCCTATAATGGAAATTTCAGATGACCAGGCTATCAAATGCCAGCTGTGATCATCATTTGAAAACTACAGCAATGTGTCCACCAACAGCCAGCTGGCTTTTCTACTTCGATCATCCAAGGGAGTCTGATGAAGAAAAAATGTGGTAGTAAAATGCACCATATTGAAAGATTTCTAAGGAAGTGCTAAATAAAGTGTTGTTTATCAAAGGAAATGAAATACAGGATCACAGATAAAATACACTGAATTGGGCTTAATGTCTCTTTTGGAAGATTTATTTGGTGATTAGAGTTTTGTCTTTATGCTTGGGAACTGGATAAAGGCATCACTTGAGGGACTTCTTTAAAAATACAACAGATAATTCACATACAGCTCTGGAGTTTTGTCAAGACTACTTTGAAAATGCAGTTAATAAAACCACATGGGTTTAGAATCTCAAACAGGACCTATGAAAACTACATTCCTGCTCCAAAGGTGTTTCATATTTTTTGAAAGAAAAGGGGTGCAACCTGAAGCCCTAATGCCAAAGCACCTGCAAGGTAGAGGTTAAAAACTGAGAGAAATTCCTCATGGTGCTTTTCAGCAGCAAGCAATAATTCCATTCCTGGAGGATGTTAACCACCATCAAGCAATTAGAGATTTTATTCATATTTTAATGTACATATAGAAATTTATTAATACAAACACTTCAGCTGGTTTGCCTTTTTTGAAGCCCTGGACTCAATACACCTTCAGTGGCTGAATTCTCATTAGTCATCTGACCTTTGATGTCTTCAAAGGAAAACATACTGTTTTCTTCGTGGGAGCACCAGTTCCATTACAAATGGACCAGATAAACTGCACCTTATTTTCTCCTATGCTTTTACAGTAATTTGATTGGTAGAAATCACTAGGGACATGGGAAATCTATTCAGCATGGGCGGAAGAGGCCAAGAGGGCACTCGTATGAAAGCAGGACTAATTCCTGCTTCCACATGATACAGCCACCAGGCCAGCTCCCTCTTGGGCTTGATGCACGTAAGGCCACAGTTGTCCCACTTTAAGGGAACGTGGATATTTTCCATCCATTCCCATCCACATGGGCCTCTACTGAGCTAGGCCCTGTTAGCCCGTGGGGCTAACAGGACCTAGCCCAGTAGAAGCCCGTGTGGACAGGAAGAACCGGGCCTTCCAGGCCTGACTCCTCTCTGTCCTATGGAAGCCAAGGGGCAACACAAAATGCCCCCTCAGCTCCGTGGTGGTTCACAGTGCTGTGGGGTCGAATGGGGCATTTTTGGGGTTTTGTGCAGGATGATGGGATTGTGTTCTCATGCAATCCCCATCTTCCTGCATAACCCCCCCCCCTCCTGCATGCAGCAGAACTGTTCTACCATGGCTGTATTCCCCAGGGGGACATATTTCAGCAGCAGACTGAATACGCCACTGAAATATGTCCCCCACAGGGACACAGAAAGTGGTGGACTAGTTCCACCACCGAAATGCATCCCCCGTCGGGACACAAAAAACAGCAGAGCATGCTGCTAAACCAAAACGCAGTGGTGACACCCTGGACTGGTGTAACTGGTGCGGAATTGACCAAGATTGGGAAGCATGTTCTGCTGGTGAGTGTGTGTGTGTTTGTTTGTGTGTGTATGTGGAGGGAGGTAGAGGCAGTGGCTCAGGTAGTAAGGCCTCACAGGAAAGCGTCTTCTTCTGGCGAGGAGGTGTGTGTTTGTGTGTGTGTGTGTGTAGGGGAGGTGGCGGCAGCGGCAGTGGCTCGGGTGGTAAGGCCTTGTGGGGAAGCGTCTTCTGCTGGCGAGCAGGTGTGTGTTTGTGTGTGTGTGGGGGGAGGGGGTGGCTCGGGTGGCACCACCCCCACTTCAGAACTGCTCCAGGAGAAAGAGAGCAGGAGTCCAAGGCTTTAAAAAAATCCCCAAACTGATACTAACATACACAACTCTCTACATGTGGAAACCTGTGCAGCAGCAATTGGCTGGACCTTTCTCATTGGTAAGTTAATTTTCTTCCATGCAGGCATAGAGAGGCTTTTCTGCCACTTTCTGAATGGGCAGGCGGACCAACAGGGTGCGGGGGGAGAAGAGGAGCAGAAGGAACAGGGGTGTGACACAGGAGAGGCTGGCCAGCTGCATATGGATTTTTTTTTTAGTGCTCTATCTTCCATGGCAACGCATATGCATTTCAACAAGAATGCATTGACATGCTTTGGTTTCACTTCTTTTTTAAAATCATGTTCAGGGCAACCTCTGATTGGTTGCCTCCAATGACTGAGAGGCTGAGGAGTGGTGAGTGAAATAGCGCATTGCTCTTTCTTGTGCATTTTTCCTGGTGAGTGAGGAGGGGAAAAGGTGAGATATGGTGGCAGAGTGTGGAGGGGAGAAGTAGCACCATTTACTATCCTGCAATTGTGGGCAGGACACAAAGCACAATTTGGCACTCTCTGTGGAAAAGCTCTATGTCTACTGACATTCACTCATCACTACTGCATACCACAGTATCTATAACCAGGAGGTGGAAACAAGATATTGTTATCCAATATCATGACCTCCAGGACAACAAGATCATTGGCTCATTAATTAGCAACTTTTAGAGGTGAGAAAATATCCTGCTTCCAATTCTCTCTCTTCCTTCTTTTTTTGTTTAAAGAGCATAACAGCAATAACTGGCAAACATACAAAACACAATCCATTTGATGTAGTTCCCAAATAAGATGAGGGAGAAATCTTGAGACTGGATAATAAAATAGTCAAGTTCTGGGGAGGATTGTGGAACAGGCAGGTAACAAAAAAATATTCAAATAGGTGCAGAGATACAGTGTTACACATTCACAGCTAAATAAAGAGCGATTGGCCAGGAAAAAGTACAGGAAAAAATCCTTCCAGAGTTGTCAGCTTTCTAACAGGAACTTGTAGCTGCCCCTCCTACAGATGTTTGATCCTCAGCAATCTGCCAGTGATAATGTTTAGCTGTATGCCATGGAAATCACACACCAGTTGCCTTATATATCTTAAACCTATGAAACAGGAACCTCAGAAAAAGGTTAGTGTGATAAAGTGTTGAGAGTATTGAATTAGCATCTTTCCTTGAGTTTGTATGGAAATGGCAGAAACTAAGAGGAACTAAAGAGCCTTTTGATGCGGGTGAAGGAGGAGAGTGCAAAGGTTGGCTTGAAACTCAACATTAAGAAAACAAAAATCATGGCATCCGGCCCTCTCAATTCCTGGGGAAAAGATAGGGAAGAAATGGAGGTAGTTTCAGATTTTATTTTCCTGGGATCCAAGATCACTGCAGATGGGGACTGCAGCATAGAAATTAAAAGACGCTTGCTCCTGGGGAGGGAGGAAAGCTATGGCAGATCTAGACAGCATCCTAAAAAGTAGACTGCCAACTCTGCCAACGAAAGTGCGTCTGGTCAAGGCTATGATCTTCCCAGTTGCAATGTATGGCTGTCAAAGGAAGGACCATAAGGAAGGCCGAGCATCAAATAATTGAGGCTTTTGAACTCTGGTGCTGGAGAAGACTCTTGCAAGTCCCTTGGACTGCAAGGTGAACAAACCGGTCAGTCCTAGAGGAGATCAGCCCTGCTTGCTCCTTAGAAGGCCAGATCCTGAAGATGAAACTCAAATATTTTGGCCACCTCATGAGAAGGAAGGAGAAGAGCCTAATGCTGGAAGCGATTGAGGGCAAAAGAAGAAGGGGACGATAGAGAATGAGTTAGCTGGATGGAGTCACTGAAGCAGTGGGTGCAAAATTAAATGGACTCTGGGGAATGGGCAAGTATCACTTAGCAAATTCTCCTCTTTTACCCATTATGCATGATGGTGGCCATATCAGGCTGCTGCCAATTCTTTGCGATGGGGCAGTTTGCCCTGCCGCTTCCTGTGTACCCATGTTTTTGGTGGTGCACACGGTCCACCATGGATTTCTGCCTGCATACAGGCAGCCAGGTCAAAAAGGTTCCACTGCGTGGGGGGTGGGAGTGCTGGGGACTTTTTTTTTCTGTTTAGGAGCATGCTAGCAATACTGTGTTCCTAAGCAAAAAAAAAAGCCCCAGACAGCTTAGCAGTGATGCGCAGCACTGCAGAGCATTTTGTTTCCCTTCTGGAATACTGTAATTGGCCCATTGATACCCAGGGCAGGAAATATCCGCTTTTCCTTGCTGCAGGGCAGTGGAGAGCCGGAATCAGGGCAGGTCCAGGACAGATCTCAATATTGTGTGGAAGCAAGGATTAGCCATTCTGCCAGACAAGGGCCGGCCTGGGCCTTATTCCCCATGTGGAAAAGGTATTTATCTTCTTTTTAAAGTTTATTTAAGTGGTATTTCTCATTCCGTTACATGCCAGAAGGAGCAGAGTCACTAACAACTATCTAAATTATTCAAGTACTTAGTCTTGTCATGTTCGGACTTGTATTTGGTGATGGTATTTCTTTATGTCCTCTGTACTCTTTGAGGATCGACAGTCTTTATGCCTCATTTCCCCCACTATTAATGTTTTAATTAATTTGTTGTTGTTGTTAGGTGCGAAGTTGTGTCTGACCCATCGCGACTCCATGGACAATGATCCTCCAGACCTTCCTGTCCTTGGCAGAACTTAGTTAGTTTTAAATAAATAAAATACCCCATAACTCAGGACTCTCTTGTTAAACAACAACAACTCTGTATCTAGGTAGTAAGGCTGAACATTAGGATTGGATTGTATGGAATCCTCGTAGCTGTGGTACATACCCTTATATGTGGGCCGTTCCGCATTCGGCCAAAATAGCACAATGGTTACTAATTGAAATCGCTACAGTTTTGCCGTTATGCACAACGTCGTTGACAATCTGCAACACTCCTGAAACCGATCTGCAAAAAGCGCTTCGTTCCAAAAAGTGGATTCACCCTCCGGAAAGCGCTACACTCCTGCAACCAATCTGCAACACTAACGGGAAAGTTCTGTGCGTTACCATTGTTGCGGTTTCTGCAAAGTCCCTCCCCCTGGCTCTCTCCTCTGATCTTCCGGCGAAGCGATCGCCATTTTTTTTTCTCCGAGCAAGTGGAGATCAACGCACCAGTGAGCCTTCGTTTACCCAGCGAGGCTTCCCTGGCTGCAGCCCCTGGGTTTAAAGTCACCAAGCACAAGCATCGCAGAGGCCCGTTTGCTGGTTTATTTTCACTTTATTTTTCACACTGTTTTCGGCCGAAAATCGTGCCCGTGAAGGGGGGGGATTTTCTTTTTCACTCGGGGGGAGCGTGGCAACGATGCAACGCATATTCGTTGCAACGTGTGTGTGTGTTTTTAAAAAACCCTTCCTTAAAGGGAAAGGGGCTGTTTGGGAGCATGATAACGGCCGCCCATTGGCTGCTTGACGGCCAGGGGTCGGGACACAGCTCAGCAATAGCGCTTCCTTTCTAGCGATTTTTGCTGAGACCGGAACCCTGTGGGAAACGATAGAAACACAACTGGATTCCACTACAAAGGCGTGTATGCGTTACACCGAATTCCACTATTTAAAATGGCGATTTTTTGTTCAGCAAACAATTTGCTACAAGGATCCCGGTGCGGAATGGCCCTGTGTCTTGGAGTTTTTCTTTTTAAGAGTTTCTATAGTCTGGCCTTCATTACTTATCTTCCCATGAGACTCAAGGAGAAAGCAGAAGAGGAAGAATCTGATGGTCTGTAGAAAACTTTGGGCACCTATATGTAATTTGTCTATGGAATAGACTATAAAATATTGTCCAACTGTTTTGAACAGCCCATTGTGACTTCATCAGTAATAGGAAAGTGTGACAACCCTAGACCTCACAGCCGTATTTGACATCGTTGGCCATGAGCTCTTAGCTTACTGCCTTGCTGATGCTGGGATATGGGGAACAGCACTCCAATGGTCCTTTCTCCAGGGTTGCAGACAGAGGGTAGCAATTGGAGAGAGGCATTCAACTTGATACCAGCTCACATGTGGAGCCCCATGGGGAGCGGTCCTCTCTCCAATCTCATTTAACATCTTCATGTGACCTCTCGCCCAGCTAGTGTAGAGCATTGGGCTGGTATTTGGTTGAGGTTGACTGAACCAACATCTACTGGGCCCCCCAGAATCCCTTCCCTGACCTGAATCCTGAACTGACCAACATTTGGGGTCACAGTTATATGTTTTACGTTGCTACCACCAGTTATGGAATGTTAGGGAACCATTGTTATATGTTATTACTGTTGTTTATTGACACTTGTTTGACTATTACTGAATCACACTGTACTATGTTTTCCTATGTTCTGTGTAAACTGCCCTGAGCTGTAGTATATAAATATTATAAAAAATAAAATTTAAAAATACTGGGTTTAAAAACAGTTTCTCCAGTGCTATGGAGAGTACTACCTCCTATCCCAACAAAGGCATGACCATCTCTTCTACACAATTGTCATCAGAACAGGAATAGCCCTTGGGACAAAGTAGAATGCCAGAATTTCATCAGGAATGCCACAACTATGATTACACTATATGGAATTGATGACAATATGTCCCTTTTAGTTTCTTGAGTGAAATAATTGGTAATATATTAAACAAACTTCAAATGTATGTAATCTGAAATAATACACAATGGGATGTGGAAAATGATCAGGGCTATGATGCTGTAGTTACATTTGCTTAAATCTCACTGAAATCAAAGGGATTGAAGTGGACTAGTTTTGTACAAGATAGCAGCAGATCCATCCATCCTGAGCAGTTGTCTCTCTTAAAAAACTTAGTTCTAACACACCAGCCCACTGATGTTTTTTTCTTGTAAAAGTTTAATAATATAACTTAATGTTTTAATTTAGAAAGATGTCATCTAAAATGCTATAGAATAAGTCTGAAACACTAAGTAATGCTCATAGGTATGTTAAAGCTGCAGAAATATGTCTCTAATAATCATCTGGCATTAAAAATAATACAGTTAGAATCTCATTAAATCTAAATTGAAAGCTTACTTGGGAAGCAATTTAAAAATAGATATTGAAACCCAAGAATTCACACTCTTCCTTATTTGTTCTCATTACAATGCACACCTAAGAATTTGGTAATTTTTTCCAGGTGTTTGAAAATAAAATAATACTGGTTTACATTTGTAGCCAGTTTCAGATTTTAAAGTAAACAAGGTTCTTGAATTAAAGGACATGGCTTGTCCATGATATATCCCATCTGGGAATGTTTAATTTTAAACACATCATTAAAAAGCAGCCAGTTTAATGTTTTTTAAGAAATTTCCTACCATGGCAAAACATTTGGAGGAAATTTCCTTTTTGTTAGAAACACCAGGAGGAATCTTTTTCAACACTCTAATTCAGTGACAGCCACAATGGGGTGAAAACACAGATGTAGTAAGTAAGAATTACTTAAAGACAAAAAAATCAAGTGTAAAAGCAAAAAGCTAAGAGGACAAGCATGTTTAGGAATGCTGAGGAAAAATACATATGGGCAATAAAGACCTAATACTTGATGTAGGTAAAGATTGTAGGAAGATCCATTTCACACTTGATAATTTTTCTACATAGATATTATTTCAATGTACTCCCCTGGTGTAACCTTAACATCAACTTGGTCTATAAACTTCAGCTGCATTCAGATGTAACTGTTAACCATGCTAAGGACAACTATTTACATACTAGGCTTCTTTCTGGGTTCTCCTTTACCCTCCTTTCTGCATACACAGTTTACTTTTGATTATCGCTGAATTGGAGTCAGTATGGCTTTACTTTAAATCCTGTGCCTGCACTGTGTACCTTTTTAAAATCTGATTTTCTCTTGGGAATCACAGAGTATGTGTTCTGCATACAATCTTCCCCCCCCCCAAAAAAAACACCCAGATAATGTCTCAGCACTAAAGGGTTTTTTTGTGTGCAGCATGGTTGGTAGTTCATCTCAACTTAATGGTCATTTTCACATTGGGCATGTTTTTTTGAAATTTTAAGTAGAGATTCCTCAAGCTGCATTTACTGTCGTGTTGCCATCTTAGCAGACAGTTTAGTGCCCCCCCCTTTCATTGGTGTATAAGCTCCAGTACTTCTTAGGCATTTAAAGTTTCATTCCTCTTCTTTTATTTTACAAGCATGGGTTAGACCTAGCAATCTATGAGCTCTTTAGTAATGTTGCAATGCTGGAGAAGCTTTTCACGTGGATCCTAAATTTGAGAGAAAGAATAGTGAGTAAAGAAACATAATTCACTTCCTCAAGTGGCACCTTTTTTTGCCTGTTTTAGCATCTCTATTGATGAGTTTGCCAAGCATACAACCAACCTCTCAAGCTCCTGGAAAAAGAAAGTGCACCATCATTCCTAATAGTACTGTGGGTCCCAGGGTCTTCTCTTACACCTCTTGGTAAAAGGCTCAAGTAGTATATGATTGTATCTGGATTCTGGTGGAACAATGTGGGGAGGAGAAAGCTGAAGAAAGGAGAACAGAGAGAGTGGCTCTGTGAGGTGGCTAAGGACAGGCAATGTCTGGAGGAATGACAGGGGAAGAAGGTAATTGTGGGCTCCCAGAACTTTCTCAGCACCTTTCTGCCCTGCAGAGCATAACTACAGTATTTGCTGGCGTATAAGACTACGTTTCCCCCCTGAAAAACATGCCTCCAAGTGGGGGGGTCGTTCTATACGCTGGGTGCACTTCAGTTGGGATAGACATATCTGCCCATAGTGGCCCATAGTACTGTATTTTGAGTGGAAATGTTGGGGGATCGTCTTATACGCCCAGTCGTCTTATACACCGGCAAATACGGTAAGTTTGCAGGGACAGGTCTCCCCATGGACTCAGCTCATTTCCAGGTTCTGTTATGCAGTCCTGTTTGAACCAGGCTGCCCAGCAAAGCCTGCAGGGAGAGGTATTCTGGCAAAATAACAGAACACTGTTTGGCAGCCCCCCCCCCCCAGGCATACCCTTTAAACTGGACCATCCAGCAGAGCCCAGCAGAGTCTGTGGGGAGAGGTCTTAATTGTGGGCTGTTAGGCAGTCCAGTTTGAATCAGGCTGCCCAGCAGAGTCTGCAGAGTCTTCTCCTCTCCAGGCTTCTCCCCTCCAGTGGTCCAAGCTTAGCGATTGTGTCATATATTGCTGAATTTATCCTGCTTGTGAAAAATCCCTTAAGGAAGTACCAAGGAAGGGGGGAAGATGCTAGAAGGTGAAATGTGGGTGGTAGAGAATTGTGCAGTAAAAGTGAAGGGAAATGCAGAACAGAGAAACAAATCCCGAAATGACATATACTGTGAAAACATGGGAATATACCAATACATAAATGTTCTGTTCAATGCTATCACTGGTTATTTTTGAAGCATGAATGCAGGTACATGGGTTAACTGAAGTTAGAATTCATCCTGCTTACTGGGATCTTAACCAGGTTTGGTTATGCACAACAGGAAAACTCACAACAAGTCTGCAAAAAAGGTGTTTCATTTTTTTGATTCTGCATGTGCCAGTGGTTACACAATGGAGAAGCCATTGAAGTATTTTTGATTAAGCATTGCACTCAACCCTCATGGTATTTTCTGCATCAAAGTATTATAAACTTTGCTTTGCTACTATTCTTTCCTGTAAGTCGCTTCCAGGGATGCTGTTTATGGCATGCATAAATGTTATCGTGTTTTGTGTCTTTTCCACTGAGCTGTCTTACACCAATGGCTGAACAGAAAGCCCAAGAACTACAATTCCCATGAGGCTCTGACAGCAGCATGTGTTGGTCAGTGACATATAATGGATGAAGTACTCTCCCATTTGAGGAAAGCTCTCTCAAATGCAGAATCTATTACTTCACTCAACTGTGGTATTTAAAAAGATTCTCCTGATAGTCTGACTCTTAGAGGGTATGTGGGACATATACCTGCTCTGGAGCTACTTGGTTAGGGCCCTCCTCCCTTGGAAACACACACACACAGACATACAAAGACGCCCTTCCCTTTCCCTCACCTTTCCACTTACCTGTTGGTTTCCCAACCTCCTTGGTTCCTTCCCCCCTCCCTCACAAACACACAAACATAAACACATGCACAGAGACATACAGAGACTCCATTCCCTTCTCCCCACCCCACCCCCACCTGCTGGTTTCCCAACCTCCTCCTTGGTTCCTTCTCCCTCCCTTATTCACAAGCATACATATACAGAGACGCCCTTCCCTTCCTCTCTCCCATTTCCCCCTTTACGTGTTGGTTTCCCAAGTTCCCTCCCTCCCGAGCAAACACACACACACACTCCCTTTCCCTCCCCCTTCCTGCTTACCTGCTCCTTCACCGCTGACTGAACCCCCATGACTGCCCAGGCTGGAGCATCTGCTGCCAAGTCCTCGGGGGTGGGCCAGTCACTGCATTGGCCCCTGCTGTGTCCGCAGCAGTTGGGTAGGCCTCCAGAGCTGGTGCGGACACTGCCAAGGCCTCAGGAGTGAGGCCTTCAGCCATCTCGTATTGTAATCTCAACTTGAAGCATCTGTTCTTGTTCTCTGGGGTGCTACTGGACTCAGATATAGCTGTTCTACTGCAGATCAACACACCAACTGTATGAAACTGTCATAGCTAAGTGCAGTTAGTGTTTAACCACACCTTTCCATGAGAAGGGAGGGCACGGAGGGAGGCATAAACTGGAATGAGGCTCATACACATTTCCCCTAAATAATAGTTATACTGTGGTAATCTCATTGCAACTGTTAACAGGTGATAATGCTGGGGAAACTTTAATTACCTGACTTCTACAGGTCAAGTTATATCAAAGACACCCCAAACATCCCTGCCTGCTCCCCTTTTCAGCCAGTGGGTGTATAGAATCTGTGCCCACTGCATTTAAATATGCATATTTATCACATCTGGTGGTGTATATGTGCTTACAAATGTTATATCCATACAGGAAAATTGTCACATATGAAACAGTCATGATTTAGCTGTACTCCATACAACCTAACCTTAGGCCACAGTGTAACACATTCTAGTTCAAAATGAAGATTTCCTGAGATCATGGGCTTAGGTGTGGTACAGTTTTCAGTTTTGCAATGCGAAAACTGGCACCAGAGCCACCTCATACCACTGCTGCCCTGTGGAAATAGTTGTATGAATTGGCTTTGAGTGACCCTAAATCAGCGGTTCTGAACTTTCTGGGGCAATGACCCCAACTTCGGCGGCAGGCATGCGGGTATGCGTCGTGTGCACACAGGCACGGGCACATGGGCATGCACGTGCAGGTGCACAACAATCAAGGTGTCGTGGAGCCGACGAGTGCCGTGGCTCTGCTGCCTCCACCTGCCGCTGCCGCCAAAGTTGGGGTCGCAATTCATGGAAGAGGTTACCCTGGGGAAACGCCTCTCCCTCCCCAGCTGCTGCGCCTGGCCTCCGCGAGACAGAGAGAGAGAGTGCAACTGGGAGGGACAGGTGGGGAGGACACCCCAGCACAGGCACCACGCCACCTCCCTGCCTGCAGGCTGCAGAGGAGATGGTTGACTCCGGGATACTTGGGGCCTCTTGCTTGTGCCCCCGGGTCAGCTGGGGCTCCTCGAGGAAACAGGAGGCGGTGGGTGCAGCAGGCGGTGGACACTCTTTCCCCCTTCCCCGTCCTGGCGAATGGTTGCTACCATGCATTCCTCAGGGCTGTCAGTCACTCAGGTGGCAGGCGTTCTGGTGTGCCACTTGCACCAGTGGCAGTAGCAGGAAGCTCTGGGAGAGTGCAGACAGGAGGGGAGTGAAGGTAAGGGAGGGTATCCATTTGGGAGGGAAAGGAGAAAATGGGGGGTGAGGAGGTCTGCCTGCACCAGCTCCACCAACCACCACCGCCGCTCACCTCCACCTGCCACCGCTGCAGTTGCCACCACAGCAGCCAGCAATGGGGTGACCCTGCGGAAGGGGCCAAGCGACTCCAAATGGTGTTAGGACGCTGAGGTTGAGAACCACTGCCTTAGATCAAGCGACTGTTTATTTGAGTCTTTTTAAAAATTCCAGTCTACTCTTCTCAGCCTACTGAATCTGGCATAGTATGCTGGGCTACAAGTCCAGGATTCATAAGGAGCACTGAGACTGTAGTGTGTAATATGACATACTACAGTATGTAGTATGTGGACTGTAATATGAAATACACAAGCAGTAGCACAGAATTGTACAGCACACAGAGAGGTGAAACTACCTCTTTGATGTCAGGGACGGTTAGCCTGAAAGATGATAAAAGTGGAGACTTGTGTTTGATTTTGTACCTATTCTGTAAGGAAGCACAAAGATTGACTTTCAGTCACCTGTGAACCATATGTTGGAAGCAGTCATTTGCAGCTAGCTTTGGAGGAAGCATTCTCAAATTTCTTAAAACACACACAGGAACCAGAGCAGCTTTTGCAGATGCACCACAAAACAATCTGCTGTAGTGGAAATGTCAAAGACCTGAGTCTGCAACCTCAACATTATTTACGTAGGAATAAGACCTACTGAAACCAATAAGTGGGCCTTAATGTATAGTGAATATAATTAGGAATGAGCTATCTAGTTTTAACCCTGATTGGTCCTGCTAAGTGCTAGCCTTTAGTATCTTATGGGGTCTTCTCAAGTGAATAGAGTGGATCCAAATATGTTTATATCTTAAAGTGTTTTACGGTCTTTTATATCTCTTATCACACATTATTAAAATATTGTCCTAAATGTAAAACTATGGTTGATTACTTAATGACATTGACTGTTTTTAATTTTATTGAGATCAAATTAAGAACGTGGCATTTTAAAATGCTTTAATATGCTAAACAACTGGAATCACATGATGGCATCCTGGAACATCTTCAGAGTTTTCCACCTGCCTGACTGCAAAGCAGATGATTAAGTCTACATGCCACGTAGCTCTCACCATCACCTTTCTGACCCTTTGACATAGTACAGCTTACAGCGCATAAAAAATGTAATAGTGTTCATCATGCAGACACTCAGAGCTTATTGCCATCTAGTATTTTCAGGTTCTGGGTCAGCTGCTACTGTTTCTTTCCTTTTCTATTATAGCCACTTCTTCCTTGCTAGGGAAAGGAAAGACAGGGCTTTTAGAGCAGAAAATGGGGAGCATTTATCTAGTAGTGAAGTCACAGAGAAACCTCATTTCTTATAGATGGAGGTAGTCACTGCAAATCAAAGGGTTATTCTACATGCACAAAAATAATCTATTTTGCCATGTGTACACATTTTGCTAACTTACACGAGGGCTTTTGGTCCGATTTTGAATGTTATTTGAAAGTGCCCCCCCCCACTTATCATTGTGGTATTTCCATGCACTGCCTGGGTTTTGTAGTGAGCCAGTTTAGTGTAGCAGTTAGGAGTGCAGACGTCTAATCTGGCATGCTGGGTTCGATTCTGCGCTCCCCCTCATGCAGCCAGCTGGGTGACCTTAGGCTCACCACGGCACTGATAAAGCTGTTCTGACCAAGCAGTGATATCAGGGCTCGCTCAGCCTCACCCACCTCACAGGGTGTCTGTTGTAGGGAGAGGAAAGGGAAGGCTGCTGTAGGCCGGTTTGAGACTCCTTCTGGCAGAGAAAAGCAGCATATAAGAACCAACTCTTCTTCTTCTTCTCCCCATTTTTCCTGTGACATTTCTAATACATGGAAAGGCACCCATTAAACAGAAAAGTGAGCCTGGAACTTCCTGTTGTATTGTTACAAAGCCAGAACAATGTGTAGATCAAATATCTGGATTCCTAACTGTCTTTTTAAAGAAGTAAGTCTATACTAGTAGGGATGGGAACAAACTGGGGAAAAACAGTTCAGTTCCATACATGTTTTGGGGTGTGCTTGGTCCACGAACCACAAACCATCATCAACTTTTAGGGGACAACAAATTACCATAATTGACGCAGCCATTTTGACAGGCACAAGTTCAGGGGGCTCAAGGATGTATAGAATGGATCTTGTCCAAGCTAAAGACATCAAAGTCACAGGGGACCTCCCACAGATACTCCTCTACATGCCTTCCAAGCCCCACCCCCGTCTCCATTGCTTTGAAGTTTTGAGCGGAGACTGTCTGGAAATTTAGCATTTCATGAACTTGCATAAAACTTTAGAAACAGCTTGAAAGTTTTTGCTTGTTGACCCACCAAGAACTTCACTTCATGAATCAGCCTAGATTTATCACAAACTTGTGTTCATGAGCCAGTTCATGCCCATCCCTACTCTACAGTCCCTTTTTGTTGCGGATATAAGAGGGAAATCTTTGAAATGAATTGGGATAGATCCTAACGCTAAAAAAAAGAAAGCGGAGACTTCTGAGTACCTGATTGACAAATTATGACATAATTAACAATATTAAATTACTGGCTTTAAAAGCCCTCTGATGGCAAAGGGGAGGAAGTGACTGTCGTGGACAAGAACAGGAAAATCTGAACTATCCCACCCATTCAGCAGCTGTCCAAACTTTGCTGAGACCTTCCCAAATTTTTGTCCTAAAGCTGATCTGAGAAAGATCAAAGAATAGTTAGGGAAACTCTCAAGAGGTGCATGAATGTGCCATGATGTTGTGGAGAACCCAGAGAATCCATTTTCCAGAAGCATAGAACTTGATGTGAATTACTGATGTGGAATTACTGATGTGGAATGGCACCAGAGATCTCAGTGGCCTTCCCACTTAGATATATTAAGAAGTGTTGGAATTCAGCCTCTGTTTCCAATCCCAGTTCAGTCTGACTCTTGTTTGTGGTCAGTTCAGTTGGCCCCCCAGCTGTATGTGCTGCATTGCTGGGGGAAGGCATGTGGATGTTGCACAGGATTGCTAGCTCAGCCCTGGCACCTGGTGGAAGATTGCAGAGGCAGGGTTTTAGCTGATTGGCCTCATGCAAATGCTATTTCTTGCTATTTCAGTCAAAAGTGATGTTATTACATTGCTAGGATTTTGTGTGATTCCTGGAATGTTGTGGTGGAGTGATTGCATCACTTTCAGTTCATGTCAGGAATGGCAAAACACTGATTCACCCTCCAGTGTTCTGCTGCTGTCATGCTGAGTGGTGGTGGGAAACAGGAGCCATGGCACATGGGAAATGGCAACCTAGTGGTTCACAGCTATAGTGCTCCTGGCAGCCACAGTGGTGTCAAAGTGAGCTGTAAGCACCACCCAGCATTGCCTGGAGAAGAGTGTAAAGGTACTGTGGGAGCAAGGACTCCTGATAAGGCCTGGAGTTCTCCCAGAATTATAACTGGTCTTCAGACTACAGAGGTCAGTTACTCTGGCAGAAGAGTTGCCAGGCTGAACCTAGCAATTGGCAGGAGGGCTCATGTTGGAGAGATGGGGTGTTTGTGTGACAGTGATATTGCCAGCATCACTACATCACTTTGAGATACAACATAAAGGGTAGCTCTAGGAAAGATTTTATTGGTAGAATCTTAGCCTAAGGTAATTATGCTTCCAGCCACAGACCCCTATGCTCCTTCCCCTCGCCTCTTGGATTTCAAGAGAGTTTGAATCTCTCCCAGCCCCCTCTCCACATTTTTCTCCCTATTGTACTCTGAACGCTTTTATACGTTAAGAACATCTAAAATCTGGTCATTTAATAGATACCTACACAAGGATGAAACTCACCCTTTGATTTCTCTGAGCGGATTTCCTACATCTTGTGTGGAACAAGCGGCAGCTGGCTGTCTTGCTGGTGAATATGAGCTGCCTTCTTCTTTTTCATTGGCTTCTGATTTGTAGGGCTTATTCATAGGCAGTAACATGAGAGTTTTCAGGGGGTGGTTCATTCATTTCAATCTCTCTTCATTTTATATAAGGAGGATGCCACTGCACTGAAAAAGCTCTCTAGTGCCTTCTCAATTATTCAGAGGCTACTTAGAAGCTAAACAAAAAATCCTCCCCTGCTAAATTATTAACTGCAGTGTGTTTTTATGGCTAAAAGGACAATGTCATTAGGTATGCATTATAAAGCTCAACAGGTCAGCTTCAGCACAGGCGCCTCAAAATGATTCTGCCTTGAGTTTCGTATTTTTCAAAGAAAATGTCTTCATGCTTGATGATAATTTCTATGAATTGCCTAAATCCATTAGGAATCAAGCACAATGGTTGGAAAATGGGGACATAACAACCACAAAGAATGGTTGGGGTTACAATGGGTAGTAATCTTGGCTTCACCTGAGTAAGCCCTGCAGACCTGTCTGCATTTACCTACATCCAGTAGGATTCAGTTGCACAAATAGATGCATTGGACTGGTAAGTGTAGTGCTGTCAAACCACCAATTTAAAATTGCCCGGGCCTGAATGAACAGTGCTTTGAGCTAAGGGCTGATTTGTATGTGACTGTGGTCACACATAGTGGCTGTGTCAACCTATAAACATTATAGTTCACCTTGTGGATTTGATTTCTGTTCTGGTGTCATCATAAATATGGACTGGTTATCTAGTAAGGGACAATATAAGAATAACTCACCATAACATTAACACAACTGGTTGATACTTGGATGAGAGATCTCCAAGGAAGTCTAGGAAGGCAACGGCAAACCACCTTTGGATTTATTTTGCCTTGAAAATTCTATGGGGTTGCCATAATGGGGCTGAAACATGATGGTGTGCACATCAGAGAGAGAGTCACTGCAAAATAACTTCTTAAATAGGCATGTATCAGTATCTCCTGGCCCTCCTGCAGCTATTTTGAGAGCAAACAGCCCTCTCCTGTATTGATTGTAGAGTGCTAAGTACAGTAAATGAAAGACTGGTTCAACACTAGTGATGGAGAATTCTAGGTTACTAAAGAAATCTTCTTGTTAAGCAATTGAGATGGGTGAGCTGGACCCAGATAAAATGGGGCAATATCCCCACAACAGGTGGGGATGTAATGAGTTTCAACAGTCTTCATAAGCTGATCTATTAAAGTTATGTGTTGATAGAAAAGCAATAAATAATTATTAGTCTTCTGATTGGCATGCAGTTACTTTAGAAAAGATTATTATATTTCCAGTTATTATTATATTTCCAGTTATTGTGATTTTTATCTGTTTTGCACTGGCCTTTGCCTATAGCAAGATTGGTTTTATTTTAAATTACTGATTGTGAATTGCCTTGAGAGCGTTATTGGGGGAAGTGTGGTATATAGCCACTGGACTTCACAATGGCATTGTGGAGTGATTTAAAGCAGCCTCCATGGAGTTATATATAACACATAAACCAGCCGTAAGCATAGTTTGTCACACACATTATTTAGCTTGACTTGTTCCCAGTTTACCGACTTAGTGAATGATTTACATTGTGGACGATGGATATAGCAGGTAATTTTATCCAATAGTAAACCAGCTGCATTTCACAGTTTGAGACTGAGCTTGTTCACAAGCGTGTTACACTAGTGATGGAGTTAAGGTGGGACAGTCTAATGCATTCTCAACAGACTGCCATGTCCCTGTTGCTGTATTATATCACTTCGGATTGAAAGGGGATAGCTAAATGTTTGTATGTCCCTGGATCCTTCATAAAAGCTCCCTGAGCATTGTAAAAACCCCACAAGTTCTTTAATACTAATACTTTTAGAGTTGCCAGCTCTGAGTTGGGAACTACCTGGAGACTTTGGGGGTGCAGCCAGGAGTGGGAGGGATTTGGGGTGGGGTGGGACCTCAATGGAGTCTAATGCTATGGAGTCCACCCTCCAAAGTAGTCATTTTCTCCAGGGGAACCGATCTCTTTAGTCTGGGGATGAGCTATAAAATAAGGACTAGAATCCCTAAATTCTCTTAACAAAACAAAAGTTGCACCATTATGTAAAAAGCTTCATGATGTCATCAAGAGTATTATTTTTTGAGACTCGATTAAAGATTCAACATGCCTTAAAATAAAGTTCTTTAACTTTTAATTATGTTTGTATACCAGTGTAGCATAAGGATCCTGTCATAATAGTACCTCTAACTATAATGAATCAAAGCACATGTGAAACAAGGTATGATGGAGCAAGATGAGTGGCACCCAGAGCCACCTCCTCATGTATAGTACACTGAACTCTTTTTCTGATGCCGAGAGCAAAGGATCACCAAAATTCCTTACACACCATTTAAGGCTCTGCTTTGAAAGTTAGCCCTGCGTCACCCAGCATGCCACTTCCCAAATTGAGGCTTTCTTAGGAAGAAAACTGAAATGTAGTGCAAGTAGCTCCGTTTGGTGTCAGGGGAGACTTTCAGGGTGTCTGGAAAGGCATGTGCCTAAGAATCTTGAGGCTGAAAAATCAAGGAACGTGACTTACTAACATTAGTGCCCACCTCAGCACACAGCGCTCTTTCCTCCATTCTCTTACCAACCAATTTCGGGAATGCTGATAGTCTTGCTCCACAAGCTAAAAGATTGGGACTATATATGGGCCACGGCTCTCTGTTACTCCTGCTCCAGTTTGCTGTCATGTTTTCAGCTCTGCCAGTCCTGTCTCCTGTCTCATTTGTATGGGGAAACAGGACAGAACAACCACGAGTGCCATGGAAGTCTTTCCTTTAGGGAGGGTATTCCCTCTAGGTCAGGGGTAGTCAAACTGCGACCCTCCAAATGTCAATGGACTACAATTTCCAGGAGCCCCTGCCAGCATTTGCTGGCAGGGGCTCCTGGGAATTGTAGTCTATGGACATCTGGAGGGTTGCAGTTTGACTACCCCTGACCTAGGTAATGCTGTCAATGAACCAGCAACCTGGTGGAAATAAATCAATGAGTTCTTCTGCCTAACATTGTGTATGCCTATCTCTCAAGTCTCAGTGCCTACTGGCATATGTTCATGTGGCAGAACAGAAGTATGATGAGAAGTGTGTTCCTCTGAAGATGCATGCCCAGGTTGCTGGGGACTGCATTCTGTAGCCACTCACTTCCTTGGTTTTCTTATTCACATGGCAAAATCCAGGAGGTGAATTAATACGGTAGTGCAATATCCCATAAGGTGCATCCTGTCTAAACAAGCTCCCTGTTTTGAAGCAAATATTTCATCAGGACGTTTTCACTCATAACGACTGACTTGGATAGTAATAGCTTGCCCTCATGAATCTGACTCTCATTTTTACATCTGAGAAACATATGAAGAGCATTTCAGGTACTGGAACTTAAAAAAAAAGTTAACCAAACAGTAATTATTTGGCACAGACGTCAGAATTTTGTGGGTGTGTGAAAATAGGCTCTACAGTGTATCCGGGTTCAGTGTGAATCCCCTCTTCCGAGTTACCAGTACAGTGTGCCTTAGCCCAGACCTTAGTGAGAACCCCGTCCACAAGCACCTTTAAGATTATATTTTAATTGTATGGGCTTTATATTGGATCAGAGCTGATTTGGGAACCAATTTTGGCTTAAAACATCCTAACATTGAAATAAATAAATTGAATAACAGTCAGCTCATGATCGTTAGTTTTTCCCACTACCCATTCCAATATTTCATGTGTCATGTTTTTCTCTTTTGGATTACCACCTTGAAAACCTGTCTTCAGACATACTTCTTCTGCAGTCCCCATGTTCACACTTTACTCCTTCCTCATTTCCTTTTTCATTATTCCCTTTTTTTGTGTGCGTTTATGTGTCAAACCATTTGCTTTTTTGCTATTTTGCACATACACGTGCACTCACATACCATTACCACTGCTCATTTCATGTTCCTCTTTCTATGAGACAGATTATAAGAAATCTATTCTTAGAGTTCCAGGCTTTTTCCTTGACTTTGTTTGATATGGTAGAGACAATATTGGAAGATTCAGGTCCATATCCTTAGCTGTATGCTTGAGTTGGGCAAAGTTCCTTGTAATACTTCCATTGTTGAAAAATTCTTTGGATTTTTCTTTTGATTGCTTCAGGCTTCTCACTGTAAGTGTTTGCTGTTGGGTCAAGGGAAAAATTGGTGGTCTTGACTCACTGGTGCAAAAGGGGAAGGATCCATTAGGCTGTTGCTGTGACAGTCCCATCCATGAGATCTTTTTAGTTAATGTGTCCCTCAGGGCAACTTGTCTTAGCCTTGGTAAGAGCTGTGGTGTTTCCACCACCAAGAGAGTACTGCTGTCTTTTTCTTGGTATTGCCATGTTGGAACTGGAAAGTTCTCATCCATTGTTTTCAAAAGAGTTTTGACTCTTGTGTCTTGAAAAGCCAAAGGACTCTGGTTGACAGTTCCATTTTCAACTGTTAGTCTATTCATACACGACATCGAGGACCTCTGAACCTGGCTGTTCATGGAATTTGCGGTGTTATTTTCCAAATTTGAAGGTGGTTTCTCAAACAAATGTAATTTTTTGGCTTCTGCAAAATCCACATTTTCTTGAGCATCCGGCAATGTGTGATTTACTGGCTCACGTGAACAAAATTTATTTGGCGATTTAGGTGGCTCAAAATGAATCAATTCTCTGTCTGCAAACTTGGAAACTAAAAGGAACATAGAATATATATCAGTGGTTTCAGAAGTTATAACTGCAGCCAAGAACAAAAAAATGTAAATTGTGTGTTCCACTTCTGTTGGGTGACTAGACGTCAATATGACTATAAGGTCTTGGAAGGTGCAATTCGAAAATGAGAATAATAGTGGCACAGTCTATAACTATGTGTTGATGGTAATGTTGCCTCAAGAACTTCCAAGATGTTGTTGCTGTCAATAGAGCAACCTGCCCTGACATGTTGTGATTTGCAAGGTATCAATTATATTCATTCTAAGAGAACTGGTATTAATTATGTATACATATACCTTTTAGTTAGGAAGGCATGCTATAGACAGGATCAACTTTCAAGCAGAATACTCTGTAGTTACTGATTTAGAGGGGAAACAGATTTGGAAAAGTTATCTCATAGAAATAAACAATTCATGGGTCAAAAACAGCTACAATAAAACACGTCCAAGAGCCAGTTTGGTGTAGTGGTTAGGAGTGCGGACTTCTAATGGCATGCTGGGTTCGATTCTGTGCTCCCCCACTTGCAACCAGCTGGGTGACCTTGGGCTCGCCACGGCACTGATAAAACTGTTCTGACCGAGCAGTGATATCAGGGCTCTCTCAGCCTCACCCACCCCACAGGGTGTCTGTTGTGGGGAGAGGAATGGGAAGGCGACTGTAAGCCGCTTTGAGCCTCCTTCGGGTAGGGAAAAGCGGCATATAAGAACCAACTCTTCTTCTTCTTCTTCTTCTTCTTGGCCAACTGTTGACACTGTGGAGGGCGGCTGGAAGCAAGTGTGACCGCTCAGTGGCCCATCGGTGGTGTGTGTTGTATTAAAGCAGCACACGCAAATCAGCTGGCAGGTATGTTGCAGATATGCTGCAAGCTCAGCCTGTGATGATCACCAGAGTCTTGGAGACCACCTTAAAATTACTCAGCTGGAGGTTGCAGCAAGAAGCAGCTCACATTCTAGGCCTCCATTCAGAGGGAGGCTTCCTGTGAGGGTACCCTGTCAAGAGCAGTTGGCAGCAGATGCTCCTTTCAGCTGCCCTGACAGAGGAGTGCTTGGCCTCCAGGGTGAATTTTATATGAGCAGCCACTGCTGGTCATGCTGCAAGACAGAATGGAGGCAGCACCTGAGTCTCAGGAGCTGCATTCATGTTCCTTGGATAGGATGTCATGGTGCAAGGTGGATGGGCTCTTGGCTCTGTTATGCAGGGAGCTCAATGGGCCGGGTGCTCCTGAGGCTACCACAATTTAGCCAGGCCAGGATGCCATACTGGTGACACATGCCTTGTAGCTTTTTAACTTGGTATTGGAAGACCAGGTGTGTGTGTGGGGCAGAATCTCCTTGAAACAATGGGAGTGAAGAAACCCAATTATAGATTGGGAGTTGGACTGGTGGTTCACAGTATGTGGACTTCCTGGCAGATGAGTTCATTCTCCCGGGGCAATGGGGTTCATTGGTTGGTCCAGGTGCAACCTCTGGTTGCATGGGATATTTAGCAGCCCAACTGGAATGGCTGCAGTTGGGAGGATTGGTGGGAACAGGGCCATCGGCCTCATTCTTTGGTGAGTTTGCATGAGATGGAGCCTGTTGGCAGGGAGTCCAGTGTGCATTTGGACTCCCTGGGGTTCTGGGCCTCCATATGAGGCAGCATGTAAACAGGCATAGCTGACCCAGTGGGGTGGCCAGGGGCTTGTTGCCAGGTGGCCTGGGGGACAAGCAACTGAGGTTTGTGCACAATTGGCTCTCCCACTTAGGTCGCTCCTTTAGCAGCAGGCTCCAGTAGGCAAGTGATCTCCAAGTGAGGAATGGTGAGGGTCCCCAGGGCACTTCTGGACTCCATGGGTTTTGGTGCAGTCTGCTGACTGCGAGGTCAGGCTCCCTCTCCCATGCCGTGCCAACCCTCCAGTGGGGAGGTAATAAAGCTGTGGCCTTGTTTATGCCCAACAGTGGTGTGTCACATCTTATTCCAGAGCAGAATGCCATCCTGCAAGTCAGCAACAAAACACCCTACCCTAAAACCTGCTATATTTTAAGGACATTTATTGAAATTACGTTTTTTTGTCTTCTTTATACTCCTTGACAAATGTGGATAGTCCTCATAAAATGTGGAGTGTCCTTTTAGAACACAGAAATGGGGTCTGAGAAAAGTTCAGATTCCCATTTCCTTGTGTTTTAAAGTCACGTGGACTGAATTATACATATATGCACACCATTCAAGAAATGTGCGTATGTTGTATTTAGATATTCAAACCCAAGCCAAAGTATAAAGCAGGGAATGCCTCTAAGGGTCTTCAGCCCAGACAGTGAAAGCTGCGCAGGGCCCTGATTTGTACTGTTGCTATGTTGTTCTATTTTCTTGGCTGACATCTGGGGACTGACATTCGTATCAGTCTTCTGAAGAAGCAATGATGAATACCTGTTTTTTGACCATCTGTTTACTTTAAAAGGCTGCAACAGTGTGGAGAGCCTGGTTAGAATTTGCAAAACAGTGCTGGGATGATCCAAAGAGAAATCCTATTAAGGCCTATACAGTTGGGTTTATGTTCAGGAAACTGTTCTGAGGATTGCACTGCCAATCATGCATCTCTTAGACTCATTATGCACGGAGGGGAAGGTCTGCCTCAGAGCTGGAACGACGGCAGTGGAAATCCCCGATAATGCACGCTGCTGGCAGAGGCCGAGTGCAGGTTTGACACAGGCCGCTGAAAAACCCGTGTTAGGGAAACACGGAAGAAAGCAAAGCCTTCTGCCCGGCCAGGGCACAACCAGACACAGTGCCGGAGAGAGAGCATGCATAATCAGGGAGGGCCGCTGCCCAGCGCTCCATCCTGTGGTCTCCATCCCCTCAACTGCTGTGGGCTGCTGTGCCCTCCCTTTTTATTATTATTATTATTATTATTATTATTATTATTATTATTATTATTATTATTATTATTATTATTATTAGATTTATTACCCGCCACTCCCTTGTGGCTCGTGGCAGGTTACAACAGTATAAAACCCCATAAAATCCATTAAAATCCAATTGACACATCTGCAATTAATAAGCTACCTGGCAAGAGCGGCTAATCGACTACCCATTCCCCCACTAGCAGGTGTAGAGGGGATACTGATGGTACCTGTCTCTAATCCCAATCCTCAGGTCCCGGGGGGGCATAGATGTTAAGCCTGGTCTCAGCCGTAAACCTGGCGGAAGAGCTCCGTCTTGCAGGCCCTGCGGAATGATGGAAGGTCCCGCAGGGCCCGCAGCTCTCCCGGGAGCTCATTCCACCAGGCGGGAGCCAGGACCGAAAAGGCCCTGGCCCTGGTCGAGGCCAAGTGTGCGTCCCTTGCCCTCTGTGTCTGCTGGCTTGCCCCCCCTTCCATTTCCAGCAGTCTGGATGCACCGAGCGAACCCACCATACGTGTCGTCTGTGCATGTGTGCGCCCTCGGCAGCCCGGCTGTTGGGCGCTTCCAGTGCAGCGGCTTGCTTGATAGGCTGGGTCCGGGAAGCCCCGCACTGTGTTCCAGTCCCATTTGCTCTGCATTGCCGTCTCTTCGGCCGTCACCCCTGGCTGCTCCGGGCGTTGCTGCCGTGCCGTTTGTACACGGCTTGCCCCGCAGCTTCCTCCTCCTCATCTTCCATCAGACCCCCACCCGCCATAGCAGTGGCCGTGCATAATGGGTCTCTGTGTCTCACCAGTTCTGAGCTTTTTTCACATAATTGTTACAGCTGATAATCTCCTCTCCCCCTTTATATCGTTGGTGAATGCATGATTAAACAGAAATGTAATGTAGGAATAAGTGCTAGGCCTGTTAGTTACTTTTCATCACAGTCCCATTCCCTTGAAATAGTATAAAGGTATAACATTCTGTGATTAGCAAGACAGGCGATATGTATTACCTTCAGGTAAGATTTCTTGGTTTTCCAAGGTAATGGCAATTTCATCTTCCTGGACTGCATATGGCGTTTCTGTGTTCAACACAGAAGGAAATGTTTTACTGTCCTGCATTTTCATGTTTTCTGCAGCAACTTGTTCTGTCTTTTGAGAAACTGGAATATCAACCTCCTGGCCTAGGCTTCCAAGTGGTTTGCCATCATGCTTTTCAGATACACTTTCTTTCTGCAAACACACACAGGTTTAATAAACATAGATGAAAAGAAAGATCAGATGATAAATTAAACATGGGAAGTTTAGGCAGCTGATTTTAGCCCTGCAAATACTGGCGTAGTGATTTCAGAGTATGGAATTGGATCTTCTTATTTTTGCAATTAATAATCTCTATGCAATTAAACTAGTAGTATAAAAACTGGAGTCATTATATGAAACTCTTGTTCCCCAAAGGTACTTGGCAGATACTGATGTTCATGGAATGATGCCTCTATTGTTTTATTTAAAATGTATATTTAACCAGTTAAACAAGCCACAAAGCCTGGTCATAGAAATATAAGAATTGATTTTCTGTATCAGAGCAAGGCACCCTTTGTCTAGCAAAATAGTTTTCAACAGCATGTGCCTTACAGAATCGCACTATGAGCTGTCTTTGTGCGGTAAGAATTAATACAAATCTTATATTTGCCGTTCACTAAAATATGATTGTATTTGTAGCATGTACATAGCATTATGTTATGGAAGTCCTGCAATTAATGTTACTTCAGATATGCGACACTGTCCAGAAAAAATCAGATGGGACTCTTACTAAAAACAGTAAAATCAGATACAGTTTTGGCAAACCTAAAATGCATTAATTTCAGCTGGATTGTTGATTTCAGCATTTCTTTCAGGGAAAGAGGAGTAGAAATCCAAAATGAGGCTAAAACAAGGGATATCTGCTAATGTTGAAATGGCCTAAGGCTTGCTACAGACATTAACAGGCTTCATTTCTTTCTTTCAAACCAGTAATTAGTTCAAACACTTTGTTTTTGGAAGTAACTGCCCAGTCATTGCCCCTGGATACATTTTTTTGATATTTAAATCATTACTCCAAACTAGTCCATGTGTGCTGTTCCTGGACCTACAACATGCACCCGGCATTGTATGCTGGCTCATCTTGCTGCTGCTTCCATCTTTATCGGACTTCTCCATATTGCAGATGCTAAATATTAAACGTTTGGTGACCCAAAATATACCCTTTTCACAGCATCCCAACTCTTTACTTTCTTCTATGCTCTTTCATTTAAATATCATGATTGTGTGTTAGGGACTTTTATTTTCCAATAAAAAATCCTTTTTGATTCATTTCAGTCTGCCTCTGCCTGAGTTTTCTGGCTGGGATCTGTCCCTTGAATACATAGGTGGAGTTATCGCGCTGGTTACCCATCTTGCCAAGCAAAGTTTCCTAGAACTGATATTTCTCCCACATATTCAGGAGTCAGTCTATAGTACATGGTTACAATTGTTTTGTACCATTTTAACTCTCATGGCTTCCTCCCAGATATCCCAGGACTTATAGATTTATGAGGATGCTATGGAATATCCATACTACTCCTGCTCATAGAAATACAGACTAGAGAAGAGAGAGTGGCTTTTCAACCTGTTTAAATCAGCATTGCACATATATGTTCTAACAGCCCTACTTTGAGCTCAGTAACCAATGAGGTTTAGTATCAAACTTTTGTGACCCTTTTTTTTTAAATAGCAAAGATATTCCTTGTTGGGCTAACATAATAAATAAAAAAACAACAACTACAAGGTTTAGATTTACTGGCCATCCCTATGCTTACATATATTATAAGTTGCAACCAAACAGTTGCAAAACAAAAACTAAAACAAAAATATCCTATATATTCTTTTTATGGAACTCCTGTAAAGAGCATTCATTTAGTTTTAGTTTTTTTTTTAAGTACTTCTAACACCATATACTACCTCAATGGGGAACATGAGATGACATTAGAAATTTAGCCACAAGCAATCAAAGTGTCTCCCAGGATTTACATACTCCTGGTTAAGAAAACAAATTTTCATCTTGGAGTTTGCAGACTGTCACCTTATATACAGCAAGCTTGCTGTGGTTCATTTTATAACCAGGCCTCTTAAGAGCTAATTGGTTAAGCACCTGGGCAGGAAACTCTTTGGCAGGAACACTATTTCTGCAAGGCTTAACTATAAAGTTTTGGATGGCAAATTGTAATCATTAGGCTCTCTTTTCTACAACAGAACACATAAAATGTATGTAGATTGCTTGAAGAATTCACAGTGCGTTAAAGTACAGGCCATGTTTTATGTTGCTCCTATAATTTACAACTTGAATCTAACCACAAAGGGAGGAAAAATCCCTATTGGTCACCTGTAGCGATTTAAAAGCCAAATTTCCAGTATGCTTCTATATGAAATCAAATCACTATCATGGCTAAAATCAAATTTTGTGAGACCGAGTGTTTAAAGTCAGGATTTTAGAAAGTGAGATCTTAAATTTTAATAAAGTCAACTAGATAAGTATTTTGTTGGACAACCTAAGCACAGTTAAATCTTAATTGATGTAAGGGAATAAGATGTCTTCCTCCTTGTTCTTCATCTGTATTGTGGGAAATCATATTTTATACACTGCTCAAATAGTAATACTGTAAAGGTATCCCCCGTGCAAGCACCAAGTCATGTCTGACCCTTGGGGTGATGCCCTCTAGCATTTTCATGGCAGACTCAATACAGGGTGGTTTGCCAGTGCCTTCCCCAGTCATTGCCGTTTACCCCCCAGCAAGCTGGGTACTCATTTTACCGGCCTTGGAAGGATGGAAGGCTGAGTCAACCTTGAGCCGACTGCTGGGATTGAACTCCCAGCTTCATGGGCAGAGCTTTCAGACTGCATGTCTGCTGCCTTACCACTCTGCGCCACAAGAGGCTCTTAGTAATGCTGTAGCACTTGGAAAATGTGAAATATCCACTCCCTCAACTCCCATTGCACATCTATCTGGGCTTTGTATGATGTATGATTAGGTGAATGCCAGGGCTTTCTACTAAGAAAAGGGAGCTGACATGACTGGAGTGAGCTTGGAGGACAACTCACAACAAATTTTTGGTAACATCTGATAGAATACTGATGAGGGCCTATGAGATGGCGATGAAAGCAGTAAAGAGAGACTTTTATTCAGCTTGCATCATGTTTGCGAGCTTACGCTCAGTGCAATTATTTAGGGTAGTTCAGTCCCTTTTAGCCCTTGAGGAAAGGCACCAAAATGATAGACAACTGGACATAAGATATGAGGCCTTTGCGAGCCATTTCGCAAATAAAATCTCAATGCTCCACTGTGACCTTCCCCCCAACCATTGACACAGTAACAGGAATAAGGCCTCTTTGCTGCCTTTGGAGGGAGTATTTGATGGCTTCAGGTGGCTGACTCTAACTGAAATCGATAGATTCCTTAAAACGAGTGGTGAGAGAGTAGGAGGCCCTCTTTGAGAGACCATCAACCTCTCCCTCTCAACTGGAGAATTTCCAGAAAGTTTGAAGGAGGCTGTGGTTCATCATACTGGGGGGGGGGGGAGGGAATGGATCCAAGGGACCTTACCAACTAACACCTCATCTCACATTTAGCATTTCTGGGGAAGGTGGTTGAGAGGGCTGCTGCAGACCAACTGCTAGCGTACATAGATGAATCTTCAGTCTTGGATCCATTCCTGGCTGACAATAGGAAGGAAATGACACTGGTTGCCCTGATGGATGACCTCCAGAGACAGCTGGACCAAAGTGGGTTGGCACTGCTCATGTTACTGAATCTCACAGCAATGTTTGACATAGTCATCCACAAGCTTTTAGTTCACTGCTTTGCTGACGCCGGAATATGGGAACACCCAAGGGATCCTCCCTTCTAAATTCTCACGCAGATAGGAGAAACAGTACCCATTTTATGGGCAACTATATACAGTAATTCCAGAGTTAGATTGAAATAACTGCATATAGGAAGGCACTGTCAACGTCAATTACAGAGGAAGTTCAGGGGATATGGCTTGGTGAGTATGTTACTGGGCTGGAAGAAAAATTCGGAAAGCACTGGGGGGGTATTCATTTATGTATTTAGGATATTTTAATGTCACCTCTAAAATTCAGCATTAAAAGCCATTTTCCCAATTAAAAACAGTATTAAGAAGGAAAATACTCCATGCAGAGCAGCAAAATGGCTTGGAGCGGAGGGAGGCTAGTGCCCTTCCTGTCTTTGTAGCAATTCCCCAAGACTCTTTGGGTTCTTGTATTTTTAAAAAGCCATTCTTTGCATCTCCTACGTGGCTGTAGGGAACCTGAGTTGGGTCCAGCATGGACAGACCTAACTTGTTAAAAGCTTGAATATGTAGCTTTAATTATTGTATTCATTTTACAAAATTTACACAATGTCTTTTTGCCCCAGTATCGCTGGTGATTCCCCCTACCCATTAACATCCTGGGACCTTTTTTGTTTCATTCTCTAAAGTTCACAACCAGGATAAACAAGTTAGTAATGGTAGTGTAAATTGGGTGAAATATATACAGCTTCAAAATTTTGGACGTAGGTCCATGCAGTGGATCTGCCACTTGAAAAGTAACAAAAATTGAAGAAATTGTAACACAGGTCATATATTTTCAATAGTTTATGGAATTATGCAATGTTTCATTTCTATTTCTAGTACAAAATATGATTTCCAACTCAGATGGGAAAAGATTTTGAATACATAATTCCAGAAGATATATGGGATTTTCATACTTTCCTACAATACTTTTACAATTTTGATTTCACTATCATTTAGAGAAAATCTGTTGAAAAAGCTATTCCGATGGCATTTAATTCCACATAAAATGACAAAAATATACAGAAATCCTTATGATGCTTGGTGGTTTTGTGGTGATTACTTGCATGTGTGATGGTCTTGTTCAAGAGAAAAAATACTTGTCATCAGTAATGGGATATATGAGAAAGAGTCTAGAGGTATACCTTGGTGTAAACTGCACGGAGCTTTTATTCCAACCCCAGATCGATTCAGTCCCTGCCCTCTACACAGAATGCGATTTCCGTTTGGATTTGGGGCAATTTAAAATTTCCTTCTGCAGCAAGAAGGACTGATCCGGAGTGACCCTACATTTATTGTGCGATATCTTAGAGTGCTTTTAATTCTGAATATAGTATAAAATTGCATTGTTTTGAATCGGGGCTCTCCTCCGTGGTAGAGGACCCGTGATTGGCCACAGGTGGTCATGTGACAAATTTGTCTTAAAGGAGAAGCCCCTAATTTCTCTCAACTTCTGTCGGTCCTGGATTCCCCCCCCCTTCTCTGCTTTTTTTGATCTTCCCCCCTCCAAGAAAAGAAAGAGGCTCCCTGCTTGGCTCCTCTCCCCCCCCCCCTTCAAGAAAAGAAAGAAAGAGGCTTGGCTTCCCCCACCCTTCTGCACTACCCTAACCACGTGCAGAAGACTTTCCTGTTTCAATGGGGAGGGGGGGAAGAGGAAGATCCGAGTTCAAAGCGATCTGAATTCAACAGGATTGACAATGGAATAAACAAAGTAAGTGCAGACTCTGCCCTTATACCACAGAGGCTATTTAAAAAAAACTGTGTTCTTATGTTTAGAAACAAATACAATGTAACATAATTCTGCCTTGAAATAGCAGCTAGAAATGAATATGCACAGTATTGGGAAAATGTTACTTCTACCAGGGCTGATTGAATCACAAAATGCAAGGAAACATCTATGGCTATTAGACAGAGTGCTTTAAAAGTAGGCAATGACATATCTCAGCTGGACAAGACCTAGCAATCTTGACCCCCTCACACAAAAAATCTGTTCAATATGTAGAATCTTTATCCAATCTTGTACCTGTTTATCCTTCTCATAATCTGTGATATGCTTTTTTCTATTTGTTTTCCTAGCAAAAATGTTTTTCCACATAATTATTAAAAAAATCAAACTGTTAACTTTACTAAAGCTCAGTAGAACAATTTTTTAGAAATTCTGCATGCTGAAAAAAACAATTTGAGAATCAAGATAGCAAGGTTGAAATATACATAGGAGGATATGTGCAAACAAGAAAAAAATGTATGGCTCAATAAATCCTGAAAGTTTCTGAAGAATTCATTTCAACTGCAGTAATATGGATCATTTTGGCACAAAGAATTTGCCACTGCACAGCCTCTCATTGGTTGCAGGTATTAATGCTGCTTCCACATGACATCAGCAGCAACTCGTGGCTGTGTAGAAGTTGGCACAAGTTTTTGTCCAGTTTGCTCCATGATGAGGGAAATCCCAAAAATCAGGCATTTGGTCAAGGCCAAAGGTAGCACCTCTACCATCTCTATGGGCCCCACACAATGTCACACCTGGGGAACTCACTCAGGCTGCATGCCCCCATCTTGAGCCAGGCTGGGCAGAAGAACACCACCAACACTAGGCCTTGGTTCATTAGAATAATGATTCTTGAACAGAATTGATTTTAGTCGAAATTCTTTAGGTTTTAGATATGTTTGTAACTGGACAGTTTTTATAGTTAGCTGTAAGTTGCCCTGAGTCCTTTTGGAGAGAGGTGGCCTAAAATCCACAAAATAAATGAACAAACAAACAAACAAATATTTCAACTGGAGGTCAACATCAAACCAAGCAAGAAGAGAAGGATCTTCTCTTCCATATCTTTAACAGCAACCATAAAAAACAACCAAGATCAGTATCCTAGGTATAAGCAACCTTTTTTCTGTTACTCAAGAGACTTTGAGCTCTGTCTGAATTTATTTTGGTCTCGTGCAATTATCATACAACTTAGGCAGTTCAATAAAACTAGTTTATATCTAGTCTTGGTTGATTTTGATGGTTACTGTTGAAGATAGTGAAGATATTGGCTTAATGTTGACCTGTAGTTGAAATGTATGACCATATTACTGCAGTTGAAACAAATTCTTCTGAAACTTTCAGGATTTATTGAGCTAGACAGTTTTTTTCTTCTTTGCAAAAGAAACAATTTGGCAACTTTGTTGTACTGATTCAAATATCCATATATGTACATTATCTCATAATTTTACATTTACAGTGCAATTCTGAGCAACATTATGCCTTTCTAATTCCACTGAAATTAATGGGTTTATTAAGAGGCTGGAAATATGGTTAGGGTTGCACTACAAATGTCTTCCAGCTGTATTCATGTATATCTGTTTTCAAAATGGGGTATTTCCACCTATATGCAATCTGAAGAGGAACCAGATTATACCACCCATATAAGAGGGACAGCTTTTATGGTTTCTGCAGATTTCTTGATTGAGCTGCCACCCTCACACTTTTGCCAAAGTTATTTCACATAATTCCTTTCCTAATAATTCCTAGCATGTGTATATGTGTTGTCAAGTCATTTCTGACTTAACAATGATCCTACATTATCTGCCTTACTCAGGTCTTGCAAACTGAAAGCTGTGGCTTTCCATCTTTCTCTTTTTTTGTTCCTGAAGATATTCATAAGGGAATTATTTAGAGTTAATATCAGAAGACTCTAAAGAGGAGAGAACTTTTGGCTTTTTTATGCACACATGGAATTTAAAACAGTCATGATTTTAAAATATTTTAGTCTTCACTAAGCACTAGTTAAGGAACAACAGAGAATATAACTAATACCCTCAATATGGACAAGATGAGGATAATATGGGATTTCAATCTTAAATTTCTAAAACTCTGTTTTATATATCTGATACAAATGCAAGTCAATGGATGCCTAAGTTGTTCTGTCTTGTTCCCAATGGAGTATTAAGATGTGCCTTGTTTAAATTCACATTGCATTTTATTTTACAACCAAAAGAGGGGCCCATTGAAAGTATATGGGTTTCTCTTTTCTATATAAGAAAATAAATGCCAAAGAATGTTTTTAAAACTTTCTTTTTAAAAGGACGTATAATTTCTAGCCAAGAATGTATGAAATCTAGTCTAGAAGAAAATATATGACCTAGGTAGGTAAATTTTCCAGAAAGGCTGTTTAACTTATTTGAGACTTCCAGTTATTCATTCAATAGCACTTTCTTTTTAAAAATCACATATTTATTTGGGCAGCTCTAAAGTATCAAGGGGTTAAATTGTACCTCAGCATACAAGATATACAGAGTATGAAGCAGAGTTAAAATGAGCTGTGACCTTAACCCGTGGCCAGAATTCAAAGAAAATTAAATTTTCTTGAACTTCTAATATCTATTCCAAAAATTGTTGTAATGGCAATGAGGAAAATGTTGTAATTTTGTGTCCGGGGTGGGGGGGGGGGGGGTTATAAAGACAATGGCACTAAATTTGCTCAGAACATTCTTCCTCTATTCTAAAGACATTCTAATTTACAAGTAGCATGAACAAAGGAGTTCAATTTAACATATTCCCAAAGCAAAGGACTCTCTACACAGCAACTATTTCCTGCTGATTCCTAAAATAATGGTCAAGCAACTCTCTAACAGGGGAGCTCTGGTTGACCATGGTATTTCCTACTTTTATAGTAGCTGACTGACAATAAAAATGTCTTGCCTTTCCACTGAAAACTCTACATCCTTCCTTGTTGTGATCTATTTGTTCCCTTTCACAAAATGAAAGTTGTTTCCTCTGCACAACCCCCTCCATCCACAACCTATGAACACAACCCCGGAAAGCCAAAAGTTTCCTCCAAAGACTAAAGACACAGTGAATTATTTGAAGTATACACCACAGGTCTATTAATTCAAGTCTCACCTTCGTTGTCCTGTGTTCCTTTTGATACCTAATAAATTTCTTCAGAAGTAAGTAGTACGTAGCCATTATAGAAGATGGCTTGTTATTTATCAATACATTTACCACATCTGAAAGGTTGAACTCCATTGTTTCTGTCATGTAACTCAAAACAACAGGATTCAGGTCATCAGGGCTAAGTCTGAAAAAGATTATATGTTTATGCGAATACTAGTACACATGTTGAAAATCATGCTTGGTGCTTGTATATGAAGAGATTTTCTCTCTCCCTTTAAATGGTGGAATCTTCTTTGCAATCAATGAGGGATTGTTTATTTGTTTGTTTGTTTATTGGATTTATATACCACCGCTCCCAGCAAGCTGGCTCTCGGCGGTTCACAATCACATAATCATACAAATATCCGATTCCATAAAACCACAACAATAACAAGCCTAAAAACAATTCCCACAGCTTAAACTATACTCTATGACTCTATAAGATGGCGATAAAAATGCTAAAAAAACCTCTCCCCGCAGTGAAACCATTGGAGTCTGTCCAGATGTCAGACCAGATGTCAGTACTGATGATGGTTAAACAGGGGGTAGATCCTCCAACAGCTCGGGCACAGTCTAATACCCAAGAACCAAGAACCTTAATGGGGGGAGGGGACCTGATCTTATGCCCTGGGATCACCATCCGACATCAGCCAAATGCAGGCCCTGTGAAACTCAGTGAGCTCCATCATGGCCTGCAGTTCTTCAGGGAGCTCATTCCACCAGGTAGGGGCCAGGGCAGAAAAAGCGTGGTTGAGGCCAGGCATACTTCCTAGAGCCTTAATTCTTACTCGACGTGACTGCTCCAGTTACTGAAGATGAAAGTCCACATGACTGAAGGCTCCCGTATTAAAACCCTTTTTCATAGAAAACTAGATGGCAGACAGAAGACTATGCTAGAACCCTTCTCCCTTATACCCAGTGTCCCTTGTTGTGGGGTTTTGTTTGGATTTGTTTCACTGTGCAGGAGAAGTCAGTCATTCGAGACCAGCAGTCTGATGTGGTTAAGTTTAGACAATTAGGGCTGTGTGGTTATATTTTTCTAGCATTCTAAATCTTTGATGTAGATTATGACTTGCTGGACTTTGATGGTATCTTGCTGGTCTTTGATGGTATATGATCTGTCTATCTGTCTATTCCTGTGTGTCATTTTAAAAAGGGAATTCAAGTTCAAAGCTTGGCGTTATAATTTTGATTTTTCTTATCAGGTAGAAAAGGCCCTTTAGTGAAGTAATGTGGTCCTGAGATTCTCCCCACCCCCTTCCTCCCTTTAAAGAGTAACCATGGAACAACTATATTGAATATGGTCCAGGTTTATACCACTAACACTAAATATGGATGCTGAAAATTCTAAAGATTTGCTGATTTGGCTCAAATTTAAATGAGTTGTCTAGGTTTTTTAACTTAACAAGAAATCATTCAGTACTGTTCATAGTTTTGTACGTGGTGGAGCTACAAAAAAAACCCATATACATGCACTTTTGTGGAAGCTAATATATAATAAAATTAACAATATTTTGAAATGATATCAAAAAATGTCACACAAATCCTTTGTCAATCGATATTCAACAAAGCTTCATCCTGTATTTAACACTAGGAATGAATGGAAAGATATGATTTCACACATAATCCATATATAGTTGACAAAATCGCAACATCTAGATAAAATTATAAGACAATGAGTTGGGTCCAGTTCAGATTTTTCACTTGCGCCAGACTACTTGCCCAACCGAAAATGCAAGGGGGGAGGGAATACTGCACTTGTGCTAAGACAGGCTTATTGTATCCCCTTTTGTGTTTATGCTTGCACAGCAACTGTGCACAGTTATACATAGGGATGAAAGTGCTAGGTGTTGTACAAAATCTTGTGCAAGCAGAAATACACTAAATCTATGCTTTCAATTGCCAGTCTCTGGCAAAATGTATAATACTAACTGCAACCATTAGATGTTATTATTTTTTTTGAATTGCTTTTATTATTTTATTTGTATTTGTCTTCTTGTTTTTTCTTTTTATTATGGCTTGTTAATCTGTTGAGTAATAATTTAAAAATTGCATTAATTAAATTGACCTGCAACTTAGAAACAATTATACTCAAGAAGAAAAAGAGTGGAGATAAAGTTGGAAATGGATTACCTATTTTTATATGTACGTGAATTCAGTGGTTTCCTGATATTACCAACATTCAGCCATTTGTTTTTCATTGCTTCTTTAATTGTAGGTCGCTTTGCTGGATCAGGTTCAAGGAAGGAGTATATGAAATGAACAGCTTCTGTGCAGAAATTTCAACAAACTCTTGTTAGCAAAAATAATTAATTGAATTCCCATTCTTGACAGTCAGGACACATTCTCCTAGACTGCTTATGTAATACATTATTTCACACATGAAGTAAACTGAAACTGTCAAATGAGTAAGCTGCCGGATGTGCTATTGCAAGAGTCCTGCTGGCAATCCCCACTTCTTGCTGCCACTCTGTCAGCCCACAGGAGAAAATTTATGTTTCTGGGTGAAACTCAGAACTGGCATCAGGTTCTTTTTGGGATAGCCAGCAATTCTATGATTTTACTATATAGCTCCTGGTGATTCCTAGGGAGATGCAACTTCATTTCCAGGTCTCCCCCCCCCAAATGACATCATACTCCCATGCTGATAGCATCCTGCTCCATTTCCTTGCCCCCTGATTCTCACAAGGTGCCAATCATCAGATAGCAGGCATAAAGGTAGAGGTAAAGGTATCCCCTGTGCAAGCATTGGGTCATGTCTGACCCTTGGGGTGACGCCCTCTAGCGTTTTCATGGCAGACTCAATATGGGGTGGTTTGCCAGTGCCTTTCCCAGTCATTACCGTTCACCCCCCAGCAAGCTAGGTACTCATTTTATCGACCTCGGAAGGATGGAAGGCTGAGTCAACCTTGAGCCGGCTGCTGGGATTGAACTCCCAGCCTCATGGGCAGGGCTTTCAGACTGCATGTCTGCTGCCTTACCACTCTAGGTAAAGGTAAAGGTATCCCCTGTGCAAGCACCGAGTCATGTCTGATCCTTGGGGTGACGCCCTCCAGCGTTTTCATGGCAGACTCAATATGGGGTGGTTTGCCAGTGCCTTCCCCAGTCATTACCATTTACCCCCCAGCAGCAAGCTGGGTACTCATTTTACCGACCTCGGAAGGATAGAAGGCTGAGTCAACCTTGAGCCGGCTGCTGGGATTGAACTCCCAGCCTCATGGGCAAAGCTTTCAGACGGCTGCCTTACCACTCTGCGCCACAAGAGGCTACATCAAATTGTAGCCAGGAAGAAGAAGAGTTGGTTCTTATATGCCGCTTTTCTCTACCCGAAGGAGTCTCAAAGCAGCTTACATTCGCCTTCCCTTTCCTCTCCCCACAACAGATACCCTGTGAGGTGGGTGAGGCTGAGAGAGCCCTGATATGACTGCTTGGTCAGAACAGCTTTATCAGTGTTGTGACGAGACCAAGGTCACCCAGCTGGGTACATGTGGGGGAGTGCAGAATCAAACCTGGCTTGCCAGATTAGAAGTCCGCACTCCTAACCACTATACCAAACTGGCTTTCAGAAGCGAAACTGGACTTAAAAAAAAAGGAATTTAGTATCACTAGGATTAAAGTATTTGTGTCTAAAGATAAGAGTGCCTAAAGAAGGTTTCAATATACTTTTACTTGACCTGGACATATTTGTATCTGAAGTTTGGTATATAGATCTTTATTACTGGGGGGGGGGGGTCAAAACTGACCCTCTGATATAAGTACAACCATGAATCATGCGGAGTTTTTGTAGCCTATCCAACTGACCTAAATTGTTCCAAACGTTAACCCAAGAACTCTGTCAAGTGACTTTGAGATCTAGGCTCATTCTGCACATGTTAGATAATGCACTTTTAATATGCTTTTGCAACTGGATTTTCCTGTGAAAAACAGGAACGTCTACTTCTAATGAGCAATCAGGACTCTCGATGCTCATGCCTCTGAATCACCTTTAAAGACAGAAGAAAGTAGGGGTGTAAAGTGTCAACTCCAGCAGTACGAAATGTTAAGGTTAGCCAAGCCTGTAACACATCTGAGCGCGCCTGACCTTTTGCCCTGACCTGGTCAACCAAGCGACACCTTCTGTCTGTTGTATGACTCCTACTCCAATCTACAGCTCTAGTTCCATCAACTGACCTCAGTAGCCCTGTGCTGGAAAAGTGCCTCCTGTCTATCTTTGAATCCATCCACCCATAGCCCTTGCCCAGCACTTGCACTGACAGCTGTAAAGTTGCTGGGTGGCAGCACTCATGATCTCCGTGTTATTCCATTTGACCTGGGCTGTACTGCAATATGATAGGTGTAGGGGAGCAATGCCACAGAGCTGCCTTGGCACATTATCATGCTGCTTCTACTAGAAATGTGTGACTTAGCTGCATGTTTAGGAAGGCAGAGAGAAAATTCCTGACGGATGATATCCGGCACCAGCTGGACCAGGGCAGTTCCTCCATACTCATGCTATTAGACCTGTCAGCTGCATTCGATGTAGTTGACCACGAGATACTGGCTCACCACCTCAACCAGAACTGGAATTAGGGGGACTGCACTGCAATGGTTGGTCTCCTTCCTCCCGAACTGGTCACAGAGGGTTGTGGTGGGGGATGAATTATTGGCCCTGTGCGAGCTCCCTTGTGGGGTTCCACAGGGGGCAATAATCTCCCCCATGCTTTTTAATACCTATATTGGCTGGGAAGAAGAGAGCAGGATCAGGAAGCGCGTCTCCCAGGCCTGGATGGAGTGCAATTGACACCTGCACCAGCTGCCAGGAATTTGGGAGTGACCTTTGACAGCGTTTTTTCACCTTTGTCAAGCCAAGCAACTAGCACCCTACCTGTCCTCGGAACACGTGGCAACTGTGATCCATGCAATGGTCACTTCCAGACTTGACTACTGTAACTCGCTCTATGTCGGCCTACCCTTGACTCTCATCTGTTATAGCTGGTTCAAAATGCAGCTGCTAGGGTCCTTACTAGGACACCTTGGAGGGCCCATATTCAGCCGGTGCTTCGTCATCCGCACTGGTTACCAGTCTCTTTCCAGGTCAAGTTCAAGGTATTGGTATTAACCTTTAAGGCCATACGTGGCCTGGGCCCTGCCTACCTGCGGGACCGCTTGGTTGCTTATGCCCCCCACAGAGCTCTCCACTCTGTGGGTATGAATTTACTGGTTGTCCCAGGGCCCTGGGACGTACGCCTGGCCTCGACCAGGGCCAGGGCCTTTTCGGTCCTGGCCCCGGCCTGGTGGAACAAGCTCCTGGAAGAGCTGAGGGCCCTGCTGGAATTACCAGCTTTCCGCAGGGCCTGCAAGATGGAGCTCTTCCGCCAGGTATACAGATGAGGCCAGGACAGAGTCCCAGGTTTTTCCAACTGGATCCCAAGTTCCACTAGATTAGCTCCCGCTCTCGCTAGAGGAGGATCTGGACCCCTCCCTGAACAAGGTGGGAAAGGATTGAATAAGGATACATCGCCATCTTTGTGGTATTGTTTTATTCTGCAGTTGGGTAAATTGGGATTTTAGCGTTTTTAGAATTTTATGCTGTGAACCACCACGAGACCTATTGGGGAGCAGCGGTATACAAATCCAAAAATAAATAATTAAATAAAAATAAAAACTGAGCTGAGGAGAAGCTTTGTACAAACGGTGCCTAAATCTCTTGATATGTTGCATAGCAACTGCCTCACATTTCTGAAGGTACATCTGGAAAATAAAAACCAACAGTGTGCTTACAATAATGATGTGATTAAAAATAAAATAAAACCAACTTTAAGGGTTCTTCCCACACAGCTTTCAAATGGACTCAGAAAAGCACAAAATTGCTTCCCCACTACAAAATGTCCAAACTTCCAATCTGTGACTCAGATTTCTGCTGGGACAAGATCGAACCCACACTTAAAGACAAAGCACAGATTCATAATGCAGCTGGTACATCAATTATACTTTGGGCCTGCAAAAAGGACCCCAAATTGCTCACAAGCCAAATCCTTCCTAAGGCATGACTAGAAAAAAGATCAGGTCTCACATTTTGTTATTGAGAACCCCTATTTATAAATAAGAGAACTACCAATAAATGATGCTGTGTATATTTTGGGAACTGGTTCTGGGTCCCAAAAGTAAGCATACAAAGCATCTGTTGCTATTTACCTATAATTGCTTGGCCTATTCTTAACAGATGTCTAATTTAAAGCCCCTGTACAATGATAAAAGTTAGTTATAAAACCATACATAGTATAAGGAAAAGGGTTCTCTCTCTCGCTCTCTCTTCAATTGTAAGATCAAACTGAGTGTGGCGTTATGCTCCTGTAGTCAATTTAAGAGTCCTTCCAGTCAGACACTAGCTTTTTCCAGGTGTGCATTCCCTTGCTTCGCTGTGGGAGTCTGTGGAAGAGCACCTGTTTTGCATGCAGGGAATCCCAAGCACAGACCCTGCCACCTCCATTTAAGAAGATCGGATAGCAAGTGATATGAAAGGTCTCTGTTTGAAGCCCTCGAGATCCACTACCAATCAGAGTAGACAGTATTGACTATTAATAACGGGCTTTCTCAACCAGGGTTTCATGAAACCCTGAGGTTTCTTGACTGCCCTGGAAGGGTTTTCTGAATGCATGGGAGTTAATTAATTTTAATATATTTTAAATGTGTTGTTAAATATTTATCAGGTGATATGATCATATCTAGTTATGTCAACTCACACCCCCCAAATGGCCAACGAGGGACTGGAAGAGATGGGAAGGGGAGGGGCTCCAGGTGGGCATGTACACAGCTATGCATGATTTGCACCACTTCTGGGGTTTCTTGCAGCCTGCAATTTTTTTCAGGGGTTTCCCTATAGCAAAAAAAATTGAGAAAGACTGATCTTCCCAATAAGCATGGTTGCCATGCTATGTGAACAGGTGATGTCTCTGTTTTGTATACATGTACCACTTGGATACATGTATCAAAGCATAGAACCAGGGTTATGTAAGATGTAGCGGTCAATTTGCCTGTCCCCAAGCCTTACGTACATGCATAACATACATGTCACTTTTAAGACAATATGATTACTACACACATCAGGACATAACATCTGAAAAGGAATAAACAACAAAACAGGGGTAGTGCTAACTAGAAATGTCATAAGAAGAGTCAATTCAGTTTCAAACAATTAAAAAAGATATATTGACAATGACTGTTTCAGAACAATTTAAAGAGAATTATGTTGGGCATGTGCTTGAGCATTAGAGAGGATAGATTTGGGAGGGTAGCCATGTTGGTCTGAAGCAACAGAATAAAGTTTGAGTCCAATGGCACCTTTAAGACCAATAAAATTTAATTCTGGGCATAAACTTTCATGTGCACATGAAATTTTATACCCAGAATTAAACTTAGTTGGTTTAAAGGGTGCCATTGGACTTAAACTTCGTTCCACTGGAGTGGATGTGTATGTGACTCTTTAAGAGGTGGAAATCAAAAGGATAGGAAGAAAACAATTAAACATTGGCAGATAAATAAAAAAGGGATCACGGTATAATAACATTACAGGCAGTATCCAAATACGTGCAAATATCAGTTGCATAGTTCCTATCCACTATAAAGCACATTGGGTGAAGCACTGCTGTTTTCCAGCAGCTGCCTCTGGTCATCTGATTTCATTTACCATGGGAGTGTTTGCAGTGGCAGAATCATCCAGGAAGATTCATGATGGCACTTTGTGATGTGCACTCTGCCAGAGAAAAGCCCTGGAAACCCTCCCAAGTGCCTCTTGCAGCATATAAAAAACATTCTTGTCAAAAGAAATGTGAAAGCATGAACAATTGCTTTCTTGTTGTAAAAAGTCACACCTAATATCCCATGATTTTAGTTATCAGATAAGGTTACAACGGCTATAGCTCTTAACTTTCTATGGGCGCAAACTTTATTGGTACAACCTGGCCAACATTCAACACCTTTAAGTCCTGTTGGTTTCAGAGAAAGAGGTACCTAAACCTTTCCCAATGAAATGTTTGTTTCTTGTTAGAGCTTGTCCCATTCTTCCCCCAATGAACTCAAGGAGGGGGTGGAATATATTCTTCACTTCTCCATGTTGAAGTAATTCTGTGAGGTAGGTTAGGCTGAAAGATTGATTGGCCCAGAATCACACAGGGAGCTCCATAGCATAGTAAATATATAATCTGAGTGCAAATTTGCAGCCAACTACTACACCACTATGGATTTTAGGAGGGCTTTAAAGCTCTTAATGTTGGCTGGATTATACATCATATTTACAACACCTGGAATGGGTTACCTTTGGAAATATCAGGCGGGATGGGATTAATTTCACCATTAACCATCTTCAGATTAAGTTGTTTGATGTTGAATGGTTCCACAGTGAAAGGCAGTGTGCCAGTTAGCATGGCAAACATGCTGACTCCTCTGTCACGAAAAATAGATGATATATCATGGCTCTGAGTACAGGGCAATTCAGTACTCTCATAGGAAAATCATGAACAACCATTAAACTGATAGGTAATTTTTACAGGGGGTAATTATTACAATATCCATCCTTTGGACTCAACCCAGAACACAGTGCTATAGAAATAAGAACTCTACATGTATCCTTCCAATGCTCACAATGCCATATTAGATTTTTACACAGAATACTTTGAAATAATCAGCAAACACACAATACAAACTTAGCCATGCAGTATGAGATGTTATATATAGCCCCCCACATAACCCTGACATTTTTATCAAAGAAGCTGACAAAGGAGGGGGAGTTGTCATCATGGAGAAGTCAGACTACATACAGGAGATTTAGAGGCAGCTCTCTAATACCACATTTTATGAACAGCTATCCTCAGACCCCCAAGCCCACCCTGTTATTTCTCATTTAATCTTTCATTGCTTTGTTGTTGGTTTTTTGTCACAGCTGGTGGTAGTTTGTGTGGGGACAGATCCTTATTGGGGGGAGGCTGAGCCTGCTCTCTGGGCTCCCCCATTTGAGGGGGCCTCCTTAAGAGAAAATGTAGATGTACAGTCACAGGGCCAACCCCTGCAGTGGGGGGGGGCTGGCTGGCTTGCATCTCCAGATGTCAGAGGGGACCCAGAAAAGGTTAATGCCCACCTGGTTCCCAACATGCCTACCACCTCCCATGGCCTATAGAATGAAAGAAGTAGTTTCAAGCTGGTGCTGGCAAACCAAACTTTATTCAAACAATATAAGTAAAATGAGTTCCTAGGTATAGTCTTCATCAATATTGTTCTGTATTTCTTTAAAGTTTATTTTTACAAAAAAAATCTATCAAAAGTAGTCTTCAGCAATCAACTTTATATTATAAGACATATATCTTGTACATCCAAATCTTCTTTTAAGATTTCTCAGAAATGGGTCTACTAGTATCAATCGTCCATCAAGATAGCGATCCCCAACCTGTGGGCTACGGACCACATGTGGTCCGTCGACTAATTGGAGGTGGGCCGCAAAGGATGCCTTCTCCTCCCCCCCGGCCCTTTACAACACACTTCGGGTGTCATTGTCTCAGGGTTCCCATTGATTTGTCATTGTCAGGAGTTAAATTTCCATGAAAATAAAATGTTCCTTATGTTCATTGTTGTGGAGTGTCTGTACCTTATTTTGAAGGGATGTTTAAACATTACCATAGCGATCAGAGAGCGTTAGGACAGTGGTTGAGAGTAGAGGAGTAAACTACCCTCCCCCACCGGGCCTCAGTAAAATTGTCAAGCGTTGAGTGGTCCCCGGTGATAAAAAGGTTGGGGACCACTGCATCAAGGTATCTGTCCTCTAGGTTATAAGCGACTATATTGACAATATCACTACAGGGATGTCAGCAGGTATTTTTGTGATATTCCCAGTTATTTTTGTGATACCACTGAATTCCTGAGGAAACTATAATCCATAGACTGTCTCCCAGGAAATATCATTTTAGTCACTATAGATATTGAATCTCTCTGTATACCAACATCTGCCCAGAAAGGGGCATCGTGAACATTATCCCTGGTGATGGCATAGCAGACCTTTCTACCAAGCTTTTCCACTTTGTCCTCAATGCTCATGAATGACACTTTCACCACTGGGCAACATGGGAAGGACGCAAGAGATTCCACCATCATTTCAGTTGATTAAGATGATTGGTATAGCTAGTGTTTAGGATAAAAGATAATGTAATTGTGGTTTCTCATAGGAATCTGAGGCATATTTTTTCCCCATCAGTTCTTAAGACACTTTGGAGACCTGTAATGTGGTTATCCCACTTCAAGGATCACTGCCTTGCCATGGCAAGGGGGCTTGTGTAGCTCAGTGAAGCTATGAGCTATGCCATGGAGGGCAACCCAAGACGGACAGATCATAGCAGAGAGCTCTGACAAAAGGTGATCCACTGGAGAAGGAAATGGCAAACCACTCCAGTATCTTTGCCATGAAAACCCAATGGACAATTTCGAAAGGCAAAACGATATGACGCCGGAAGATGAGCCCCTCAGGTCAGAAGGTGTCCTATATGCTACTGGGGATGAGCAGACGGCTAGTACGAGTAGCGCCAGAATGAATGAAGCGTCTGGGCCAAAGCCGAAAGGACGCTCAGTTGTGGAAGTAACTGGTGGCGAAAAGACAGTCCGATGCTGTAAAGATTTTTATTCCATAGGAACCTGGAACATCAGATCCATGAATCAAGGCAAGCTGGACGTGGTCAAACAAGAGATGACAAGACTGAACATCGATATTTTAGGAATCAGTGAACTAAAATGGACAGGAATGGGTGAATTTAATTCAGATGACCATCAGGTATACTACTGTGGACAAGAATCTCGCAGAAGAAATGGAGTATCCTTCATAATCAATAAGAGAGTAGGAAAAGCAGTCTTGGGATACAATCCCCAAAATGACAGAATGATCTCAGTTCGAATCCAAGGCAAACCATTCAACATCACAGTAATCCAGGTCTATGCCCCAACCACTGCTACTGAAGAGGATGAAGTTGACCAGTTCTATGAAGCCCTACAACACCTTCTAGAAGCAACGCCAAAAAATGATGTGCTTATCATCATGGGGGATTAGAATGCTAAAGTAGGAAGCCTGAAGATAACCGGGATAACAGGCAAGTTTGGCCTTGGAGTACAAAATGAAGCAGGGCACAGGCTGGTAGAATTTTGTCAAGAGAATACAATGGTCATAGCAAACACTCTTTTCCAACAACCCAAGAGACGACTCTACACATCGACATCACCAGACTGTCTACACAGAAATCAGATTGACTATGTGCTCTGCAGCCAAAGATGGAGAAGTTCTATACAGTCAGTAAAAACAAGATCAGGAGCTGACTGTGGTTCAGATCATCAGCTTCTTGTTGCAAAATTTAGGCTTAAATTGAAGAAAGTAGGAAAAAGCACTAGGCCACTCAGGTATGAACTAAATCATATCCCTGACGAATATACAGTCAAGGTAACAAATAGATTTAAGGAATTAGATCTGATAGAGTACCTGAAGAACTATGGACAGAGGTTCGCAACATTGTACAAGGGGTAGCAACTAAAAGCATCCCAAAGAAAAAGAAATGCAAGAAATCAAAATGGCTGTCTGGAATTCCAGAGAAAAGCTAGAAGAGATAAGAATGCCTTCTTAAATGAACAGTGCAAACAAATAGAAGAAAACAATAGAATGGGGAGGACCAGAGATCTTTTCACGAAAATTGGAGATATGAAGAGAATGTTTCATGCAAAGATGGGTATGATAAGGGACCAAAATGGCAGGGAGCTCGCAGAAGCAGAAGAGATTTTAAAAAGGTGGCAAAATTATACAGAAGAACTATACAAGAGCGAGCTTAACATCCCTGATAACCACAATGGGGTAGTTACTGACCTGGAACCAGACATCCTGGAATGTGAAGTCAAATGGGCCTTAGGAATTCTGAGCAACAATAAAGCTAGTGGTGGTGACAGCATTCCAGTTGAACTATTCAAAATCTTAAAAGACAATGCAGTAAAAGTGCTACATTCAATATGCCAGCAAATTTGGAAAACTCAACAATGTCCACAGGATTGGAAAAGGTCAGTTTACATTCCAATCCCAAAGAAGGGCAATGCCAAAGAATGTTCAAACTACCGCACCATTGCCCTCATTTCTCATGCTAGCAAAGTTATGCTCAAAATTTTACTAGCTAGGCTCCAGCAATATGTGGACCGAAAACTTCCAGTAGTACAGGCAGGATTTCAAACAGGCAGAGGAACTAGAGATCAAATTGCCAACATAAACTGGATCATGGAGAAAGCTAGGGAGTTCCAGAAGAAGATCTACTTCTGCTTCATTGACTATGCTAAAGCCTTTGATTGTGTGGAGCACAACAAATTGTGGCAAGAGATGGGAATACCAGAGCATCTTATTTGTCTCTTGAGAAACTTATATGCAGGTCAAGAAGCAACAGTGAGAACTGAACATGGAATCACTGATTGGTTCAAAATTGAGAAAGGAATTCGGCAAGGCTGTATACTGTCACTTTGCCCATTTAACTTGTATGCAGAGCACATCATAAGAAAGGCGGGATTAGAGGAGTCACAAATTGGGATCAAGATTACAGAGAGAAATATCAACAACCTCAGATATGCAGATGATACCACTCTAATGGCAGAAAGAGAAACTAAAGAGCCTGTTGATGCGGGTGAAGGAGGAGAGTGCAAAAGTTAGCTTGAAACTCAACATCAAGAAAACAAAGATCATGGCATCTGGCCCTCTTAATTCCTGGCAAATAGATGAGGAAGAAATGGATATAGTGACAGATTTTATTTTCCTGGGCTCCAAGATCACTGCAGATGGGGACTGCAGCAAAGAAATTAAAAGACGCTTGCTCCTGGGCAGGAAAGCTATGGCAAATCTAGACAGCATCCTAAAAAGCAGACATCACCCTGCCAACAAAAGTACATTTAGTCAAGGCTATGGTATTCCCAGTTGCAATGTATGGCCAGATCCTGAAGATGAAACTCAAATACTTTGGCCACCTCATGAGAAGGAAGGACTCCCTGGAGAAGAGCCTAATGCTGGGAGTGATTGAGGGCAAAAGAAGAAGGGGACGACAGAGAATGAGGTGGCTGGATGGAGTCACTGAAGCAGTAGGTGCAAGTTTAAATGGACTCTGGGGAATGGTAGAGGACAGGAAGGCCTGGAGAATCATTGTCCATGGGGTCACAATGGGTCGGTCACAACTTCGCACCTAACAAAATGTGGTTATCTTTCATCTTCCAGCTAAAACACCCATTTTATTCCAAGAATGCTACCAATTTTAGTGAGATAAAAGAGCTGTAGCATGTTACAGCCAATACATTTTTGAACTTAGTATCTCATCAGTTCCCAACCACAATTAAATGTTAACCATATTTGTCATTCACTATTATGGCTTGCATGTTATTTCTCAGACGCATTCTAAGGCTACATTCTCTCCTGCTCTGAGAATTTCCATGCTTTGAGAACTGTACATTCCAGGAGGGTGATGAAAAGATCTATTGGTTGTCATAAAGCCACCACTCCCACAGATCACCAGTGATAAATGATTTACTGTCTATGGGAAAAAATTATTTGATGTGATGTTGAAGCTAAAAAGCTGTTCTTTTTATGCTTGGTAAAGAATTCAAGGACCCTGCTTGTTCAACTCTGAGGTACACTGAATTTTGTACAGTTTATCTCCCTGCAAAAATTCTTCTTTCTGAGACCTTGTGGGAATATATAGCATTAAAAGACAGAAAAGCCTGATGGCAGAGGAAGTTGGGATGAGCCTGCTAGCTTGACAGAAACAATGGATTTCTAGAGGAGACAGTGAAGAGGGAGTGTGGAGAGGTGAGATGGAGTAATGGAGGTACTACAGAGAAATCTGTTCTTTGTAGAAGTTATTTGCAGAGATTATATATAAGGGGTCTTAGAGAAGGAACCAAAATGTTAGATCTTGTTATTTAAATCTCATTGTTTAAACTGTATTAGGAATTTTTATAAGATATTTGAGGTACATTAGGGGAGAAAAGCTGCATAAAAATGCCTAAATAAATAAAATGTAAAATAATAGATAATGCAATTGCTACAATTCTTCAGTTTATTTAAAATACTTTGCATCTGTTGTTTTAGTAATCCTTAAGAACGTCACTTCAATAGGATTGCCAGCCTTCAAATGGGCAAACAAGAAAAAGAAATTGTGGCTCAATAAACCTGGTATGTTTCTGAAGCATTTTTTTCTACTGTAATATTAGTCTTATATTTCAACAGGAGATCAGCATTAAGCCAAGCAAGAAGAAAAGTGTCTTCGATACCTTTAATAGTAATCAATCACAACCAAGGCTGATATCCTAGGTATAAACTAGTTTATTTGGACTTCCTCAGTTGTATAATAATTACATATGATCTCTTTTCTGTTACCCAACAAACTTTGAGCTCTGCCTGAATTTATTGGTATCAAGTGCTTTGAACCATTTAAAAAAAACTTTCCCTCTCTGCAGCTGACAATGGGCAACAGGAGCCCTCTACAAGGATTAGTTTAATGAATACATGTCGAATGGGAGCACCCTAGACTGTGCTGCCCCCACCCCTGTACCTGTGTGATTGTCAGCTCATGAGCATGGGTAGGAAGTCTCTGTGTTAGGCTCTCTTCCCATGATCAAGAGCATTTGAAGAAGAAGAAGAAGAAGAAGAAGAAGAGTTGGTTCTTATATGCCGCTTTTCCCTACCCGAAGGAGGCTCAAAGCGGCTTACAGTCGCCTTCCCGTTCCTCTCCCCACAACAGACACCCTGTGAGGTGGGTGAGGCTGAGAGAGCCCTGATATCACTGCTCGGTCAGAACAGTTTTATCAGTGCCGTGGCAAGCCCAAGGTCACCCAGCTGGATGCATGTGGGGGAGCGCAGAATTGAACCTGGCATGCCAGATTAGAAGTCCACACTCCTAACCACTACACCAAACTGGCTCTCTTTGAAATGCATGTATACTTCCTCTGCATTTCAGCAGTGGTCTCATGAGTCTGTGATTAAGCAGGGGCAGCACCAGAGCACATCTGCCACTTCTGATCCACACATAATTCATTGTATGCCAGAACAGAAAATCTGTAGAGGACTCCTGTCATGCTTAATCTTTAGGATTCTAGTGATGCAGTTTCACAAACTGAAAGTCAGTGCTCGATGGGATTTTCTACAGGCTCACATTGCCTGTGGTGTACCTATTCATTTCTTTTGTCTTGCTATTATCTCTGATCAGATTCTGGCCTAATATGTTCTGAAGGTGTCATGAAAGAAGCAAGGGTAGACATCCCATCTTGGAACAAATAGTGCTTCAATAACCTGAAAAATCTGTTTGACCAGCTGAAAAAAATACCCCAATAACAATTCATTCTATTGATACTACATTTTCAACTCTCTCTGTCCCTGGTTCCTTCCCAAATACAGTAAGTTTTAAATAAAATATTTAAATAAAAGATCTTGTGTGGAAATTGTTGTTCCTCTTGCTCATCCACTGTAACTTGCTACCTCCTTGAACCTTCATAGAATCAGCCTCTCCATCAGATGGCTATCCAGCCTCTGCTTAAAAGTTTCCAGAAATTGAGAACTTACCACCTATTGAGCAAGCCTATTCCACTGAGAAACCGCTCTGTCAGCAACTTCTTCTGGATGTTTAGACAATTTTTTTAAAGTTAATTTCATCCCATTGGTTCTGCTCCATCCCTCTGGGGAACGAGAGAACAACTCTGCTTCATCCTCTACATCAGTGGTCCTCAACCCCCGGTCCAGAGTCTGGTACCGGTCCGTAGATCAGTCGGTACTGGGCCGCGGCTCCTCCTTGTCCTCTTCCCCGGCTGCTGCCTTGAGGGCTGCCCTGCCACTCTGCTGCCAGCTCAACTTTGGTGCTCTCCAGCAGCCACCAAGGCTGGGGCTCCCCCTCAACGTGGCACTGTGCAGCTGCTGCTGGCAGTGCCCCCACAGTGGGCGGCGGGAAGTCAGGGGTGCCAGCAGGAAAGCAAGTGGAGCAGGGGCTCAGGTGGTGGCGGCGTCCCTCGGCAAAAGACTACCCCCCCGGGCCTCAGTAAAATTGTCAAGCGTTGACTGGTCCCCGGTGATAAAAAGGTTGGGGACCACTGCTCTACTTTGCAGTCTTTTAAATACTTGAAGATGGTTATCAGATTCCCTCTCAGTTGTCTCCTTTCCAGGCGAAACAGACCAAACTTCCCCAACGTTTCCTTCATACGTCTTGGTCTCCAAACCCCTCACCATCTTTATCACCCTCCTCTGGACGTGGTTAAGGGGGACATGATTGCTGTCTTTAAGCTTGACACTTGGAGAAGGGGAGCAACTCCTGTTCACAGCCGAGATTAGGACCCTCAGGAATGGTTTTAAACTATATGTAGAATGGTATTGTCTAGATATTAGGAAAACATTTTTCTCAGTCAGAGTAATTCAGCAGTGGAATTGGCTGCCTAAGGAGGTGATGAGTTTCCTCTCACTTGCAGTCTTTAAGCAATGGCTGGACAGATACTTACCCTGGATGCTTTAGGCTGATCCTGTATTGAGCAGGGGGTTGGACTAGATGGCCTGGATGGCCCCCTTCCAACTCTATGATTCTATGAGAACTTCCTATATTTTCTGTTAGAGCTGAGCTATATTCACAAATGAGAATGGTAGTAATTTATATCACAGATTTACTTAACAGAAGAATATTATAAACTTAAGAAAGAATAATACACCTTAAAAATGCCATTGTTGCTAATCACTACGTACTTACATGGACCAGACATCCACTTTGGGTCCATATTTTTTATGAGCCAGGAGTTCTGGGGCTGCATAAGCTGGACTACCACATTGTGTACTTAACAGTTCCTGAGAAAGGCCGTCAAATTTCATTACATTGCTTAGTCCAAAATCTGGAGGGGAAATTAAAATGAAGCATTATTATTACCATTCAGATAAAGAGGACTAGAAACACACCACTACTATACAGTTAACTACAGTAAACAACATTCTAAATAGAGTAAAAAATATATCACAAGTGAAAAGCATGAGAGATTCAGAGAGGGGGATACCATCTCTCCCTTCTGTCATGATTCCAAGTCTCACCATTCACCTGTGGTGAGAGCAAGGCTATTTCTGCATGAGGAAAATGTTCCTGGTCAGTCTTGGCATGCTGGCGACATATATAGCCCCCTCCACATGATGTCGGCAACATCCTGAGGCTCTCCAGTAGCTTGGTTCCGATTTGGCCATTTTTAAATCGCAGTTTTGGGAATCCAGAAAACTGGATTTACCACCCTAAATCACATGAACCACTGGTGAGCCACCAGGGATAAGACTGTATGGCGGGGAAAACACGTGATAATCTCAGCAGCTTTGTCCTGCCCTCACTGCTGCCCTCCCCTCTTCTCCATTTCCTGCTTTGAGTAATTATTTTTTAAATGGTGCGGTCCATGTTGCAGTGGGACTGCAAACCTACATTATCCAAGGTGAAATAAAATATCCTTTAAAGTGTCCACGATATTCTTGGGACCAGGCAAAAAACACAGCCCCGTTTTCATTTTCTGGAGGTCGGAAATGAGTTGAGAAGGGGGGGGGGGAAGCGGGTGTTCCAGCAGCTTTCTACCCATCGTTCAGCCATGTGTGAGCTTACTTTTAAGCCTACCATTAGCACAAAATGTCTTTTTGGGCTTCAGTTACCTGTCCAGACTTCTCACAACTTGGGGAGGCAAAAACAGTCCCATTTACATCTTCTGGAGGTGGGAAATGGAGAGCAGGTGATCTTCTGCTGATCATACAGGGGTTTGACCAGCTTGTTTTAAAGCCAACCATCAGCATAAAATGTCTTATTGGGCTCCAGGGACAATGTGCAGTGTCTCAGAAATCCACCCAGCGAAAAAAATACAAATCTCAAAATGGAGGGGGGGGGTGCTGTATCTGTCTGGCATTTATTCATAGCAATGGGGCAGTGTTGATTTTATTAAAGATGCATTTGTGTTATGGCATTACCACATAGCAACATGGAAGTGCCATTTGTTAAAAAAAATTAATTTGAGGGCCGTGGAGGGGGAAAAGTTTCAGTCCATGAGAGAACTGCTGTGTTGTGATTGGTGGCTTGCTGTGATTTACTCATTCGGTAAACTTTTTAATGCTCACTTGATAACAGTTTTTATTGAAACACAATTAAACACTCTGAAATCCTTCCTCCACACTGATTTCAGGGTACTCATCATTGTACTAAGGGCCACTATGATTCAGGAGAAGGTTTTGAAAACATGGCACCAGAGTAATTGCCACATTAGTCTTGGAGCATAGAACAATGGCCTAGAGGTGCTAACCCTCTTGCTCCTTTTGCTGTTGGCCTTCTCAGATCATAATAGTAGTGATGACACCTGAAAAACAAGCCCATTTCAGCATTTTACTGTTCAAAGGATTAGGGGGAGGGGGAAGTATTGTGTTATAAAACCAATCTCTCCCTCTTTTTTAATGTGCACATGAAAAAGAAGAGTAGGAAGCAAAGAATAAATAGAATGGGGTTTTTAAAAACAAAATTTAGCTGTTGGTTTCATTTTCCCAGCATGTCCAACATTTGTGAAACATAAAGGCTAACATAACACATATGGAGTTTCTATAAATTTAGACAGGGTTTGTCTGAAGGGTTTTTATTAATAAAAACATATTTTCTTGGCTTTGAGCCTAGCCCATGCAATTAAATTGAACATGTAGAAAAAGTGCATGGTAAGAAATCATCCAGGGGATAACAGGAGGCATCTAACATAACTGGGAAAGTGTTGAAAGGGTGTCACTCATGGTGTGAAAACTGAAGCAGGTCCTTTGGCTTCCCCTTTACGGTGCACAACAATCACATCGTCAGTGGATATAATCTCAATCTGGAATTCAGATTACTAAGTAAACTTCATGAAAACAGCAAGATAATGTAGGGGAGTAATACTGAAGTATAAACACACAACCCAGATTAAGAGTGCTGGACCAGGATTTGAAAGGTTCAAATCCCTACTCATGCCATGGAAGCTTGCTGGGTGATCTTGGGCCAGTCATACTCTTTCAGCCAAACCTACCACACAAGGTTGTTGTGAGGACAAATGGAGGAGAGGAGAATGATGTAAGCCACTTTGGGCCCCCACTGGGGAGGAGGGCAGGGTAGGAATGAATGAATTAAATAAACAAACAAACAAACCCCAGCTACTTATTTATTTGGCCATGGTTTATCATATACAGTTATCCCCAAACAATAAAATGTAGACTGACCAAGAAAACCCATTTTAGAGCACAGAATTTACATATGGCTTATACCTACCAACAATTTTGATGCTATTATTTTCATCTAGAAGAAAATTTTCAATCTTCAGATCTCTAAAGAAGCCAAGACAAAAAATCAGCATGAAGATTCCTCTCGTCACCCAAAGTACATAACAGGTAAACCAACTAAGCTTGAGAAGAACATCCCTGACAATAGTCACCATCTGACTAGCCACTAGTAACAGGACATCCAAGAGCACTCCGATAATCCTATTATTTAATAACCAGGGGTGGGGGGAGTTCTGGTGAATGAGAAAACATGCCCATTACTGTGTGACATTTTAATTGTTCGTAGTCTAGGTATTAGCACTTTTGGGACCTGTCAAGTGGTTGAAATTTTTGAATAACAATAAGCTTCCTTTGCAGGATACAATATTGGAGTGTTTCAGTGTATTTTGTAGTGATTTTTGTACAGATCAGTGTTGAGTAGGCATTACTGGAAGCGCAGTGGTGCTACTGTCAATGAAATGTCAAGTGCTGTATCCCAAACAGAGCTTAATTAGCATTTGAATGCATGGAAGTTCAGTGCGTGTCCCTCCATTCTGGTCTGACTCACATTCTAGTGCCTGGAATAACCCAAGCCTAAAGAAAAAAGTCCTTTCTTCTTTTGGCAGATGGAACACATGACTAAAAACAATTCCTCCGCCTACTGCAGCCCAATGAGCCCACCACAATTTCTTCCTAGTGTCCTTCTGAAGATTTAAGTGTCATTAAGCCTTTGTAGCACATGCCAGTGTGTCCCCAAAATACTAATAGCTGCTGCCTTGAATACTTCCTCATTAAATGCTTCCACATCTGGGCCAGTACTGCTTAGTTAGGTACAAATTTAGACTATAATAGCTCCACTCTATTCTCTCATGTTTCTGATTTGTATGCTATATGGGCCAGAGTGCTCTGAACATCTTTGTTCCTGATGTTGGATCCTACATCAGTGAGCATGCTATAGATCATTGGGGAAAATATGCTGATGTAATTGCCCTGTCATGGGGCAATCTATCTTTAAAATGCAATCAGAGGTAACAACGTAGAGGGAAGTTCAACTGTACATATAAAACAGACTCTAATATTCTAGTCTACACTCTAGCGATTCAGTCACAGGGCTTTTCCATACAGTTCTTTTTTTTTAAACCACCAGCTTCTTAACTCTTCCCTTCACAAGTTACCATTTGCAAATCCTCGCTTTCCGAGTTGTTTCCACAAGTCCCCGCCCCTCCCCAGTGTTTTTTCAGACCATGTGTAAAGTAGAGGAGTGCAGTTAAAGAACCTGAGCTGCAGGGGGGGGACTATAGGAAAAAGCCCACAGTCTTAGAGACACCACGAAACAAAATCCAAAATGGAATGAGGCAGGAAGAAGCAGGCCCCATTCTTAATAACTGCAGGCAACAGGAGCTGGAAGCAAACTTGACTCCTTGCCCCCCTGGTACCTCTGAGTGCATCCCTTCGTTTTATAAGTGACCAAGAACAGGAATAGTTGCCATTCAACCTGTAGTATGGGGAAATTAAACTGTTGAACTCTGGGACATTTCATACTCCACTTGGGTTTTTGGATGACCCCCCCCCCACACACACACACACACACACACTGCAGGAAGAGAGATTACTCTGTTTTCACATGAAGCCTGCTTGTTATAATTATGCTACTTTTCCTCATAAATGCCTATTTAATTAACCACACAGGTAAACAATGAGAACCATCAACAAAGGTGTTAAACCCACTTCGACAGTTTTTTTTTAAAGGATTGGGGTTTCACACATTGCTTTATGTAGCATTTCATTATATTACTTCTAGTCTAAAGAGAAAGCACATTTTGTACCTGTGGACAATTCCGTGACGATGCAAATGTTCAACCGCAGACATGATCTGCCTGGTATATTTCTTAACTTCCCTCTCTTCCAGTCTCTTTTTCTCACATATTCTGTCCATGAGGTCTCCCCCCAGGCACAGTTCCATCACCATGTAATAGGAGTTCTCCGTCTCCATGGTTTCATAGAGCTGAGCAATATTAGGATGTTTAATCATCTGATGTATCCGTGGCTCCCTCTTCATATTTTTTAAAACATAGGAGTCCTGCTTGGCTTTTTTCTTGTCAATAACTTTAATGGCTACCTAAAATCATAGAAATGTTATAGATGTTTTTTTTTTAATAGTTCAGGCATTATCCACTTCAGATTTAACAGCACAGCCCTGTTTTTCAAACCATCAAGTGGGTAGGGATACATTTGTGAGGATGATACCAGGATAGCATCCCCCCCTTCCTCTAGCCAGAATTCAGTAAAGCATAATTGCCAATATAGGTGGCATTAGAAACTCTTTGATGTCACTTAATATTCAACAGTATGCTTCATTTAGCACAGTTACATAGTTTGTCCTGGAAACATGCTCTTTAAAAAGATCACAGAGGCATGTCTGCTCATTTGGACATCAGCCAGATGCCCCTCAAATTCTTGATTTTCTGTATTTTCATGCAGACGCTCCAATGGAAAATAGTCAATGCATTCAGTAATGCACTGCCAAAGCAGAATATTCAAAACCCCTAGAAATGTTCTGTGAAATGACAGCACAATTGAATTAATATAATTAGATTTGCAGAAGAAGGGGAAAGCTTCTGAATTCCCTCTGCATGTGTCACTCTGAGATCCATGGCCATTCTACTTACTCTGTCACAGCCACTCTTGATTTACCTTCTCCCCTGTGGGGATATGTAGCCCCTCCATCACCCTGGCAAAGGAACCCTTGTTGATCATTCTGCCCACAAGGTAGCTGCCCACTTGCTTGGTATGTGGGAAATTCTTCCTAGACTCTCGCGTCATCTTGCTGAAACAGGCAGGTAGCTGTACATCCTTATGGCTCTTGTCCCCATCAGGTAATAGCCTTTCCTGACTAGCCATGTCGGCTGCTCTGCCGTCTGGAGCTGCCCTGATTGCTGTAGGCATCCTTGAGGAGTCAGATTGGCTTACGCCTCCAGGCTTCAGGCGTGGGCTCCTTGTGCACATGCCACACGGAAGGGTTAACAGAGGTGCTAAGTCTTCCCTTCCCAAGGCAGAAGCACCAGGCCATTGGCTGTGCCGTTGTGAACCATCCTGCCCCGAGAGTATCTTTTCATCACTGATCTCCGCCTGCAGGTATGCAGGTCTGCTCAGGCAGAACCAGGCTGCAGATTATTAACTTAACCTGATACATGATGTCAATGAAGGCCTCAGAACCGACAGCTCCGATGTCACCTAATCTCATGGAACAGACCACTCCCATTCACAGAGTCCAGACTTAGCACCAAGGAGGCTGTTCATCAGCAGCTAACACCAATAAGCTAAATTAGACTGGGACTCTTTCCCTGAATTTCTGAGACAATAGTGCAGCTGCTCATTTGCAAAGACATCGGAATAGCTCAAGTGAACAAAGAGTTTATTTAAGACAAAGTGGCAGTAACCTAAGTTCAGAACAGAATGATTCACTTAACCCTTGTTTGAACCTGTTTTCTGACCTGACACCTCCTGGAGCTTTCTGGAAGAACAAAACTCACCTTGCTCTGGATGAGTGACCCATGCTGTTTCTGGCCTTCCAAAATACACCATACGAAGTGAGAATATTAGCATTGTCATTGTAGTGGGCCCCGTTATTTTTTCCTGGCTGGGGGCTATTTCTGGGCCTTCCACAGTCCTCCCCCTTTAGAAGGCATGTAGACGTTACCCCAGAATGCAGCTTGCTCCCCTACCATGTCTTCTGAGTTGAAAGAGGCCAGGAGACCATTAAAGTATCTGCTTCAACCCTACATGATGATTTACCACAAATGAACGCTTTGAACTGAGGGGAGGACATCGGCTGAGTTCCAAAACATCATTTACTGCAAGTATCTCTGGTTTTTTTCTTCTTCGTCTTTCTTCCTGCATCAAAGCCCTTTGTTTCCCCCCTCCTCTTACTCTGCTCTGCCTGAAGCCACCTCGTTAAGAGGCAGGCTAATTCTCCTAACTAAGCAGAAGAAGGACTCAAATCAACTCGAATTAATTGGCAAAAGCTCTTATTGTAATTGTTTTGGTTTTCGAAGATAAGAAGATAAGAGCTGTGAATGGGAAAATCTCACGAGAACTCTGTGCCTTAACTGACTTCAATACGTCACATGCCTGTGCCGGAACATTAGAGGATAAAACAGAGGACCTCTACTGGCCACTTGTAAAATTGTTTGAGGCCGGGTTTTTTTAAAGTCAAAATCATGTCTATGTTAAAAAGATTGGCTCATCTAATAGAGATACAAACCCAAGATTACAAAGTATTCTTAGATGGATTGATCAAAAATATCTCCAAGGAGATTCAAGATGGCAAGGAAGAAGTCTTCAATAGGAATGATGGATTAATAACAGTGACTGATGACAGCTTTAAACAAGGTGGAAAACCAACAGCAGAAGAGAAATCTGAAATTCATATCTTCAAGGAGATCCAAGATGCCAAGGAAGACGTCTTTAACAGGAATAATGGATCAATAACAGTGGCTGATGACAGCTCTAAACAAGGTGGAAAACCAACAGTAGAAGAGAAATCTGAAATTCTGGAGACGGAAAATGGGATGCCGGAGTTCTGCAGCCCAGATAAGGACACTCTTTTTAAAAAGACATACAGCCATCTCAAAGCAACAGTGTACAAAAATCAATCAAAAGAAATATGGATCTGCAGTGAAAGTAACCGATTTAAAGGATCTCTCTGGGGAAAAAATTGTATTGATACTGGAGTCCAGGAGGTGCAACGGCCTCAAGATTTATCGATGCATACTCTGCGGGAAAGAGTACAACTGCACTTTCTACGCCAAAGGCCTATGGGACAGAATATAATTTTACGGGAACGACAAGATGTAGCAAGCCTCGAGATGAGACCCCCTTAAGAAAACCGAAAGCTCATATTGTTTTATGATTAATGTTATACTGTATTCTATATTTCCATTTTTATGAAAAAGGGGAAGCAGTGTCTCTTTCTCTCTTGTTTTTTTTTGTCTCTTTTCTTTTGTAGGCATATAGGTAATATAATCATTAGTGCTGAAAATGTAAAATGGGGTTCTCCCCCCTTATTTTTTCTTTCTTCTATTAGTGTATTGTCCTAGGACTAAAGCCTACACTGACTTGTAGAAAATGTTTAATGTTAAGCTTTCAACTTAAATCTGAAAATATATCTGTTAGGATGGTTCTTAGAATGGGTCAAGCATAAATTGTTTTGTAGATGTATCAGAACCAAGGATAAGGAGAAGCTATAGAAGACTGAAAGCTTATATTGTTTTATGTTTAATGTTAAGCATTTAATCTAAACCTGGAAATCTTATTATTCTCTGTATTAACAACATATACTGTATTCTACATTGCTACTTTTATGAAAAAGGGGAAGCAGTGCCTTTTTTCTCTCTTGTTTCTTTTTCTTAGTAGGCATATAGGTAATATAATCGTTAGCATTGGAAATATAAAATGGGGCTTTCCCCCCTTATTATTTTTTTTATTATTGGTGTATTGTTATAGGGCCAAAGCCCATATTGATCTGTAGAAAATGCAAAGCTCTCAACTTATACCTGTCAGGATGGCTCTTAGAATGGGTGGAGTATAAATGGTTTGTAGATGTATCTGTATTAAGGATAAGGAGAAATTATGAAATCCTTTTGTAATTTTTTTTCTTTGTACATCTTTAAGGCAAAGCCCTACTTTCCTCTCCCTTCATCAGGGTATTGATACAGGGCCAAAACTCATACTGTGCTATAAGAAATGTTTAATGTTAAGCATCTAACTCAAACCTAGAAATATCAGCTAGGATAGCTCTTAGATTGTATCAAGCAGTTAATGTGAGGTCTACGATCTCTCAAGTAAGTTGACTAATAATAACTTTTCTTTTGTATATCTAAACAGGCCTTTTTTTTTTTTTAAATGTAGTGGAAATGTGGACGGCTCTTAGACTCATGGCTCTTAGAGTTTTGGGCAAAAGTTTATATCATTGTGGAGTCAATGTGGGGTCGTATATTCTCAAATGATGATTATATTTCTATCTTTATAAAAATAAAAAAAATCATTATTAAAAAAAAAAAAAAAAGAAAGAGGCCAGGAGACCAGGGAAACTTCCTGGCAGCAGGGCATGTTTTTAGCTGATTGGTCCTCATTGGCAGAGTGTGATTTGAATTAATTGGTTCTTATTGGCAGAGTGCAATTTAAACTAATTAGCCTTCATTGGCAGAGTGAAATTTGAACTGATTGGCCCTCATTGGTAGAGTTCTCTATCCCTGTTGGTGGCACACCTCCAGGGAGGACCAGTCAGGTGGTGGGTGAGCAGTCAGTTTGGATTTTATAAGGTTAACTGATGCTGACTACTAGCAGCACATGTTCAGAGTGACTAAATTGGCAATGGCATGATGTGACAGCAGATACCAACTCAAGGTAGGGATGTCATTTTTACTCATAGTTCCACTGCAAGAACAATGTGTTTGCCTCTGATTCCCTTTCCCAGTGCTACCATTCTATGTAGCTTGAATCATGACAAAGTTGCTACTCCATTCCTCCCCCGTGAAACAATCCCGATGTACTTGCCAACTTCTCATCATTTCTCAATGGGGGCATTTGAATAACCCCTAAACATAAATACTGTTTTAAGCTGTTGACTTCCATAAATTTAGAATGGTGTAACTCTACTGAAGGGAGCACTGTGAAAGAACAAGAAGTTGGTGATGATCCTTTAAAAACTAGGGATGCCAATTCCAGGTTGGGAAATTCTGAGAGATTTGGGGAGGGGAGGAGCATCACTAGGACATAATTCCAGACATTCCACCTTTCAAGTACCCATTTTCCTCCAGGATCACTGATCTCTGTAGTCTGTAGGCCAGTTGTAATTCCTGGCAATCTCCAGGACCCACCTGGAATATGGCAACCTTATTTATATTCTCCCCTTCTGTTCATCACATCAGTTTGCTGCTTTACTAAGAAAAACTATGTGGAGAATGTTAACATAGTATCAGGTAATTAAAATGATAGGAAGTACAGTGGGAAACAAAAACCTCATATTTTAAGCATTTCTTTTTTAAAATGGTTAAAAGCTTCCTTAAATATATAACAAATCTTAAAATACGATAGCTAGCTACACTAACTATTGCTATGGTTGGGGAATAGCCCAGCCTAACGCCTTGAAAAAACCTTTCATGACTAGGATTGCCAAACATTTTTAAAGGCCTTTTTGTTTGGAAGAGGAGAAACTTCAAAAGCAACAAATGAAAAAGGAACAAAATTGCCAAAAGCAGCAATATTCTGCGCTGGGGAGTATATTAAACAGCGAATATGTGCCAGTTCAGAGTGAAAAATTGCAGGGGTCCAAAGGCAATTTCTGTAATTATTTTTTTAAGGGTGACTGTATCTTACACTACTAGACTTGATTAACAGTTAGTTGGGAATTCTGGGAAGTGTAGTTCTAAGAAGGAGTTTACAGATTTTTTAAAAAATAGAGACTAAAGAAAACTACAGCTCCTAACATTCTTTAGAGGAAGTACGACTGCTTGTGTACAAATATACATAAATTTACTGTGTTGTGCTCTCATCATGTTTTATTCAAAGACACAATCATTTGATAGAATCAAGCTCAAGAAAAAACAGTTCTGCATGTCTGTTGCTGCTTTGTACAAAATAACATGTCTTTCCATGCTCACTGTTACAGGTAACAGGTTACAGGTAATGTATAATTTCATATAAAACCTCTTGAGGTGTTGAGAAATTATGCCAGCACTTTGTGTGCTTATTACCAAAGCAGAAATAGCATGGAGGACTTGAAAAGACACTTGTTCAGAAACTGTAAATATAGCCTTTCTGAACTTTCTTTAGTCTCATTTGAAATGTGTAACATGCAACACTAAGGGGCTTTACGCACTGGGATCTTTGTTGCAAATTGGTCACTGAATGAAAAATCGCCATTTAAAATAGTGGAATTCGTCGTTATGCATACCTGCCTTTGTAGTGGTATCCAGTTGCGTTTTGTAGCATTTCCCACAGGCTTCCGGTCTCGGCAGAAATCGCTAGAAAGGAAGCGCTATTGCAGAGCTCATCCCGCCCCTGGCCGTCAAGCAGCCAATGGGCAGCCGTTAGCATGCTCCCAAACAGCCCCTTTCCCTTTAAGAAAGGTTTTTTAAAAAAAAAAACACACACCCATTGTAACGAATCTGTGTAGATTCGTTGCAACGGAGAGACCCATCCAGCTGCCTAATGTGTTTGAGCTGTCGTTTGATCGTATGATCGTGGCCACGCTGCCTCGAGTGAAAAGAAAAAAATCCCCCCTCCCCCCCCCCTCTCATGGGCCGATTTTCGGCTGAATGACTGTGTTAAATGTGTGTGCTTAGTGACTGAAGGGGAGGGACTGAAGCCGGGGAAGCCTCTGTTTGAGCTGTCATTTGATCGTGGCCACGCTGCCTCGGAGTGGAAAAAAAAATCCCCCCCTCCCCCCCCTTTCACGGGCCGATTTTTGGCTGAATGACTGTGTTAAATGTGTGTGCTTAGTGACTGAAGGGGAGGGACTGAAGCCGGGGAAGCCTCTGTTTGAGCTGTCATTTGATCGTGTCCACGCTGCCTCGGAGTGGAAACCCCCCCCCCTCCCCCCCCTCTCACGGGCCGATTTTCGGCTGAATGACTGTGTTAAATGTGTGTGCTTAGTGACTGAAGGGGAGGGACTGAAGCCAGGGAAGCCTCTAAACTGAAAGAGGCTCGCTGGTGCGTTTATCCCCGCTCGCTCAGAGAAAAAAAAATGGCAATCGCTTCACCGGAAGTTTGGAGGACAGGCTCAGGAGGAGGGACTTTGAAGAAACCGCAACAATGTTAACGCACAGGTCTTTATCGCTAGTGTTACAGATTGTTTGCAAGAGTGTAGCGCTTTCCGGAGGGTGAATCCACTTTTTGGGATTCCCCTGAAAGTGCTACAACGATGCGCTTTTTGCTGATCGGTTTCATGAGTGTTGCAGATTGTCTACGACGTCGTGCGTTAAGGCAAATCAATAGCGTTTCCAATTAGCAACCATTGTGCGATTTTGAAGCCGTGCAAAAAGCCCCTAAGAGTCATTATGATGCTCTCCCAACGCCTCCCAGTCCTTCTTTGCCTCAATCCTGCATATCTAAAACCTGTCCATCCATCCACCCATCCAATCCTCCATCTCCACTTTGAACAATAACCGCTCGACTACCACATAAATGTGGTAGACCAGAGCTCCTTACCAGAAGCATGTCTCTACTGTGTGGAATGGTTTGCTTATCGTGCATTCTTTGCAGGCTATGTACCATTACCCAGAATTAAACTAAACAAGATATTCCTCTGGACAATTTTCCTTTAAATCAAAATTGTTTGCAGATTGAATGATAAGCTATGCTTCAGGTTTGTGGCACTTCATCTGAAAGTTCTTTTATGCCACTATTCTCTTTACTTTTCACTATTTCCCCTTGCTTATCATTTTAAAACATTAGTTTGTGTGCTTTTTATGCACTTATGTCTTCCTTTGTTTTCACAATGCATTCCTATCAGGTTTTCTTTTTCACTCTGCATTTCACCTTGTTTTCACTGTACATGTGCTTCAGGCTTTCTTTTTCATTCTTTTTCATTCTGCATAGACTTCCTTCCCTTCCATTCTCAGTACACTTTCCATTTGCTGCTTCCCTGCATTTCATGAGAGTGGTTTTATGCTGAGTTTTCCCTTACTTGGCTCCCAAGGCACGGGTAATCCAAAAACATAATGATACTCTCAGGTTCCCCCCTTGCAATTCTTTTCTCACTTTTGAGAGGCTATTATTCCTCCGCTGCCCATGTTGATCTCTCTTTATTGGTCAGTTTTGTGTTGTATGTGTTTTTTTAAGTTGTAAGTAGAGATTGTTCTAGCTGTCCCTGTGCCTACTTGTTCCACTCCCACCTAGAAAGGAGAAGGCTGGAGGAAGGACAGGCATTTCATGTGACATTAGCCTTCCACTAATGCATAGCCACTTTTAAAACATGAGTTTTTTGAAAGCAAAAAATGTGAACTGAATTGCCATGAAGGCAATCTGAAGGTCATTTTTCTGCTCTAATTCAAACACAGTCAGTAGCTCAGTTTGGAGAGCATTAGACTGAAGATCTAAATGTCCCTGGTTCAATCCTTGGTTCCACCAAGTGGTGCTTTCTTTGAACTAACTTTCTTTCTCTAACCCCTTCCAAGTTCCGCATTTTCACAGGAAGTGTGTAATAAATGAGTGAATGGGCCGAATCTTTCCTCCATGGATCCCAAAGAAACTTTCCTTCCCTCTCTGTACCACATACACAAAACTTCCTGAGGTATTGCAAAAACAGCTTGGAGGGAAAGGGGGTGGGGTGATGAAGCTTGCAATGGCATACCTATCTACACAATGCCTCCTGACTTCTCCTGAAGCAAGTCCTGAGTCCTACTTCTCTGTACAGATGACTAGAGAGCCAGTTTGGCGTAGTGGTTAGGAGTGCGGACTTCTAATCTGGCATGCCAGGTTCGATTCTGCGCTCCCCCACATGCAGCCAGCTGGGTGACCTTGGGCTCACCACGGCATTGATAAAACTGTTCTGACCAAGCAGTGATATCAGTGCTCTCTCAGCCTCACCCACCCCACAGGGTGTCTGTTGTGGGGAGAGGAAAGGGAAGGCGACTGTAAGCCGCTTTGAGCCTCCTTCGGGTAGGGAAAAGCGGCATATAAGAACCAACTCTTCTTCTTCTTCTTCTTCTTCTAGATCTAATAATGGCTCATCTTGAGAGGGAGATCCAGGCTGCTTTTGAAGTGCCCATCCACACTGCTGCCATGACACTTATACCCCTCTTGCAATGAGCTCTCTCAACAGAGGGCTCACATGTGTTTAAACTTTAAACACCACACACACATGCACCCCCCCCCCTTAAAGCTTCCCCAACATTTTTTTTCCTCCAGCAGTCTTGCGAGGAACTGATGTATTGGAAGACTCATTTTGTTTCTTTAAAAAAATTAAATTGAAAGTAAGCAATACTTGAGCTTGCACACTGATGTTCTGCTAGATGGCTACCGGGTAATAAATGCAGCTTGAAGAATCTCTACTTACAGTTTTAAAAACACACTCAGCGTGAAACTGGAGAGACCAACCAAATGGCACTGGAAAAAAAAACACCCTCAGTTTTTTTCATTGGTATGCGATTCCCAAAAGAAAATTGGAGGAAAAAGAGGTGCAGAGTACGGGCACAGGATCTGAAGTAAAGCACTACCAAATCAGTTACAATGAAAACCCAAAGTAAGCTGTGCATGCGGAAAAGGTCTTTGTAGAGCTTTGCATGCATACAATGTTCTGTAGTCCTGTGAGGGGGAATTATTTGACTTTGCAGTGCTGACCATGAAGGAAAGTCTTCTGAGGTTTAACTAGAGTTTGATTTTAGCTTCCATTCCCTTGCTGGTTTACAGTTCTGTGGACAGAATCCTGGACAACCCATCTATACAAACCAGTTTTTTCCTGCTTTTGATTTTTCCATCCTCTCTGGATCAATAAATTCTGTAACACATCAATCCCAGATAGTAAATATGCATCTGCGAAAGATGGCAAATCCCCGTAGGTTTCTACCTTGGCACAGAAAGTGTTTGATCTGCAGGTGATGTCATAGCTGGTGGGTGATACATTACCCTCTTCCAAGATTATTAGTTCTATATAATACACAGCCTGATATTTAATTTTAATATGAGACTGATATTTTTGTTCTTGTAGTGAAAAACCAGATTTCCAATGTAGGATAAATATTAGATAACATATTTGTATTGTTTTTTTCATTGTTTAGTTACTGGGGAGGGGAGCTGCTGTTTTTGCAAGTTGAAGGACCATAGTTAAATCATTTCCGTGTGTAAGAATTTACGAACTGTTCTATATCTAACATGCTTCATTGGAAGAAACTGTGTTTCTCAACACAGAAAGAGTTATAAATGTCTCTGTTGTATATGTATCCATGTTGGCTGCCACAGCCCAGGGTTTTTGGGGAGGAGGGGAGAGTTTTTGTGTGTTGTACTTTAATTGCTTTATTCTAAACTGGATCCCAAGGTGAATATACAACTCACATTGCCTGGAAAAACAAACTTCGGACCTTCAAAAATATGGGAATATGCATACTGCCTCCCAACATCTACATATTGTGTTGAAGATCTAGAGGGAGGGACATTATTACATTATGGCACATACCATGTATGCGTATTCAGCTCCATCAAGAACACCTAATATATTTACAGAAATTGGGATTTGGGACATTCCCCAACAATATTCAACTTTCTCAGACATGGAAGTCTGAGACCTTTTCTACACAATGGCAGCTGTGCCAGTGCCGGTCTCTTGCAATGGGGCAATTAGCCCTGCCACTTCCCAGGTCCTCATGGGTGAAGATTTGCTCCACTGGACCCGGTCCACCCCAGATTTCTTCCCCAAACTCGAGGCAGTTGGGGTGGAAAGGTTTTGCTATGCATTACAGTGGCCAGTTTTATTTCAAAATTCATGAAGGGGGGATTGTGTGACAGTGCAATCCCCCCTTCATGAAAATAATCCAAAGCCCCAGTCAGCTGCACATTGCTGCAAAGTGCCACAGAACTGATTGGGGCATTTTTTGTCCCTTGTGGGATGCTGTAGGAAAGAGAGGAACCAGGCCTGGAAGGCCCAACTCTTCCTCTTCCACACAGGCCTCTGCTGGGATCAGCCCCGTTGGCACCCATGGCAAAAAAGGGAATGCAGAAATATCCTCATTCCCTTGCTGCGGGGCAACGGAGGGCCTGAAGTGGGTCGGGGCCGGGCTGGGGCCAGGACAGCACTGACATAGTGTGCAAGTGGGGATTATGCCAACTGCCCTATGAGCGCTGTCCCACCCTTTTCTTTCCATGTGGAAAAGGTCTGAGAGAATCAAGAAATGGGTCCACTTTCTCAAAGTGAATCTTTTGAAAACAGACGTATGAGTAAAATGTCCATAACCAGATGTCTAGCATACTCTCTGAGGTTATATTACAAAGCTTCAACAACTAAGCAAGCAATCTATGCCATTTTACTCAGAACCCTATTCACATATAATCACTTCCATGAAAGTATTCTTAAAACGACATGGCAAGGCACAAACATCTACAAAATTCTTCAAGGACTACAAAGGACACTAACAAGCAAAAGCCAGAGTTCTGGGTACTGGAGATACTTCAGGTGAAAGTCCTGTGCTATGACTGGAAAAGGGATAGGAAATTGGCCAGCCCCAAATGCCTTGACCAAAATAAGATTTTTAAAAAAGCAACAAAATATTTTGATATTTCTTGGTAGCTTTGTCTGAAAGAAGGTGGCTGCATTTTATGAAGGGGTTTATTTTTATCAGCCCTGATGAAATTGAGCAGCACATAAATGTAGATAAATAGAAATGCCCAAGCTGAGACAGTGATTGGCTTTATAAACCAGATAATTAAGGATGTGGCTGAGGGAGGCTTGGTATTTACCAATGCCTTTTATTTACTATTTAATAGCTAAATGTGTTATGCTGTATAAATCTTGAAACAGCTTGATTGTAAAACATGTTCTCTAAAGTCAATGGGCCTTCCCTACTGAGTCCTAAAACTTGTGAAAAATGGGCAGTATCAATAAACACCAACCTTTGTACCAATAAATATGTTCCTCTCATTACTCAGTGAGCCCAGAGGCATGTCGGTATTAAAGGCCCCATTCTCCCTTATATAGCAATTACAAGTGTAGAGGGGGAAGAAATGCAGTTTGGAGAAACACTTTGTTGAATTTCCGGCTCTCCTTTCCAGGGCCAAGAGGGACAGGGGAGAAGTCAGAAGCATTTCCTTTAGAAAGAGTTTTGTCTCCATTGCATAGATATATTTGCCAGACAAACTAGAATTGGATAATTGTTCCCTCTCTATCACTCTTTTCACCATTTTGTGTGTGTGTGTGTGTTCAATTCACCAAAACAGTTTTGTTTGTAGACTTCACAGTACCTTAGAGCAGGGGTAGTCAATCTGTGGTCCTCCAGATGTTCATGGACTACAATTCCCATGACCCCCTGCCAGTGTTTGCTGGCAGGGGCTCATGGGAATTGTAGTCCGTGAACATCTGGAGGACCACAGGTTGACTACCCCTGCCTTAGAGTTTAATTTTGACAGTGCAGTGGTTGAGTAGACTATTGCACCTTCCTGTGGGCTGCTTTTTTCAGCTTTGGGATTGGTCTGACTTTCTAAAGGAACAGGCTAATAATGTTTCATAGACGACTTACATTTTTGACAACTATTTTATAGTGTTCACAATTCCTGCTCCATAAATCTCTGGAATAAAGAATGCAGAAATTTTTACTCTAGGAAAAAAAGTAAAAGTTTTTGCATTTCTGGGAAAAGAAGTTTCCCCAATCGACTCAGAATGGATAGAGTGATATTCATCTGCCATTTTTCTGTATTTTTCCTGCTTCACAAATGATATTTTCATCTGTTAGGCAAGTGACTTTACAGTTTTAGATACACTCAGAATGGCATAACCCAGTTGTGAGATACATGACAGCAGACAACTGCAGTCTCTAGAACCTTCTACTAATCTAACAAGAATTTGACTCCACCCATGGGAAGGATGCCATCTTGGGCTCAACCTTATGCCATTCAGATCCAACCCAAATAAAATGTGAAAGCAAATCATATAACTTCTGACTTTCCAGGCCACGTGACCCCAAAGGGAATGAGATTCCTGAAATGTTTTTCTCAGAATCCCCTCCATTTTCCTCAAGAGCTCTGAGAACTAGCAAGGGCTACTCATACCTCTAATTCCCTGTAGTCTGAGAGGAAAGTTCCCTACTTCTTTCCCCAAAATTCATCTCATATTCATGGCTTTGTACTACAGTAGAAGCTTAGAGAGAACAGATGATCCCATGTATAAATTTTGTAGGTTATATATTCTTTCCTTGCTGCTACAAGACAGGAATGCTGGATTAATCAGCTGTGATACACATTTTGAGAATGATTTAATCATTAGAGCAACTGCTTTTGATTTGTGCTTTTAACAAATTTTATGCTACCATACTTTTAAATACTGGTCCAATTCAGCTCTACAGGTGAGTAGCAGTATGTTTCTGGGTGTATACTGCTTACTCCACTTCCTACTGTGTGAATACAGTTCTTACCCCAAGGCAGCATATGGATCAGATCAAGAGATCAGCAATAGTACCAAGATCAAGCAATGTTTGGAAATAGAGGAGAGGGACAGGGACTGAACAGGAAAGGGTGGGATTTCATATTAATTATTGGCATCAGCTCTGATTCACTTCAGGTAAGACACAATTAATGTAAAATAATGGAGTTATTTTAAGGTTGAGACTTAGTAAGTGGATGCATGTAGTGCATGAGATCGAGTGATTAAAACAGGTAGCAGATTTTTTTTCCAGTCATTTGCCCAATACCACAAAAAAGAACAGCAAAATGTTTATCACACTTTTCTTTTCTGCATGGAGAGAATGTTTCTCTGCTCAAGTCTCACCTTCCATCATGGGTTTTATTAATCCCTTTTCCGTATGGTCGGCATGAAGTGTCTGCCACCACCAGACGAGGAGGAAGCTTCTGAGTTTTTTGATGAAAAGAACAGCCATGATGCATTATTCGCTGGCAATGGTTTTCACAACAAATATTTTATATGGGATTTCATATGAATTACTGTTTCAAATAGGCAGAGCCAAAGCTCTCCTCATATGAAGCAGCTTTATGGAAATGACCGATAATTTGCCATTGTAAGTTAAGGAATTGTATGACTGACACACAATGCCCACATTTGACATGTGCATGCTGGGTGTTCCAGTCAAGCACTTTAAGAATTTCTTTTGGGCTATCTCCTCATTTTTCGGATTGTAGAACAAAAAGGTGTACACTGTATTTCTGCATGAAGAATTCGTGTTTGTAGTTACTATGTGGTTTCTGAAACAGTATACTTTCATAAAATTTAACTGTTCTCTGCTTCAAAAACAAAATGCACATATCGCTTTCTTGCCTTTTTATTGTTTAACAGCCACATTATTTTCAGCACTACGGTCAGGAAAACGATTTCTGCCTCTGCTGTTTTAAACCTCGGCTTATGCTTTTCCCCTCCTTGGTCCTGGCGTATCGCTGTATGGTGAGGTGCCTACCTAATTGGCCACGAGAGGGGATTAAATTAAATAAAATCACAATCCCCAGGAGGCCTCTAAATATGGTTTTTTAATTTGAAAATTTTTGTGGGTTGCAGTGTAATTCAAGCTTTTCAAGCTTTATTAGTGCATAGCTGTTCACACAGCTTGCAAAGCTCAAATCTCAGTGAGTTGGATACACTGGCCATCATTTGTGCCAAAGATGATCCATTCCCCGTCAGCTGCAAAACACCCTTTGTGCCATAACAAAAGCCTTACTGTCAATTACACATGTGTCAGTGCAATGAAGGCAGCAGTAAGCTATAGCCTGCCGCTGACCCTTGGGATGCAACTAAATGAAGGGTAATGACAATCTGCAACAAGTAGTGCGACGGTACATGTGATGAAGACGTTGCAAAAAGACCTGGAGGAATGCTATGGTTTTCACATGTTCTCTGCAATTAAAGCAAAATAGCCAGCTTGGGGGTGACTAATTGCCGTGGAAGGAGAAGGAAGCAAGAGCTCTCGTTGCTGTGAAGCTGTTAATGGAGAACTTATGGAGAGAAAGTCCAAGGTCCCTCGTCCAAATTGGAATGTGATGGAAATCTGTTGGAAGGTGATGACAGAAATGAAGTAAAACAGTTGTTTCCTGATCCGTGTGCCAGATGTGTCACATACTGTGATAAATAAGATCTGCATCTTACACCACAGAAACTGGGGAATATTACAAGCGTTTATTACAGCAAGGTACCCAAAAAAATAAAATGTACTTGAAATGTGCTGTTTCTTCTGGCATCAAGTGGTGTACTATTATTGCTCAATGCTTGGAGCTGCTAATACTTTTGTTTAGCTTCGAACCAACAAAGCCTATTAAAAGCTTACATTGAATTTATTGTTAAGGTATTTATTAACTGATTACGAAAAGACATTAAAGCATTCATAATTAAACTGGTATACTGGTTCTTAAGTTGATTGTTTTCTCTGTTCCTTTCTCCTCTCCTAGACTGCCATCCATGCTATAAAATGCCTTTGTTGTTAAATGAGGGCTCAATGGTCACCAGTACAATATTTTTCACCATGCCTTCAGGCTGCTACGCCATCTACTTCCTAGTATAACATAATCTCTGGATTTAAACCAGGATCCTCTACTACTGAAGTGTTAGGGTAGCCATTAAATGAACCCCCTGTTTTTTATTTTTAGTTTTAAGGTTTTTTTTAAACTGGAGGCACATTTTAGTTATAATAAAAAGTTAGTTATTAACATAGCTTATTCAAACACTGCCTCTAAAATTCAAAGAAACACTTAAGGTAATGCAAACACTTGGTATGATGCAAAAGTGCTTACAAATAACAAGAATTTGAAAGGAAAAAAACAATGAAATTTAAGGCCAAACTAAGTCTAATTTTAAAAGGTCTTCCAAAAGTTCTAAAACCTGATGCCAAAAGGATTGTAGAAAGGGAGCCATGTCTAGTTTTTGGGGCAGGGAATTCCAGAGGTTAGCAGCAGCTGCCAAGAAGCTTGTGTGTGGGCACTCGCTAGACTTGCCTTCCCACAGCAGAGCCTTCCCAGATAGTCTGGGAGTACAGGCATATGGAGGTAGTCCTAGGGTCGCCATGCATGGTGCAACAGCCACCAGAAGACAGGGCCCTGGATACAGGGGGCCACCATCAGCAACATCGGTTCTCAAGGAAACATTGGAAACTCTATGGTAAAACCATAGCAGTTTCCATAGAAACAGTTGTCAGGCAGGAGGGTTGAGGAGCAGCATCCCAGGAGAAAAAAAGGAAAATTATGTGAGAATCAGATTGTTGCACATTATGTGGAAACACATTCCACATAATGGGTGTGATGGCAGCTGGCCAGGGTTGGTGCTGAGGCCTGCTAGGTCTGGTGCAACCATAGCTGCCTCTTTCATCCTGGCATGAAGCCTCAGCCATGGCCACAGGAAGAAAGGGAGTGGCAGTGGCTAGCAAGGCCTGATGCTGAGCCTAGCTCTCTCCACTGCCACTGCCGTTGCCCATCTTTGGTGTCTGGCCCTGCCTCTGCCCTGTGGCTGCCTCCATCTCAGCATGAAGCTGAGAGAAGGAGACCAAGGCCCTTGGCCATGGCCACAGGAGGAATTGGCACAGCAGCAGCTGGCAAGGCCCAGCGCCGAAGCCTGCTCACTCCGCCACCACTACCAACCATCTTTGTGACCCAGTGAGACCAGGGACCTTGGCCGTGGGCACATGACGCTCTCTCTCTGAGTGACCCAGTGCCTTTTATCATGGCAGGGGGACAGGGGTGAGGTGGATGTGGGACAGATGAATGTCACGTCTGTATCCATTTCTATTTCTCTGACCACTCCAGAAGATGTGTTTCCACAATAAAAATGCCAGTCTTATTTACATAAAATTCTGACGATATAGTTCCTGCCCAGTTTTAGAGATACCCAAAAGTGACAAAGGTAGCGCTGGCAATTGCCAGAAACATTATGACAAGAGTACCACAGAGCTTCTGTCAATTTCTAGAGCTATTCTTGTCACTTTTGGGCAGCTCTAGGAATTATCAGGAACTCTATTCTCCTATCCTGAGATGATAGTAAAAATAAATTATTTCAATGGCCACTTTGCTGCATACTAAAATAAAACATCCAAAGCCATGTAAAACCTTTGATTCAGACTGACCCATATAGTAAAACGCAGGGTACAAACATCCTAGTTCTCCAGAACTCATCAGGCTGGATGTTATTTTTTTCAAAAAGTAAAAGAGGGGAAGGCATCAGATTATATTCATTTTTCAGCCTTTTCATTATGAGTATATCTGACTTCAGAGTGTGCCAAGGTAGGCAATCGCGCTTCCTGCACTGCCCTTCCTACTACCCAGCCACAGGACCTCCGTCTTGGAGGGGTTGAGTTTCAGGCAACTCTGCTCAAGCCACCCAGCCATGGCTTCCAAACATCTGGCAAATGGTTCCGGGGGGGAGGGAGTGTTATTGATTCCACCCTCTAAAGCAGCCAGAAAAGGAGGTTGAGAGGGGACATGATAGCCCTCTTTAAGTATTTGAAAGGTTGTCACTTGGAGGAGGGCAGGATGCTGTTTCTGCTGGCTGCAGAGGAGAGGACACGCAGTAATGGGTTTAAACTTCAAGTACAACGATATAGGCTTGATATCAGGAAAACATTTTTCACAGTCAGAGTAGTTCAGCAGTGGAATAGGCTGCCTAAGGAGGTGGTGAGGTCCCCCTCACTGGCAGTCTTCAAGCAAAGGTTGGATACACACTTTTCTTGGATGCTTTAGGATGCTTAGGGCAGGGGGTTAGACTAGATGGCCTGTATGACCCCTTCCAGCTCTATGATTCTATGATTCTATGATTCTATGATTTTCTCCAGGTGAACTAATCTTTTAGTCTGGTGATCAGTTGTAACTCTGAGGGCCTTTTCGCACGGGGATATTTGTTGCAAATTGTTTGCGGAATGAAAAATCGCCATTTAAAATAGTGGAATTCGTCGTTATGCATACCTGCCTTTGTAGTGGAATCAGTTGCGTTTTTTAGCGTTTCCCACAGGCTTCCGGTCTCGGCAGAAATCGCTAGAAAGGAAGCGCTATTGCTGAGCTCATCCCGCCCCTGGCCGTCAAGCAGCCAATGGGCAGCCGTTAGCATGCTCCCAAACAGCCCCTTTCCCTTTAAGAAAGGTTTAAAAAAAAAAAAACAGACCCATAGCAACGAATCTAGGTAGATTCGTTGCAACGGAGAGACCCATCCAGCTGCCTAATGTGAGCTGTCGTTTGATTGTATGATCGTTGGCACGCTGCCTCGAGTGATAAAAAAAAAATCCCCCCCCCCTCTCACGGGCCCGATTTTCGGCTGAATTAATGTGTAAAAAATAAAGGGACTTTATTTCAGCAAACGGGCTTTTATGTGGTTTGTGCTTAGTGACTAAAGGTGAAGGACTGAAGCCAGGGAAGCCTCTAAACAGAAAGAGGCTCGCTGGTGCGTTTATCCCCGCTCGCTCGGAGAAAAAAAATGGCGATCGCTTCGCCGGAAGTTTGGAGGAGAGAGCCAGGGGGAGGGACTTTGAAGAACCCGCAACAATGGTAACGCACAGGTCTTTAGCGCTATTGTTGCAGATTGGTTGCAGGAGTGTATCGCTATCCAGAGGGTGAATCCACTTTTCTGGATTCCCCTGAAAGCGCTACAACGAAGCGCTTTTTGCGGGTCGGTTTCAGGATTGTTGCAGATTGTCTACGACGTCGTGGGTTATGGCAAATTAGTAGCGTTTCCAATTAGCAACCATTGTGCTATTTTGAAGCCGTGCGAAATGGCCCTGAGAGATCACCGAGCTTTGCCTGCAGAGAGCCAGTTTGGTGTAGTGGTTAGGAGTGCGGTCTTCTAATCTGGCATGCTGGGTTCGATTCTGCACTCCCCCACATGCAGCCAGCTAGGTGACCTTGGGCTTGCCACGGCACTGATAAAACTGTTCTGACCGGGCAGTGATATCAGGGCTCTCTCAGCCTCACCCACTCCACAGGGTGTCTGTTGTGGGGAGAGGAATGGGAAGGCGACTGTAAGCCGCTTTGAGCCTCCTTCGGGTAGGGGAAAGCGGCATATAAGAACCAACTCTTCTTCTTCTTCTTCTTCTTCTTCTTCTTCTAAATATCCCTGATATTAAAAATGAATATTATGGAGTGGTGTTAAAGATGTGTGACTTGATATTAGGAGCCAGTTGTAAGTATGAGAAGGTCATTGGTCCTCTTATTATTTCTAAATATTTCTTCAGTCTTCAATCTAAATATTTCTTCAATTATTTCTAAATATTTGTTAAATCTTTTGAGTGGGTGACCTGCACCTGGAAAGGTATAAATGGCTCTCTAGGCCTTTCCAAACTTCCATTATGCCTACTCATCTTAGACAGAAATGGTTAGGTAAGAAAAATGGGGACACTTGAGGACTCCTTTCTGGCAGACATCTGAAATCTTCAAAGTTGGCACTTTCAAGAACTTATTTGTTTAAAGGAACAGCAAAAAGCCAATATCAATTTAATCAGAAGTGTATTACTGAAAATCTCCAAGGATAAACCACTGGCTCCTAAATGTCCCCTTGGAACAACAGCCATTTTGAAAAATTTGGCTTCTGAGTAGCTGACATCTTCTTATGTTTCCAACAAAAGGAAGTTGCAAGAATGTGCAGAGCAAGTGAGAATAAGATTGCATGTATGACTGATCTAAGAAAGACATTAACCTATTCACAAGACTTGTTTTTTCACCTTCCTCCCGTTTGAAAAAAAATTCTGGCGTCTTTCTAAAAGTGCTGTGTTTTTCAGGTTTTCGAAAGAAATAATCTTCTGCCAAGTAATGCAGTCAGTCACTTACTTACATTCCATATACATGTGCCAAAGGTTATAACCAGGCTTGGTGTGCTAGTAAAACTAGTAGTGTAAATCCAGATAAGGTGCTTAGCAACCTCCAAGCTGAGTAATGGGAAAAGATAAAACACCAGTTTTAAAACCTTCATCTCTAAAAATGTACTGCTAGACGCCATGGTGTCACTAATAAAAGCAAGGAAAGAATTGATACCACAGACATGGGGGATAAATCTTTCAGAAAGGTGACCCTGAGTGATACAGAAGAAGAATAAATTCCTCTTTGATAAGTACAAATGGCGAGTCCAGCTTTAATGTCAGTGCTGGGTTTGGTCAGGTTGCTTTGTACAGTTTCATGGAACAGCATGCTGAAATAATTCAAGAACCAGATGTTCAGATTCTGTAAAATCCAGGACAGCATCTGGAGAAATATGAGCCAGTGTAGTGTAGTAGTTGGAATATTGGAATAGTAGAGGGAAGACCTGGGTTCAAATTCTGCCTCTCCAATAAACTGTTCTTGGGCTAGATTCTAACTCTTAGGGCCTTTTCGCACAGGGATCTTTGTTGCAAATTGTTTGCGGAATGAAAAATCGCCATTTAAAATAGTGGAATTCGTCGTTATGCATACCTGCCTTTGTAGTGGAATCAGTTGCGTTTTTTAGCGTTTCCCACAGGCTTCCGGTCTCGGCAGAAATCGCTAGAAAGGAAGCGCTATTGCCAAGCTCGTCCCGCCCCTGGCCGTCAAGCAGCCAATGGGCAGCCGTTAGCATGCTCCCAAACAGCCCCTTTCCCTTTAAGAAAGGTTTTTTTTTTTAAAAAACGACCCATAGCAACGAATCTAGGTAGATTCGTTGCTACGGAGAGACCCATCCAGCTGCCTAATGTGAGCTGTCGTTTGATTGTATGATTGTTTGCACGCTGCCTCGAGTGATAAAAAAAAAATCCCCCCCCCCTCTCACGGGCCCGATTTTCGGCTGAATTTATTTGTAAAAAATAAAGGGACTTTATTTCAGCAAACGGGCTTTTCAGTGGTTTGTGCTTAGTGACTAAAGGTGAAGGACTGAAGCCAGGGAAGCCTCTAAACAGAAAGAGGCTCGCTGGTGCGTTTATCCCCGCTCGCTCGGAGAAAAAAAAATGGCGATCGCTTCGCCGGAAGTTTGGAGGAGAGAGCCAGGGGGAGGGACTTTGAAGAACCAGCAACAATGGTAACGCACAGGTCTTTAGCGCTACTGTTGCAGATTGGTTGCAGGAGTGTATCGCTATCCGGAGGGTGAATCCACTTTTCTGGATTCCCCTGAAAGCGCCACAACGAAGCGCTTTTTGCTGATTGGTTTCAGGATTGTTGCAGATTGTCTATGACGTCGTGGGTTATGGCAAATTAGTAGCGTTTCCAAATAGCAACCATTGTGCTACTTTGAAGCCGTGCGAAATGGCCCTTAGCCTAATCTACCTTACATAATTGCTTGGGAGGGGTGTGGGTGATAGCCAAACTGTAAGGTCCCAAATTTTAGGAGTGTCAAGTCCACACACATACATTTATGGACTATTTTTAGTAATATATCACTGCCAGGGTCCCAAATTGAATAATGCTTTATTGTGGGGATAGAGAGAGATTTCCAGTCATAATCAGGCAGAAAACAGAATGAAAATACAAATCATTATAAGGGAAAGTAGCAAGAAGGAATGGTAAGTGGTATACTAAGAATTGAACTGAACATGCACCCACAAGCACACACAAAACACACACATACTCAGCAATACAATAAGGTTATTTAGCACCTCCTAGGTATTGTCTAAGGGTAGGGATAAAGAAAGACATAAAAGCTTGATTTCAGTAGGAATGCCAGTCTTATAGCTCATTTCTAGATGACAGGGATCAGATCCCCTGGAGAAAATGGCTACTTTGGAGGATGGATTCCATAGCATTATACTCCACAGAGGTCCCTCCCTGCTCCAAATTCCACACACTCCTGGCTCCACCTCCAAAGTCTACAGGTATATCCTAACTCAAAGCTGGCAACCCTACTGATTTGTCAAAGTTTACAGTCCAAGGAAAGTCCAAGGGAAAGGAGACGCAGGATACACAACAGCCCTGTGTGTCTTGTGATCTCAAGACTGATGAAGGTGCAAAGGGGAAAGTGGAGCAGAGACTGAGGTCTGCTTAAAGTCTTCTGGAAGGGTCCTATGTAGTGGTACAAGAGCAGTTGATGGAGGATCTGGCGAAAAAAGTATCTGGGGAACTGGCCCTGAAATTCCTGCTGTCATGATGCTTTGGTTCTTCTGTACCAGGATTGGACCTTGGGGGAATGATTTGAATTTAATTGGACAGTTTTGATTCAGCTGTCAAATGATACAATTTTGAAGAATCCAACTGTGCTTGCAACTGTGTGAGATGTATGCTGTTTAATAACTTTATGTTGATTTTCTGGAGGATCTTTCAATGCATTTAGGCTATTATAGTTCTAAATGCTGAGACTTCATTGGAACCATAAATGGGCAGGAGGCTGATATGATTACCTTCCAGGAGAACCCTTTCCACACAATGGGGCTGCTTCTCTGATGACATGCAACACTGCTTTTGGCCAGAACCCCATTTTTACTATTATGCATGCTGTTCAATCCCCAAAGATGACCAGAATGAGCATTACTTTTGCCACTTGTTGGAGGTTCCCATGTTGGTGGTCTATTCTTTGAGCATCAGAGGTGGAGAAAGAAAATGTGCATTGTTCCTAGAGAGGATGAGTATAGGTACAGAATAAATTAAACCTGTAAAGATTATGTAATCAGTTATGGGGTTCACAGGGAAGCAACTAAGTGCTGTTTTTCTGAGGGTATCCAAATATGGACATCAGCTTAAGGTTAATTGAATACTACATTTGTTCAGCTCTCCCTTCTAGGTATATTATGCAGCACAGAAAACTTGCAAAAAGGCTGTCAAAAACAACATCTTATTTTTTAAAATTCTTAATGTGGCACCGTTTTCACATTAATAATACAAACCCATTGTATTATTTTCATTTTTGCATTGCAAATGCTGCCCACAGTTCTGGTAGCATTTTTTTCAGCAAGGCTTCTGAAACTAGTTTTACAGCAACTTTTCTTGTGTGACCACACTGAGAGTGGTCTTTTTTTGATGCATAAATGTTAGTGTGTTCTCCTCCCCTTTTCTGCTCATAGTCCCTCATCTACCAATGGGAGCTCGAGTGCCTGCCACTGATACCCAGCCTTCGTCAGAGATTATGTAAACATGCCATTTGCCCTGGCAACCAAGTCAACTTTATTGCTATGCAAATTACTAGAAGTTACCTTGTGGAACACATAGCATTTCCTCCCTACCAAGCTCCACCTCTGATCAGGGAGCATGGGGAGAAGTTTGTTTGAAAGTTTATCAGGCTGGCGAAGTGGAGCGGTCTGAAATGCTGGTTCTGGGTTGCAGGAGAATGAGGAAGCAGAGTTGCTCCAGGCTATGGGCAGAGGCTCCACCAGTGATTTATTTTTTTTAAAAAACCTTCATGGGGGAAGGAAAGATATGGTGGGGGCTTTAAGTTTGCATGGGAGCCTGCAGTCTGCTGTGGCCCATCCTGCTCACTCTCGATGAGGAACAGTATACCTCAGAGGGGGAAAGGTTGTAGTTTTGGCATTCAGAAGTCTGTGTGTCCCATGGAAAAGTCTCCATGTCCATGAACTGCAATTCCCATAAGGCTCCACCAGCGTGTGGGGCCAGAGTGGTGGTCACACTGCAGTACAACAGAGAAAGTTCCCCCTCCCATAGTTACAGTCAGAACAGTTTAGAATGCATAATTGCTCAAAAAACAAAACAAAACAACAATGCAGAATCAGAGCACATGCATAAACGGGAATGCTTCAAAAACATTTTTTTAAGGATAATTTTAAAGGGTCAGAGAACTGACTGCGGAGGAAAGTAGAGCATGCATAATAGGCCCTACTCTCATTGGTTTAATTTTGTTTCCTGAGGGAGACAGAGGATGGTGGAGTTGAGAGATACATAAAACAGCAGAAATGAGAGAAGTGTTTGCAGCCAGGCTCCTGTCATGTTGTTACCCAAATTAGAAATGAGTTGGGGAATTTAGCCTGTGAAAGGGATCTCCACCCATGTATACCAGGGCTGTTCCCTAAAAAACTCTCAATAAAGTCTCAATATATTTTTCACAGTCAGAGTAGTTCAGCAGTGGAATAGGCTGCCTAAGGAGTTGGTGAGCTCCCCCTCACTGGCAGTCTTCAAGCAAAGGTCGGATACACACTTTTCTTGGATGCTTTAGGATCCTGCGTTGAGCAGGGGGTTGGACTAGATGGCTTGTATGGCCCCTTCCAACTCTATGATTCTGTGATTCCAACTAGACTGGTTCAAAACAAAAGTATTTTTTAGTGAGAACAATTTAAATAGAACTAACAAACATGTACATGGAATTAAAGGAAACACACAGGCAAGAGAAAACAGTTGAGCTGGTATGGATAGGGAGGTGTAAGGGGAAGGAAAGAGTAAGCTACCTTCATGACATCTAGAAGTCTAATGAGACAGCAGCAAAATAACCAGGAAGGGGAGGCAGGCCCACAGAGAGAGGAGTGTGCGCATAGAATCCCAGAACACACAGAGTGCTGTATTTTATAGGGTAAAATGTTACCTGAGGTAATGTTGATGTATTTGCCCCTAAAACATTATCTTAATGGGCTGTCTAGAGGTGGACAATGACTTTGAAAGACATGTGATGAGATTTCCTGAGTGAGATCAATACTTCAGGTGAAACATTGAAGGATTCCCAGTAAATATGATTGTTCTACCTGAATTAAAGTTTCTTGATGATTTATGCCATTTCTTGGAGAGCCTTATTGTCCCAAAGATATGCATCCCAGCTGTGGGTGAGGTTAATCAGCCCCTAGCCATTTCATATTATTATTATTATTATTATTATTATTATTATTATTATTATTATTATTATTATTATTATTATTATTATTATTATTCCCTGCCACACCTAGAGCCGACTCGTGGCAGGTTACAACAGTCCATTAAAAACCCCAATGAAACCCTGTTAAGATTAAAAATAAAGCATAAAAAGTACAACATGAGGAGAAACATGGCGGTGTAATCAACTATCCATACCCCCCATGAACATCCCAAATGGGGAAAGTGGAAAGATCTAATCTAAAGAGTCTAAGAAAGGCCTGGAAGCCTGATAACTGACTGACACCCATGGTGGCTGCTTGAGAGCAGATTGTGTACCTTTAGTGTATGGTCGCAGTTGTCATCTATTACGAAGTCCATCTCTGCTAGACAATGCTTTGTAAGGAAGTGTTGCAGAAGAGCATTTATGTTTTGGCCGACTATAAACTGCCCCTCAGGAGTAAAGAGTCTGGCTACTAACAATGCTGCTACGGAATTCTTGTAAGCAACTGGATTTTATAAAGGATTATCAGAGCTCTAAGCTACCTATTATTTATGATATTATATTTATTACTAGTAATAAAGCCCGCTGTATGCCGAATACAGCGGGCGCTAGAAACTGACCTTGTCGGGCGGCGGCTCTCTGCCTAAGTAGGCATCCCTGGCTATCAACTGAAATCATTGTGCACTCTGAAATCTGTGCACTCTGTAATGCAGTGGTCCCCAACCTTTCTGAGGCTGGGGACCGGCACGGGCCGCGCCCGCGAGCCGCGCCTGCACATCGGGCCGCTGGCTGGCAGGGCCGCTGGTGGACTGTTTCTTCCTGGAACCTTGTTGGCTGCACGATAACGCGAGAGGCGGCGCTGCAGAAGCCGGGGCAGGAAGCGAGCCGGGAGCGGCTGCGAGGACATGGCGGAGACCATTGTAAGTTGGGGGCGAGGGGGTGGTGCGCGGGGGCTGCGGCCTGCGTGGGAAGATCGGAGCCCCGGGAAGCTGCACTCTGCTGAGGTTCCCTCGGGCGTCAGGCCAGGAGCAACTGCAAGCCGCGCTGCGCGCGGCTCGCAGTTGCTGGGGCTGGGAATCAGAGGGAACAATCGGCAGGCGCTTCGCGCCTGCCGATTGTTCCCTCCGATTGTCTGTCATGAGGAAGGGTCCAATCCGGACCCTTCCTCATCCCGGACACATCCCGCCCCAGAACGCCTTACTCTTTTATTTAGTCCGTGGCGCCCGTGGCGCCACGGGCGGTGTTCAGATATTATATTTTCTATGTAGAAAAGCTCAAAGGGGAACTTTACCTCTCCAATGTCTTTCAATGTACTCCTGTCAGGTGAACTTGTCAGGTCAATGAGATTTCACAGTGAGAGGTAGTATATAAGATTAATTATTTAAAAAAATAAATATTTGCCACCCATGTTCCTACTTAAGCATCTAAATTGTTTGGTGTTATCCCATGGTTTCATGGAAATAAAGTCATAGGTCTCTCTGCTTTCATTTTCTATGTTAAGATGTTGCAGTAAACCATAGTTTGTTTGAACCATGGTTTGTGCAAGAAAATGGATGGTACTAGACATATTAACAAATCCCGTTTTGTATATAAACCACAATTTATCTGTTTTGATCCTTTAATCTCTTTTCCTTTCTTCTTTTCCTCCTTCTACTGACATGTTGGCATGTAAGTGACTTCTTAATTTAAATTTATACTTTAAAACATATTTTAAATGCATCTTTTATAACTTTTCAAACTCTTCCAAGACAGTATTTGAATTGGGCTGCCACCTGTACTAAGCATTTCACACCAGCACAATGCCAGTCACTGGAGCTGCCAGTCTCTGGACTCCTAACTAAGCATATGCAGCTTCTTTGCACAGACAATAATCCAGTTTATACAAGGCATTAGGTGAATGCATGGTCACATAGGTAGGTTCTGTTGTCCTACTTACATCATGTTCTCATTAGGGATGCCATGAATGTCACACCAAACGTGTTTAATAGTTGAACTTCCTGTGTTTGAAGGGGCTAATTGGACATGAGCTGATTACCCAGCCCATTCATTTCATGCTTAATAGCCAAAAATGTCTGCCAAACAGATTTGCACTGGTTCTTCTAAAAACTCAACCTGTGCCAGAATGCTGCCAATTCAAACACAAAGGTTATTTTTAATCACACCATATATTTATGACTATTTTATATGATACAAGACTGATTTTGCTATCTATGGCTAAATCCACACCATGGACCACCATTTTTTTCCTTCCATTTGTTTTGGCCTAATGATTGATCGCCACAATCTCAAAAGTTCCAGCTTCCATTTTTAAAAGAGTTTAACTTGTTATCTCATGTAAGTTTTCTGATTTCAGTCATTCTTTTGCTGTTCATACAGTGGAAGGAAAATATGCTTGCTCCTGGGGGGAAGAAGGGTGACTGAGACCAGGAAAATGACAAGTGGGAGGATTAATTCCCCTTATTCCGTATGGACCTGATTTAAATTACTCCCCCATCCACAACACTGCTTTTGCCTTGTGGATTATCTGATTTAAGAATTAATTAACTTGGGCTGCTCTTCTTCCTTTCTGATGCAAATCAGTACATATCCTAGATTTTTCCAGTATATATTTTGGAAGTGAAAATTGTAATAGCTAGTTTTTTTAAGGCCACCTTTGGATAATGTGTATATTAATAAACACATTGGCCTGCAGCAGGCCAGATCCAGCTGTCTCCTATGATTACCATAGTTCTCTATCAAAAAAGACCTATTTCCATGTAGAGAAGCTGATAATATATACTTTTTAAAATTGTTCCTAATGTGCTTTCTTTTCTGTTTGCCTAAAGGGGGAAAGAATCTGTTTAAAGCGCTCAGATAACGTGGCTCATTCTGTTGTTGCAAAGAGTGTGGAGTCCGTAAACAACATCATTCAGTCTAATTGGAAAGGTGTATTTCTACCAGCAAACCAAGAGAGGTGAAGGATTAAAATAATTAACTGCAGTTTAGTTTAGTTTTGTTTTGACTCAGGAGCAACGTAAAAAGAGGTGTTTGCTGTTTTGCATGACATCCCTATGCAACATTTACTCAGTATTTTTTAAAAATTTCCATTCCAACCACAAAGGAAATCCAAGAGGCTATGATTTTGTAATTTGTATCACAAAGCTGTTACAAGAAGATAAAGCATGACTTTGAAGAACTTTTTACTGAAAAAATCCTTAACAAGGACCAATTTTATTTTCTACTCCCCTCAACAGGTTCTAAAATCTTAATGTCTTACCATTTCTAATTTTTATATCTTGGTCTGTGACCATACAAATCAGCTTTTTTTCAACCTTTTTACTTTGAAAGAGCCCCTGAAATAATTTTTCAGGCTTTGAGGAGCCCTGGAAGTGGTGTCAGCTGGCCACGCCTCCCTGCTAAGCCCTCTGGAAGTGATGTGTCACCCAAAACGATCTCAACACCCATGTTAACAGGCACCACCCATGTTCATTTCTGTTGTGGTGAAAGGAATAATATGACCTTTTAGCCTGGGTTAAGAAACTGCTGCACCTGAAACAGAAAGGAGCCGACATGTAACCCCAAAGTCACGTGAAGCAACTTCAAGGCTGGACTAGTTCACATCAGTATTGCTGAGACTAGCCCGTGATGGATTGCCCTGATAGGGTTTTCTTAGTTTAGTTTGAGCACCATGCTAAACAGTTCGGCAGATGCACAACCCCTGTCTATATCACTGGACCAGGTTGTGTCTTAAGGTAAAGGTAAAGGTATCCCCTGTGCAAGCACCGAGTCATGTCTGACCCTTGGGGTGACGCCCTCCAGCGTTTTCATGGCAGACTCAATATGGGGTGGTTTGCCAGTGCCTTCCCCAGTCATCACCGTTTACCCCCCAGCAGCAAGCTGGGTACTCATTTTACCGACCTCGGAAGGATGGAAGGCTGAGTCAACCTTGAGCCGGCTGCTGGGATTGAACTCCCAGCCTCATGGGCAAAGCTTTCAGATGGCTGCCTTACCACTCTGCGCCACAAGAGGCTCATAGGTTGTGTCTTAGAACTAAGTAAAATAATTGTGTTACATCTTGTGCCTGCTTTTGCTCTTGCACAGCCTGTGAACAAAAACATTTTGATTACCAGAGAAAAGGCTCATATCACTGGGATCCGGTCTTAGCCTAGAATTACTTAACGTTTTATTCCTCTTTATACATGTACAGTCAAATGCATCAAAACTTTGCTTTCTTATTTGGGTATGATCACAAGAAATGATCCAAAGTTTTTTGGTTCATTGACAGACACACTGATATATCTAATCAATAAATATCAACTCAGAATCTCAAATGGAATTTAGTCTATTAACCTTGTACTTTTTTTACAACTTCTGATGTCATCACTGGCAGATAGTAGCAATGGGAGGCAGGTATGAGAAAACCATCTAAGCATGTGAGAAAGCAGAGTCGTCATGCAAAAGACACATCCAAATTTGTTTGGATGCATCCAAACGTTTTGACTAATAATTAGCTCTCTGCAAGCTAATGCAAGCAACATCCTGTAAGCAGGTCACAGGCTGAACAAGCAGCATCTCTGGTTCACATATGTATGTGGATAATGTAATTATTTATTTTCTGTATGCTTGTTGAATGGCAGCAGAATGTATTTACTGTCCCAGTAAAAGAACATGAGAGTCCTTCTGGATGCGGCCAGTAGTCCATCTAGTACAGCATCCTGTCTTACACAGTAGCCAGCCAGTTTAACTAGAGGGCCAACAACCTTCCCCTGATGTTGACTCCTAGAACTGGGATTCTGAGGTTTAGTGTCTGTGAATATGGAGGTTCTTCTCAGTCAAAAAAAAAGGAGAAAATATCTTGACTCAAATCAAAATCAAGAACCAAAAAAGGTCACTCTTCTGGTTGTAGTCCAAGCGGTGGTGGAGGTGGAGGTTTAAGCTATGGCCAAGTCCAAGAATTACACCACTCACAACCAGAGATAGGGTTGCTTAAAGATACAGATGCTGTTTCTATTGTTTTGGAGTATTTTAACTCTCCCCTCACCCCATTTGTTTTATTTATTTTGTTCAGACTGTTCTGCAATCCTGGGCTTTTCTAAGGTATGTAGAAAGATCTGTCTTGCCTGCTCTGGATAAATCCAGTCTCTGGATTTAAGTGTCCAAAGATGGGGTCATGTTGTAAATTCAATGTATTGATATAGTTAAGGAGCTATTGTAAAGAGTAATTGAGAGATACACCCAAATTATTTTGTCAGATAGGTGTAGGTCAAAGATAGTGGTAGAACAGCTAAAAATTATAGTACTGAAGCTGTTTTGTACAACAGCATTATTCTGAACTTTCCATATTTATTTATTTATTTTTGTATACCGTTCTCCCCTAAGGCTCAGGGCGGTTCACATAGAACTAAACAGAACAATACATTGAACTCAGAGATTATAATGAATGAAAAGTAACAGTAATAATGACAATAAACAGAGAAATAACATTCTAACATAGTGAAAGAGCGGCTGCGTTTAAACAAGGCCGCAGTTGAGGTGGCTGGAGGGAGTGGCTGGAAGGACGCAACAGCCCGGAGAACATCGACGTACTAACAAGCATGTCGACTGAGGTGTGGAGGACGGACCTGGGTGCTTATGCTATAAACGCCATGCATTCAGCATTGCCCTACTCACCATTTTGAAGAGCTGGAGGACGGCTACCCACGCTCCCTCCCAATAAAAATGGTTCTCTTGTCACAGCTGCAGAATTGGGGCATGAGGTAGAATAGTTAGTCCAGGGACCAGTTTGCATACTGGGCCCTGAGGAGAGGGTCTCCTTAAGAGACCGGCAACACCGAGCACGGCCTTACCCGGCTGGGAAGGCCAGGGGCTTGGAGCTAGGAGGTATGGGATGGTTGGATGAGATGGGCACCCGACAACCATCACCGGACTCCTCCCGGGGGAAGATTTCAAGGGGCAAGGGATCCTTCTGGCTGGGAGGAAGGTGGACCCAGGGCGCCCCTTGAGCCCGTGTCAGCAGCTGGATGGCTGCACAGGGATTATTCTACATCACGTGCCTGGCCAACCCTGGCCGGTTTGTTAATAAAGTTGTGGCCTTGTTTTTGCCAAAAGTTGAGTCGTGTCTTTTCTGGCCTAGGTGTAGACTGCACGGGGCTTTTATTCCAACCCCAGATCGATTCAGTCCCTGCCCTCTACACAGAATGCCATTTCCGTTTAGATTTGGGGTGATTTTAATTTTCCTTCTGTAGCAAGAAGGATTGATCCGGAGTCACCCTACCTTTATTGTGCTTTATCTTGGAGTGCTTTTAATCCTGAATATATTCAGAAAATCGCATTGTTTTGAATCTGGGCTCTCCTCCGTGGTAGAGGACCCGTGATTGGCTACAGGTGGTCATGTGACAAGCTTGCCTTAGAGGAGAAGCCCCTAAGTTCTCTCAACTTCTGTCAGCCTTGGATTTTTTTGTGTGCCTTCTTCGTTCCCCCCCCTCAAGAAAAGAAAGGATTTCTTCCTCCCTCCTCTGACTTCTTGGATCCTCTCCCCCCTTCAAGAAAACAAAGAAAGAGTCTCCATTTGCCTTCCCCCCCTCTTCGGAGCCTCCCTAACCAAGTGCAGAAGAGGGTTTCAATGGGGAGGGGAAGAAGTGGAAGACTCGAGTTCAAAGCGATCTGAATTCAACAGGATTGACAATGGAATAAAACAAGTAAGTGCAGACTCTGCCCTAGTTACCTACATGCCGGTCAACAATATAACAGGCCCATGGTTAGTCATATCTGTCACATTGAAGAGGAGCTGTTTTTTGTACCCTGCTCTTTACTATCTGAAGGAGTCTCAAAGTTAGGCTTATAATCACCTACCCTTTCTCTCTTCACAACAGACACTCTGTGAGTTAGGTGGGTCTCAGAGAGAACTGTGACTGGCCCAGGGTCACTCAGCTGGCTGCTTGTAAAGGAGTGGGGAATCAAACCCAGTTCTCCAGATTAGATGCCACTGCTCTCTTAGCTACTATACCAAGCTGGCTCTTGATACTGCTAGATCCTGGTTTGAAACTGCCAGCATGGAAATCAGTACAGTGTTTGTGAGGGCTGCAGATGTCAGGAAGGAGAAGCAAAGTTGACACTGGAAGGGGCATAAGGCTTGACTCCTGTTCTAGCTGTGATTACTTCTCCTTGGCGAGATCCCATGATGTCATCACATGAGATATGCTAACATATAAACTGACTCTACAAATAGGCTGAGTCTACATTCAAGACATCAATAGTCTCAGAAATTATGTGTCTTGGCAAGTTGTTGCAGGAACAGAAGTGACATAGTTATGCTTGCCACTACTAACTAAATACTCTATATCTTTAAAAGGTACATTGACAGAAGAAATCTAGCAGCATCTCTGACTATTGTGATATTTCCCTCTCGTAAGGTTACATACAAGCCCTCTTTGGCACATCAGGGACTGAAGCCTGACATATAATTTATCTGATGTAATTACTGAATGCTATTCCACTAATCATCCATATTAGCCATTCAAAACATTATTTTAGTTTCCTGAAAAAGGGACAAGTGTTCCATTCCTCAAAAGAGTAATTCAAAATGTGTGTGAAATAAAGTTAAATGCCCTGTTAAACATTATGAGCTTTCTTTCATGTGGTGCTTATGATTTATTTCCACAAGATATAAAAAGGGAACTAAGTAAAGGGGATGGAAATCCCATCCTCATTATTACTAATATCCTATTATTGTAATATTGCCTTTTGTCTCAGCATTTTAATAACTTGTCCTAGAAAAAAATTCCTCAAGTGAATAATACATGCTCCCCGATTTGACTATGAAGCCATAATTTAATCAAAGATCTCTGCTGACATCATAAGCCCCAAGAGGTCTGCCTGGGGGTTTATGAATGGCAGCAAAGTCCATGATTGAATTATAACTTTGTTATTCAATCTGAGAACACATTTTCTTATTTATAATATATCAAAAAATCTTACAACCCCCCCCCCCCTTTGGGTGAAAATGATAAATCAGAATGTAGCAAAGTAACCATTTCTAATTTTCAGGATGTGAAATCTCTTATGCTGGAGAAGAATGATTAATGTGGCCATGACATGAGGTTATTGAAGGTGTGATTGGGCGGGTAAGGGCACTAAGTATGAGGAAATTAAAAGAATATTTCACTGAGAAGTAATCAGAGTTTATTTCTTTTCTGAAAATGTCATTAGATGACTATAGCAGCTAAATCAGAACCTGGACTGAAATACTACCTTCAGACTCATGATTCGACCTTCCCAGATTTCTTGATACTACATTATTTCTGGTTGCTGCAGTCTACTCAAAAACATGATCAGCATTCAAATTCATCTTTTTTGCAACTTGATATGAACCACCTTTTCAGTAGGGTTACAGAACTGAGCATGAGGGTTGGCCAAGACGTTGTTGTTTACATTTTAGTGTCTTGCTTGGATTACATAACAAACATTGAGAAGAAAGAGAGGCCAAGACTCAGCGCGACTGCCAGTTGACGCCATGGAGGGCTGGCTGTGAACAGTTTCCCTCCCACCTACCCAAAAATTTTGTTTGCCTAATTGGGTTGTTGTTGTCCATAAGAGGCAGCACGTAAATGACCACAGCTGACCCAGTTGGGTGGCCAGAGGCTTGTATTGCCAGGTGGCCTGGGGGCAGCCAAATGAGGTTGGTGCCCTATGGCTCCCCACATAGGTTGCTTCCCTTTAGTGGTAGACTCCTCCATTAGGCAAGGGGATCTGCCATCCTGGCTGAGAATGGGCCAGATGCACAGGGCACCTGTGGACTCTGGGTGTTTTCATGCAGTCTACTGACTGCTAGATAAGGTTCACTCTCCCATGTGGTGCCAACCTTCCAGTAGGGGGAAAACAAAGCTGTGGCCATATTTAATGCCAACCTGTGATGTCGCATCTTATTCCAGCCAAAAATGCCCTCTGGCCAGTCAACAAAGTTTGAGTCCAGTAGCACCATTGAGACCAGCAAAATTTTATTCAAGATTTCTAACAACAAACATTGATTTGGCCAGGCAAAATGGGCAATGGCTAGAACAATAAGAGAGGCCATAGAGTTTCTCTCCTTGCCCCTACCCCTCAAGAAGGATTGCACCATCCCTTTTCTTGATTTTTTCATAGAACAATTATGATGGATAGGGCTGGGAGAACCACATTTTTTATCAGTTGCAAAGGTTAGAAAAACAAGCTTCTGAAAAAATGGGCAATAAGAGGCTTGGAAATGTTTTTTTTTTTTGGTGAACAACTTGCCATCTGAACAGTATCTTTAGTCATTAAAAGAGCATTTTAAATAGGTGTACTCAGAATCCTGCTCAGATCTATTCAAAGGGGTGTATTGTTTTCTAACTCCTAGTTTGACCTGTACTCTGGAGGTTAGCCCAGTCACTAAGTTTTATCTGAAGCAATTCCTCCAGGTCTACATAGTGAAGCTTGGGAGCACTGATAGGTACTGGCAGCCAGGTGCTAGAACTGGAGCAGGCATATGGGCTTGTGAGTAATGAACCAGTTGATCCAGCAAGGCAGCCCTCCCAAGCCTTATCCTAATTAGGCTCAGAAGCAATCAGACTCACCTGCCCTGTTAAGCTCTTGGCCGCACTGTACTTGTGAAAGTATCCTGCAAAGAAGTATTATTCTATGAATTGTGAAAGACTTTCAGGATTGGACTCAACTGGTTATTGGGGGTTTTCTGGGTCATGTGGCTGTGGTCTGGTAGTTTTATACCCTGATGTATCATCAGTAACTATGGCTGGCATCTTCAGAGGTAGGACACAGCAAGATGGGAATCTCTCCATGTCATAGTATGGAGAGTGTGAACAGTTGCTAGGCATTTTACTTATTTCTCCGAGTTGTGTATTGTGATACATCAGTTTCCTGTCTTACCCTTAAACGCTACCAAATCACTTTCATTGGTTGACTCTGAGTTGTAGAATCATAAGAGACGAAAAAGAATTTTCACTACTCATAACGGTATAACCCTCTTATGTCTAGATAAAACAATGTTTTTTCTTTTAAAAAATCCAACAATCTTTCTGATACTACATTATCCTGTAATTATCTAGGAAAGAGGGTCTATAAAAATGTGTATCTTTTCTGCTTTTATTACTCACAAATGGCTATTACAAATTTGTTGTTATTACTGATATATTAGATGGCTGTTCCTGCTTATTCCCGATTTGATATGCAGATGGTTCTTCAGCCTATTCCTCTGGACTCAACTGTGGTGTTATTCAATCAATTTCACCAATCCTTATCCCATCCTCCATCTCTTAAGTCCTTTGACCCGCATTCCCTATGTAGCAGTTAATAAAATAAGTGTGCTGGCAAGAATCCCTCCTGCCAAATTTATGAAGCTTTTGTATCACTATTATTATTTCAGAGGTTTTTCTTGGGATTTGATGGCCTGTCAAACGTGATGAATCAATTTTATTTTAAATTTGGGAAACCAAAGTTCATACAGTAATTGGAACAACAGTCTCATAATTTCAGACTCTGGAGGAAAGCCCGACTAAAGTCAATAGGGGAAAAATAGACTTTTTAAAAGTAGTCACTATAAAATCATAGATCATTAATTGAAGATATAGTTGCAATTATTTCTAATATTTACAATAAAGACATATTAAAAAGCATAATAAATCTGAAGTGGGGTAAGGCTGACAAATAGGTAACTTCAGACTGAAATATTACCTTGCAGGACATGTCTCCTTTTATAAATCCACATACATAGACCATTTCCAAGCAATATTCATGATTCAGCCAAATTTAAGCACCTTAAACAATATTGATTCAATGTGTTCGGCATGATCTTTTCTGATGAAATCGATGGTATTTGCTTTTAAATAGGGTTGACAGCCATCCCTCAGTGCAGATGGGGGCCCCACTGACAAGCTTCCCCCCCCCTGGCTGCTGACCAATGGGGGGACATACCAGTAGAAAAAGAAAGGGCTAAGGCACATTGCTGGATTTGCACAGGATGTGATATCAACACGGCATGACAATGACTTCTGGGTGATGCTCTGATATTTGGGCAAAACCTCTATGGTACCAAACACCAATGCATCACCCGAAAAGGACTGGCATGATTACATCATTTACTGTACAACACCAACCACATGGCCTGGGTTTTTCTCTTCCTACGGGTAAGTCATCCTATCCCCCACTGGTTGCCAGGTTTCCAAAAAGGATAAAATTTACATATATTGGTTGGAGCCATAATTTACAGTAAGTCACCACTCATGTTGGAATGATTTACATATCGGACTCTCCTTTTTAATGATGCTCATTCTGATATTTTTCAATATCTATTTATCTTCCAGGATTCCAGGATCTTCCAGGATTCAACCACTCGGCTACTCTTTATAAAGAGTTTAATATAGATATTCTATATAGAGTGTATTATCACAGTTCTGACCACTGAGGAAGACCCAGTAGGGTCGAAACGTGTTTGGTCTTATGGGCTGTTCGTTCTCTATAGTTTTGATGAAGTTTTTATTCTGTTTTTAATTGTGCACTATAATAAATAATCAACAAGTTTTACATTATTTTATTGTATAGTTTTTATTCTGAGTTCTGAGTTCCTGCCAGGAGAGACCTGGCAAGCCAATTCTTAAATATACAGAGTATATCCCCCGCAATTAAAAAGATATTTTTCCCAATATTCTATTTAACTAAGAGAAAGTAATTTCATTGGAATATCTGGACTTTGGCAAGAATCAAATTAATTAGGGGTGGTCATGTGGACAGATCATCACTTTGTGCTATAGTTTTGTTTGTTTTTTTACTAACCTATACATTATATGTTCCTGCTTCAGTTTGAACATAAGGGCTAGTTTTGTTTCTTTCATTTTTATTAATACTAAAATGGACAGTTTCATTATTGTATTGTTTGGTATGATTTTGTTTCATTGTTATTTCGTAATTCTGTTTCATTGTTATTTCTCGTTAGTTTCAGCCAAAGGTATCTCACAGAGAGAGACATTAGGAGACATACCTTGTTTTAGCCTCGCTTTGGATTTCCTTTGGCTGCTGCAAAGCAATTCTAGCCTTTCCATATTTGAGTTTTCTCCCCTCATTTCCTAGGCTGAAATTTGCAATATGCTTTCTGCATTGTGTCTGACGAAGGCAGCCTCTCAGCATGCTTTGCTCCCTTTCCCTTTTCAAAAAATATGTTTCTTGAAAAATGGTGCCTGCTTGCACCTTTGTTTTTGTTGTGGCCCTTATCCCGGTCATTCTACAACCTTGATCACCTCCCCTGCTGTGGCTCAAAATTTCTTGAATGTAACTTTAAAAAAAATCCCTGTGTTATAACATTATAATGCTGGTGAGCAAGACTGCTTTTTCAAAAACTTAGAAATAAGCATTGTGACACCATCACCCCCTTTTTTAAAAAATGGCAGATTTTTTTGAACAGACGGAAGGGGAGGAAGTGGGGAAGGGGAGGCAGGATGGCAATGAAGAAAGGGGCATGCCCAAACAACTCAAAATGTTGGGTCCTGGGGAATAACTGATTGCACACATTTCTGCATTGGGCAGCCCTAAATTAGACTCTACCTTCACTGATGAAATTGCTGTAACTGGGAATTCACAAAACACGAGGTCAGTCAGATGGCAATTCAGCACTGCGCCTGGACAGGTTAATTTTAATGCAGGAATTGACAGAAATGCTGGTCCTTTAAAATGCAAATCTGAATGATATTGCTAGTGCAGAAATAGTCAGAGTTTTCTACCTTCATGGCTTTCCATCCAAATTATAATAAACTCAGTGGGGTTACAGTACTCCCCAGACAGAATATTCAGACAGAATAAAAGGTTCTGCCTTTTTTGAAATAATGAATGGTGCCCATGTTTAACATTAACGACTTTGTAGAAACTGACAGAAAAAATTCCAAACAGTAACACAGAAAGCAACATAAAGGAGTCTGGCCCTGTATCCGCTCAGTTCAAAGAGCAATAGGAACAAATCAAGCACAACTCAAATTTACAGCACAAAAGAATTAGAAGGGGGAGAAGAAATCAAAATTCCAAATAAAAACAGTAAAATGTTTCAGAAATGTTCCAATAACAAAACATACACAGAACAGAAACTATATTCAAGAAGAAAGCTAAGCTACTAAGCAGGAGAGAACTGGGAGGCAAAAATAGCCCTGGAAAAGGTCTCTGGCCACTCATTGAAGCAGGGGAAGGGAAGGAGACCCCCAGCTACTCCGTACAGGGCTGATGACACAAGATTTATTCCTGCCCACACAGGAATCTATCATCTTACAGTGACAGCAGTTCCCACCCACCTCAGACTGGGAAAGAGCTAATGGTTTATAGCAGTGGTTGCTCCTAGCATGGGGCAAGAATCACCCTGGGCTTGGGGTCTATGGTCTTAGTGTCCAATCTATCCATACTATCTTTACACTGCTCCGCGGGAGCGGTATAAATAAAACAGTAAGGAGTATGGGGGAAGACTCAGTCCAGGCTGTGTAGGCAAAGCGCCTCCCCAACTCGCCCACCGCCAACCTGGGCCGCCTTCGGCCGACAGCTGCCATTATGCGGCTGTCTGCCGACAAGGCAGGTAGGCAGCTGCCCACCCTAACCTTCGCTAACCCTTAAAAGGTAAAGGTATCCCCTGTGCAAGCACCGAGTCATGTCTGACCCTTGGGGTGATGCCCTCCAGCGTTTTCATGGCAGACTCAATACGGGGTGGTTTGCCAGTGCCTTCCCCAGTCATTACCGTTTACCCCCCAGCAAGCTGGGTACTCATTTTACCGACCTCGGAAGGATGGAAGGCTGAGTCAACCTTGAGCCGGCTGCTGGGATCGAACTCCCAACCTCATGGGCAGACAGCTCCAGACAGCATATCGCTGCCTTACCACTCTGCACCACAAGAGGCTCTTTCGCTAACCCTTACCACAACCTTAAAACCTAACGCTAACCTTAATCCCTTACTCTAACCTTAACCATCACCCTACAACACTGACACTAACCCTATCCCTGAAACATAACCCTAACTCTAACCCTAAACCATAACACTAAATCTAATCCTAAGTCTAACCACAAGACAAGCTCTGGAAGTAATACTGATAGAAGAACTTGCTGCACAAGGGGAACAAGCAGTACTGAGGGACAGAGGCTCACAATTTGAGATAGAGGAGGCAATAGATCTTATGTAGCCTCCAGTTATCCCATTCCAAGGTAAATGTAAGCAGCCTACAGTAGAAGCATTAATTAAACCCGGAACTGTGACTATGCAGACTGGGGGAATAGACTTTATGGAAAAAACTGAAGCTGAAGGTACAACTAGACACTGAAAATGCATTATCCAATGTGTGCATAATGGGCCCAGCAGCACTCCAGTAGTGGACTCAGCGTGGCATTACCACAGATTCTGATGAGGTCTCTGGCCATCCCTGTCTGTCATACTTTCAGTAGATATTATGAACAGATATTCCCTGCCTTCATAAGAACTTTCTTTTAAATCCTTGAAAACTTCCAGCATAACCCTGCTTCATTTTCTTTTGAGTATGCTGAGTGTATTCAGTTTCTTCAGCCTGGCCTCACAAAAATATGTGAGTTATGCTTGATAATCTGTTGTTCAGCGATACAGTTTTAGTGCCATACTCCCCCCCCCCCGCACCAGCTGACAGAATAAAAACAAAATAAATGAATTTTCCAATCAAGATCCAGAAATTAGGGCTTGGACCCTGCATTGGCTCAACATTGCTTCAGAGGCTTGCAACAGACTTTCCGGCACGGCTCTCCTTCTTGCTGGAATTTTGCCTTGTTTCCTTGTCAAAGGTCAGCTTTTTGCCATAACTCCTTTTCATTACATGGAGCTGGTTTCTGGGAATGCAGAAGCTGCCAGCGCCTCGCCGGCTTCTCTCCTGGTGCTTTCTCCCATTAAGCTGCTGTTAATCTCCACTCCCTGGTTGAGCTAAACGGGCAGCTGCAAAGGAGAAGAAAGGAAGTCGTTACTTCAGTGCCTGTGGGAGAGGCCTTGATGTTGCAATAGGGCTTATCAACAACTTGCATACACGCAGAATTCATGGAATTATTTTTCTCCCCGGTGTAAGGGCTAGACGTGCCTCTTAATAACACAGTTTTTCTAGGTTTCCGAATGGCTATAGTTTTCATTTTGACACACTCAACACCAGGATATGAAAAGAAGAACACCTAAGGAAATTAACTTAGGGATACACTGCTATGTTCAGAATAACTCACAGACTGTCATAAGGGGATCTTTCCCACATGGGTAACCATTCATTCAGATTGTGCAATGACATGGGCATTTTTGGTGTGGTCACTGATGCAGATACAAATCTCTGAGACCTGAGCACATATCTCAGTGCTCTCCAGCCAACAGAGAAGGCCCATTTGATGGCTTTGTATATTGTAACTACACACATATGCTGTTAGATGCAAATTGTTTTAGAAATCAGCATAGTGCAACAGATGACACATACCCCGGTTATGTGTATGTAAGATTTACAGAGCTGTCATATGGTCCTATGTTGGCAGGAGACCCATACAAAGATTAGTCCTCAGATAAACTGACATCCTGAATATTCCACCCCAGCAAAACCTCATCTTGTGTGTGTGGTGGGACATGATGATGTCATGGAGGTGTGCTAGAGTTGCCTGCATGGATTGGCTCTTTTCATGTAGACTAGCATGGAGCATTGTTGGCACTGTGCTCTGTGACTGGTAGAAATCTGCTGCTTATCATGGGTTCCAGTGTAGCTAGGCTCTCGATCCCTTAAAGATCCATGGTTTTACTTTCTATGTCTCTGTTTTGGATAGCCATCTTAGTCTAGACATCAGGTTTAGCCTGCTTTACCATTCAGCCAATGAACCCACCAATCAACAACCAGCCTGATGGTAGAGAGATATAGTTAGGGGTATGAACAGAAGGTATTGTTGTTGTTATGACTTTATGATGATTTTATTGAATGAGAATGATGTTTATTTTTGTTGCTTTTATGTTGTGAACTGCCCCAAATCTGTTCAGGGAAGGGTCAGCATGCAAACTGTTAAAATCAATCAATCAAGACTCTGTGTAGCTTGAAATCTTGCATACTCTGGTTCCAATTAAAATGGATCCAATAAAATATATAATCTTGTAAACTATTTTATATGGCATGTCCTGAAAACAGCCTGGCAATAAAAGATGCTAGCTAATATCATTGATGTATACTAGGTATTATACTTTGGAAGATCAATTTATAATGGGGACAGGCACAAATCTGTGTATCTTTAATCATACTGTGACAGTTTTGCACAAGATGAGGATGTCCCACCTAGCTAAATATGAGGTTGGCACAGACAGCATATTCTGAACCGGGACATATAGGGTTGCCAGATCCAGGCTGAGGAACTCCTAGAAAATTGGGGATGGAACCTAGGAGGACAGGGTCCGCAGTGGGGTACATTGCCATGGAGTCTTCCCTCCAAAGCATCCATTTTATCTAGGGGAACTGATTTCTGCAGTCTGGAGATGAGTTATAATTCCAAGGGATCCTAAGGTCTCTCCTGGAGGCTAGCATCTCTAAGTCTGGATCAAATATCCATGTTGGGGGGGGGGGGGCTCAGAATAAGCATGCCTGAGAGAAGCTCCAACTTTGAATAAAACTATGTCTAGTTTTTAATGAGCTTTCAGAAGACTACATTTGTAGTCAAGGGGGAAGGGGGGTTGCTAGGCATAACCAACATTAGTGAGGATTTGAAGGCTCAGTTAGTGTCATTGCAGGGGAGAGTGATGATATTTTAAATGGTAAAACATAAGAAGGAGTCATAAAAGATTTTTAAAAACGGGAAAGCTGAAGATGGGTGATGATGAACTACAAAAATTCTCTTGTAGTCTTACAAGAATTGTTCAGTGATCCATAAGATTCAAATTGCACCTTGAATACAAAATAATTTGCTCAGTACTGGGTGAATTTAACTCAGATGACCATCAGGTATACTACTGTGGGCAAGAATTTCTCAGAAGAAATGGAGTAGCCTTCACAATCAATAGATGAGTAGGAAAAGCAGTGTTGGGATACAATCCCCAAAATGACAGAAAGATCTCAGTTTGAATGCAAGACAAACCTTTCAACATCACAGTAATCTAGGTCTATGCCCCAACCACTGCTGCTGAAGAGGATGAAGTTGACCAGTTCTATGAAGCCCTACAACACCTTCTAAAAGCAACGCCAAAAAATGATGTGCTTATCATCATGGGGGATTGGAATGGTAAGGTAGGAAGCCAAAAGATAACCGGGATAACAGGCAAATTTGGCCTTGGAGTACAAAATGAAGCAGGGCACAGGCTGGTAAAATTTTGTTAAGAGAATACAATGGTCATAGCAATCACTCTTTTCCAAGAACCCAAGAGACGACTCTACACCTGGACAACACCAGACAGTCAACACAGAAATCAGATTGACTATGTGCTCTGCAGCCAAAGATGAAGAAGTTCTATACAGTCAGTAAAAACAAGACCAGGAGCCAATTGTGGTTCAGATCATCTTGTTGCAAAATTTAGGCTTAAATTGAAGAAAGTAGGGAAAAGCACTAGGCCACTCAGGTATGAACTAAATCATATCCCCGACGAATATACAGTCGAGGTGACAAATAGATTTAAGGAATTAGATCTGATAGACAGAGTGCCTGAAGAACTATAGACGGAGGTTCACTACATTGTACAAGATGTAGCAACTAAAACCATCCCAAAGAAAAATAAATGCAAGAAAGCAAAATGGCTGTCTGAGGAAGCTTTACAAATAGCTAAGGGGAGAAGGGAAGTGAAAGGCAAGGGAGAAAGGGAAATATACAACCAATTGAAAGCAGAATTCCAGAGAATAGCTAGAAGAGATAAGAATGCCTTCTTAAATGAACAGTGCAAACAAATAGAAGAAAACAATAGAATAGGGAGGACCAAAGATCTCTTCAAGAAAATTGGAGATATGAAAAGAATGTTTCATGCAAAGATGGGTATGATAAATGACCAAAATGGTAGGGACCTCACAGAAGAAGAGATTTAAAAACGGTGGTAAAATTATACAGAACTATACAAGAGCAAGCTTAACACCCCTGATAAACATGATAGGGTAGTCACTGATCTGGGCAGAGTATGCACTTACTTTGTTTATACCATTGTCAATCCTGTTGAATTCAGATCGATTTGAACTCGGGTCTTCCTCTCCCCACCCCCCCCATTGAAACAGAAAATTGTTCTGCACATGGTTAGGGTAGTTCAGAAAAGGGGAGGAACCAAGCCTCTTTCTTTCTTTTCTTGAAGGGGGGGAGGAGCCAAGCAGGGAGCCTCTTTCTTTTCTTGGAGGGGGGAGGGAGAGAGGATTGAAGAAGGCAGAGGAGTGGAAAAAAATACAAGACCGACAGAAGTTGAGAGAAAATAGGGGCTTCTCCTTTAAGACAAGCTTGTCACATGACCAGTTTGGCCAATCAGGGGTTCTCTAACACAGAGCAAAGCCCAGATTCAAAACAGCCTGCTTTCTCAATCCGGATTTAAAAAATATTGAGCATTAAAAGCACTCTAAGATATCACACAATAAACGTAGGGTCACTCCGGATCAATCTTTCTTGTTGCAGAATGAAAATTTAAATAGCCCAAAATCAAAATGGAGCAGGGACTGAATCGACCTGGGATTGGAAGCTCCATGCAGTTTACACCCTGGAGCCAGACATCCTGGAATGTAAAGTCAAATGGGTCTTAGGAAGTTTGAGCAACAATAAGGCTAGTGGAGGTGACAGCATTCCAGTTGAACTATTCAAAATCTTAAAAGACGATGGAGTAAAAGTGCAACACTCAATATGCCAGTAAATTTGGAAAACTCAACAGTGACCACAGGATTGGAAAAGGTCAGTTTACATTCCAATTCCAAAGAAGGGCAATGCCAAAGAATGTTCAAACTACCGCACTATTGCACTCATTTCTCATGCTAGCAAAGTTATGCTAAAAATCCTACAAGCTAGGCTCCAGCAATATGCGGACCGAGAACTTCCAGAAGTACAGGCAGGATTTCGAAGAGGCAGAGGAACTAGAGATCAAATTGCCAACATATTCTGGATCATGGAGAAAGCTAGGGAGTTCCAGAAAGACATCTACTTCTGCTTTATTGATTATGCTAAAGCCTTTGATTGTGTGAAGGGCAACAAATTGTGGCAAGTTCTTAAAGAGATGGGAATACCAGAGCATCTTATCAGTCTCTTGAGAAACCTATATGCAGGTCAAGAAGCAACAGTGAGAACCGGGCATGGAATCATTGATTGGTTCAAAATTGAGACAGGAGTTCGGCAAGGCTGTATACTGTCGCCTTGCCTATTTAACATGTATGCAGAGTACATCATGAGAAAGGCAAGGTTAGAGGAGTAACAAATTGGGATTGAGATTACAAGGACAAATATCAATAACTTCAGATATACAGAGGATACCACTCTAATGGCAGAAAGTGAAGAGAAACTAAAGAGCTTCTTGATTGGGTGAAGGAAGAGAGTGCAAAAGTTGGCTTGAAACTCAACATCAAGAAAACTAAGATTATGGCATCCAGCCCTCTCAATTCTTGGCAAATAGATGAGGAAGAAGTGGAGGTAGTGACAGATTTTATTTTCCTGGGCTCCAAGATCACGGCAGATGGGGACTGCAGCAAAGAAATTAAAAGATACTTGCTCCTGGGGAGGAAAGCTATGGCAAATCTAGACAGCATCCTAAAAAGCAGAGATATCACCCTTCCAATAAAAGTGCATTTAGTCAAGGCTATGGTATTCCCAGTTGCAATGTATGGCTGCGAAACTTGGAACATAAGGAAGGCCGAGTGTTGAAGAATTGCCAATTTCCTTGTTCTGTAATCATTTTTTTCTCACGCTTTTGGGAGCCCATAGGATGGGGACCCCTTGGTCCAATCTTCATGAAACTTGCAGGGGATCTCTGGGGGGGTCTTCCCTCCATCCCCTGCAAGTTTCAGGAAGATTGCACCAGGGGTCCCATCCTGGGGGCTCCCAAGGAACATCCCCCATAGAAGTCTATGGAGAAACATGTTCAGCCTAGAGAACCTGACGCTCCATTGTAACCAATGGAGCGGATAGGGGCACCCTCTTTGGGAGCCTGTAGCATTGGACCCCTTGGTCCAATCTTCTTGAAACTTTCAGGGGACTCAGGGAAGACCCTCCCTGAGATCCCCAAGAAGTTTCAGGGGTGCAACTTGCACCCCCTCCCTCCCAGCCCCCGGGGAAGGCGGGGGAAGGCTTGCCAATGCAAGTCAATGGAGACATTGACTTGCATTGGCCCCGAAACGCCCGAAACGATTCGGGAGGCTCCAATGCAAGTCAATGGCTTCCATTGACTTGCATTGGCCCCGAATCGGCTCGGACAGCTCCGAATCGATTCGGGAGCCTTTCAATGCAAGTCAATGGCCTCCATTGACTTGCATTGGCCCCCGAATCGATTCGGACCGGTCCGAATCGGTCCGAATCGGCCGATTCGGATCCGATTCGGTCCGAATCGGGCCGGTCCGAATCCGAAACGGTCCGAATCAGGCCGATTCGGATCCGAAACGGTCCGAATCGGGCCCCGATGCACAACCCTAGTTGTGATGGGTCGGACACGACTTCGCAACTAACTATAATGAAGCAGAGTAACTTCAAAATTGCTTGTGCCTTCCTTGTGAGAGTCATTTTCAGTTAGTGGGAGTTTACTATCATGTGCCATGCCTGGCTCATGTCAATTTGGTTGGTTTCTCCTGAACTTGAGTTGTACTCCTAGGGGTGGTCCTTACCTTCTTGCTGCATCCGGTGTTTCCCGGCTCTCTGCACTTCAGAGGGTTCTTTGTAGTGCAAATGAATGATCTGATGTCTTGGTTTGGTATGAATAATAAACCCACTAGTTCATAAACAATCTTGCTAATTCCTCAACACCTGCATGTTGCCCAGACAAACTGTCTCCGGTTTTCACACTATTATTGATCAAATGCACAGAATGCGGGAAAGAATAATCATATCCAAAATATGGTAGTGGTGGGGGCGTCGGGTCTCAAGGTATAACTGCCCTGGTCGCCCTGTGTAATATTGTCTTCAACAATGTTTGCCTGCTATTGATTTCCTTTTGACTGCTGCCTGTTTTCCTTCAATAAAGAATGACTTCAGCTTTATACCAGTGTCTGGGATTCTTGTGTATCTATTCTGGGGGAAGTTTTAGACTGCAGTCCTAGAGTTGTGTCATGTACCACCCAGAGGGATTAATGGTCTAGTATAAATACTGTAAATTTAGGACAACAATTGAGCGTTAACAGCTGAAACACTGTAGTGATACTGTGAGAAGGGTACAGCATAGGAATTCCAGTCCCTAGGTGGGACCTGGGGATCCCCTGAAATTATAGCTCTTCTCCAGGGAACAAAGATCAGTTCCATTGGAGAAAATGGCTGCTTTGAAGGGTGGACTCCATAACGTTATACTCCATTGAGGCCCCTTCCTGTCCCAAATCCCATCCACTTCCTGCTCCAGCCCCAAAGTCTCCACATATTTCCCAACCCAGAGATGGCAGCCCTAGTACAGCATCTTGTTTCTCAGAATTCTCAATTCAGTGTTGCATTTCCAAATTATTATTCTTTTGAAAATATAGTAATGAAATCCTCACCACTGAGACATCAATGTTTCTTCTTGTACTGCATTTCCCGAAATGCACTGGAAATGTCTTGTTTGTGTGTTTCTAGTTAACTAACTACTGGGGAGGGGGGATGTTTTATGGGCTAGGGGTGCCAAATTTGGCTTGAGAAATTCTAGAGAATTTGGGGTTAGAAGGTACGGTTTGGGGAGGGACCTCAGCAGAGTATAATGCCATAAAGTCTACCCTCCAAAACAGCCATCTTCTGCAGGGACCTGATTTCTGTTTTCTGGGGAACTGTTGTAACTCTGGGAAAACTCCAGTCTCCACCTGTCTGTTACAGCCCCAGGAGACACCTATGAGAATGAAAGCAAAAACTGTTAGGACAGACTGTAGCTTAAATGTAAGCTTCTCCTGATGTATTATTGAGTGGCTGGGTACTGATGAGGATGTGGGGCTCTCTTTGCCTCCCCCTCTGTCTCCACCAAGAGTCTTCTGTTGCCTGCAGCATCACTACTGTTTCCTTTGCTTCTCACAGTGTGGTCAGTCTGAAATAGTGGCCACTGTGCTTCATAGTCTTCTTTCCATCTGCCTCCCTTCATTCCTGTGTTTCAAAGCTGGGCATATCAATCTGGCCTTTAACTTTGGGTCAGGATGAAATGTTGTACAAACTGGCAAAATTCACTATTATTAATGTCATGCCATATGCTCTCAGATGGGAGCATAAGCTGAAAGTTTTCACACACATGCCGTAGGTGAAGGTACATCTTTTTGTGGCAAAAGCAGCATTACATAGGGGATTGACAGCTTTTCCTCACAGAGAGCTACAAAAGGAAATGACATTGAAGTGGGGAAAGTGTACCTGATTCATATCAACACCACACTTTTCTCTTAGGACACCTAGGACAACAATAGAATAGGAAGAATGAGGAAATGGAAAGTAAAATCATCATCCAATCCATCCATGCATACTTCTCCAAAGAATGTATTTTTTATAATCTCTGGATTTAATTGTTGCATTCAGATCTTCTATTCCCCTCCCTTTATTTTTCAAAGACTGCCTTTCTTGACCAAAGCATGCTTCTCCACAGTGAACTGATCAATCTCTGTGTTTTTTTAGCTTTCCAGATCCAAGCCTCTCTTTCCTATCCCCACCCCCTCAAATAAACCTCTCTCTGCAATCTGTAGATTCTCTTCATCTCCAATGGTCCTTCAGTCATTCACTGAAGACAGGTATTGCCCAAGAAAGAAAATAACTGTTTTTAGGCTTTCTGCTTTACATTTAATTGTCAGCAGAATTTCATATAAGATCATTTTTTTAAACTGCTACACCAGCATTGAGGAACTTTCTTTCTTTGGCTTTCTCATGAGTGTGAAGTTACTTTACTCAACCCCTCCAAGACGGAGGTCCTGTGGCTGGGAGGTAGGGGGCAGGATCAGGAAGTGCGCTTACCCACCCTGACATGGGCGCAACTTACCACCACGTCCCAGGCTAGGAATTTGGGTGTGACTATTGACGCCTCCTTGACAATGGAGGCACAGGTCAGGAAAGTAGCAGGCCAGGCTTTTTTCCATCTTCGCCAGGCTTGGCTACTAGTGCCCTACCTGTCCCCTGATCACTTGGCCACAGTGACCCATGCGACGGTCACTTCCAGACCAAAGTGTACATCGCTCCCCTCCATTTTTTCTGTTACCTCGGTAGTGGGGGAGTAGGAGTGGGATACTTGTCCGCCATATTGGGAGTTTTTAAGTCTTTTAATGGGGGTTTTAATGGGATTTTAAGACTGCTGTTACCTGCCACAAGCCTGACCAGGGAGCGGCAGGATATATAAATCGAATTATAAATAAAATAAACAAATGAAATATTCATAATCACATACTGACATGTGCATTTTATTTGTATATATTCCGAATGTTTCTTCTCCTGAAGCATTTGGGTCAAGGGACAAGACCTAGGCTTGTGTCAAATGAGAATACATTGGTGAACTCCTTAAAGGGTTTAAGGGTCTCCATTGTATGAGAATCAGCCAGTCCTCATAGCTAAATGAACTCTACACCTGCACAATGTCAGCTTCTGATGTTACCTTGTCAGAGGCACTTTTCAGTTCTACAAGATGCTCAAACATAGCACAGGTGGCATTGCCAAACTGCTGGTGCCCTGGCATGCCCATCTGCTCATACTACTGGTATAGCAGACAGGCGGGCTTCACACTGTGCAAGAAGTAACTCCTAGGGGCTTTACGCACTGGGATCTTTGTAGCAAATTGGTCACTGAATGAAAAATCGCCATTTAAAATAGTGGAATTCGTCGTTATGCATACCTGCCTTTGTAGTGGAATCCAGTTGCGTTTTGTAGCGTTTCCCACAGGCTTCCGGTCTCGGCAGAAATCGCTAGAAAGGAAGCGCTATTGCCGAGCTCGTCCCGCCCCTGGCCGTCAAGCAGCCAATGGGCAGCCGTTAGCATGCTCCCAAACAGCCCCTTTCCCTTTAAGAAAGGTTTAAAAAAAAAAAAAAACAGACCCATTGCAACGAATCTGTGTTAATTCGTTGCAACGGAGAGACCCATCCAGCTGCCTGGTGTGTTTGAGCTGTCGTTTGATCGTTGCCATTCTCCCTCCGAGTGGAAAAAAAAATCCCCCCCTCCCCCCCCTCTCACGGGCCCGATTTTCGGCTGAATGAATGTGTAAAATGTTTGTGCTTAGTGACTGAAGGGGAGGGACTGAAGCCAGGGAAGCCTCTAAACTGAAAGAGACTCGCTGGTGCGTTATCCTCGCTCGCTCGGAGAAAAAAAAATGGCGATCGCTTCTCCGGAAGATCAGAGAAGAGAGCCAGGGGGAGGGACTTTGTAGAAACTGCAACAATGTTAACGCACAGGTCTTTTTCGCTAGTGTTGCAGATTGGTTGCAGGAGTGTATCGCTTTCCGGAGGGTGAATCCACTTTTGGGGATTTCCCTGAAAGCGCTACAAGGAAGCGCTTTTTGCAGATTGGTTTCAGGTGTGTGGCAGATTGTCGACGACGTTGTGCAAAACAGCAAATCAGTAGCGTTTTCAATTGGCAACCATTGTGCTATTTTGAAGGCGTGCAAAAAGCCCCCTACTATTCCAGCAGTTCTGCAGCAGATGCTGGAAATCAGAGTTTCCAGTTTTGGATTCTCTATGGGACCCAAGCAAAGGACATCTTTTACTACCAGGTGAAGGAAGTAGGCTGTGCAGCCCCTGTCATTGTCCTAATGCTTGTACTGCCATCAGGCAGCATGTAGCCCATGGAGACATTCTTGCTTACCCATGCTTCTTGAAAGCAGTAGAGATGCTGGTCACTGTGTGCATCCCATCCAGTACCTCAGAAGTCGATTCTGCACTAGTGACGCCACTCCGGGCTGCCGCCAGTGCATAGCTACAGAGTGGCATGCTCTGCAGCTTTCTATGTCCCCACGGGGGACCATTTCAGTGGCGGATTAGCTCTGGTGCTGAAATGTGTCTTTGGGGACACATTGCAGAACATTGGAGTGGGGCACCGAATCCGCCGCTAAAATGTGTCCCCCCCAAGGGATGCAGCCACAGCAGATAGCTTCCGCCGTGCATGGGTGCAGGTTTTTTTTTTTGCAGGAATTGCATGGGAATGCAATCCCACCTTCCTGCAAAATGTTTAAAAAGCCCCAGTCCACCCCATAGCACTGCAAATTTCACCAGGGCATTTTTTGCCCCCTCCTGGCTCTTCCTGTCCATACAGGCCTGCCACGGGATAGGTCCTGTTGGCCCCCGCAGCAAGAAAAGGGAACACAGATTCCTCCATGTTCCCTTAACATGGGCCAAATGAGGGACCAATCCGTGGTAGGCCCGGTGGGGTGGAATGGTGGCAATGCCATGTTTGTTTGTTTGTTTGTTTGTTTGTCCGTCCGTCCGTCCGTCCGTCCGTCCGTCCCTCTATCTATCTATCTATCTATCTATCTATCTATCTATCTATCTATCTATCTATCTATCTATCTATCTATCTATCTATCTATCTATCTATCTATCTATCTATCCATCCATCCATCCATCTATCTATTCCGCCCTCCCCGGGGGCTCAGGGCGGTTTACATAATAACAAAAGAACAATACATTGAACAGTCTTAGATTAGCCTTGCATCCATTCTTATGCTGCCCCAGCCTTTTCCACCTGTGCTGAATTGGCCAGAATATAGCAAAGCCTGGGGGTAGCCTCCATCACATTTCCTGGTGCTTGTTCTCCCACCCAAAACAACTTTGGGTTGCCACCAAAGAGGTATTGGTACATCCAAATGTTAGATGCAATTGTACACAGCTCTCCCGCAAGCATGGTCTCTAGCAGTCTAAACAAAGAGGCTACCATAGTCCTGCCCTGTGTGATAGACACTGAGATTGTATACCAGGAATAAATATCTTAGAGCATCCTGAAGAACCCATCACCTTCAACAACAGAAAAGGTATGCTAGTTTGAAGCAACTACCTTGCCAATGAGATAAGTGACCCTGTCCCTTAATGTGAATTCAAAAGCCCAAAGAATCTCATCCACCAAGTTCAACTGAAAACCCAGGGGCTTTTCGCACGCCTTCAAAATCGCACAATGGTTGCCAATTGAAAACGCTACTGAATTGCCATTATGCACAACATCGTTGACAATCTGCCACACACCTGAAACCGATCCGCAAAAAGCGCTTCCTTGTAGCGCTTTCAGGGAAATCCCCAAAAGTGGATTCACCCTCCGGAAAGCGCTACACTCCTGCAACCAATCTGCAACACTAGCGGGAAAGTTCTGTGCATTACCATTGTTGTGGTTTCTACAAAGTCCCTCCCCCTGGCTCTCTCCTCTGATCTTCCGGCGAAGCGATCGCCATTTTTTTTCTCCGAGCGAGCGAAGTTCAACCCACCAGCGAGCCTCTGTTTAGAGGCTTCCCCGGCTTCAGTCCCTCCCCAGAGCTGTTTAGTCACTAAGCACAAACAACAGAGAAGCCTGTTTGCTGATGTATTTTCCCTTTATTTTTTACACTGTTTTCGGCCGAAAATCGGGCCCGTGAGGGGGGGGGGGGTTTCACTTGGGGGGAGCGTGGCAACGATGAAACGACAGCTCAAACACACCTGCCAGCTGGATGGGTCTCTCCGTTGCAATGAATCAACACATATTCGTTGCAATGGGTCTGTTGTTTTTTTTTTTAAAAAACCTTTCTTAAAGGGAAAGGGGCTGTTTGGGAGCATGCTAACGGCTGCCCATTGGCTGCTTGACGGCCAGGGGCGGGACGAGCTCGGCAATAGCGCTTCCTTTCTAGCGATTTTTGCTGAGACTGGAAGCTTGTGGGAAACAATGGAAACGCAACTGGATTCCACTACAAAGGCAGGTATGCATAACGACGAATTCCACTATTTTAAATGGCGATTTTTCGTTCAGCAAACAATTTGCTACAAGGATCCCGGTGCGGAAAGCCCCCACGTTTGAGCTGCTGCTCTGCTTACTGCTGAGTCACAACTTCTGGAAGAGGGATAGCCTGAGCAGCAGATTCCTGTCCAGTGCCACATCTACCTCAGGACCCTCTCTGGCCAGTGCTTCAGCAACCTCCTCAGTGATGTGGACCTTGTAAGGCTCCTTCATTGCATACCTCCCCTTTCCAGAGATCAGCATGGTAGATGGCTGCTTTGAGGCAGGCCTCTGCAGAGGTGAGAGGAAACCCTCTTCCCCCAGCTTAAGCTTCCCCACAAGGTCCTGCTCCACTTCCCCTGTATTGCTGTCCCCATGGACTACTTCAGCAACTACTTCAACTGACTTGCACTCTAAGGCTGAGCACTACCTAATTAGCCTGCTGTTGAACTTGACTCACTTATCTGTTACCCTTGACCAGGGGTAGTCAAAATTCGGCCCTCCAGATGTCCATGGACAACAATTCCCATGAGCCCCTGCCAGCGAATGCTGGCAGGGGCTTATGGGAATTGTAGTCCATGGACATCTGGAGGGTCGCAGTTTGACTACCCCTGCCCTTGACCATTTCCATCATTTGGCCTACTGAGCCCTCACCTACAATAGATATTTTTTTCCCCTGCCCCGATAAAACCTAACTTTTTATTTGTAAAACTACACCTAGTTTCAGTTGACACAATTTAAAAAATTGACATCAATTTTCTAGCCAAAAAGCTCCTTTTTAAAACTACAACCTGTGATGGAAGTATAAAATTTTGTCTTAAATACTTGCTGGATTTTTTTCAATCCTACCAGCGAAACCTATTCCCCCCTCCCAAAAAAATTATGCTAATGTCTAGCATTTCTGAAAACTTGCCTACGGTTTTTTGGAAGACCAAAAAAAGTCAGCCTAAGCTCTATTTTTAATGATCTGGCTTCAATTTTTTAAGGTTCAGTTCAGCCAAATCTTTTTTTTAAGTAAACCCTATGCTCCCATTAATTTTGCTTTAAAAAAAACCCTGGCATCTTATTATTTTGGAGGACTAACCAATGTCTAATTGTTTTCTTCAGAACACTGAACTCTAAGTTGAAATAAATTTTGGGTTTCTTTAAAACTATGTTAGGAAGATAACATAGCTAACCTCAGTTGTTATTACCTAAACAGAAGTTTCCTTCAGAATATTTTTTTCAAAACCAACACCCCAAAACTCTACAAAACCATGCCCCCCAAGCGCAACATAGAAAGATCTTTAAAACAAGTTGAGAACAACTGGAATCAGAACAATTCCCAAATATAAACTTTTAAAAACAGTAACATAGACAATAAGCCCTAAAATACAAACCCTTTAAAAATTAAAATGCAAAGCATTTAAAAATTGTAAATGAAAGAAGAGAACACAGAAAAACAAAACTAAACTCCTCTAAAAACAGTGATAAATAATACCAAGGGAAACTATTTTTTTTAAGAAGCAAAGGTTCTCTCCCCCCCCCCTTCTCTATGAACCACAGGCAAAAACAAAACACACAGGAAAAATGAAATATTTTAAATAATGCTTTAAAACAAAGGGCAAGCCAGTTCTCACACAGAACAAGAACAAGTTCTTCCCAGGCATGCAGCAGCAGCAGAATTAATCCAAGGCACAAACTAGAGCAGCACCAACATACTCCCAAAAACCTGGTCTTGAAATGGAGTCCAGCTGCCTCCTAGCCTGTTTTTTATCTGCTTTGCTCACAGTCAGAAACGTATGGGCTTATGAGAATCATCATGATGAAATAAAATTTTATTCAAGGTATAAGCTTTTGTGTGCATCCACGCTTCTTCAGATTCACACTTCCTTGCATGCGAAAGCTTATTCCTTGAATAAGATTTTGTTGGTCTTCAAGGAATTTTGTTGATCTAAATTCCATGTACTGTTTTCTATGTTTTATGTAAACTGCCCTAAGCTTCGGGGGAGGGTAATAAATCGATAAATAAATAAACAAAACAAACAAATAAATAAGGTGCCACTTTATTCTGCTGCTTCAGACCAACATGGCTACCCACCTGAATCTACACATTAAATAATTATTTTGTTGGGGTGAATGAGGGGAACCCTTCTCTCCAAAGTAGTTATATCTATTTCAATATTCCATGCCGTATTGGAGAAATTTAACGGTAAAAGAATTTTGTGAGCCTCACATTGAAAATTACTCACTAAATCCTTTCACTGGATGCGTATTCTGCTTTATGTGAGGAAAGAAATGTATTTCCCACTTTGCCCTTCACATTTCCAGCCTCGGGCAAACAGAACAAAACAAAACAAGCCTTTAAAACTATGCCTGCCAGTTTTTGGGTTCCACCCACCTTCTTCTATTTACTTGTTCCCATTGTGGAACCAGTATGTTTCTGCTGCACTTTAAACAGTGCAATGTTTTTTAGTTATGGTTTGCCGCCAATGGACTTTTGCTGGGGAGGGCCTATTAGAGCAGTTTTATTGGTACTTTCACACATTTTCTTTGTTAAAACCTAGTTTAGAAGCTAGTTTCAGGAGCTTGTAAACTGGAGGTCCAGCAATTTGTTTGGCAGTCATACTCGGAGGCCTCTGGGTAGAAGTCACTGATTTACCTGGGTGGCTTGTCTTCTGGAAACAGAGAGGCCCCCATACCTCTTCCAGAGGAGCTGGGCAGCTGTTCTGTTGTCACAAAATAGATTCTCTAATGTTTGAGCATGGTCACACTTGGAGATGCCTGCAATATGCTAGAAGACTCAAAAGTACCAGAATCCCAGCATTTACACAGAAGAACTACAAGCTTTGGGAAATGCTGGTGTAATCACAGGATTTTTAACATCCCAAATCCCTCCAAACTGAAATTACTTGTGGTGCAATCTCTTTTCAATTTATTTTTTGGAATCAGTTCTTAGCAACATTTTACTCAGATGCTAAGAAGGAAGCAGGATAGCGCTTTGTGTAAGTGACAATATTTTACAGGTTTCTCTTTTATAAAGGTGAATGGGTTTTAAAGATAACTGCAGAAAAGCATGAAGAAACATTTCTCTAAGTGGAGCAGAAATGCAGCTTTCCTTTTCCTAGTAAGTTAAGTACATCTGTGTGTGAAACTTTCTGTCACATAGTCAAGATTTAGCTTATGCATAGCCTTGGCATGCTGTTTGACATTGTAGCTCTGAAGAGTTGGAAGTTAGGGGACGGGAAGGTACCTCACAGCAGGAGTTTTGATCTGTTCCCACTGGAAGTTCATTGCTGATTATGCCATTTGCTCCAATCTATTACATGTCAACAGGCGTCAACTCAGCAAGGTGAGGGCCTTGGGGGCATCCAATGTGCAGCTGGATTGTTCCATTTGCACTATCCCAAGCCAACCAGGCAATGACTCTGCTATTTAATCTTTTGACTCTAATTTTGCATCATAAAAGCCACTAGCAAAGACTTAATAGTAAAAAAAAGAGGAGTTGGTTCTTATATGCTGCTTTTCTCTACCTGAAGGAGTCTCAAAGCAGCTGACATTGGCCTTTCCTCTCCCCACAACAGACACCCTGTGAGGGAGGTGAGGGCGAGAGAACCTGCTATTACTGCTCAGTCAGAACAGCTTTATCAATGCTGTGGCAAGCCCAAGGTCACCCAGCTGGCTGCATGTGGGGGAGCACAGAATCAAACCTGACTTGCCAGATCAGAAGTCAGTGCTCCTAACCACTACACCAAACTGGCTCACGACTTCTTATGAGAAAAAGCCAGCACTTACAAGTTCTAAACTGATGATACTTTCATACTAAATTTACTCTTTTATGTGTGGAAATGTAAACCTTCTAGGAATCATTGTTTTTTGGCAGCTAACAAAATAATTTGAGCAGCTAAATTATGATCTCATATTTTTTATCCTGGGACCGAGTACAAATTGGTTGAACTGGAAGAACATGATAAACTTATTTTAATAGTGTACTGTTTATATTCATAAATACTTCATCAGCCTAGGCTTTTATAAGCCATGAACAATGTTTTTATGCTCCTAATTACCTTTGGTGACAGGAGTACTGTGGCCCCCTTCCACTCTGATGGACAAAATCAGCTGTTTCCATTTCTGTATGACTTAAAGAACTTTGAGGCACTTGCTACTGCAAAAATAACTCACATGTGAAGCAGTCCGTCAAGTTGGATGACTTTTTGACAAGCATGAACCATGGTCACAAACATCCCATAACTGGACAACGAAGGGAGAACAGTAAGGCCGCTACACAGCCTAATGGCATTAAACAGGACACTCACTCTTGGGTGCTTTTGGCCCTCAGAGCACCAGGGTGTAGTAAAACAGACGTGAATTTTAAACAGCATAATTTTAATGTTTCTTATGCTGTCCAGTCATAGGCTTGTCAGTGGAGCTTAAGTATACATGTGATTTGTATCCTAGGCTGCAAGAAGTGCCAAGAAGATGTTCTATCTTTAATTCTTATTCCTTAAGCAAATAAGAGGCTTCGCCCTCAGAGGCTGTAAACCTACAAACTGGCAGATTTCCACTGTGACTGTCAGAACCATATGAGTTTCTGGATATTTGCAATATGTCTTTATCAAGTGAGAGACAGCAGCCTCTTCCCTGACTACCTATTGTATGGCTAGTGTGCAAGCATCAAATTACTAAATTTTCAGTAACTTTTTTCCCACTAAAGCGCTAAAATCTCTGGAACTTTTGACAAGGCTCTTCCTTTATATGTTTTCCTTTGCTGTGACCCACGGATGTGATTCACCCAAAGAGCACAATTCAGAAATAATGATAGTTACGAAATTCAATTTGAATCAGTGGGATTTAAGTTAGGCATAACGAACACTCCAATGCTAATTTTATGCTTTCTCAGAAGAAAGTCCAATCCGTTGCTGTCAATGAATTACTCAGATAATCTTTTTTTACACTGTACACAATTATTCTAATATAACTTTGAGTCACAACTGTGGGCACTTATGTAAGCATTTATCATTATAAATATATAAATGCAGCTCCTTTTTTCCAGTGCATATTTTAAATTTCCAAAGGCTAGCCATATCTGTTGTTGTAACATAAGGCAGAAATTAAATGTCATGTTTAAGTCTAACGGCACTTACATCCAAATAAATAAACAAATAAACAAATAAATAAATGAATACATGCTGAATAATGTGCTTTTAATGCACTTGAGCAATTGTTTTTTCCACTCCACACATGGTAGATAATATAGTTTCAAGGCACTTTAGAAGTCGATTTTCCTGTTCTGCACAGGAAAATCCAGCTGCAAAAGCACATTGAAAGTGCATTACCAAACATGTGTGGAATGGGGCCTGGTCAATTCCAGTTGCAAAGTGCAGTGAAAGTGGACTGAACGTGCATTAGTCAATATGTCTGAAAGGCCATTTTATGCATCTGACCAAGTGAGCTGACTCATGAAACCTAGAAGCAACTTGGTAGGTGCCATTTGGTTTCTGTTAGATTTTAAGAAATGATTCTTAAAGTATTTCTTCTTCTTCTTCTTCTTCTTCTTCTTCTTCTTCTTCTTCTTCTTGAGAGCCAGTTTTGTGTAGTGGTTAGGAGTGTGGACTTCTAATCTGGTATGCCAGGTTCGATTCTGCACTCCCCCACATGCAACCAGCTGGGTGACCTTGGGCTCGCCATGGCGCTGATAAAACTGTTCTGACTGAGCAGTGATATCAGGGCTCTCTCAGCCTCACCCACCCCACAGGGTGTCTGTTGTGGGGAGAGGAAAGGGAAGGTGACTGTAAGCTGCTTTGAGCCTCCTTCGAGTAGGGAAAAGCGGCATATAAGAACCAACCAAGAAGAAATACCAGCAATAACAAAATGTAAAAGTACCCTGTTCCAAGAAAACACCTTTTAAAGGCTTTTATCAAGGCTTCCTCACCATTTGGGACATTTAGTTAAGTTATTTAAAAAATTCCCTAAAATTCACGGCTGAAAAGTTGGCTTCTGTTTTTTCTACCAAGCTAACTCACCTGATTTGTCAGAACAGCTCGAAAATGAAGTGCTAACTGGTGGATTTTATTGAAAGGAAACCAAGTGGAACAACATATGTATTTTCTTAGGAAACTAAACAGCTTGCAGTCCTGTGGCATTCCTTGGGGTAAATTCTTTGTTATGAATTACAACCTGCTTACTGATGAGTTGTTAATAAAAAGTGGACCTGCTGGGCCATTATTTTTTTCCACACAGTATACCCAGCATTTTTTCCTCTTTTTTTTTAAAGTTTTCATTAATGCAGTGAGTGTGAATAAATCTGTTTCCCATTTGTAATTGTTTTTCCTTCAACTAGACATTAATTTATTGCCAAATCTAACACTTCTCTATTTCTAGTATTCCTGAACGTTGTGGAATTTAACAGAGAGAAGTTGCTGTCAGAGATGAAAGGACTACAAAACTGATAGCTACCTGACATCCAACTATCATTTGTTGCCGTACAGCAACATCCAAGGGCCCAGGAGCATGTGAAAGGAGCACCAGGATTCTTGTGAGGCCTCATCCATGTTTAGTGTAAAGACGCCAGCTGGACTTGTACACAGTTGGGGGAAAAACAGTCTGAAGGAACGTTGCGTGAAAGTAGAAACAGATGGTAACCTGAGGTGGCAGTATGGCTTTATTTAGTGCGGCGGCTTTCTTATTTATTTATTTGGTTTATTTATTTATTTTCACACACGCATCTGCTCGCCTTGGGGAGTCTCTGTGTTCACTCATTATTGCTGGGTAATCAAGTTCCTAATAGCACGGCGGCCTTTGCCAAAGGAAATCAGGCTGTTCAGCATTCTGGGTTTATCAAATGATAACTTTATGTGCTACCCTATGTAGTTTAAGGTGAGTCTGGGAAACATGTGCTCATAATCTCTTGGTGTTACTCCATTCCGGTGGGTGGAAGGGGGAAGGTTTAGACTGAAATTGCAACCTCCTTCCAAGTCTGTTGCAGATCCTATATTTCTGAGAAGGTAAGATTTTTATGAAGAAGAAATGTGGAGTGTGATTTTCTATAGTTCCTTCAGGGAAATGATGACAGGCAACCTGTGGCCTTCAGGTGGCATAAATGCACAAAAAATTGTTTGGTTAACTTATGTGATATAGCAGATGCTCAAGAATCTCCAGCAATTCCTGTCCTGGAATTATTTTTGCATGTTGCTCTACTTTAATAATGTAAGTGGTCCATGTAAGGATAAACTGTGAACCAAAAGGAAAGGAAATACTTTTTAAAAAGCCATCTCATTTAAAAACACCAAAGTATTAGAACTAGTGTGAGCCAGGGATTATTTTGTTTTATTTATTTAGTACATCTTTTTACCCTTCTGTTGTTCCAAGGAGCTCGGGTCTCCCATTGCCTCCATTTCATCTACCCAAGAACCCATGAGCTGGATTAGGCTAAGAGAATAAATGACTGGCCCATAGTCATTCAGTATGATTCACAATGAGCAAAGATTTAACCTGAGTCTTACCCATGTGATACACTGGCATATTAGAGTGCTTCAATAGGATCTAAGAAAGCTGGGTTCAAATCCTATGCCATGAAATTGACCTTGGACCAGTCCTTCTGTTAGCCTAACCTACCTCATGTGGATACTATGAGGGATGCTAACTGGGGAAGAGAGACCCATAAGCAACTGTGAAAGATAGTTGTGATTTTCCTGCATTCTGCAGGGGGCTGGACTAGATGGCCCTGGAGATCCCTTCCAACTCTATGATTCTATGACCTTATAACAAATTACTAGACCTAATTCATGAGCTAGCATATACACTGCCTTCAAGCTGCTAATGAACAGTGGAGGCCAAGCCATTGCCCACTGGATTTGGGAAAGCAAACATCTTGCCACATTCGTTTTACCCATGGCATAAGGAGCAAAACACATAAAGCACATGCTGAGCACAATGCTATCCCCTTCCAAAGAATTTGTTATAATGAGAGGGTTAAGAACTTATTGCAATCCAAATAATCAGGGATGAGCAATTTGCTCTGAGAAAATTGAAATCTGTTAACCTCTGGCAGAAAATATGTTGTTAAGTACAAACTATCACAGATGCTTTGGTAAAACCTTAAGAGTTTTGACTGAATCCTAGAGTATCATATCTGCGGTGTGCCATAACTGTTGCTTGAAATGACATTGTTTGATTGGTGTGACACCCCTGCCATGGCTATTTCCCTCCCCCCCACACACACACTGTCCCACTGGGGCTGTGGGAAGAGGAGAGGGAGGCTGGTCTCCCTCCTGCCTCCCATCTCAATCAAATTTGGAATCCCGTGCAGCTGCATTAAAAACAATTATTTTTGGAAATGTGGAGAAAAATTTTCTTATATCATGTATACTTTCACCCCCTGAGTACGTTTGTGAAATGTATATAGGAACACCCTGAAGCCCATTTGGGATAATTTGACCAGGACTCATTAGTGGGGGCCCAAAAGCCAAGGACCCAAAAGACTGGCTGATTACAGTGCATTTTATCAAATGACTTGGGGGTTGCTAGCCTTTTGAGCCCCATTGATCTATGAATCCAGGTGAAATGTTCCTCACTGGATCTCACAGGTGGCCCAGTATACATTTCTAAATTTCACTTCTTTTTTACATTTTGGAGAAGGGATTGTGTTAATCCTTAAACCCCTAGCACTCACTTGAAATTCTTTCCGAAATTTGGGTAGATGGGATTACCAAAGCACCTTCTCTGAGGAAAAGGAAATGGTGTGTGCGTGTTTGAGAATGCTTGCAAACCACATGATTCAATGGCTTGTGCCTCAAGGTAGTGCTTTGTATAAATTGCTTTTCGTACAGAGGAAAGCCCTATCCTCCCCCTCCCCCACCCACCATTCAGTAGGTAACAAATCTCAAGATTCCCTGCATAGGCACGCCTTCTTTATCCCTTTTTGTCTGAGGAGCTGCCTTGACTTCCCAAAAGCTGTAGGGTTTCACACTGCTTGTAAAAAGCTGTTTGGCAGCCAAGAGAAAATGATGCAGACGTATTTTTCATCATGACCTTCTTTTCTCCCTGCCCTCCTCCCCAAACTACGGTTAATTCTTCCCTTTTGCCCTGTGTTATAGGACTTATGTCCGGAAACAATAGGAGCCTAGCACCTTCCCATATGATCTCTTCCTTCATTTTAGCTCCTTGTAAAAACCTATTCCAGTCCCTTGAGTCCTACGGAGTAATCAGGATAGTGCCTCCAGCATAGCCTTGTCCAGGTGGGATTCTCATTGGGACTGTGACTATTCACGTGGAACACAAATGAGGAGCTTCAGAAAATCCAACAGCCAACCTGTCTGGCAAGAATTTACAGTATGGGGGTCTGTGTCTCTGTGTTTGTACAGCTTCTTGATAGGGTCTTTAAGGTTACTGATATTCTATTGTTTTGCTAGTCTCTCTGCTACAAGGGAGTATTTCTTTTCTGCAGTGAGGGCTACCCCTCATCATTTCAGGGGAAGGGAAAACTCATGCAATGGAAGAAGTACTGTTGGTCAGAAAACAGAGGGTGGGTGAAGGAGGATTTCTCTCAGATCCTGAGAGAAAGTATTCTGCTCTGGTGGAAGTGTGTGTGTGTGCGTGCGTGATGTTTTATTTCCATGTGATTCAAAGCTGCCTTCAGTCGCATACTTCTCAGAAGAGAAAAACTCAACTCTTGTTAGAAATGAAGGCAATTGTGTTTGGTTCTGGCTAAGAAATCTTGGCAAGAGCATTGGCCTGCCCCATGTGTTACGTGGGCATACCTAGCTTAACAGCACCAGTTACCTGACCTGCAGGAGCCTTAGGTCCAAGCTCCTCCCCCCCCCCCAGTTTTAACTCTCAGGACATGAGTGAATACTTGAAAAAAGTGAAAGTTGCCAGTAAAAATTTCCACATTCATGAAGAGGCTTTTATGTGCCACACCTAGCAAGCTGCCCCGCATCCAGTCCTGCCTTTCATTTGCTTATATTTCTTCTCCTGCCAACAGACTTACCCTTCCAGAGGATTTCAAACTTCTGCGAAGCCTCATAACTCAAGGCCCATGGAAATGTTACCAGCTCTGCATGAAGCTCCTGGAATGTTCTTCTGTGTGGTTGCCAATCAACGAATACAGACTGAAAACCTGTTACTACTTGCTCCATCCTGTGCAACCCTTCAATGCCAGGAGAAAAGAAGGTATGGAAACAGCTGGTTGGATCCAAAGCACCTGTGACTGAAAGAAACTGGTGGAGTAGGCCTTCCCAAATTCTGCTGATGTCCACTTAAGGCCTATTAGGAATGTATCTACAATCTTCTGGGATAACTTTGAGTGCCTACTTAAAGTCCTACTGTATTCCTCAATGTGGTGAGGCGGTGAACTGTGGAGATCACAGCCTGTAGGCCAGTTACAGAGGCACGGGGAAGGACATGGCAACACACCCCATCTTTCTTGCCAAGAAAATTCTATGGAAAGTATATCAACTATGATATGGAGTGGTAAGCACCCCAGGCCATGAAGTACTGAACAAGTCACTGGGGAAGGGCGACAACTCTCTACGAGTAACCTGGGCATCTATGGACACTTAGCTGCCAATGTAGCTCATGGAGAACGCAGAGGCCTGAGCCAAAGGAAAACCAGAAAGATTGCAACATGGAATGTACGTGGAAAATTGGATATTGTAAAATCAGAAATGACCCGAATCAGCATCAGTCTGCTTGGCATCAGTGAACTACACTGGACAGACAATGGCCACTTTCCATCCAAAGACTTCACAGTCTACTATTCTGGTCACAACAGTATCAGAAGAAATGGTGTGGCCTTTATTGTGGATAAGATGACAGCTCGTGCAATGGAAAGTTACACAGCAGTAAATGACCGAATTATGTCCATTCGAATTTGGGGAAAGCCAATTAACACAACTGTTGTACAAGTGTATGCACCAACCATGGCTGTTGATGAAAATGAAATCTAAGATTTCTATGCGAAAGTACATGAAACAATGAAACAGGTGCCTCAAAAGGACATGATATACTTTATTGGGGATTTCAATACCAAAGTTGGAACAAGAACATGGCATCTGTGGTGGGTTTGGACTAGGTGAGCGAAATGAAGTTGGTGACAGACTTATCCAGTTCTGTCTAGAAAACAGACTATCACTAACACCCTCTTTGAACAACCAAAAAGGCATTTGTACACCCGGACATCTCCAGATGGCATACACCATAATCAGATCGATTTTATCCTTTGCAGTCAGAGATGGCAGAACTCCAATCTAGCAGTAAAAACATTTCCTGGAGCAGATTGTGGCTATGATCACAAACTGTTGGTGGCCAAGTTGAAAGTCAGATTACACAAGATCAAGAAAAATGTACCACCAAAGAAGTTTGATGTCACCAAGTTTTCTCCAACATAGGCCATAGAAGTGAAGAAAAATTTCAACTGCTTGATACTACTGAGAAGCTACCTGAGGAATTGTGGCAAGAATTTCAGTCTAATATCATAGAAGCTGCTTTAGAACATATACCATACAAAAAGTCAGAAGGAAGATGCAAACGGTTAACATCTGACACCATCAAAATTGCTGAAAAACGAAGAGCAGCAAAAGCTGCTGGCATGAGAGATGAATTTCGGAGGCTAAATGCAGATTTTCAGTGTGCTACCAGACAAGATAAGAAAGTGTATTGGAAGCAATGATGCAAGCAACTGGAAGAGGAGTGTACTAGAGGCCACACCAGAAGCCTCTTTGCTCAGGTGAAACAAGTCCAGAGCACCTTCACTGCTCGTAAAGTGACCATCAAAGACAAGAAAGGAAAAGACTTGACTGACCAAGCCAACATCAAGGATCAATGGTGGCAATATGCAGAAGAATTATATGCAAACACCAAGGTGCTTCAGTCACCAGCTAAAAACACCCAACGTGAATTGGAACTGCCTATACTGGAAGAAGAAGTGATCTGGGCTCTGAAACAGCTCCCAAATAATAAGGCTCCTGGCATAGATACCATTCCAGTGGAACTACTCGGATCTGTTACACCAGCAGTAATCACAGCATTATGCCAAAAAGTCTGGGAAACTGGCACATGGCCAACATACTGGAAAAAGTCAATTTTTATCCGATTATTAAAGAAAGGTGATGCTCGCATCTGCTCAAACTATCGAACTATAGCCCTGATCTCCCACGCAAGTAAAATCTTATTGAAGATCACCCAGAACCCTCTCAAATCAACCATTCATGCTCAGCTACTAGATGTCCAGGCTGGTTTTCGACTTGGTTGCGGCACCACATTGCAAATTTGCGCTGGATTCTTGAAAAAAAAAACATGAATATCAAAATGCCATCTATCTATGCTTTATTGATTATTCTAAAATGTTTGACTTTGTTGATCACAAGAAACTATGGGATGCCTTACATGAATTGGGAGTGTCATCCCACTTAACGCACCACATCAGTTCATTGTACACCAACCAGGAGGCCACAGTACGAACACTATATGGAGACACTGATTGGCTCAAGGTCAGCCAAGGAGACAAGGGTGTATCTTATCACCCTTTCTTTTTAACTTTTATGCAGAGGTAATTATGTGGAAGCTTAATCTGGAAGAATCTACGATCGGAGTCAAGACTGGAGGTCATAACATCAATAATCTCCGCTTTGGAGATGACACAACACTCCTTGCTGAATTGGACCATGATTTGAAGACCATGATAAAGAGAATAAAAGAAGAAAGTGAAATGATGGGACTATACTGAAATATCGAAAAGACCAAGATGATAACAACTACTGGCAGTAGCACCAAAGTCACGATTGACAATGAGAACATTGAATGTATTGATGATTTCATCCTTCTTGGCTCTATGACCACTCAAAGTGGTGGATGCAGCCGTGAAATCAGACGACTAATAATATTGGGCCGGAACGCAATGTTAGGCATGAACCAAATATGGAAGAGTAACGATATCAGCCTTAATACAAAGTGCCGGCTAGTCAACGCTATTGTCTTCCCTATAACAACCTATGGATGTGAAAGCTGGACCCTGAAGAAGGAAGACAGGAGGAGAATAGATGCTTTCGAATTATGGTGTTGGAGACGAATGCTGCGAATACCATGGACAGCCAAAGTTATCAACAAGATAGTTTTAGAGAGGAACAAACCAACTATGTCATTAGAAGGGAAGATATTACTGCCAAAGCTCTCATACTTTGGACACATCATGCGATCAAACTCGCTAGAAAAATCATTAATGCTCGGCATGGTCAGCGGCAAAAGGAAACGTGGTTGCCAAAGGACCCACTGGTTCAACAGGATCAAACCGATACATGGATGACCATGAAACAACTGAAAAAAGTGGTCATTGACAGAGACAAATGGAGAAAACTTTTCTACAGAATCACCGAGGATCAGACATGACTGGATATCATCATCATCATCATCATCATCAACCTTGAGTGTTTCTTCTCTACTCACTGTATGGAATTTCCTTGGCCTTATGTATTACTTGAGAGTAGACTGGCTAAGAATATGTCTGCAGGTATACACTGAGAAATAAATTAGAAAACCCTTCCACTTTTTGATTTATTCTTTCAAGTACTTCTATGCTTATGTTTCACTGCTTCCCCCACTAGATGGCAGCATAATGGATACATTTGCAGTATTTTACTATCATAGATGTTAGAAAAGGTAAATCTGTTGAGCAATGCAGGAGATATAGGCTGAGTAAGCAGGTAGTAACTGTGGCTAGGAGTGCCTTTTATCAGTTTCAGCTGGTTAACTAGCTACGGCCTTTCCTGGAAAGAAAAGATGGCCACTGTGGTACATTCCATGTTTATGTCTAGGTTCGATTACTGCAATACACTCTGTGGGGCTGCCCTTGAGAAGTGTTCAGAAACATCTATTCAGAAACAGAATACTTCAGCCAGGATATTGATTGGAGTTGGCTAGATGAATCACATCACTCCAGTCTTGGCTCATCTATACTAGCTCCCAATTTGTTTCTGGGCATTATTCGAAGCACTGGTTTTGACCTTCAAACCCTATATTGTTTGGGACCAGCAAACCTGAAGGACTGCATACTCCCTTATGAATCCACTCAGCTACTATGGTAATCTTTGGAGGCCTAGCTTCAGGTGCCCCCATCGTCTAATATTAGATAGGTGGTAACCAGGGACTGGACCTTCTCAGTTATGGCACCAAAGTTCTGGATCTCTCTCCCCAGTACGATTTGCATTTCCCTTTCTTTTGCCATGTTTTGCCAGCAGATACAGACCTTTTTGTTTCCTTTGGCATGTGTTAGCTGCCTTGGTAGCATTTGTGAGAAAAGCTGGGAATAAATTTTGTAGAATAAATAAATGAATAAATATTTTGGAAAATGCAACATGCCAAACAATGAGGAATTAAACACAAATCTTCATTGCCCTTTCAACTAATATATAGTGATAGTTTTACAATACAGGTATCTGAAGCATAAAGATTTATTTATGTTATTCATACCCTGCCTTTTCCCCCAACAGGGACCTAAAATAGCTAACATTGTTATCTTCTTTTTCATTTTATTATCCGATAATCTGGTGAGTTGGTTAGGCAGAGATTGTGCGACTGGCCCAAGTTTTCCCAGCAAACTTCAAACTTGGGTCTCCAAGCCCCATTCTGTGCACATTGGCTAATGCACTTTTCAGTGTACTTTAGAAATATCCAGCTGCAGAAGCACAGTGGAAGTACATTGTCCAATGTGTGCAGCATGGACCCTAGACCCCAGCAATGCACCATAATTACTACCCAGAAAGAAGTGGATAACCCCTCCTGGATTAAGGAGAAAACGTAGTTGAAGTGTTTCCAAGTGGAGCCCTTGAAAGGACCATGAAATTTACCAGGCCCCCAGAGCCAAAGAAGACTGGGCTTGTGAGTTCATTTCCTCACAAGTATACAGAAAAGGATAAATGGATAAACAGGTTTATTTGGGGGATGTTTGGATACAAAGCCAACTCCACACTTATACTGTGCAATTGTAAAATCATGGCATCTTGCTGTATAAAAGTTATTGAGGTGACATAATAAATTTATACTAGCTGGTAATCAATTATATACAGCACCAAAGGTTCTGGTTTTAAATGATGCTGTGTAAAAAGGAGAAAAAGTTGGCAATATAGTTATAGTTAAAAGATTATAGCTAAGACCTGGAAAAGGGTGGTTCTTTTCAAAACTCTGCAAAACTCTTGTGTAAAATTATTCATGATGCACATACATACTTGGGGAGAGGCATGGCAATTCCAAGTTTTGTGGGGAAATGTCAAATATTTATGAACCTTTAGAACTTGAAGTTGTTACATGGGTACACCTGAAGGTTAGGTCTCAGAGTCCTCACCCCATATCTATCTCAGACAACTGAGAGCACGTGGAGAGAGCTACTGGGGAGAGTTGCTGCTGACCAGGTGAGGCTATTGTGCTGCCTGGGTGAGGTGATTGCTGGGTAATTGTTGGGAGGATTAAAAAGGGCTGCTCCTCACCAGGGGCACGAGCCGAAGGGCGAGAGACAAAGGGCTCTTGGCCTGTGGCTCTTAGCCTGGGGTTCTTGGCCGAGCAATTAGAATCAGTAGATTATATCAATAGATTATATTTCCCTAGTACTTCCACTGCCTAGACATTACAATGGACCTCCAGGACACTCATCCCATCATCTGCAGTGAGTGTGACATGATTGCCTTCCTCCCAGAAGACAAGATGGACTACCGCTGCCCCAAGTGTAAGCTGGTAAGACTTTTGGAGGAAAAGATTAGGGGACTAGAAAACAGAATTTTTACTCTGACCCAAAGTAAGAAAGGGGAGGAGTTCATAGTCCAGAGCTCTGCAACTTGGAATAAAGAGAATACAACCAGTCCTGAAGAGGATAAGGAGATTGACCACAATAGGGAGCCTCTGCAGGCAGTTCGGAAAAAGACTGAACGGCGAAGGGCGAGATAGTTCTCGGGGCCTTTGGAGCTCCAGAATAGATTTCAGGCCCTTGCAGAGGAGGTGCAAGGGTCAACAAGGGAAGAGGTCCCAAAACAAACTCTAAGACAAAGGGAAGAGGCCACGGGGACAGAAGGAAATGGAGTTGAGAAGAAAAAAAAAAGGAGAGTACTGGTAATTGGAGACTCCCTGCTAATAGGAATGGATCGCCATGTGGCTGGCCCGACCCCCTAACCCGAGAGGTGTGTTGCTTGCCAGGGGCGAAAATTAAAGATGTTTCAGAAAACCTGCCCAAACTCCTCAAATCTACGGATCGCTACCCATTTGTGATGGTCCATGTAGGAACGAATGACATGTCCCTGAATACCATCACTCCTATTAAAAAAGACTATAAAGATCTGGGGAGGAAGCTCAAGCAAATGGGGGCACAAGTGGTATTCCCTTCAATCTTGCCTGTCAAGGGAAGAGGAATGCATCGGGAGAGGAAGATAATGGAGGTGAATCACTGGCTGCGTAGTTGGTGCCGGCAGGAGAGATTTGGTTTCTGGGACCATGGGATAGGCTTTCTTGAGGAAGGCCTACTAGCACCTGATGGACTGCACTTATCGAAATTGGGGAAGAATGTGTTTGGCAGGAACCTGGGGAGATTCATCAGGAGAGCTTTAAACTAAAGCCACTAGGGGAAGGAGACGATCAACATAGGGAGTGTATGAAAGGAAAACGATCGGAGGCAGCCCAACCGGCAAGGCCAGCTCATAGGGAACCAAAAGTAAAAGGATTCAGATGTCTTTATACTAACGCCCGAAGCATGGGCAATAAAAAGGAAGAGCTGGAACTTCTCATGCTGATGGAAAGGTATGATCTAGTAGGCATCACAGAAACTTGGTGGAATGATTCTCATGATTGGAATGTAATGGTGGATGGATATGAACTGTTCAGAAAAAACAGAATAGATCGAAGAGGTGGAGGAGTGGCACTGTATGTGAGGAAAGGGCTTACCTGTCAGGAAATTCTAGTGAAGGAGAGTATATCTACAGTGGAAAGCATCTGGGTGAAAATAAGCGAAGGGAAAACAAACAGTGTGGTGGTTGGTGTCTGCTACCGACCGCCTGACCAGTGAGAGGATGTGGATGCTGCACTTTGTGAGCAGCTTGAGAAAATATCCAAGCGGCAGGACCTTGTCCTCATGGGTGACTTCAATTTCCCAGATGTGTGCTGGGAAACAAACTCTGTGCAGCGTCCTCAGTCATGCAACTTTCTGACCTGCCTGGCTGACAATTTCATTTATCAAATGGTAGATGAACCCACAAGAGGTTCAGCCATACTGGACTTAATACTGACCAACAGGCAAGAGTTGTTGGATGAGGTGAAGGAGGTGGGGACCCTAGGGGGAAGTGACCATGTCCTCATAGAATTCCTTTTGAGATGGGGAACCAAGGAAGCTTGTAGCCAGCCGCGGATGTTGGATTTTTGTAGGGCAAACTTTAATAAACTCAGAGACATGATGAGTGTCATACCATGGACGAGAATGCTGGAAGGGAAGGAAGCATGTGAAGGGTGGGCGCTACTCAAACAAGAGCTATTGCATGCTCAATCAATGACTATCTCAGAAAGACGAAAACACTGCAGGAGCTCTAAGAAGCCTATTTGGATGAACAGAGAATTTCAAGAGGAACTAAGAAAGAAAAGGAAAATGTTCAGGAAATGGAGGGAAGGACAGAGCTCTAAAGAAGAGTACCTACAGGTTAATAGGCACTGTAGATCAATCATCAGAAAGGCCAAAGCTGAGAGTGAGCTAAGATTGGCGAGGGAAGCCCATTGTAACAAGAAAAGATTTTTCAGTTATGTGAGGAGCAAACGTAAAGTAAAGGAGGCAATAGGCCCACTGTTGGGTGCGGATGGACAAACTCTAACGAAAGATGCAGAGAAAGCAGAAAGGCTTAGAGCCTATTTTACATCTGTTTTTTCCCACAGGTCAAAGTATTTAGGCACATCTAGAGATGGCCGTAGCCAAAGGATAGTGTCTGGGTGGCAGGTTAACATGGATAGAGAGGTTGTCGAGAGGCATTTAGCTGCACTGGATGAGTTCAAATCCCCTGGTCCGGATGAAATGCACCCGAGAGTACTCAAAGAACTTTCCAGAGAACTTGCACAGCCCTTGTCCATCACCTTCAGAACCTCTTTAAGGACTGGAGATGTCCCGGAGGACTGGAAAAGAGCAAACGTTATTCCGATCTTCAAAAAAGGGAGGAAGGATGACCCGGGAAACTACAGACCAGTGAGTCTGACCTCTGTTGTGGGGAAGATAATGGAGCAGATATTAAAGGCAGAGATCTGCAAACATCTGGAGGACAATTTGGTGATCCAAGGAAGTCAGCATGGATTTGTCTCCAACAGGTCCTGCCAGACCAACCTAGTTTCCTTTTTTGACCAAGTAACAGGTTTGCTGGATCGGGGAAATTCGGTTGATATCATTTACTTGGATTTTAGTAAAGCTTTTGACAAGGTTCCCCATGATGTTCTGATGGATAAGTTGAAGGACTGCAATCTGCATGTTCAGATAGTTAGGTGGATAGGGAATTGGTTAGAGAACAGCAATCAAAGAGTTGTTGTCAATGGTGACACCAAATTGGGAGGACTGGCAAATACTCCGGAAGATAGAGACAGAGTTCAACGAGATCTGAACACAATGGAAGAATGGGCAAATGAGAACAAGATGCAATTTAATAAAGATAAGTGTAAAGTTCTGCATCTGGGGCAGAAAAATGAAAAGCATGCCTACTGGATGGGGGATACGCTTCTAGGTAGCACTGTGTATGAACGAGACCTTGGGGTACTTGTGGATTGTAAACTAAACATGAGCAGGCAGTGTGATGCAGTGGTAAAAAAGTCTAATGCCATTTTGGGCTGTATCAACAGGGGCATCACATCAAAATCACAAGATGTCATAGTCCCATTGTATACGGCACTGGTCAGACCACACCTGGAGTACTGTGTGCAGTTCTGGAGGCCTCACTTCAAAAAGGACGTCGATAAAATTGAAAGGGTACAGAGGAGAGCGACGAAGATGATCTGGGGCCAAGGGACCAAGCCCTATGAAGATAGGTTGAGGGACTTGGGAATGTTCAGGCTGGAGAAAAGGAGGTTGAGAGGGGACATGATAGCCCTCTTTAAGTATTTGAAAGGTTGTCACTTGGAGGAGGGCAGGATGTTGTTTCTGCTGGCTGCAGAGGAGAGGACATGCAGTAATGGGTTTAAACTTCAAGTACAACGATATAGGCTAGATATCAGGAAAAGATTTTTCAGTCAGAGTAGTTCAGCAGTGCAGTGGAATAGGCTGCCTAAGGAGGTGGTGAGCTCCCCCTCACTGGCAGTCTTCAAGCAAAGGTTGGATACACACTTTTCTTGGATGCTTTAGGATGCTTAGGGCTAATCCTGCGTTGAACAGGGGGTTGGACTAGATGGCCTGTATGGCCCCTTCCAACTCTATGATTCTATGATTCTATCTCAGAACTTGGCTAATGAATTCAAAGCTTCGAGTCAATAAATGAGAAGGATTTCCAGATATGAAGAGGTCATAAAGGTGATTCGATAAGTTACTGGTGTGTCTGAACACAGCCAGGTGCTGAAAGATGCTTTGGTAGATATTTGAAAATGAGATAACAGAGATGTTAAGAAATGTGTGATTGAGCTAGCCAAGGTGTCCAGAAGGATCTCAATCATCTTTAAACCGCCCGCAGTGCCACGGGTGCCGCAGACTAAATAAAGCAGTAAGGGCTGGTGGGGAGGAGTTAGGGCGGACTCTGTCCGGGATAAAAACTCGGAGGAGTGAATCAGGAGCTGCGAAGCGGCTCCTTATTCGCTCCTCCGAGTGTCAATCCTGGACCAAGGAGGCAATGGGGAGGTGCGCTTTGCGCACCTCCCCATTGCCTTCTTGAGCGCCATTGCCTCCGGCTTGATGCGGGGGAAGAAGCAGGGCCGCCGCGTCAAAGACCCTGCTCCTTTCCTCCTGCACACCCGCCCAACTCTGCCTTCTCCCGGCTGCTGGAGCAGCCACGCCGTGTCGCAGACGCGCCGAAGTCGCTCCAGTGGCCGGGAGAAGGCTGCCGCTAACTCACCATCACCGTTGGGGCCCGCCGCCTTCTCCTCGCCATCGCCGCCAGGGCCCACCACCTTGGCCGTCACTCCCGTGACGCACCATGTGGCCGGCCTCCTCAGGCCCGCCTGCAACCAGCATCCCTGCAGCTCCCAGCCCATGAGGACCTGACGCCGCCAGAGACAGGTAGGCCGCTTCCCCCCAATCCAGCGCCGGCCCCGCTTCAGCCTTCTGTCATCCGCTGGGGGAGGAGGATTAAGGCTTCTGCGGCCCCACGGACCCAGTCCAGGCCTACGCAGAAGTCTTTGGGAGTCGGGCCCGGGTCGTATGGCATCTAGCACCCATTTTATTTTCAATTAAAATGGGCTTTAAATAGTGAATATATAAAGCACTGTGATAACTTACACAACATAAATGTTTAAAACAAAAATGATACTTCAAAAATACAAAGACAGAGGTAGGAAGATGAAACAGGGATTAGGGATTGATCATTTTTGTTGAAGCCTTTACTTCACAGGTACACATGAAACTATGCTTACTTTAGACAAAGATGTGTTTAGAGCATGTGTGGAAGGAACAGCTATGAAGACATTGTGTAACTGAACTTCTGATCTTTCCATTGAAAGGATGGGGGGGCAGAGGGTCTTTAAAGTGAACAATCTGGGTCAGCCTTTATCAACTTTTATACCACTGAGAAACCCCTGAAATATTCTCCAGGCTTTGAGAAATCCCAGAAGTGGTATGATTGTGCAGAATATGATTGGGAAGCATAGCTGTGTGCACACCCACCTAGAGCCCTTCTTCTTCCCACCCTCTCCAGGCCCATCATTGGCCATTTGGGGAGGGGGGCAGTCAATATGACCATAAATGGTCATATCACCTGATAAATGTTTAACAAATTAAAAAATATATTGAACGTTAATTATTTCACATCCATTCAGGAATCCCTTCCAGGGCTGTCAACAAACCCAGAGTTTCATGAAACCCTGGTTGAGAAAGCCTGATCTAGGTCATGGAAGCTCCACACAATCTAGGGAGACCCAAGCACAAAGAGAAAAGTACTGTCTCAAAATCAAAGATGAATACTGAGCTTTCAGTCCATAACAGGAGAAAAATTAAGCACAGCTGCAGGTGTTAGCATTCTCCTAGCCACACCTGAGAAGACAATGTGTTCTTTACCTCTGAAGAAACCACCTGGTCACACTTTAACTTCTGTTGGTATCCTTCCATCCCATGGGTGAGGTAATATGAGATTTAGGCTTTAGCTAGATAATTTGCTGTTACTCGTCTAGTGTGACCGTGTGCTTAATAAATCAATTTGCTTGGAAAAACTAATTTGATGTGTGCCTGGCTGGTCTTGCTAGAATTCTAGAAAGATTTAAGTGGGTAGCCATGTAGGTCTGAAGCACAACAAAACAAAATCAGAGTCCAGTGGCACCTTTAAGAATTCTGGAAAGAAACTGCAGCACTGTGATCTATTCAGCCGAGCTGAGCTAACTGCAACAAAATTCAGGACCGTTGACCATGCTCAGATTTTGCATTCATACAAGGCAACTTGTATTCATATAATTCTATGGGCAGATTATATAGGCTCAATTGGTGCATGTCACTTTATGTTAAAATAAGTAATAAACAGCACACTTTAATTTTCTTTTCCATAGATAGGCAGCAAGAAAATCCTGACCTAACAATCTGGATCCTAGGTGACCATGCATAGTACAACTTAAGTGAGAAGAGGCTGAGCCATCAATTGTGAGCATATGATTGATGTTCCATCAATTGTATAAAGATGATCTGTGGTCCCTTGGGTTTTTACTGGCAGTCTGCTCTTGCTTGAGAATACAGATGTTAGAGTTGGGAGAGGTTGCTGCAGTCTAAAACTACAAACGTTTTCCTATAAAGTGATATCATACATGATTGGCGAGCCAGATGTATCTGCGCTGTAGCCTTTTAGAAAGATGCACATCAGTCTTTGCGAGCTGGGTTTCTAGAGCACTATAATCAACTGAAATGTCTTCAACAGAAAACAACTTTTGGTATGCATATCACCTGTTCCTCAATCCCAGTAGACAATGATTCAGTCTCCCCCTCCCTTTGTTATGGCTTGGATACAGTTTTGTTCAGAGAGATACCTTTGTATTAAACTGATTATGCTTGGGGGTGGGGAGGGGATGGAAGGCAAGAGAAATTGATGCTAGTTTTCTATGTGCAAATGTTTATTGTTTATTATGAATTTATATAGAACTTTTAATGTGCAGATTCATTTCCATCTTCAGATTCATTTCCATCTTCTCTAATGTGGATTCCTAGACCGTTTATGCACTGGGAACTTCACTGCCCCATCCCCCTATCAGGAGCACAGATAGGGGGTAGATGAGGTGCACCAGGCCAAATGTTCCCCCATGTGGGTGCAGGAAGAGGTGGGGCAACCTGCCACAATTAAAACTCCAGCCTGCAGCCTGGCATGAAACCTCCAGCGCATAAACGGTCCTACTGAATTTCTAGCTACAAGGGGGATGAGCAATAACAATAAGCTGTTTCTCAAGTGTGGCTCCCATCTGCAGATATCTAAATCCACAGATCAGAGCCACACTGATTCTGAACGGATGTTTCTGAGAACTTGGGAGACACACCCCAAGGTGTCTAGAAAAATCCAAACTCCTTAAAAAAGAAGCCTTCAAAAAAATCTTTTTCTTCCTATCTGGCGGTGGCAGATGCTACAAACCTCTCTGGGCCTAGCCTAGCTGTAGGGGCAGCATCTAGGAGCCTCTCCTGGACCAGAACATCTCCCAGATGCCAGTGCATGATCAGACCTGGAGCCATGCCTGGATCAGTGACAAGAGACCTGTCCAGGCATAGAGCAGCTTCCTGACACTACAGCTGCCACAGCCCATAAACGAGGGGGGAGAGAGTTGGGGGGATACTGACAAGGAGGAAAGAAGAATATTACAGTGGGAGTAGGTTGACAGAGAAGGGAAGGGATAGATTGATGGAGAAAGGGTGGGGGGAAAGGAAGATTGAGGAGACTGACAGATAAGGGGATCAGGAGAAAGGGAGAAATAGAAGAAGAGCTATTTTTTGTATCCTGCTTTTTACTACCTGAAGGAGACTAAAAGCAACTTACAATCACCTTTCCTTCCCCTTCTCACAACTGGCACCCTGTGAGATAGGTGAAGCTGAAAGCGCTCAGAGGAATCTATGACAAGCCCAAGGTCACCCAGCTGGCTGCATGTGGAGCAATGGGGCTCAAACCCAGTTCTCCAGATTAAAGGACATCACTCAGTATGACTACACCAAGATGGCTCTCAATAGGGAGCTGGGTGGACAGAGAAAGGGACGGTAGACAATTTGCCTGTCTTACAGTCTTCAATGTACTATGTATTAAAACTATATTCTTTTTATAGGAATAGCTTAATTGGACCATTTGAGTGACCACAGATGAAGACAGGAGTCAAAACATGTTTGGTCTCCATGATCAGCGAGACATTGTGGGTCATGAATGTTTTGTATATTTTATTGGATATTTAACATGTTTAGATTCTCTTTATTCTGAATAATAGATTTAGTCTGAGTATATATATTCCCCCCACCAACTTCTTTTGGTTCTCTGTTTTCCCCTGTACCAAACACACAACTCTGTATTGCAACAGTCACTTGTTAGGCAAGGAGATTCTAGAACCTAAAATTACATCCTCCATACCTATCAGTTTGGACAGTGCTGATTGGGTGAGGGGGCTTCAAAAACATGCAAAGTAGCCTTCTGTTGTGCTGATTATCCTTTAGATTAAGAACAGTATGTTTAATATGGGAGTTAGATAACTAATAATGCTATTCTAAGCAAATGGACTCAAAATCCTATTCTGGCCTAGTTAATGGGGCTTACTCCCATGTAACCATTCTTAGGATTGTGTGGTAACAAGCTGAAACACACAGGCCTCTAAACAATTACACTAAAACTTATTGAAGAAAGTCATGACACTATTTCAAGGAAATCTTCTGAATTTGTTGCCTGCATAAACCTGAGGGGGGGGGGAAGATAGCATTAATTTCCAGCTTGACTTTGAATTTTGTGTTTGCAGCTGTTAACATAAACAAGGGATCCTTAACTTCAGAGCTCTCAGCAGGATTGTAGCATTGTGTTTTGTATTACGTTTATCAAAAACTATGCATAGCAATCAGATGAAATCTTAATACAAATGTGGGTTTAATTATTAAGCTCCAGAAATAAGAAGTCCTGACTCCATCCACTTACAACCCCTACTTAATATTGAACTAGATATAGGAAGTATCTTATTTCACAAATTCCCTATGTATCCTGGATTGAGTAGGTTCTGTGTATGCAGGCAATGCCCTTACACTCTGAGGGACTCTGGAATGTCAGTGGAGTGAGGTAGACAGAGTAGCACACTAGAAAAACTTGGACTCACTCCTCAACTGAGCATCTTATCAGGTGGATGAGGCTCTACTTTTTGGCATATCACTTATAAGGTGTTCTGAGAATTGCATATGATTATGCATGTGATCCTTAACTCCTTGGATGAAACACAAGATATACTAATTGCCTAAGAAAATCAAACTGAAAGTAAAGCTTGACTTTTCCCCCTTTTTTCTATCATTGATTGATAAAATAATTTCACATTCTTAACTGAGGTAGCCTATAAATCTTCAATAAAACAATATGAATATCTCTAAAGACTTCTTAAAGTATTGGATCTAAAAGTATAAGCAAAAACAGCACCAGCAAGCAGCATAAACCTTAATAAATATAAATACAAAAGCAAAGCAGCATGAGAAAAAAAATAAGGCAATGAATCACAGCAGCAATAAAGTCTACTAAAATTCTGACATAACAAAAGATGGACAAATATAAAAACAGAACAATGATAATGTTCAAATATTAAAAGCAGGTCAACTAACTACTGTTTCATACCTTGAGCCTTGAGAATGAGGTCCCAGAAGAGCCTTGAGAATATTTTTCAGTAACCTCAGATAGGAAAAGGCAACCTCTTTATCCCTAAAACCTACCTAGAACTACATTTGTAAAATTGAAATTTCCATCTGCAAAAGCCTAAGGAAAAGGCCGTTTTAACCAGGAGCTGAAAATGAAAAAGGTTTCTTGCCAGTAGATGAATATGAGAGGGTGTTCCAGAGCAACAGTGTCACAACCGGGAGCATGCATTTGGAAAAAGAAATCAGTCATTTTTGGATTTGGATTTTAAGAATGGTTTGTATACTAGTATTCTCAGTTTTTAAGTCCTCAGTACTATTTTGCGCCCCCTCCCCCCAGAATTCAGAAATTTTTCAGATATATTATTCCTTATGGTAGACTCTGTCTGTGTGTGATGCGGTAGGAGTGGGAAAGGTTGTTATTCAAGAAAATTACATGACAAATTTAGGGGCCCCCTCCCTCCAGGTTCAAGATAATTGGATCAAGGCCTCTGAACAAGGCAACTGCAGCCACCCTGCTTGTCTCCATTGTTGACTGGAGGTGGGTGGGATCTATGTGTTCAGGACAAGAAGACAAAAGTCAAACACATGAGAGCAACCACAGGCCAAAAGACTCCACATGCAAACGGAACCGAAAAGCCTAACACAACCCATGTTGAACTGGAGAATTCCAGCAGAACCACAAGCCAGGATGGACATCCACTACAGCCAATGTCAAACCAGAGAAGCAAAGAAGAAACCAGGGTCATTGTGGGTTCTATTTGTTCTCACTGAGATACTTGTCCAATTGCTTAATGTTTCTTGGTCCCATGATATTGGGAGTGAGCATTATGTGAGTGACAAGAACATTTTGGGCACCATATTGATCTTCTACCCAGACTGGTGCTGAGAGGTGCTTTCATACAGTGCCAATCAAACTGGAGTGCCCGCTGAATAGGAGTAACATGAATTCTCTGTCCAGCTCCTTATAATAGCCAAGCCATGCCATTTTGCACTAACTGACATCTTCAAGTTGATTTTGAAGGGAGGTCATAGTAGAGTGCAATGCTCCTCTGGTGACCACATTTGCCATAACAAAGTAGGGGGAACATGTTCTAGGCTAGACTGAGTTAGAAAGAAGTGTTATGCTTTCTACTAGTCCTTCATACAATTAATGCTTTCATATAAAGCTGCTAGGCCCTGCCCATTGACCAATGATGTGCTAGGCTCCACCTCTTTACACAAAATGCACTAGGCTCTGCCTCTTTACCTAGGGCTGCTGGGATCATTTTAAGGGCCGTTTCATTTATATTTTCCATTTGTTGTTGTGAGGTGCGAAGTCATGTCCGACCCATCGTGACCCCATGGACAATGATCCTCCAGGCCTTCCTGTCCTCTACCATTCCCTGGAGTCCATTTAAGTTTGCACCTACTGCTTCAGTTACTCCATCCAGCCACCTCATTCTCTGTCGTCCGCTTCTTCTTTTGCCCTCAATCGCTCCCAGATTTAGGCTCTTCTCCAGGGAGTCCTTCCTTCTCATGAGGTGGCCAAAGTATTTGAGTTTCATCTTCAGGATCTGGCCTTCTAAGGAGCAGTCAGAGTTGATCTCCTCTAGGACTGTCCGGTTTGTTCGCCTTGCAGTCCAAGGGACTCGCAAGAGTCTTCTCCAGCACCAGAGTTCAAAAGCCTCAATTCTTTGACGCTCGACCTTCCTTATGGTCCAGCTTTCACAGCCATACATTGCAACTGGGAAGACCATAGCCTTGACTAGATGCACTTTCGTTGGCAGGGTGATCTAGTCCATACTAGGATCTAAGATCAGAATTGTGACCACCGCCACTTATATGTTATATGTAACTTGTTGTTGATGTTAATTGGGGTTTTTATGGGGATTTTAAAAGAAAAGATTATCTCCCCTAAGTACAACTGCACAAGCAACAACACCTACACACAGAGAGATGGAAAACTTCAAATAATAGTAAACAAAATCTACTGTGCAGAAAACAGCCTTGAAGATGAACGGGTCCAGAAGAACAAGAAGATCTTCACAGTCCGCAGCAGGCAGCAGAAATCCAAGGCACCCATTGAAGTGGCAGCAGCAGCAGCAGCAGCAGCAGCAGCAGCAGCAGCAGCAGCAGCAGCAGCAGCAGCAGCAACAAGCGCTAGTATTCCAAAAGATCTAGCCCTGAAACGAAGTTGAGATTCAGGTCTTTGCCCCATGGAGTGCTACGAGAGAATAGTCATGGTTGGGCAGACAGTTCTGGTACTCCCATAATGCCTGGATCCTATTGCCTAGGAAAGCTGCTTCCCTCACTCCTGGGTAACCCCCAGAATGGAAGAATAACAGGCCTTAAAATGCTGATCCAGAATAATCACAGGTGCATGTGGAATTTTTCAGGAACCAGTTACCAGTATGTCAAGAAACCTGAATATCATTCTAGATACTCAAATATATCTGAAAAAAACATATATTCAGACTTGAAATATCCAAATACATGTATTGAGTCTTAACCCAAAATGTCTTGTGGACATTCTTATTTTAAGAGGTGGGTACAGCCAGGGCAGAGCTTCTAAGGAAAACCTATTAATATGGATTTAAAAGATCAGTATATACTAGTATGCATTGATTCCATTCATCTTTCAGGCTCCCTTTTATCTTCAGAACAACCTTGTGCTGTAGGTTAGGCTGAGAGACAGTGATTGAACATCCATTATGATTTATGACTGAGTGAGAACTGAAACGGTCCTAAAACAACAATCAAACCACTACGCCATATGAGCTGTCTACACCCACACAATGCCGACAATAAGCCAAGAGGAGTTTTCTGGAAATAACTGAAGTTATGTTTAAGCAATAGAAGGGTACTTGAAAGAGTATTTAGGCTTCCAAGATGTCTAATATCTCACAACACTTCATACGGAAAATATCCTTGTAAATAATATGAGGAAAGCTGGGCTCTGGTGGGACTCTTTAAAAAGTAATTACTTTTCCTCCCATGACCTTGATTTGATCTTATAGGATCCAAAGTGTTTGTATTTGAAATATGTAACACTCTGGCAGAAGAGCTGTGTACTGGAGTAGTGTTTAAATAGGACAGAAGAACAGGTTTAAATGTCCCGAGGGAATGTATTATTAGTAATGTGTTTGTAGCCATTTTCTTTCTTGCTGCTCAATTTCTGGGCTTTCTTCTGTCGGAAGAGTGTTTTTAAGTTGGCTCAAGTTGGACTGGCCCATTAGCAGAAGCTAAAGGTCATCTAGCAACTTGCCACATAATATATTTTCTCATCTCTGTCCTGCTGTCATTGATGCATGATTTGATCTTTCCAAATAGTCTTTGGATTACTGAAACACCTTGGAATCCTTGGTCCAAGATTCAGAATGGCACTCCCATGCTCAATGCATGCACATTTCATCAGACTACTTCAAAGAAAAGTTAAACCAGTGTATGTAAGGATTTTCTTTTTCTGGACTTTTTTTGTCAACTCTCTTACTTAACGTGGGGGAGAAATCCTTGAAAGCTGTAAGGACGGTAGAGAATACCTGAAAAACAAAATTGTTTTTTATCCTGATTTAAGATCATCTGGTTGGCTGTAAATTGGTTGGCATTGTTTTTTGGATTTCAACAAACAGGAGATGGATAAAATGGGGTGGGGAGAAATCCACCTTATTTCCAAGCACACACACAACTCACCAGAATACAATAAAACTAGGAATAAATTATAGAGTAAGCTTTCTCCTAAGAATATCCTTGTGTTTCAGTTACCCATAGCAAAACAAGTTCTGGATATGGCACTTTCCTGGGAGTAAGCCCCACCCACATCAAGTAAACTTGAGCAGGATTCTGAGTAGACTTGTTGGGATGGCACTGTAAGGAACTTTTGTTTAGAATATTATTGTTTAGAATATTATTCTTTCACATTTAGATATTGCTAGTTCATGACATAAAAAATGAGAGCTGGGTAGGGCTTTGAAGCAGAGCCTCTGGGTCTAGAGGAAAATATCAGAGCACATGTCCTCCCATACTTGTACTCAGGACCAGTCAAGTGGTACCAGACCCTGGTCAAGACTGTAACTCTAGCCTTAGGCTTAATAGATTAGTTGATGTAGCAAGATTCCCTTCCCAGCCCAAGGCTTAAGTAGGCTGATAGGGAAGCAACTCCATCTGCTTTGGAAGCAGCACCTGGGACTCATCTTGTCAAGACTTAACTAGGGCCAGAATTGTGCAAAAGATTACATCCACGGGAAACATGGTCTGGCCCAAGAGGTGGAGGAGCACAGGCTGCAATTCTGGCACTGCATCTCCACTGGGCTACCCTGGCACAAGCCCACTGCCTCTATTGCTCCTGTGGGGTAGAAGTGAACTGCAGTGAGCTCGTGGGCCTGAGTGGCTACAGTGTTGGGGAGGGGGGACAAAGGAAAGTTCTGGTGGAGGAACTCCCCAAAAATAAACAATTGAGTTTGTTTTCTTTTAATCAACTGGTAAATTCTTTTATATTTGAGATTATCATTATATTAGAACTCATATCATTGTACTATATTAGATCTCACTTCTTGATGTGTGTTCATGGGGCGTATGGAACACTAATTTAGGAGATGTGGGTTCATCCATCTGATGAAGAGAGTTCTAGTCCAAAACATGTAATGTCTCAGGGTTCTTTATTGGTTTTGCTTTAGCAGAACTAACATGGCTACCCAAATAGAATTTTACTTTCAAATTTTCTCTGAGGTGGGCTACAAATGATTTTAAAGAAATAATATGTACCTTTGCTTTGCACATACTAAAATGTTTGAGCAACTGCCTGTTTATTGGAATGATTTTATGAAGTAACGCTTCAATTTGAGGGGAAAATTAGGTTTTCCTACCAGGAGTCAAAGACCACATTCAGAGAGGATTACACGCATGTTTTTAAAAAAGTGTTAATGTGTTAATCTGTTGGTTACTTGATCCAGGCAAAATGCCACGATATTCCACATGAGCAAAATACCATGGTTGTTGGAAGTTTCATATAAATATTACCCACTGTGTTTCCACATTTGCAGTGTTGGACTTGTCTATTAAAATCAACATGACAGAAAAGGCATCTGGAGATAAGCACTGTTATTAGATGAAACTTACAATAAAATGTCATTTTAATAAATAAAATGGAACTTCTAATTGCATTTGCTGCATATGACTAGTCTGGCCCTGCCTGAAGCAGTCAAAACACATTTGCCCAATAATGTTAGTCTCTCACCACTCTACAGTATCCAAAAACAGAACAGAGAACATGGGAGGCAACACACCAGGCTCTGAAGAAGGATATTGATTTACAGTGAAAAGGGCCTCACACTAAATAAAAAGCTCCTTCATTATGAAAACATCCAGATTTATACAGTACTCCTGACTCAGCTAAAGAGAGAAAAATTGCTTATTGAAGAAAAGGAATTTGGGCAAGTCTAGACCACACACACTGCATCTTTCCATTGTAGATGTTGCATTGGGTAAATCATGAATTTAGTGGCACGCAAAGAATTGATGTTACAATGATTACTGGTGGTGGCAGAATGAAATGGCAGGGCTTGAAGATATGGAGCCTAACCAGCCATTTTTATCTGTGAAAATGAACTTGCTTTTCCAGGAGAGTCCTCTAAAAAGGAGCTGATCTTCTCGTTTCTCCTTCTCCTCCTAGTAGTGAGGCCAGCTGTTCAATGGATGCTATTGTAGGCCTCAAGCATAAACTCAGTGGAATAGCTCCATTTTACAGGCTTGAGGTCCCACAGGGCCATGATCTCCCTTGGGAGCTCATTCTACCAGGCCAAAAAACCCTGGACCTGGTTGAGACCAGTTTCACCTCTTTTAGGCTGGGGACACTGAGCATTTCCTGATCTGAGGACTGTAACATTCTTGGGGGATTATAAGAGAAAAGGCAGTCCCACAGGTAAACTGGTCTCAGACTGTTTAGGGTTCTAAAGATTAATACCAGCGCCTTGAGCCTGATTCAGTCTCCAATCTGGAGCCAATGCAGCAGAGCAAACACAGGCATGATGTGTGCTTTCCACTGAGTCCCTACCAGGAGTTGTGCAGCCACATTTTCAACCAGTTGGAGTTTCAGGACCAGTTTCATAGGCAGCCCTGTGGATATCCAGATTAATTTTCAGTTTGTTGGGCAATGGAATTGGCATACAGTTCTTCACAGTTTATATACCATCCCCCTTGGTTGCCCATCTCAGGGCGGTCTGCATAGTAAACCTCAGTAAAACAATAATTCACATAGATAAAATCAGATTAAGAATGATATAGAACCACAATTTAACACTGTAAAATCAGTCCTAATTACTGAGATTAAGGTATAGCCAGCAAAATGTTAATTATTAGGTAGGGGCGAGGGGGGAAAGGAGGGCAGAGGGAGCAAAAGGAAGACCCAGGATTTGGAAAATCTATTATCTAGCTGTTCTCAAACACAGTTCCAGAGAAAGAGCTTCATCTTGCAGACCCTGCAGAACTCAGAAAGTTCAGGCAATGCCCTGATCTTGCTTAGGAGCTCATTCTACCACCAACTGTATTTCCTTGGGGCCAGGGATTCTCAGCTGGTTGGTATTGCTTGAATGAAGAGCTCTCTGGAAAATGCATTCAGTGACCACATAAGCCTTGAAGGTCAAAGCCAAAACCCTGAAATGGATACGGAATTCAATCGGAAGTCAATATAGCTGCCACAACACAGGTCTCACATGGGCTTTCCACGGTGTCCATGTGAGAAGCTGGGCAGCCACATTTTGCACCAATTGTAGTTTTTGAAGCAGGTTTAAGGGTAGGACCATGTAGAGGACATTACAGTATAATATTTATTAGCCATCTTTCAACCTGGTGACACTCAAGGTGGCTTACAGTACAAATAAGTTATAAAGCACATAAAAATGCAATACAATCTATAATCCCATAACAATATGTTTTGTAACCTGAAAATTTCCTTACTATTTTTCATCCAAATGTGTGATATTATGTTTCAAGAATGTATCAACTACATCTTATTGTAAAATTACTGCTAATAGAAATACTATCAAGCAATTAAAAAGTCATCTAAATATATTTTTCTCCTTTGCATTTCTGAACAAATGAAAATAAAATATAAACCCAGGTCAAGTCTATGATAAAGCACTACATTCTGGTAAACTGCCAACATATTCAATAACAAAGATTTAGAAGTTAATAGTCTAGGAGATTAGAAATTGGGATCAGTTACAGATCCTTGCAAAGTGATTTCTTTACATTAAGATGTAACAGCTGAAATGAATAAAGTATTTTTTCCCTTTTTCTTTTTGCTGTAATTGAACTTTTGGCATAGAGGCCAAAGATGGTTGAGGAATGCTATTCCTTGGTTAAAAAAACAACAACATGAGGAATAAAAAGAAAAAAAGAAAATCCTTGTTATAGTTTATCATGGAGGAAAAGAACTAAAACTCTGTTGTATTTTTTTAATGATACTCACCTAGAATAACCCAGAATATGTTAGAGCCATAAACAAGTTTATAGAAAAAGATTCAAATGCTTGATCTTTCCAAAGGTGGCAACATTAGTACAAATGTTCAGTTAATGTGCAACATAACACAATAATTTGGTGATTTCCAGCAAGGGTCAGGGGGTATATACATCAAGTTTTGTTCTTCTTTAACCCTACACCCAAATACAAAAAATACCCATTTTACTAGCTACTGCCAAAAAAAAAGGAGGGAGGGAGGGAGGGAGAGGGAGAGGGAGAGAGGGAGAGAGAGAAACGAAGCCCTCAGAATTCTAAATATAAGTATTATTTATATTTATCAATTGGTAAAAACATAATGGTATTTCATGTCTGCTCAGATCTGCTCAATGCCTCCAGCTAGAAAACAGGCTCAACTTACCATTGGTGTACGGAATTCATTGGTGTATGAAGTTCATTTAGATGTACAGCTACAGACCTCATTCTATCTGAAATCTTGGGACCATAAAAAACAAGGATGCAGAAAAATTCCATTTTAGAAAGGCCAAGAACCTTTAATTGATCCTTGGTGGAAGTAAAATCAAATGAAAACTGTTGACTGGGAACTAGGAAACACACCCACCCACATCCTTCAGGGATCATCTTGTCATCATAAAACCAGACTAATGAGATACTAGAATCCCTTGTATCGTATTTCCCAAATTTCCAAAATCATACCAGGCCAACATATCAGAGTACTTTCCTGAGCTAATTGACAAACAGGGCATCTCCCTACCCTTCAATGGCCTTAGAAGGCTATAACTCTACTTGGGATTGCACTAAAAGAGAGGATCTTCTCCTATCCTAATTAACATCCCCCCATTAAGCCATATTTAGAGTTGCGATTCTCTAGGGGGGACTGGAATTCTCCAAGAGTTACATATATCTCCAGACTTATGCATACATACAAAAAATGTTTTTTTCCCCTCCAGCTGAGGTCTAATCAACCAAAAAAAGTTTGAGATCCCCCAAAATCCTAGGGTCCTAATACCAGTATGGTATTCAAATCAAGGATTTTTCAGGGGGAAAAAAACAAATTTTGGGAGGTCCAATACCCAAGAAGAAAATGGTTGTCAGCCATTTAAAACTCACAGCTGACAAGCAGACCCATCAAGCCTGAAAAATTCACCTTTTATTTGGGTCAGCTGTACCAGTAGCCAAAAAGATTAGAATATGTATGCAGCTTTAAAATACCGATAAAATACTGGTAAGGTACTTTTTCAATATTATTTTTCAGTTAGGATGAACCAAATTCACATGCATACTCCAGGCTTACAGAGATCCATTCCCCTAGAGAAAATGACAGATTCAGATGGCTGACTCTATGGTATACCAAATATTCTAGGTGAAATCTCTTCTCCAAATTCCTTCCTTACAGGCACCCCCCAAAAAAAAAACATTCAAGTATTTCCAAGCCAGAATTGATAACTGTAACTGTGCTGGAAAGTCATCAACAATGCAGCTCCCAATAATTTTATGTTAGTTTTTTCTGCACTTGCTTCAACGTATAATATTTTTCCTAATCATTGTTTTAAATGTAAATTCAAAATGATGAATGAGCAAAATGTTTTTCTTCATGGACTTCTGTTCCCATTGCCATTGTATATATAACCATGACCAATTTATATGGACTAACAGGTAAAACAATTGTGAATCACATTCAACAAGACTTCTGAACATGTAGGAGGGCAGACTTCAGCTGGATTCAGAGACTAGACAGTCTTGGCCACTTGGAATTGCACCAGGCTATGTTACAATCTGTTTGTATCTTGTGCCAAGCAAAATCTTTGAGGATGCTGTGACCAACTGGAACCTGGACTTTTCTGACAGCAATTCACAGCTAGGGCTCTTGAAATTCACAGCAGTAGCTAGAGAAAGAAACAAAGAGAGATTAATTAAATTTTTATGTTTGTGGCCCAAAGAAACATATGCTAAGTCAGATGTTGGTTGGACATCAGAACAAAAGAACATGAAGGCAGCAGAGTTCCAGACACACTGAGAGGTCTGCTCAGAATGACCTGAGGTTAAAGTAGCTCCATCTCTGCTTCAGAGATGGCATGAGAAGCAAAGGGAACTCAGGGGCTTACTTTCTCCTGTGTGTTCAAGTTACATGAATATGGCAGGATGATGCTTTACTCCAACTGAATAAACCACAGTCCTTGTAAAGGAATTTTGAAGGAGGACACATCATGCTAAAGAGCCAGTTCGTTACAGACTCCAGGGGGCAATAATTAATTGATGAAGTTTACTCGTGTTTAGACTTCCTGTTTGATCCTGTGAGTAGAGAAGGGCACAAACCAGTTCATGATGATTTTTGGCTAGTTTGTGATTTGTAAAGTACAGTTGATGGCAACTGAATCAGCTTGAATTTTCCATGAACTTTCAAGCTGTTTTTGAAGATTCATGACAGCTTGTGAACAGATACATTTCAGAGAGACCATCCCCACTCAGTCTAAATGTTTACCAAACTTGGAAGCAACAGGGGGATCAGTTTCAAACTAGCCTCACCAGTTTCAAGAACGTCCCCCCCCTCCCTTTGCCAGTGTTCCCTTCCCATTTTCTTGACCAAAGCTTGCAAAATTCTCCCTTGCTTTGATTTGTTGGGCTTCTGTGATCTGAGAACAATCCTGTTAAGCTTGCTATGCTAGTGGCAGTAGGTTCTTCTGGGCATTTTGCACATTGTAACTGGTTTTGCTGGGCTTCCAAAATCCACCCCCCTTGCTTGGATTTGTTGTGATTCTGCTTTGAGATCAGTTCTTTTAAGATTACAGTGCCATAGTGGCACTGAGTTTTGATAGGCAATCTGTACACTCGTTTGTGTTGAATTTGAAACCTCCCCCTTTTTGCTTTGATAACAATTCTGTATTTCATAGCAGTCCTTTTGAGTTGGCATTGCCACAACGACACTGGATTCTACTCAGCACTCTATATATTGCACTAGTATTGCTGGAAACTCTGTACATTGCACTACTTCTGCTGGGGTTGCAAGAATGCCCCCTACCACCTTCAGTTTCTACTGCAGAGATTATCTGCTGTGACCTTAGTCCTATTGGGTTCACAGTGCCACAGTTTGGTGCCTCTAGCATGCTGGGGAGGGGGGGGGGAGGTCTATTGCATCACAAACTGAACCAATTTGTTTAGCCCATACAAGTTTGTGATGGTTCATGGTTCACGAACTGGGCATTCCATGAAACATTAACTGAACTGCATTTTCCTGACTCATGCTCAAGCAATAAACTGCCCCGAAGGAAACAGCAGAGAGCAGGGATAGCACAAGGGATTGATCTTATACAATAATAAATGTAGTATACTAAATGATGAAAATGAAGGTATTTACTTTGATTATTTTTAATTTTGTTTTTTTCTGGGTTTCAGGATGGGGACAGAAGACTTAACTTGGGAAGCTATACAGGAGGACAGAGGAAGCCACAATTCTTTTATTTCATTTATTTATTATATTTTAAAAGGCAGAGAAATATGGTGTGGATATGAAATAAGTAAGTGTAAGTGCAAAGAGGAATATAATCAGATGTATTTATTGACTTTATTTATATCCTGCCCTGCCTTCCTCTCAATGGGGATCCACAGCAGCTTACATCATTCTCTTCACCTCTGTTTTAGCCTCACGACAGGTAGTTTAGGCTGAGTGTGTGTCACTGGCCCAAGGTCAAACCCTAATTTCCAGAACCAGAACCACTGTAATCAGTACACCAGGTTGTCATTTAAATGCTATGTGATTAGCAATCCAAGGACTGATTACTTGCAATCATGCTTTTCACAGTGCAAGTGATCGCTCTGATTGGTTTCACCTTGAATTAGCATCACAAGACACTGAAAGGCCAACAAAAGCTGGAAAATAGCAAAACAGATATTTGTGTAAATGTTCAGTTTTAGAAAGAAATGTGCAAACTGAGCATTGACACCGATGAGCTAGATAACACCAGTCAACAGAATGCCACCACTTGATAAGAATAAGTGAGGCCTCACATGACTTATAGGCTGCATTTAATAACAGTCGTTTGACTTCTACAAGGAAGATTTGATTCCATCATGCAACTTTTTTGGATATTACAGTTAGTCCCACGGTGACAAGTCTGGCAGCCACCCAAGGAAAGGGAATAATGGAATTTAAGGAATCCTCTGCATGGAATGAGGAGATATAGTATAAACTCAATATTCTGTACCCTACAAACTGCAAATGTTCATACAGGAGCTGGTCTTTCCACTTAATCCCAACAGGTGCTGTACATGCATGCTGTGCATTAAAGATCTCTTGTAGAGCATGAAAATAGCAGAGGCACTGGGAAGAGAATGTTTCCAGATAACAAAATCTGATACCAAAAGACCTTCTACATTTAAAAGATATGCACTTATTTAGATTTGCATGACCTGAGGAGGAAGAGCATAATGTGTTTGTATAGCACAGTTGGATTTAAAGAAATTAATAAAATCTGGTCCTAGCAGCTGCTTAAAACAATTAAGCTCTCACAGACTACACAGACTCTTATGAAAATAATCCTTTCAATTAGTGTGTGGTCACTGGTGCACCTGCAAAAGAGACTTGTCCAAGGGAAAGAATCAGCGAATGTCAATGAGAACAATCCAGGGATTCATCTCTGAGGCCCTTTTATATTACCACATTTACACAGATGTTAATCCCTGGGGTGCAAACACCAGAAGGATAACCCTTCTGTAATCCAAAGAGCATGAGAAACATGAGTTCAGATCAGGAAAGCTATTAATTTTCATGTGTATTAAAATAAGCCCTTATTTGGCTTTATTGTGTACATACAGATAGGTTGAAATTAATATTATTATGGTATAACACTTAATATCATTCTATGGAAAATCATATCATATTATTCCCTATGAACAATGACATAATCTAAGAGTTTAAAAAACTAAAAAAAAACCCTGAACTGCTCTCCAGCTGTGTGATTTTATCATCTGTACCAACGTGTGAATGAACTCATCAAAGATGAAGAGATAATACTCACATTTGGGTTGAAGTTTAAACGACTGACAGTATTTTGCCTGACAAGGGAAGGTGATATAAAATATATCACATCCAGTCTTTATAAGATAAAAGACAAGTCCTTTTAATGCAGTTCCCATTTATAATGTTGTGGCATACCTTGGTTATGTGGTTTAACTGAAGTCAGTGAAACAATGTCAGGGTTAGAAGCTTGTGAAACCTCCAGAAAATATGGCTTTGGAAGAATAAAAGAAAGAACTAGAATTGACAGGCTCTGCTCTACTACATGTTCCTCTTATGCTTAATGCTTTGTTTCTTCTTGATGACCATAGGCTTCCATAGTCGAGATGGTGGAAAACTATAGAAATAGATGCAGGTGCACTGCCTAGAAATGGGTTTGAGTGCAATAAATAATAACTGTTCAGATAACTCAAGACATTTTCTACATTAAGAACGATTCTCTTGTTTGGGTTCAAGTCAGCTCTTTCCCACCTATTAAATAATTCACTTTCAATCCACTTTCAGTGTACTTTGAAACTATAATTTATTTATTATTGCATTTATTTTTATTATGGAATTTTTAGCCCGACACTCCCGCAAAGCGGCTCATGTGAAACACAAAATACACTGGCAAACGTTCGCTGATGTGGATTGAAGCGGCGTTATTTATAGGGGTACCCAGACCCCTACCAGGGCCAGGAAACCCCCACTTTGGCATCGCCTTCCCCCACTTTGGGGGTTTCGGAAAGCAAAGAGAATGCAATTGCCTGTGATGTTTTCCTCCCTTCTCAGTTTGCATACTGCAAACCTCACATGACTTACTCATGAGTAAGCATTCCCAGGGCAGAGGCTTTTCTTGGCCACCCTGGGTCCCAGAGGGTCAGCAGGAGGGTTGTTTCTGGGCCTCCTGCAGCCCCTACCTCCAGAAGGTGTGCAGAGGCTGCCTCAGCTCCTCCCATGTCCTCCAAGTTGAAAGAGGCCAGGAGGCCAGGGCAACTTACTGGCAGCAGGGCCAGCTCCTCTTCCAACCAGCAAATTTCTGAAACTGACAAGAAGTTGGAGGTGGAAGTTGGAGACTCCTTGTTAAACCCTTTCTGGATGAGGGCTGCTTCATGATTGGGTCTAAACCGGTGGTCCCCAACCACCGGGCTGCAGCCGGGTGCCAGGCCGCGAAGGCCCTGGCACTGGGCCATAGCTCCCCCCCGCCCCCCCAGTAAGAAATTTCCTAGGCCACAAGCAAATTGGCCACAAAAGCGGCCGATTAGCTTGCGGCCTGGCAAGCTTCTTTTTGTGGGAGGGGAGGAGAGGGAAGCAGGGCACGCATGCGCGGCACTCCACGCATGCGTGTGTGCAGCACTCTGTGCGTGTGCGGGAGCATGCATACACGTGTGTTTGTAACCGCGCATGGTGAAAACACACAAGTGCGCATGTGAGGCAAATGCACATGCATGGCATGCGCACCCAGGCGATCGACCTCTCCACTGGCAGTGGTCCACAGCCTCAAGAAGGTTGCGGACCACTGGTCTAAACTACCTGGGCAGGCCACACCTGGATGAAGGCCAATAAGGTCGTGGGTGAACAGTCAATTTTGATTTTATATGGTTTACTGATACATATGTAAACTGCAAACTTATATTTTAGAGCAATGGTCCCCCACCTTTTTATCACCGGGGACCACTCAATGCCGGGGACCACTCACCGGGAACCACTCAACGCCTTTTACTGAGGCCAGGTGGGGGGGTAGTTTACTCCTCTACTCTCAACCACTGCCCTAACGCTCTCTGATCGCTATTGTAATGTTTAAACATCCCTTCAAAATAAGATACAGACACGCCACAACAATGAAGTGTGTTGTAAAGGGCTGGGGGGGATGAAGTAAAGGGCCGGGGGGGGGGAGAAGGCGTCCTTCGGGGCCCACCTCCAATTAGTCGAAGGACCACATGTGGTCCGCCGCCCACAGGTTGGGGATCACTATTTTAGAGAACATATAGAATGTAGTACATGGTATGCCATTTGCTATTATGATGGTGAAATATTAGAAGTCTTTTTTCCCCTCTTTCTTTTTGAAAATTGTCTCCCAGAAGATCTGTTGTCCTCTTTCTGTATTGTAAAATAGCAATGTAACTCTTTTGAGAATTAATAGTTTTGTAACGTGTAGTGTATTACTTTTAAATATAAATTGTTTTTATAGGGGAGAATGGAAAAGAGATAGAAGATCTGTTCCTGCCAATCCTCCCCCATCTGGGACTTAGTTGAGGGCAGGACTGGCAGAAATGTTTTGATGGGAATATTTTAATCTTGTATATGTTTTACAGTTATAACCTGCCGTGAACAACGGAAGGGCAGGATATAAATAAAAATGTATTATTATTATTATTATTATTATTATTATTATTATTATTATTATTATTATTATTGCTGGTATTACATTTAAAAGGCAGCTCCAAGTGCTTAAAAAGTTTCTGCTCAAATGTCTCTATTAATTTCCATGGAAAAGGGAGAATCAGATTGTATGGTGTAAGAATTCAGTTGGAACTCTTGTGTTCCCTGTGCACACCAGAACTCCTGTGTTTACAAAGTACTTCTGGATCCAAATATGTTCCTATGCCACTTCACTGTAGAACAAGACAGTGTTTCAGACACTAAATCCAAAATATTAGATTCCAGGAAAGCCAGAAAATATGCACTTTCAAATCCAGCCTCTGGATCTGCCAATTTAGATATCAGTGTAGAGTGTCTCTCCATTGTGTCGATGCTGGATACGTTTTAGGCCATTGGACATGCATTCTTGAATGGAGATGCATTTCTTTCTGTCTGCCAACTTCATTATTCTTCCATTAGATAAATTAAGGCAAATGATTTACACTCTTCAGTTATGGGAGCACATTATTTGAACCTTTCCCAGAAAAATTAAACAACTATCTTCCTCATTTCTTGGGCAGACATCAAGTCCTTTTTCTCAGTCTTAACTTCAATGGGAACTTTGACTGCACAGATTTGAGGGCTAGACTTTCTCTTAAATGTAGTGGAGGGCTCCATGCTCAGAGAAACATATTACATTCAAATATCAACAATCCTCAGTTCTGGAAAAATAAGAACAACTCTTGATTAGAAGCACACATGTCATATAATATGGAGAAGTCTAAGAATATGATTTCTAAATGAATTGCATATTTGCTTTTACAATTTTTTGATAACTTCCCCATGTGTTGCACTCCTGCAGCTCTAAGTCCAGTGTTTGTGTTTTTCCATTTTCAACTTTACCTCTTTACCCACTGAGATTTTTTATCAGGAAGGAAATGCTTAAGAAAAAAAAAACTTTCTCATCATGGACCCATTATATTCGGGGTGGAATGGTGGCGACTAAAATCACAGATAACGCATGGTGCTGGCTGCAACCAGCCGCAGCTTCGGTGCATGCCACCGAAAAAGCCGCGTTAGCGAAATGCGGAAGAAAGTGCAGCTTCCGGGTGACAGGGGCGCAACCAGAAGCGGTGCTGGGATCGCCGCATGCATAATCGGTTACTCTGGGTTTTGCCGCCGTCACACCCCATCCCGCGCATAACCGGTGTGCTACGCGTCTTCCCCCTCCGCGTTTTCCATGTGACCCAAAATCGCCATTTCGGCGGCCGTGCATAATGGGCCTTTCAGATGCAAATACTTCTCACACCAGAAGACAGAAAGATGTTACATGAGAGGTATGAGGCTAGATTCCACAGCACCCAAAACCTCATTTTATTTATACTAAACCTGGCTGTTGTATGGTGAGCAAGAGGTTGAGCCTAGTAACTCTTCATAACCAGAAAAGCTATTTTAAGGCCTTGTAATTGAAGGGCATTAAGGTCTATCCCCATGCTATAAAGAAGAGTGCTATAGAGACGAGTGGTAAGGAATTTTTTTGTATCCTCCAGATTTCTCTGACTGGATTCTTGCAGAAATGTTATCTCTTTTTATGTCTTTAAGGGTCTGTAGGCACTACAAGGGTTTGATTAATAAATAAGGACAACTGCCACTTATATCAAGGTGCGGGTTCTCAGTACTGTTTTCTTTCTTGGTGGTGAAAGAAGTCTCTCTTTCATTGTCCATTCTGTCCAGGGAAAGAGAGCACAACTTCTTGGCTGGAAAAGCCATTGACAACTGTCACGCTGTTCTCTTCTTGGGCTTTTATTCGGGCCTGGTCTAAATTATATACTTACCATATTCCTGGCCGGTAATGAGTTGTCTAGCCCGATTCATTGCCACAAATGTAGATCACAAACATTAATCAGCATTACCTCATTTAAAGTTGCTGGTTTTTAAAAAAATTCCCCAGAACTCATGAAAGTTTTTTTAACCCCATAAATCATTGGATCCTTTCTAAAGAAAGTTGAAGAAGTCAGTACTTTGAAAGTAAAACTCTGCACACAAACGTTCTTCAGGCTTTGAGAAATCCCAGAAGAGGGGCCATCAAGCAGAATATAGTTGGGAAGCAAAGCTATGTACATGCCCACCTGGGCCCCCTCTCCTTCCCACCCCCTTCAGCCCCATCCTTACCCATATTGAGGGGGAGCAAGTCAACATGACCATATATGGTCATATAACCCAATAAATGTTTAACAAATTTTAAAAACGTATAAAAATTAATTAACTCCCACCCATTCAGGAAATACTTCCAGGGCTGTCAAGAAACTCTAGGGTTTCTGGAAACACTGGTTGAGAAATCCCGATCTATCCTATAGTCAACAGATGTCCTCTTTTTAAAGGATATATCCTCTGTGTGTGTGTGTCTGTGTGTCCATCCCTTTTTGACTCTTTAAAAAAAACTGATGATAGTCCTCTTTTTGGGCTGGGAGGCTCAACCTGTTTTGCCTTATAGTTCACCAGAGGAGGCAAGATTCAGCTTAAATACTGGGAGTATTTCAAATGAGATTTATCATAATGATCAGTTGTTTGAAGTAGACAGTTGGGAAATATGTCCTCTTTTTTGCTTTTCAAGATATAGTAACCCTATCTATCCTAAATATTAATCTCCTACCACCCCGCTCTTAATTTTTCAGTCTCAACTCCTCATACATCCTGGTTGGCAACTTAGAACATATTTAATATTAATCTATTATAAAATTAATATATACAATTAATATATTTAATAATAGCCAGCTTGGTGTAGTGGTTAAGAGTACAGGCTTGTAATCTAGCAAGCCAGATTTGATTCTGCACTCCCCCAGATGCAGCCAGCTGGGTGACCTTAGGCTCACCACAGCACTGATAAAGCTGTTCTGACCGAGCAGTGATATCAGGGCTCTCTCAGCCTCACCTACCTCACAGGGTGCCTGTTGTGGGGAGAAGAAAGGGAAGGCGACTGTAAGCCGCTTTGAGACTCCTTCGGGTAGAGAAAAGTGGCATATAAGAACCAACTCGTCTTCTAGTATAGAATCAATCAATCGTTTCATTGTTGAAGTTGAAGCTGTAACAACCAAACAAAAGTATACAATATACATGACTCTATGTAACAAATAATGAGTCTCACGTTGTCTACAATACATAGTGAAACATCAGTTAAAAGTTATAAAACATAGCTGAAAAGTTACTATCACAAAATGAAATAAATAAAATTACTTTAAAAATTATACATAGGCTACAATGAGGATTCTTCAGCCATACTAGAGACAAATCTTTTCCTAATATTTATGGATAAGATTCCACAGCCATACTTGAGGAATGTTAGTATATATTATAAATAAAAAAATATTCTGGCAATACAACAGGAAGTTCACACTCTGCAGACTGACAGCTGATATTCAACATTCAACGGCCAAATGAAAATTGCAGAGCCATCAAAAGATGTCATTGGACTGGCTCAACATTTTCAACAACCCGCTTCCATGCTTATAGGATTACACTAATATAATCCCTCAGCCATTTCTAGCCTGTTTGTGTTTTCTTTGCTATCTCCAGGAAGCAGTGATAAAAGGAACTACTCCTCCCTTTATTTATTTTTTATTGTATTTATTTCCCGCTATTCATGGCAAGCCGTCGTGGTGGGTTACATGATAAAACTCTACATAAAAGCAGACAATTCCCATTAATATCCCCATTAATAATTAAATCCAATCCTGGCAGTAAAAATTTATCACCCTTCCCCACAGACAGTATGGCTGCCTCTCGGGGCGCCAAGGGACCTGAGCCTGCCAACAACCACCATTACATTAATGCCAGAGCCTGGTGCAACTTAGACCCTTATCTGTATTAGCATGTTTGTTGCTTCTTTGGGAGTTCTTCTGATCATAGCAAAAATATATAATCTACGTTCAGTAATGGGAATGACCTTTCAAAAGCATGAGATTCCAGAACATTATCTAAAACTGCAGATTTCACTATGTCTATGATACAGGTATATATTGATTGTCTGCAAAGTTCTGTGAATATTGGATCCAGATTTTGAGGAAACGTTTTATAGAACCCAGTAGGTAAGCTAAGTATGCAAAGTGAGTTATTTGATTTCCATTTTTAATTACGTCCTATCTTTCTAGTAATGTGTCAAATACACTTCTCTTTGAGCATGTGTCTTTTTTCTTTTTTTAACACATTTGGTGAACAATTTTACCAAAATTCCAAGTTCCTGCAACATTAGACCCTGCATACCAGTATTTGGATCCCTGCTACATTGCAGAGCCTATGGCCAATTTATACTGTAACTAGGCTCAAAGCCTTGCGACGGGAAGGCACAACTTGTGCAGTGTCGCCCTACCTGAGGTTGGTGTTGGCCTCTCCCTCTCCCCTTCTCCCTCCCCCTCCCCCCTAAGAACACTAACCTGGGATAAACCCATTTAATAAAACAAGACAGAATCCCAGGTAGGACTTTTCGCGTGATTGCCAAATAGATGGATTAATTTGCTCCTACCGCAATCTGAGTTGACCTCAAGCTGGCTGTGGAAATCAACACTGAGATGCTCTGCTAAGCCAAAAGCCATTAACATTTCACTAAAGATCTTCTCCAGTATGTCATTTTTCTCCTTTCTTTTTGCACATCAGATTTGTATCAAGGGAAGTTTACGGCATAGTCTTCATTTCATGAGCAGTGTGGGTGGAAATCAACTGAACACAGAATAAAATATTTAAGACAAGAGAATCAAGTACAAAATATATTGAAAACAGTTTTCAACAGTGGCGCTAGGAATCTGACATTGCAGCCCTATGGGGTTTTCAAACAGACAAACAAACCTATCCAAGGCTGTATTGTAAAATCAGTGTTACAAGATTTATTTTTGTACAAAGAGACCAGCCAAAACGGTTTCTAGTTTTCAAGTGACGTTCCTCAGTGGTTGTGTCCTAATTTCAAAAAGTACAATTAGAATTAATATTACGTAAAAGACCGTATTTGAACAATAATCAGAAAACTGTTGCAAACACATGCCTCCTGTTATAATAGTATTCCTAACAGTAACTTACTGACTGGCTGACTAGCAGTAGCACTCATCAATGTGGAAAATAATTCTTACACTTCTACCTGTAAGAGTAACAAATATATAATGAACCATCATCTAATAAAAATGAATTTTAAATATAAACAGTTACTAACTAACCTTATAAAATCAATAGCACCTTTAAGACCAACAAAGATTTATTCAAGGTGTGAGCTTTCAAGTGCAAGCACTCTTCCTCAGACTCTTACATTACATTATATATTTAATAATATTCATGGGCCACCAGCTCCCAGGTTTTGGGGAATGTAAACCAAAGCGTTCCTAAAGGCTATCTGTTGCAGCATATAAACCGTTCTCTAGCCAGAGCTCAACCACACACAGGTGTGTTCTTAAAGGTACATGATAGTAGTTAAGCTTGTTATAATGCAAATACTTTTAGAAACCAGGACATTTCCAAAGATGTATTCAAACCACTAGAGCTAAGAGTATCCAGTAAATAAATGAAATTGCGTTCACATTGTCTTAATAATTTGTACATGTCCATTTTATGATGAGCATGTTGGTGTATCTGTTCTAGTCCAAGAAATTGTAGACTCTCAGGTGAGTGTCCCAACTTTGTGAAGTGTCTCAATATTGGTGCATCCATTAGAAGGTTTGTTAATCTGGACTGGTGTTCCTGAATCTGGGATCCTAAGGGTTGAGAATGAATTCCAATGTACAGCTTCAAACTGGGTCTGTAAATCCCACAATAGGCAATAAGTATTTGCAGCTAGTACATGAACCGCACCTGTGATTTTCAGGCGATAATTCAACTGGAGAAGCCTCTGATCTAAATTCCCTTTTACTAACCAATTCTGCTATGTTATGGCTCCTCCTCCAAGCCAGTGTGCAACCATTTTCACATCCTGGGATGTCATTAATTAAATGTCGGCGTTTGCATAGTATTTTCCATAGCAAATATTGAAAACAGTTTTCACCAGTGGTGGCAGAAAGCTGACATTGCAGCCCTATGGGGTTTACAAGGCAAGAAATATTCAGAGGTGATTTGTCATTACCTGCCTGTAAGTCACAGCCCTGGTTCTCCTTGGAGGTCTCCCATCCAAATACTAGCCAGGGCTGTCCCTGCTTAGCTTCCAAGATCTGAAGAGATTGGACTAGGCTGGGCAATGCAACTCAACAGTAGCACCAAAAAGCAAAAACAAATCACCTCCCTGAACTAAATTGCAGGGCTCCAATAATAGACCTTGATGACAAGGGGAATTAAATAAAACCAGAGTGATGAAACCCTGAAATGTTTACTGCGAGGCAGCTGAGACAGCTGATTATTAAGTGTTACTCAAACAGTGTCTTGGCACTAGATAAACAGCAGCCACAATGAGGCCTGATAGGGAGTTCAAATTATAGGAAAAGGTCAGTTCTGCTTCGGCAGGGGGAGGGAAGCTTACGGGATGAGAAATCTTATTCTGGAGCTGTTGACTAAATATGCAGCAAATGCAGTCTCTTAATTCATATCCCTGCTTTCATGAAATTTCACATTAAAAACATAATTATTTCCCTTTTCTTCAGTTCACATTTACATTTCAGGGCAATATGCTGTGGTTACCCTTGCTGTTGCTGGTGGATGCTGATGAGAACATACAAAGTGATGTTTTAAAAGCCCTGAGCCACAACATCAAAAAGTGGAGCAATATAGTTGTTTTTCCCACAGTATGAGAAAGAACATAGCAAAGGCATGTGCGTGTACACACACGACGGCATGCATATTCCTCTCAATGTGTCTTTGGGGGAGTTCTTTTGCCAATACTCAACAAACCAGAATAGCTATCTCATCAGAGGTGATAGCAGGAGCCAAATAGCATGGGGTGGGGTGGGGAATCCTGCTTAAAATTCCCACCAATGGAAGGTGGGACAATTTTTGCCAACATGGCTTTCACAGGGTAAGTCCTGCCAGACTAATCTTATTTTTTTCTTTATTTTTCTTTTTTTTTTTCTTTTCTTTTTGATAGAGTGGCTAGTTTAGTGTGTGGGTATAGTATATCTTGATTCTAGTATATAGAAATGTGTGGGTGTAGTATATCTTGATTATAGTGAGGCCTTTGATAAGGTCCCCCATGATAGTCTTGTGAGAAAGTTAGTAAAAACGGGAATGATAAAGATCACAGTCAAATGGATTTGTAGTTGGATGGCTGATTGAACCCAAAGGATGCTTTATCTTCATCTTGGAGGGAGGTGACCCGTGGTGAACCATGGGATTCTCAGCTGGGGTTGTTATCTGTTCCACATAATATATTTCTGGTAAAGCCTTGGAGGAAAAACGTTTCTCATGGCTTAAATGCCACTCAGTGTTTAACGCCCACTCAGGGCAGTTGTCTCACCCCTGAGTACCTCCTCCTCCAACCAGCTTGCCTGTGTATCCAGGAGACAGCCAATCGTCCCTCCTCCTTCCACTTCTCTCTGAGGCTCAGAGGCTGCATATCCCTGCTATGTGAAAGCTGCCCCTGAATGGAGATATTATTATTATTATTATTATTATTATTATTATTATTATTATTATTATTATTATTATTATTATTATTATTATTATTATTTCAATTTATATCCTGCCACTCATGGCTCATGACTGTCACAGTACAATATAATATACAGTACATAAATAAAATCCCCCAATAAAATACCCTTAAAGCTAAAACCCCTATTAGCCATAGTTCAAGACATAAAGCGGCAAAAAAATTATAAAAATCCCTATCATTCCCCCCCCCCGGGGGGTAGACATGGGGAAGCAATTGTAAGCCGCCAACAGAGTGGTCCAAAAGGGCGGTCAGATCTACATCTTCAGAGTAGAATTATTTGCAAATTTAGGGGAAACCTGTTATGTTTCATTAAAATTTGTGACTCAGAGCTCCAGTCCCAAGTCCAAGCTACTAGCAAATGGCTTCCTCCACTTCTCCTCCCTCAGCTCTGCAGCTAAGTCAATTAGATGAAATTCCCAACACAGAGAATGAAAACAAACCCATCAGTGGAGAGTGTTTATGCCACACCTCAGCTGTTCATTGGCTCTACTGTGCAATATAGATGGAATGACCTTTGCAATTATATATGGTGAATATGAGCCAAGTCCCCCTTGCTCTCCATCCTGCATGCCTTTTAGTATTTGCTTCATTAAAATAATTAGAAGTCACAAATAAATGTCTATGTTATAATCAGTATAATCAGTATCAGAACCACCGAGTCACATTTCTTCACATCTGTGGTTTTTGATGTCACTGCAAATCCCTTCAGCAGCTCTGCAAGTGTCGGTTGCCTAGCATTTAGGGGCCCTATAAAAAGTGAGAATTAGAATTTGCCCATCCTCTTAAAGCTGTTCATCATTACATTAAAATGGAAAATTAAACAGCACACTGAATAAATTCCTTAACCAAATTGCTCCCAGGGAAGAAAAGAAAAAGAAGAATGAGTTTTGTGGTTTGATTTGGCCTTTTAAAACTTGGTCTCCCGGCTAGATTTTTGTTTGTCCTTCCTCCAGTAACTCAGGCTCTGCCACCCAAATCTCTGACACCCAATCAGTTCCCACTTTTCAAATGGCAGAGTATTATACAACCAATTAATATTCCTGGCATAAAATCTGAAACAATGGCTCCCCCCCACCACCACCACCACCACCATTGACACCTTGCCAGGGGCCAGAGGGCCTGCCTTCTCATACTGTATGATTAGATGTCTTCTTGCATGAGAAAAAGATATTTTAGCCTTGCAAACTTTTGCTGGGGGGGGGGGGTATAATCGGAAAGGTCTGGATAAGGATCTGAATTACAAGATATTAGGGCCGACAAGCAACATGTCACCCATTTCCTATTACATTATGACTGCTGTTTTGTAAAACCACAGGGACTGACTCCTCAGAGTTATCTGTTTGTGCCATTGTTATTAAGTAAGTATACCAAGGTAATCACTAACAGACCTACTACAAATTACTTTTAAAGTCCTGTGAGAATTGCAAACACTCACCCACTCAAGTTTAACCTTCTATATGGGAAACGGTTCATTTTTTATATTAGAGCTATGTTTCACATACGGATACAGTGATGAGGGCCCCTCACAGCAATTTGCTTCTAACTAGGCTTGGTTTAATTCACTAATATTTTTATGTTTCTTTGTTACAGTCCTTTAAAATCTTTGGATTCTTTCTTCCTTACATGTTTCCACTGGCTTCACAAGAAAATGTGCTGCTGGCAGTCCCTCTCACACACAAACTCCATGACATTTTCTGGGATTGTATCCTTCCTCCAGGAGAAATTTGTGGCTGAGGGGGGCAGTCTTGCATTTGGGGAAAGGCATGGCATGGCTGCTTTTACATGAAATTAAAGGGGAGGAAGACCTAGTGTGAGATGGATTGATGGTTTATTTGGATAATATAGCAGAGTTTGCTCAGCCATAGAAGTGTGATATTGAGTTTAGTAAATATATTTCCCAAGAAATATATTGCAAACAGTAAAAATTACATTTATTGAAGTAGATTCCATTCATATTTTGGTTTCAGCTGAAAGGGGAGAAAGAGGCGTAATCTAAAAAGTACTTTCTCTATCACAAGTGGTCCTCTGAGTCAGCATCATGTGTGACATATGAGAGCATTGTTCCTACAGGAGAAATGTGTAGAGATGTGTCACTCAATAAAAAGCCATGTAGAGAATGCCAAGAACAAAGAGCACAGAGAAAGGAGAGGGGTCAGTTTGCAGGTTAATTCAAGGAGAGGATACATACACATACAGGGTGATGTAGCACACACACACACAACATGTTTATGTATGCACAGTTACTCCAACAATTCATTCATAGGGTTGCCATGAGCTGGAAGCAACTTGACAGCAAATAACATGCATAGAAATCTCAGATCCCGAATTGCTGGCCCTTTATTATTTAGAAAATCAATCTAATCCATTTTGGTCACTAATTTCACACATTAGTATGAGGAATGTGTCTGTTAATTCCTGGCAGGGAAGGGTGAAGACCTCCTAATAGCCCCTGACTCCGTAGCAGGTCATCTGCTTATCAGCTAAGGCAGGCTTTTTCAGCCAGGGTATAAATATGCTCCAATGTAGAAATATCCTCCACTGTGTTGTTATTGTTGTTGTTGTTGTTGTTGTGTGTTTTCGTATGTTGTCTTCACCAACCTTGTTAATTTCATTCATTTTTGTGCATTTTGTGTGGTATTCTCATTTCACCTTTTCTATTATGGTATTTTTACACCATCTATGTTATACATCATTTCTACACAATGATTGCCCTAATTATAATACAATTATTATAATTATAATAAAATAGTGTAAAATCAACATTCGTTGACAACTCCAGACTCTCTGGCCAGATGTTTGGAGGCTGTGGCAGACTGACTCAAGCAAAGTCAACTGAAGTTGAATCCAGCAAAGACAGAGGTCCTCTGCCTGGGATGGCATGCTTCAGATGAGCCATTACGACTCCCAACCCTTGAGGGTGTCCAGTTAACACCGCTGGGAACCATCAAGAGTCTGGGTTTGATTCTGACTATGGTGGCCCATGAATGGTGTGCACCTGGTTTTCTACCATCTCTGCCAGGCACAACAGTTAGCACCCTATCTTTTGACATCTGACCTAGCTCCTGTGAAACATGCAATGGAAAAAATATTGTTATAATTTCAGATCCAGACTCATTTGGGATCTTGCTTGTTTTGGGACAGGACATTACTGCGTGGTTCTGGAATTCAGGACCACTATTTTCAATGGGGAATGTATATGAAGGTCTGAAGCAGGTCTTTATAAAGAACAGCACCAAAATTGTACAGATTCCGCCATCAAACCTAGTTTTCAATAAGATTGAACAAAGGGAGTTGATTTTACAGATCCCCCAAATAGAGAGCTCTCTGCATAGTTGCACTTCTTTCTACTGATTCCTCACTGGCAGTCAACTGGCAGCCTAGGCAGGGCTATCTACCTGGCCACAGCAATTTTTTAAAACCCTGCCTGCATTGTCTTGCTCTCACAGTGACTGACTGGCAATAAAAGTGTCTTCCCTTCCCACTTAAAACTCTGCATTTTCCATCCTTCCTTGTTATAGCCGGTTTCCTTTTACAAAGTAAAAGTGGCTTCCTTTGCAAACTGCCCCCCCATTCTTTTCTGTCAGACTGCTATTGTAATAGCACATGACACCACAATTTTAGCAGAACCCTTCAGTTTCACGCAAATTGGACCAAGGGGATGAATTCTATGAAACCCTGGTGCCCTCAGCAATTATAACTACATTTTCATTATCCCCTATGGGGGATTTCTGGGAGGGCTACAATGGCTGTTTTTCAACCAAATGACACCAAAATTGCAGCAGAATGAGTATTACTTGTTCTGGAAATAATCACCAAGTTTCAAGCAAATTGGGCCAAGGGGACTAATTGTATGACCCACTGAACAAGGTGCCCCTCAGCTCTTTGTTTTCCCATCTATAGGACTTGCAAAGAAAAAAATGGAGTCTGCTCCCATAAAGGAGGGAGAGAAACAGAACTGTTGCTCTCTGTTGCTTTTCTCCCAAGGTGATTGGCGGGAAGACCTGTGCGCTCCTTTCCTGCAACGATCCCATTGGAAGCAGGAAATACCATTGCTCAAGATATCACTAGACTTAAAGAAAAGCATAAATATATGCCCTAGCACCTGAAGATGGAAAACAACATGGAAAATGGAAACACTGTACTCAAAGAATATCATCAAACTGTTTGGTTGGACAACCTGTTAGATCTGCTGTATCAGTGAATAGATTGTGCCTGTGCATGTGTACATCTATTTGTAAGGAACAGTGTTCACTTCACAAATGAAACTAGGGACCAGTAGCTGAATAAATGTGTGGTTTCAGTCACTTGTTCAGCTGCACACATTGAGTGCAATATGAGAGTAACCCAGGGCATTTCTGCACCTGTTAAATGTAGTGAAATGCTTACCTTACATAGTTGTTATATTCCAGCCCCTCCATGTAACGTTGCCCACATCCAGCATCTGGGCAGTAACCGGCTGGCTACATCCTCCATTTTGAAGTGCGAGTTGGGGAATGGTGTAAAATGGGTTCACCAACCTATTCAGCACTAACTACCAGAGAGCAACCAGCAGACAACAAGCAGAGGAAAGGTAAAGAGGCTCAAATGCGCTAAAGGCACCTGCCTCGTACTGCCCTCACACCTGCCTCCCTCTCCCTTGTTCCCAGGGACGGGAATTTCTTTTTTCTAATGGCTAACTTCCTGGAGCAATGAATAGGCAGACAAGTGTTCAGGCAATGCCAGAAATAAAATACTTTTTTTTTCAAAGTTGTAACACAAAGAATGCCTCTCTAAAGTTTTCTCCCCCCACCTCCCACCCCCCAAAAAATCAGGAACGATAGTTGGTTTTAAATGTCTCAAAGAAATGGGACTGGTTGGAGAAATGGGACTGGTTGCCTGCATTAATTAACAGGCAGAAGCGCAACGCGTACAAGGTGTGTTGCTCTCTTCTGCCATTTCCAGCAGCAATTGTGGAGGGTGAGACATGCAATAAAGCGCAGACAAAGGTGAGATAGCAGAAAAGGTGAGGAGGGGCTCGGAAAAGTTAAAAAAATTAGCGCTCTGTCATTCAACTGGCATAACGTTTTTTAACTGTTCATAAGTTACTGTGAATGCACATACAATCTGCATTCAGTGTAAATTTGTTTTTATATGCATATTGAATACTTTTCATGTTATATTCATCTCATGTGGTACTGTGCATGTGACTGAAAACACACGTTTATCCAGCTATTGGATCCTGGTTTCCTCAGTAAAGTGAATTCAAGGCAAAACAGTGGAGCATATTCCTTACATATTCTTACAGACTGATGTATTGGCAGTATGTACATTTATTCACGATAACTGTCTGCATTTTCTTTTCTTTTACGTGCATTTACAGTAACTTGTGACAGGGTTATTCCTGTTGCTCAATAAACTGAAAGGAGACAGGGAGACACGCATTATCAATTGGTTAAAATTGTTTCATTCGTTATATTATATATATTTAAAATAGGCATGATTTTGGCTGGTTCTTGAATTGCTTGGTCTTGTTGGATGTTAAATATGAAAATATCCCTAACTTGAAATCTATCCTGTGAGCCAGCAGTTGCTAGGAATAAATGCAAGTTCCATTTTATGCCTTTCTAGTATGGTTTTGAACTTGTCTTGCTTAGTCCAAAAAGGGCAGATTTGGCTTTTTCCTCCTTCCTCACTAATAAGTGTTGTATAGAGACACTCCTGTACTTCAAATGTAAGAGAAAATTCTATGAAATATTGTTATTGTCACTGAGGTGGGAAATACAGTAGCTGGAAAAATTCCACTTTTGTCATAAATTATCCGTTTAAATCCAAATCCTCCTTCCAAACTTCTTCTAATGGTCTTTTAATGTGGCATGCCGGGTTTGATTCTGCACTCCCCCACATGCAGCCAGCTGGATGACCTTGGGCTCACCACAGCACTGATAAGGCTGTTCTGACCCAGCAGTGATATCAGGGCTCTCTCAGCCTCACCTACCTCACAGGGTGTCTGTTGTGGGGAGAGGAAAGGGAAGGCGACTGTAAGCTGCTTTGAGCCTCCTTCGTGTAGAGAAAAGTGGCATATAAGAACCAACGGTTCTAAATGAAGAACCATTTCACACCACCATACTAATTTGAGGGTGGGTGTTGAATATAGATTAACAGCCCAGCTACACAATAATGCATCTTGAGTCCACCACAGGGATGTGGAGCCATTTTTTACTTTTAGAATATCTGCATGGGCCAATCCTATTGGGTACAAAGGGCTGAGGGGCTCCTGTTTTCCTTTACCATGCCCTTTTCAGGAGACATGCATTTGAGGGGGCAAAAGTCACTTATCTCATGCCATGGTCCCCAGCAGGATCTGCTCCCACAATTATTGTAAAGATTTTAAACAGGAATTTAAAATGACCCATGATGGACTCAGCGGTGTAGAAATGCTTCCAAATGCACAGCAAGCACGGACAGAAGCAAAGGAATAGCAGTGTGGCTTTGAGAGAGTTCCAGGTCATCCAAAAAACACACACACACACACACAACACAAGCCCTCTGTCTCTCACCTCTGCTATCTGACAGCTAGGGTTGAACCACAGCGCCCCCAGTGATAAGGAAAAGTTACTACAGGGTTGCATGGAATCAGATAGGGGGAGTTACACTATCAAAATTAGTACAGCAATCTCATTAGCTCAACTGGGATGAGCTGCCACAAGCCTTTGGGTATATGTCTAATAAGGGTGTGCATTTGGATACAACTGAGCCAAAGATATACCTGGATAATGCCTTATTTGGTATTTTCAGGTATAGTCAGCATCCCAAATATATCCAGGAATTTTTCAGGATACTGAAAAAAAATAGAGCCAAATATCTTGGAAATATTCAGGATTTAACAGGAAAATAGGGAGCCAGTGTTTATTTGCCAGGGTTACTTTGTGTTCCCTTCATGGTTTTTACTGTGTTGCACACTTGCAAAATATTCCACCCACCTGGTTCATATTTATTTTGCTATGGTTTCCCTTAGGTTCTGTTGAGACTGTATTGCCAAAGTGCCACTGGGTTTTGCTTGGCATTCTATATATTGCCTTTTGTTCTGTTAGGCTCATAAAAATGGCGCCACCTACAGTTTAAACTGCAGAGACTCTCTGGTTTGACATTATTCCCGTTGGACTTGTACTGCCATAGTGGCCATGGGTTCTTCTGGCTTCTGCACAATTCATTATGCTGGGCTTCAGAAGTGCCTCTCCTTTCTGTGTCTACTGTAGAGATTCTCTGTTTTGATTTTGGTTCTGTTTGACTTGGTACATTGGCTTGTGGTTCTGCTGTTATTACTGGATACTGTTTGGCTTGTTAATTCTTCCATGGGAGACATTTAAATAGTGATTGCTGTTTACAGGCATAGCTTTTGCCCTAGAAGTAGCTTGGAGGGTTTGCTTTTCTTTTCCTCTTCTATATATTGGACCATATTAATCCCCTTTTCTATTGCAAGACAGTTTCCAATCCAGCTGACTGTCTTAAAATCCTTACAAAACCTATCTCTCCAAGCTCTTATAGATCTGGGGTTAGAATGATTAAAACAAGTAGTCAGGAAGAGTGTAATTGATATGGAGAGACAATTTCACATATTAGCTACTCCAAAATGCAATGCTCCTGAAAAGGTAAGATATATAGCTGCCCTGGCAGCCTATCTATTTTTTCTTGAAACTAAAAATTTACATTAGCAAGAATTAAGGTTCTGCCCTCTGCAGTACTGGGAATAAAATGCAAGGAAATCCCATATCCTCAGAGATTGTGTGCGTGTCCACTGAGAGAAGTAGACTCAAGCACATGTTTTTAAATGTTGATTTTTATAGCAAGATCCAATTGCTGAAAGGTTTCTCTGGTCAGTCATATAAAATCAGAGCTGAATATCTTTTTCTGGTAAAAAAAACTTCAAACTATGTGCCAGATGGCTAGATTTTGTCCCCAAGTCTGCAGATTCAAGAAAAAATGTGGAAATTTGTAAGTCAAAGAAGATTGTATGAGGCACCTTCACCAGGATCAGTAGGAATTTTTAAATTGTTATCAATATGTTTTCTCTTTGTACTTATTTTGATTTAATTACCCAAACAGCCAATAGTCCACCAATATTTTTGTATATATTTACTTTGACCAAGACAATCCTTGAATATACATTTTCTTTTTCTGTATTGGACTGAATTTGGTCAAAGACTGCAATAAATATTTTAACTGTATAAAATAATGGAAAATGTCTGGGAGCACCCTATTCAGGGACTATAAAGTTGGACCCTTTGGTCCAATCTACTTGAAATTAGGGGTAGGGGTTATTTATATACACCAGCAGGTCCACTGCACTTTTGGTGCATGTACCTTTAATCCCCCCCCCTCCCCAGCCACCTACAAAGCTTCTCCATAGGGAAAAATTGACCCTCAAAATTTGGGAGCTGGGGGGGGGACTGAATACCATATTAGTGTTTGGTATTCAGGAATAGCAGGAATATTTTGGGGGTCCAATATACCTGATGCCAAATAATACCTTCCCCCCCCTTTTTTTTGCACACCCCCTACCGTCTAACCTTGCACTCCCTTGCCTTCCTTCTCTGCTATCTTACCAGCGATTCCTAGGAGGATTGACATGACTTTCCAAGTTTTCCCCGATCTGCCCCAACTTCCATTTTTTTAAACAAATTTTCTCCTGCCACTGTTCAGAGCAGCAGTGGGAAACAAGATGGATGCTCTGCCCCCACTGGGAGCCTGGCAACCTCTTGTCCAGATGTAGCTTCTACTGAGTGTGATGGTCCATTTTTTCTCCTGTTGGTAGCAGAAGCACGTTTCTAGAACAGAAGAAAGCAAACCTTAGTATGTACTTGTTTCAGTACACGCATGCACAAATACCGAAAATGTTTTGGATTATTGTTACAGGATAGGGCTTGGGTGGTAACTGCATAATAGACCAGTACTTTTGTGCCATCAGCCTTATATTGGGTTATGAGGTACCCCCTCGTAACCAGCAGAGGAGTAGGGAGGGGTTCTTACTCGGAGCAAAGACAGGCCAAGGCCTGAGTCACCATCAGTACAGTGGCGTCACTTCCAGCACACACCAGCCATTCATGGCACTCTGGTATTTGGGGAAACTGTGGTAGAAATCATTATTACCATGGAGCTTTTGCCCAAATAACAGAGCATCCCTGCATCACCAGTGACATGATGTTATGATGTCACTTCTAGTGCATGCCAGAAGTGGCATTGCTGCATTGCCAGCAACATATGTCCAGGCCCAGTTTTCCTGATGGTGAATTCCTTGCCAGTTGATCTGTGCGGGGGAGGGAGACCAGAGTGGGGGATCCCCCTGCCCCCAGGAGGAGCTTGGCAGCCCTAGCCTCAAATATTTTACAAATTATGGGAAGCAAAGCTTTTGACAGAGGTGGTAGTTCCAACAAGGCAGGGTGGAAAATGTTTATATAGGATAATCTGTACTTGAGTAAAATGTTTTTTTTTTACAAATATGTTCACAGAAAATTTTCACATTCCCTCCCCAAATGAGATAAAATTATGAGCAAAGACTGCAAATGAGTTCATTTCCAGCATCTGGGGAATTATAGAATTTAATATTCCCCAGACAGATAAAAGGGATAAGAGAAAATTATGCTTTCCTTATGTTTCTAAATAGGCCAGAAAACTCCAGAAAATGTGGCCTGGCTTTCTGTAAAAACATCTTCAAAAATTTTACAAGTCACAGAAACAATAGCTCTGGATTTTTCATGGCAGCTGTCAACAGTTGAAAGACATTTTGGAAAACAATTGACACACTACTCTGCTCTCTCTTTTCTTGTCCCAGTGGGGCAACATCTTATTTCTATCACTGTGGTGAAAGCAAAATTTAGGCCTGGACTGTGGTGCAGGCAAAACAGTACAGCTCTGTTGCATTTTCCAGGAAACTCCTCTCTGCATCTATCACAGGTTTTTTAGAGCAGATGCACTGAAAGAAGTTTCCATGTTCTGCACAGATGACTAGAACAAAAAATGCAGCAGAAGAGCAGAAGAGCAGATTTTTCTCATAACTGCAGCTCATTAATAAAAGAAACAGAATCATAGAATAGAATCATAGAATCATAGAATCATAGAGTTGGAAGGGGCCATACAGGCCATCTAGTCCAACCCCCTGCTCAACGCAGGATCAGCCCAAAGCATCCTAAAGCATCCAAGAAAAGTGTGTATCCAACCTTTGCTTGCTCACCACCTCCTTAGGCAGCCTATTCCACTGCAGAACAACTCTGACTGTGAATTTTTTTTCCTGACATCTAACCTATATCGTTGTACTTGTAGTTTAAACCCATTACTGTGCATCCTTTCCTCTGCAGCCAACGGGAACAGCATCCTGCCCTCCTCCAAATGACAACCTTTCAAATACTTAAAGACGGCTATCATGTCCCCTCTCAAGCTCCTTTTCTCCAGGCTGAACATTCCCAAGTCCCTCAACCTATCTTCATAGGGCTTGGTCCCTTGGCCCCAGATCATCCTCGTCGCTCTCCTCTGTACCCTTTCAATTTTATCTACGTCCTTCTTGAAGTGAGGCCTCCAGAACTGCACACAGTACTCCAGGTGTGATCTGACCAGTGCCGTATACAATGGGACTATGACATCTTGTGACATCTTGTGATTTTGATGTGGATCTAGGAATCATAGAATCATAGAGTTGGAAGGGGCCATACAGGCCATCTAGTCCAACCCCCTGCTCAATGCAGGATCAGCCCAAAGCATCCTAAAGCATACAAACTGTATGCATATAAACAGCATACAAACTGTGTCTTTCCTTGCATCAGTATACCCTCCCATCTGTCCTATGGTCTGAAAAACGCCATAGCATACCACATATGCCAACCCCAACATTGCCAACCCCAACAGAGATCATAGCAGATGCACTTGCCAGATGCATGGGTGGTCTCCAACTATGGCCATCCTAGATTTGGGGACTGATGTGGCTACCTTGCTGATTTGACTGACATGTTCCAGCATGGAGCTTGGCAGATCCATTAATTATCCGCCAGCATCACCTGAGTGGGAATCCTGGTACAGCCACCTTACTAATTAGGGATAGTATGGTTGTGTACGGATGTGAGCCATGTTTCTTTCAGGGGTATCTGTGGTATGACTTCTGTCAGTGGCTGGTGGGGCAGAGGCTGGCCAAGCAGCAAGCTGTACCTCCCTTGTGCTAGTAGCAGTGTGTGTCAAGTTGCTTGGATGTTATGCAGTAGTGAACCTTGCACATTATTTGGATGGTGAAGAAAAGGCCTGAAGCCCCAATGGTCCTGGTTCAGGAAGCCCTTGACTGTTGTCATTATCTTCAGCACATACACCCTACAGCTAGGCGGACAGGAAGTGGTATACCCCCAAGACTTGGCAAAGAGGAGCCTGAGTTGTAGGTATGTGACAGCTGAAGTCTTGTAGTGATGGTGGCCTTACCCATAAATTCAGGGGCCATAGATCCCTTGCAGGACCACAAATCCCCTTTGATTAATATAAGTCGATAAATAAATCTGGCCTCTCTTATTACCCAGCTGAAGGTTTTACTTCCTCTTATTCTACATCTGCAAGCAAAAGGCCATGTTAAAAACCCATAGTAGCCAGTGCTGAATTTGACAGAAAAAATTCCATGCATCCACCAATGTTGTTCTAACTTTTTCTCTGCACTCACACATATATCAGAAATCTGAGAATCCCTCTGAAGTGTACAAAATCTTTTGTTTAGAACATGAAATTCACTAACACTGACAATTATGGGCAATCTCTTTGATTTACTTTGGTAGCGTGGAGTCCTCAAAACTTGATTGCTATCTACTAATCATCCAAAATTACAGACATGATGCAACTCGATATGCTTTGGTGCATTTTAGTGGCGTCATGAATTTTAGCAGGAGGCAAAAACAGGAGGACAGTGCTATGTCAATGTAATTTTTTAATAGGGATCGTTGCATGGGGGTAATCAGCTCTGGACCTTTTTGCAAATGCATCAGTCAAACAATGCTACTGTCTTGCTCGAGCTGTGATTTCTGCCATAATATTTATTCATTAAAATATTTCGTGGTGCTTGGGATATAAATTCCACAATGATGGTGATTTTAGCATATACAGTGAAAGGCACAGTATGCCGCTATTGCTCTGCAAATGTTTTCCCTGTTCAATCTGGAACCGGTTAAAAATATTTTAGGAATAATTGAAACATTTCACACATGTAGAATGGATGCAGGGTATTTTTAGATCTAAACCATGTGTATCCTCCTCTCCTTTCACACACCCCACCCCAGTTTGTAAAGCTGATAGTGTTAAAAGAGATCTCTGATTTGCTGACATTCCTTTGGACTAGAGGATAACTGAGCGATATAAATAACTAATTCCTCATTTATCAGTGAAGGAAGCACAGTGTGAATGCTTTCGGCATCAACAGCTAAGGATTACTGGCTCCCACTTCACGCTTCCCAGCCCAGTACAGATGTAACTTCAAGAAACTGCTACCTTACAGGGAATTCTGAAGTAAAACACAAAATAAACCCCACCAAAACGACTCCCTACCTTCCTTTAAAAAGACATCCTACATTTTTAAATGTTGATTTTGAGGAACCAACTGGCCATTGAAGACCTTCTTCATGAGCCAGGGAATGTTGGGGGGTTTTCTGCCCCTTGCTTTTGCTTGTGTCTTCTAAAAAGCCACCTTCATATATGGGGGAAACTTCATAATAGCTTCTAGTATAGCAGAAGGAATTGTACTTGGAAGAAAATCCCATTCCCTCCAAACAATGTTTGTAGGGTTATAAATCTCCCATCTTTGTGACTGAAGTACATTCTGGTAAGCAGAGCCTCAAGGGTTGCCAGCTACAGGGAGGGAAATTCCTGGTGATTGGAGGGGAGGGTGCCTGAGAATTATGGGACTTATAAAGCAGAGGGACCTCGGTCAGGCGTAGCACCATAGAGTCCACCTTCCAAGGTAGCCCTTTTTTTCTCCAGTGGAACTTCTCTGTTGTAATTCCAAGAGATCTCCAGTCTCTGCCAGGAAGCTGACAATGCTGGCCCCTGCTGACTTTCAGGCCCATTCTGCAGAAGGACCAATGTTGTCAATTGGTTCCTGAAAGTGGAAACATTGGGCCATTTCACACGGCTTCAAAGTAGCAGAATGGTTGCTATTTGGAAACGCTACTAATTTGCCATAACCCACGACGTCGTAGACAATCTGCAACAATCCTGAAACCAATCAGCAAAAAGCGCTTCGTTGTGGCGCTTTCAGGGGAATCCAGAAAAGTGGATTCACCCTCCGGATAGCGATACACTCCTGCAACCAATCTGCAACAGTAGCGCTAAACACCTGTGCGTTACCATTGTTGCTGGTTCTTCAAAGTCCCTCCCCCTGGCTCTCTCCTCCAAACTTCCGGCGAAGCGATCGCCATTTTTTTTTTCTCCGAGCGAGCGGGGATAAACGCACCGGTGAGCCTCTTTCTGTTTAGAGGCTTCCCTGGCTTCAGTCCTTCACCTTTAGTCACTAAGCACAAACCACTGAAAAGCCCGTTTGCTGAAATAAAGTCCCTTTATTTTTTACAAATAAATCCAGCCGAAAATCGGGCCCGTGAGAGGGGGGGGGATTTTTTTTTTATCACTCGAGGCAGCGTGCAAATGATCATACAATCAAACGACAGCTCACATTAGGCAGCTGGATGGGTCTCTCCGTAGCAACGAATCTACCTAGATTCATTGCTATGGGTCGTTTTTTTTTTTTTTAAACCTTTCTTAAAGGGAAAGGGGCTGTTTGGGAGCATGCTAACGGCTGCCCATTGGCTGCTTGACGGCCAGGGGCGGGACGAGCTTGGCAATTGCGCTTCCTTTCTAGCGATTTCTGCCGAGACCGGAAGCCTGTGGGAAACGCTAAAAAACGCAACTGATTCCACTACAAAGGCAGGTATGCATAACGACAAATTCCACTATTTTATATGGCGATTTTTCATTCCGCAAACAATTTGCAACAAAGATCCCTGTGCGAAAAGGCCCACTATTTTTAAAAGTGCAATCTCGGCGTTACGCATACCTACCTTTGTAGTGGAATCCAGTAGCGTTTCAATCGTTTCCCACAGGTTTCCGGTCTCGCAAAAATCGCTAGACAGGAAGCGATTTTTCCTGTGCTTTGTCCCGCCCCTGGCCATCAGTCAAACGAACAGCCAATGGGTGGTTGTTATCATGCTCTGGGAAAGCCCCTTTCCCTTTAAGAAAAGTTTAAAAAAAAAACATGTTGCAACGAATATGCATTAATTCGTTGCAACAGAGAGACCCATCTAGCTGGCAGCTGGCGTGTGAGCTGGTGATTCATCATTGCCACGCTCCCCTGAATGAAAAGAACTCCCCCCCCCCTGCACGGGCGCGATTTTCGGCCGAAAATAAAGGGAACTTGCAAACGAGGCTGTGTTGTGCTTGGGGACTTAGGGGAGGTTTAAAGCACTTCTGTGGATGGACTGTAGCCGGAGAAGCCTTGCTGGGTGAATGAAGGCTCACTGGTTCGTTGCTTTCTGCTCGCTCCAAGAAAAAAAATGGCGATCGCTTCGCCGGAAGTTCGGAGGAGAGAGCCAGGGGGAGGGACTTGGCTGGAACCGCAACAATGGGAACGCACAGGTCTTTTTCGCTAGTGTTGCAGATTGTTTGCAAGAGGGTAGAGCTTTTCAGAGGGTGAATCCACTTTTCCCGATTACCCTTTAAGCACTACAACGAATCGCTTTTTGCGGGACTGTTTCAGAAGTGTTGCAGATTGTGTGCGACGTTTTGCGGAACTGCAAATTAGTAGCGTTTACAATTTGCAAGACTTTTGCAACGTTGAAATCGTGCGGAATGGACCTCACTTTCCTTGTGCAGTTTGGGAGTTTTCAGCCTCCCCACAATCTGTTCTTCTTGGTATAGGTCAGGATTTTTCTGCTGTTCTTTCTACTGAGGGTGTAATCGACAAGTGGCAAAGAGGATGCAGTTGCATGTGGACCGTTCATACCTCTGCCTGCACAAAGGCCTGCATATTTTCTGTCTTGCATGCAAATCAGAATTTCCCTCCTTTTTTCAAGCCTTGTTGGGCAGTAGATTTTATGCAGACTGGTCAAGGGATATCTACTGCTCAAAGCCAGGTAGGTGGAACACCCTTCCCTTCTGAATTCCTCTGGGAGATTCAGCTAGAGAAGATGCTCCAGATCAATGCTGCTGGAAAGTGCATTCCCCATACTTTCCCACAGCTTCCTGGTGCATCTGTACACCTCCTGTGGTTCTCCGTGCCTTTTGCCAATATTTTTCAAACCTGATTTGCTGTGAAGTTCTGGGAAAGACTGTAATAATGGCTGGATAGGTGCCATAAATTCAGATTTTCCTGCAGCATGGCAGCCATTTTCCTGACTTTGTCCCTGCATTGGCCACTTCCTCTTCCCACCACTTGGAGGCCTTTTAAAAACTTGGTAATTGTAGGGCTTTTTTGTGGTGGCACTAACCCTGTACTGCATCCCAGCACGCTTTCAGGAGGCTTTCTCAAATCCTGATGGGGAATAGGTGGAAATCAGTGCAACCCTGTACATGAGTGCTGGCACGTCTTCCTTTTAAAGGGTAATGGGTAATTGAATATGATTACACTACAAAATCAGAATCCAGTAGCACCATTAAGACCAACAAAGATTTATTCAAGGTGTGAGCCTTGTTGTTCTTAAAGGTGCTACTGGAATCTGATTTTGTTGTGCTACTTCAGACCAACACAGCTACCCACTTGAATCTATTACACTGATAAAACATAGCAATGTGCGCACCAGGGTCTTTGAATTCACAGCTGTCTTTCTTTTTTTGTAAACAAGTTGCTAATCTCTTTTGCTACAGTTATAGTCCTCCTATATGCAGTGACTGGTAGAACTGTGAGTTGATGCTTATTCGCATCCTCCTGAATTTTTAAAAAGCAGCTGTTGCTCTTAAGAATAGAATAAACTCTATGCATGGAATTGTTGAATAAAAGAACTGCATTTCACTTTAAATGCAAAATTCATTTCACTTTAAATGCAAATTTCTAACCTGACCCAGGTTAAAGAGGAGCAACCGGCACCACTTCTTAGGTCTACCTTTGCCCACACCTCAGCCCAGGACAGGACTCATCCAGGCATAGCAGGTGAATAGCAGAAAGGGCAATGGGGTGGGCCAAAGTGGGGAGAAGCCATCTGGGTTCCCATCCTGGACTTTTACCCAGGACTGCAGAATCCCTAAGATACCCTTTCCTAGTGAATTCTTACAATCTTGAGGAATATTTCAGAAATGTCCCCCCCCCCATCAAGTCACAGCTGATTATGGTGGCCCCTTATGGGGGTTTCAAGGCAAGAGACATTAAAATGTGGTCTGCTGTAGCCTTCCTCTGCATCACAACCCTGATATTCCTTGACGGTCTCCATCCAAATACTAGCGAGCGTTGTCCCTGCTTAGCTTCTGAGTTCTGATGAGATTGAGCAATCAGGTCAGTTCAATTATGGCGGCCATTTCAGAACTGCGATTTTAGTGGTCCACAGAAACAGAATTATGTAAATTAAGGTAACCTGTATGGTTAATTCACTTATTGTTATACAGTTCACATCTTAATTGACACCATGAAATACTTCCTGTTCTGGCTTAGGAAATGAATGGGAACTGGAATTTTCCATGAATCAAATTGATTTCTAGAGCACATATATAGACCATTTCCTCACGGAGGGCTAAAACGTGCATAGCCTCCTGGTTGCAAATGCAGGATGGTAAACCTTGCATTTGCAGCCCTCCTCATGGGGAGACAACTCCCACATTCTCCCTCTGACCCGTTGTGGCTATTTGCCCTTTTTTTAATGGTGTGGTCTCTTTTGCAGCATGACCACAAACCTGGATTCTCCAAATAAAATCTTCTTTAAAGTGTCTACGGTCTTTTTGGGATCAGGCAGGCAAAACGCAGCCCCATTTTTGTTTTCTGGAGGTGGGAAATGAGCTGGGAAAGGGGGGGGGGGTGATCGAGCTTTAGTTAGTGGTTTTAGGAAGTAACTTATGAACTGAGTGGAATATTATCACATTATATTAGAAAAAATTAAAACCTGAGAGGAAAATTGGTGTGAAACAGAAAGCAAAAAGCAAATGCAGAGACAGCAAAGAAATATGGACGAAGGAGGCAGAAAATCCAAACGGCGATCTCACAGCAGTAAATTATAATGACTGAATAACTAAAAATCCACCCTCCTTTTGTAGTACCTTAAAGTCAGCCACCTTAGGAAAGCAGGTTCATCCTGCCAACACTTGAGAGGTAAACACACACATTTTAATATTCAGAAATTGGCAGTCATTGGTGAAATGAAACTATCACTTCAGTTCACAGGGAAAACTCCAGAGAGAGAGAAGTACTTTTCCTGCTACATAGAGAAACCTTCAGCAGCCACTCTTTATTTTTGTCTTCCAAAAATGTGGTTTGTCCACCATACGTTCTCTATAAAACACAGGAAAGCCCAGTCTTAATATGAATGAAAGATTTTTGTGTATATCTTGGCTCCCTTTGACTGAATTCTTAACGCTACTAGTATTTATTGAGTTGATGATGGGTTTGTAAAGATATTAAAAATATTGGCTCAAAATCAAGCACCGTCTCATATGCAAAGAAACATTATATTTTTGACATTTCCCTGTGCCTGTTAAAACATCCACTTAGAAGGGGAAGGAATCCTGTTTTGCACACGGTCTGCTATAATGGCACAAATAAAAATAATACTTTTTCCTGTGCTATAGAAGTATCTTCCAAGTGAATTTTCTTAGAACCACATTGTGCAATTCGGCATAAGAATTTGAAACACCATGCAAACTTCAAGTACACTTTCCTTCTGCAAGATTCTAATGTCTTTTTCATCTTTTGGAAGAGCTGTGGCTTATAGACAAAGCACACCCTTCGTGTGCAGGAGGTTCAGTGCCTTCCATCTCCCATTAAAGCATCTCCAGTAATACATGCTGGGAAAGACATTCTTGTTCCAGCGCATTGCCAGCAATCACACCAGACAGAGCAAACACTACTGGCTTGAAGGGATGAATAGTATGGTTTGGCATAAGGAGCCTTCATCTAAAAAGGACCCAACTATCTACAGAGAGTGATTTTGGAAATCCATGTGAATCATTATTTAGCATCCAAAATAGCTAATGGAAGCTTTGTACTTCACCCCTGTTCAGGTTGATCTGCCGCCAAGTGGCAGAATTATGCAGCATGTCCATGTTCAGGCAGGCACCAGGGACCAGATGCCCAGTCCAAGGTCAAAGCACAGATACTCGAAGTCCAAGCATCAAACCAGAAGAGCAAACCATTACAGCACAGGCCAAATCAAAGGCCAGGGGGTCAAACACACTGAGATCTAGACAACTTGCTGCCATGCTGGTGCCCAATATGTCATTCAGAGCCAGAGCCATCAACCTGCTAAGTCATCCAGGGACAGGTGCAAGTCCTCAGTGGCTGTGCAGCCTACAGGGCTGTCAGTCCTGATCCTGTAGGAACTTCAGCTCTTGTAGAGGGAAGCCTCTGGGCCTGCCATGTCCAGTGTTCCAAGGGCTCTGGAGACCCTGGTGGTGAGTCTGGCAGCTGCAGGGACCTCTGCTTCCATTTTGGATGTCAGGCTGCAGGACTGAGGGTGTGGTGCACTGACTTCCTCTCTGCACCTGATGGAGCCCCTACCTTGCCTGGTGTGTCTTCCAAGGCCCGGAGCCAGCTTTCTCCTTCTTATCTTCAGCCAAGGAAGTGCTGGCAGGCAGAGATGGCACCATCCCTGGACTGTTCGTCTAAAACGTTATAGACTAGATTGTGGGATTTCAAATGCCTTATCTATTTAATCAGACTGTGAAACTATTTGAGAATAAGAAAGGGATCATGAAACTTGCCTTTTCCTGAGTTATTTTATAGATGTGCAAAAACAATCTCGATTCCCATGTGTGGTATTTGTGTTTCTAACAGGCGGGGTGGGGGAGGCTCTATTGGGCTTCATGTTTTCAGGTCTCGCCAGCAGGAGACATATGGAGGCTCTTCAGAACATAATTGCCCTTGTGCGGCTCCACTTCGTAGGGAGGCCTGATCTGGCAGCAGCTGCCTGCTCATACTTGCACTATTGCATAATGCATAAACCAGGAACTGTCATTGAAATCCTGTAGTTTACAGCAAGAGATAAACCAGTGAATCCATATGTGGAAACAATGGCACACTTTATCCTGCTCCCATAACCACAGAGCAACCTGTGTGCCAGCCCTTCCGCTCGATCCTGTTTGTCTGCAGCTGCAATGGCACATATGACATATGTCGCCGGTCCCAAGGTTTCCTCCAACGGTGTAGGAGACAGCGATCCTGCTCCACTAAGCTGACTGGAAATTTTGTCCTTGGATTCACTGGAAGAGGCTTTGACCTTCTGTGAATGAATAATAATGCAACACATTCAGTGCCTGGAGTTCTGTTACCATGTGCACAACGCATGTCTATGCCATCCATCATTGGTGGGAAAACACAAAACCACATTGCGATTTAAGATAAGACCACGCGATCATTCCACTACCATATGGCCAGTTGCTGCAGTCTTGACACGCACACATAGAGAGATAAATAATTGGGACTGAAACGAAAGGCAGGAGGACTGCAAACCATCAAATGCAAAACCTTATAGAAACGGTACAGAAACTAACATCAGTCTGTATGGCACTGCACGCTCCTTTTTAAAAGGTCTTCCCTCGTTATGCTTGATGGATTTTATTAATGAAAACTGGCAGACTGCTATATCTATCTCACAACCTTGTTATGATTTTCAGATTATGAGGTCTTCCGGAGCACTGCTCACCAGCTTGGGAGAAGTCAAGGGTGGACTCCAGAAATGCCTTGCAGACTAACAAGGTTTTCAGGGTGTAAACTTTTAAACCTGATGAAAGGAGCTTTGCCTCTTGAGAGCTTACACCCCAAAAAGCTTGTTGATCTCTAAGGTGCAACTGGACTCAAATCTAGTTGTTCTAGGGCAGGCCAACACAGGTACCCTCCAAAACTTGGACAACTCTGTCTTCTTGCTGTCAGATCTTTTCCTTACAACTACAATTCATGCTTTAATAACCTCAAGAGGACACTGCTGTGCTACAGTGGCTAACCATTTTACAAGTGGTTCTCAACCTGGGAGTCAGGACCCCTTTGGGGGTCGAACAACCCTTTCACAGGGGTCACGGCAGGGTGAGCAGCTTGGCCGGGGGGGGTGTGTGCTGCCACTGTAGCTGCTCCTCCTGAAGGTGCCCACCAATATATATACAATTTATAACTAATGTATATACAATCATGAACAATGGATCTTTGTGCCTTTGGTCAGTTTCAGTTTAAGAACACTTGCTTAATTTTATGGTTGGGTGTCACCACAACATGAGGAACTGTATTAAAGGGTTGCGGCATTAGGAAGGTTGAGAACCACTGCTTTAGAGTATGCAATCCATGACTGATGCTTTTTTATGCCTGACATGGGTCATGTATGCAACTGCATCCCTCAGTGGATCATGTGGCTATGCATCACATTAGCAGCAGCTGCCTCATTATGAGCCATGTTGGCAGCAGCATAGTACATAGGCATCAGCCTGTTGTTACCACAGGAACAAGTATTGCATTTGTTACCTGAGCAATATGGGAGCAGTCACATGATAACAGCAAAAAACGTATGAAGCTCCCCTCATTGTATTCATCATATGACATGTATGTAATATAGCCAGGAGATCCTACGATTGTCTGGCTGCCCAGCAAGTGATGTTCAGAGGTGGTTTGCCTTTGCCTGCCCCAACGTCACAACCCTTGTATGCCTACAAGGTTTCCCTTTCAAGGGCTAGCCAGGGCTAACCCTGCTTAGTTTCCAAAATGTGATGAGATTAGGCATGCCTGGGCCATCCAAGTCAGGTCAGCCCCTCTAAGTTTTCACGTAGTAGAAATTGGTCCTTGTAAACCTGATTTGTAAACCAGGAAATCTGAACTCCTTTGGTTTGTCATTTTAGCCACAGGGAAGTTAAGGAATGGCAAATTAGGAAAATGGGCAGTTGCCTCAAAGTTCTTAAATTTAACTTCCCTCTTTTGGTCAAAGGATGTCTTGCAGGCCTGGGCTATAACTAGCATGTCCATCTGGAGTTTCCAATTTGGTCTCAGTGGTAATGCTTCACAGATTTTATATTTGTACAGGAACACGGCATGGTTTCAACAAAACCAGCCTCCCAGTAGAGATGGGTCAACTGTTTCAAACTCTTTTTACAAGCTGTGTTAGAAAGTAGGTGGTCCTGGACATTCTTTAAAATATAGCTGGACGCATCTTCAGCTGGTGTTAATTGTCACACAGCATGGGTTAAATGGAGACAGGGCCCTTTTCTTCCAGATGAGGTGCTGGCAGAAGTTGAGCCAATCATGTTGCCTGCCTAGAATAAACAGACTGCCTGAGATTTTTACAGGTCTGCCGGATCCAGCTTTGGGCTTCCCTGGATATTTTGGGGTGGAGACTGGGGTGGGTGGAGTCTGTGGAAAGGAAGGAGCTCAGCAATTCCATAGAATCCTCACTTTAAAGCTACCATTTCCTCAAGCGAGAGTTATGTCTGCAGTTTGGAGATCACTTGTAATTCCAGGAAAACTTCAGAGCCAACTGGATCTGGTAACCTTATTTTAGGCCCTGAATCCTGGCCCTGAATTAAGTTTTCAGGTTCCTGTTACCATCCACCCATAGACTGTGTGTTGGTCATTAAACATTGCCACCAGCAACCCAAATGTGAGACTTGACATGCAAAGCTTAGGGAAAGTCTGTTGCTTCTTGCTCATTTACTACTCCCTTGACTCTCGGTCTCTTTTTAATGTATAGAATATTCAGAAAAACTGGGAATTTCTGTCACCAAGGTCCACAGTCAACTAATAAAATAACCCTGGATACTATTTAAAAACAAACCATGCTGAGTATCTGAAGGGAATTTGTGAGCCGAGAGGGTCAGCTGCTAAAAGAACAACAATAACAACAAAAACCTTTCCACTGATTAACACAAACAAGCCTCCTGCATATCATGGGTATGCCTGGTTTATTTCACTACATATATCGAGGTAGATAACTGCTGACACATGTGTTGAATGGCAGCGCAGCACACCATTTTGTTTGTTGGTCATATAAGACCGATGCTCTGCCCTAGCAACCAAAGGAAACCTCAAGTCAGTGGCAGCACTACTGGGACCAGCGCTATAGGAGAAGGCAATAGATCTGACTTATGTCTGCCATCACTTCCCAGACCAGAACAGTCACCAGCCAGGCCCAAAGTCAACTTCTGAAGTGTTGGCACTTTGACTTGTTCCCACTGTGCCCAGCCAAGAACACAACTTGTCCCTCAACCCATTCTCACTTTTGTCCACAGGCAGATGTTGGTCACTGGCATCCAAAAGTTGACTACCCTAACATTTGCCTATACAGCCCCTGGGTGTGGATCACATCTAAAGTGGGAAGTCCTTCTTTATATTACAAGTATTTAATTCATGGGATTTGTGGCTATTCGTTGCTGAGGGCTAGTTGCTTTAAATACGATGAGATCAATTATGAAGGGGAGACCTAATGAAGGGCAACAGCCATACAAGAGAACTGGCGCCCCCACAATCAGAAGCAGTATACCTCTAAGTACCAGGTTCTGGTATCCGTCCACAAAACAAAATAGTTATCTTTGTGCTCTACTTATCAATTTCCCAGGTTCATCTAAGATGGACCACTCTTGGAAAGAAGATGCAGAGCTAGCAGAGCTACTCTTGTGTTCTCATGAGAAGCACACCGTCTACAGATGCAGAAGCAAGAACATATCACAATGAAACAAATTACCGACTATTACACGGCCCATCCTTCACTAATTAGCTTCTGAGGGCAAGGTTTTATTGGGCAACAATCTTTCAATAGGCAAAGCATGGCACTGGTTTAATACAAGAACTTTATTCTAGCCCCAGGGAAAGGAAAGACGAAAGGATCAAGGAAACAAATGGAAAACAAACACACAAAGCTGCCAAGTTTAAAAACACCAAGAGGAGGAAGCCACAAAGGAACTGGATTCGATTTCAGAGGGTTTTTTTAAAGAAAAGAAGAAGAGAGAGAGAGAACCATGATCTTTCTTGTAAATTAATTCCACACTTAATTTTTGGAATTCTTTCTTATTTATCCAAACTTCAGCCAAAACGAAGTCAGATGAAATGTTATAGGAAACTGGCAACCCAGGATACGGTGGTAAACTAGTTGACTTTCACAGTTTCCTTTCATATGCAGATTAAGCTCTGCCTTCCCTTTTGTCATTGCTTACCAAGATCTAAGCTTCCTTCCTAAGGCATCATCTTTTATTAATCAGCTTATCCACAGCAGAGTCCAAAGAGACTGGAAATGGCTTCAGACAGATGTTGATAAATGTCTTAAGTTTCTTCTAAGTTAAATCAAGGCCAGCTTCAAACATATTTGGGTCCTCTGTGTACCGTTGTCACACATTGAGACATCGTCCTGTTTACACTGAGCAGCTTAATTTTTTTTAAGGCTGTTAACATCTTGAATTTGGAATGGCGCAGTCTGATGTGTACATTTGAATCATTAGAGTTAATTTTAAATGGAAATATTCTATACAGAAATCCTTTGCAACACAGGTATTGTAATTGTTAAAACCTCATGGAAGTGATATTTCTTTCCATCCTGCTAGCAGTCTTCTCAGCTCCTTGATTTTAGTAACCCATCCTTCAATTTCTTCATGCCACAGCCAGTTGGTAGTCAGAGCTGGGGTCATATGTATAAGACAAATAAAATGGGTAGAAATTTGATATAATCCGAGGAGAAGGACTGTCTTTTTATAATCTTTTCCATTTTCCAAAATCTTCAATGCCTGCCATTTTGTCAGTAAAAGGTCTGCTAAGAATGACTATTGTATAAATTTACTCTTAGCCAGTCAAAGACCTCCTTTTTTTAGGAAAGCAGAAGAGTGTTGTTGGGAGGGGATACATTCTTCACAAGACCATTTTTTCATTCTGCTGCCTAGATGATCTGGATGGGAATTTCTTTTTCTCTGTGTGTCAAGATCACCTCTGAAATGAGATAGGAAATTGGTAGTAACTGTTGGTTCATATACAACAAAAAAGAGCTTATGGCCCTTAAAAGCTAACAGATGTATTATGGTATCAACTTTCATGGCATACAGCCCACTTCATCATTCTTTTGTTGAATAAGGGCAACTTTCAAAATTTCAAAAGGAAGTTTCAGAATTACAAGTGATGAGGATACCCTTTGCTTGGGTCTCATGCAGGACAATGGTTAGCTCCCCCCCACACACTCATGGTCAAACAATGCATGATGGCCTGAAGTCCTTGCAGCTTAACTGCAATAGGCAGCCATGGAAGAGGGAAAGGGTTGTCCTGACCAGGGAAACACCTGGAGATTAGGAAATGTATCCTTTCAGAGGGAAGATTTGAGGAGGGATTTCACCTAAAATCTATGATATACCATAGAGTTTGCCCTCCAGAGCAACCATTTTCTCCATGAGAACTGATCACTGTGGTTTGGAGATCAGCTGGAATTCTTCCCAGGGAACTCGGAATCCTTCTTGGAGACTGGCAGTCCTAAGCAGGGCATGTGAAGTGGTTCAGAGTAGGGAACAGAATTTTACCTCTTCACTCTATTCTGTTCCCATATTTAAATATGGCTCCTTCTTCCCTATGCCTTTAATCCAGTAGGAGAAAATAATCAAGAGTTCTATGATATAACTCTAAAGTCAACAGGATAAGAAGGATATGAGTCTAGCCTGAATGTATTTAGAAGGAGGTCTCTGTTTAGGATTGCACAGTTTATTCTTTCAAGAGCCACAAGATTCTTTATATTATTTTCACTGTCATAGTATGATTGACTTACTTACCTTTAAATGCCCTTACATTATGCCCTCTAATATGTAGAACAACTTAGAGTGGATTCAGGATTAGAGTGGATTCAGAATTCAGTAGACAAGGGGGAGGAGAGAACTTTCAATGTGACAAAGGAAGATTCATAATAAGGTTCAAAGGCCTGCTATTGGATATACTGAGATTAAACTGCAACCGCGCAGTCTATTTTAGGTGCATTCACCAGTACTGCTATTTCATATCTCATGATCACTAGACATACAGGTGTTCCTAAAGAATAAACACATATGAACTAAGACAGCTCCGGGCCAGTGGTTGATTTTTTCTACTTACATGGTGCTTTTAGGGTTCATATAAACATTTTTTTCACTTTGAAGTGGCTTTTGGTAGCTACTGCTTGGTGAAGATCTCTAAGCATTATATCTTGTGCTCAGTGTATACTGAAATCACAAAACCACTCAACTGAGCAAAATGTCAGTAGTTGCATTTACTATTCACTGCTTATTTTCAGATATGTGACCGAATATACTTTTGAAAAAGTAACAAACATACATGCAGGAAAGAGGCCAGAAACTTACTCAGCATTTACCTCTTTGTAACGTATGGACTATTGGATGTAAATATGCCCTATTCCTTCAGTGAACAAGCTGAAAAGAACTGTGCTAGTTCACTGTTGAGGTATTTATAAAATAAACTAGGGGCAAAACCCATTGCATTCAGGAATGCTATGGGCACTAGATTGGAGGGTGGGGTGGAAGAATTCTGTGGATGGCCTCTCCCTCCCCCAGGACCTGGACAGGCTGCAGGCTGGAGGGCCGGGGCAGGAAACTCACTGCTAGGGGCAGGTCTTATGCAGCAGGGATCTGCAGCCTCCGAGCATTGGAGGGGATGGTCAGGGGTGGGGGATGGAAGGCGATTGGCTGTCTGCTGGACAGAAAGGCAAGCCAATTGGAGGAAGAGGCACTCAGGGGCAGGACAGGGTTGGGTGGCACAAGCCATGAGACCAGCTCCTCCTCCAACCCCTTGCCATAAATATTAAGTGGAACAGATATGAATATGAATATGAATATGAAAAAAATGAATATATTTTTATCTCAAAAGAATTTCAGCCAAAATAAATATGAAAACATGTAACACAACAAAATCACTTTAAAAAAAAAGCTCAAGAAAACACAAATCAAAATTTTCTTTTCAGAGGTCAACTGAATATCAGACTTCAGTCTTAAAAACCTTAAGTAACCAGAATGTTCAACTATATAACAAATGTTGTTCTTCCCCTATTCTCTCTCATGAATATCTCAGCAGCTCATATGTGAAAATTATCTCAGGCTGTTGTTGCCTACATGTATATTTATGAGAGGAGGCAGGAAAAATGAATGTGGGAGGCCGCCCCAAATTACATGCTCATGCAGCCTATGAAAAACCCAACTTTGCAGTCAAAATGTTCTATTTTTTATTCCTATTTTAAATTATTCTTTACTTTTCCCCTCAAGGTTTTGTATGAATTAATTATTGGGTTTAGGTTTGAAATGACTGAGAGAAAGTTCTAATGCTCACTAATAAACCACCTCTATTAATATTGTCTGTTACCTTGCACCCTCCCTTTGACTACCTGTGCAGATTAGCCAGTCATTCACCTAAGCATACAGGGAACTGACATCTGTTAAGGCTTTTAAATGATAACAGAAACAAGAGGAAAAACCCTGAGTGAACCCTTCAGTCCATGTCCATCTCTATCACTCTACAAATGTACTTTCCATCAAGTATCACAGTTGGTTAAGATGCTTTAAAGTACTATCACTCAAGCAACCAATGACCTGTTTCATACTCAAATCCTTTCTCTGTAAGCTGCTGATCTTTTCATGAGGTGAATTACATTCCTTCAGTTCCCACTAGAATCAGTCTGAGCTGAAGTAAATCTTCCTCCTTTATACTCTGGAGTATATTTAAACCTATCCTTTTCCACTTACATTCTTTTTTATATTGTCTGTTATAACAAAATACATATAATTATGGCAAGAACGTTTTTGTTACAACTGTTTTGATTTCATTTAATGCAATATTCAATGCCATCAGAATATTAAAATGTTTCTTCCAGTCTTAAATTTGACACAACAGAGTTAGACACTACATAATGCAAATGCAGAGATATTTTTGTCAACTCCCTCTCCCCACTGTACCCCTCTGAAAAGAAGTCACACCTGTGAGTCAGGTGACCTTTGGATAGGACAGTGTGGGCTAGACACAATTCCAAGGCAACTGGGAAATGTACCCATTAATCAGGAAATATATCCAGCCCCACTGTAAAATCCTCCTTCTCTCACACAGTATATATTAATGTTAGCAGCTACATACATAGACTTCAGTGCTCCTTATTTTCTCACTTACCTCAGTGGTCACAAACTTTAGAGCATAAAGTCTATGTATGCTAGAGTCATTGAAAACTGCAAATAAATCTGGAGAGTGTTGCCAGTTTCCCCTCTCTGATGACTTTCAAATAATTATTGTAATCATATTCCATACAATAATAAGAGTTTTTAAATAAATCAATAGATTTGTTAAATAATTTCTTTTTATTGCGATCAACACTTTAATAAGCAAATGAAAATGATTAAAGAGTTTGATACTGAGAAAGAAGAAACATTCACCAGATGTTTGGAAGCAGTGACAGTTTGGGTCATGCAGAGGTGTTGGAAACTCAGCCCCTCCAAGATGGAGATCCTGTGGCTGGGTAGGAAAGGACCAGGCAAGGAAGTGCAACTGCCTTTCCTAGATGATGTACAACTGACAGCTGTTCAATCAGCTAGAATTTGAGCATGACCTTCAACGCTGTCTTGTCAATGGAGATGCATGTCACTAAAGTAGTTCAATTGGCCTTTTATCATCTTTGCCAGGTAAAGCTACTTGCACCCTACCTGCCCCCAGAACACCTAGCAGCAATGATCCATACAATGGTTAGGTCCAGGTTGGATTTCTGAAAAGCGTTCTATGCAGGCCTTTCCCTGATGCTGATCTGAAAACTGCAACTGGTCCATAATGCAGTGGCATGAGTCCTCACATGAGCATTGTGGGAGGCACACATCCAGCTGGCCTTAGGCAACTGCACTGGCTTCCAGTTGGATTCCAGATCTGCTTCAAGGTGCTTGTGCTAACCTTTAAGGCCATATGTGATCTGGGCCCAATGTATCTGAGGGACTACTTGACTGACAAGATCACCTAAACTAATAAACTGATGATCCCTGTCCCAAAAGAAGAATGTCTGATCTCAACCAGGGGCAGGGCATCTTCAGTCCTGGCCCTTCTTGGTGGAATGAGCTCCTGGAAGAACTGACGGCCCTGACAAAACTGAATCAGTTCCACAGGGCCTACAAGATGGAGCTCTTCTACCAAGCATTTGGTTGGGGCCAATGAACACCATGATGATGCTGGATAAAACATCAATGGAACTCCCTCTAAATGATAACCCTCCTCCTGAACCCCAAACACAGCAGTATGGATCTTTATCTGGCTTATCAACCGGTACAACTGGTTTTGATATTTTATTGTTTAAATATTTTGATGTTAATATATAGTTTACGCATGATAAATTGTGTATTATCGTTATATAGTATGTGATTTTAGAATGTTGGAAACCAGCTTGCTGGGATGAGCGATATATAAATCTGAAATTAAGTTAAATGAAAAAGCCAATAAAAGAAGAAAGTGGCCAGGGCTGGGAGGGGCACGGACAGTCAACCAGGCCATAAACTATTATCTATTATTCAAAATTATCAATTTATATTAAAATTGCTTTTTTGAATTTAAATTGAAATCATGTCAATTATTTCAAAAGAAAGCATCTGATGCAGCTTGCATGCACATTCACTTCTTCCACCAGGCATTTGTCTGATGCCAGGTGGTGGTCTGGGGGTTTAAGATTGGGTTCCCCCCTCCCCTTAGGTTTCCGGGTCAGTATTAGACTATCCCCAAACCACAATTCCCTGCTGAGATCATCCTCAATCGCTGACATCTGCCCAATACTTAGACCGGCCCAGTGGTCTCGCTGTGTGGGGCCCATTTTTTAAATTATTACCACCATCCTCTGAATAGTAGAGCTCTAGAGTTACATTTTAATGGGAAGGATTGTTTTAAGTTGTCGATTACTATGTTTATGTATTGGATATGTATTTTACATCAGTGGTCCCCAACCTTTTTATCACCAGGGACTGGTCAACGCTTGACAATTTTCCTGAGGCCCAGGGGGGCTAGTCTTTTGCCAAGGGACATCACCCCCGCCTGAGCCCCTGCTCCACTTGCTATCCTGCTGGCACCCCTGACTTCCCGCCGCCCACTGGGGAGCGCTGCCAGCCATACTGAGGGGGAGCCCCAGCCATGACGGCTGCCAGAGAGCAACAAAGATGAGCTGGCGGCAGAGTGGCAGGGCAGCCCCTGAGGCAGCAGCCGGGGAGGAGGACAAGGAGGAGCTGCGGCCCAGTGCCGACTGATCCATGGACCAGTACCAGTCACCAGACCGGGGGTTGGGGACCACTGTTTTACATGATTGTAAAGTGCTGCAATCCAGTTCACTGAGAGTGATGGTTATATGAATCCAAAAGTAAATAAATAAAATAAATAAATTGAAGGCACTACTCTAAATTAATAATATTACTGGCTAATTATATCTTTCTTCCCCAGTGGTCTATTTTTCTGCTCAGGTTATTACAACATCTAGTTCAGATTTTTTAATATGGAAAAGATACATTCAAATCATCTTGTTCCTGGTAATAATCTGGCTTCACTGAAGTATCTGAACTGCTTCCAAGGGCATCTTTATATTGTGTTACAGTAGTTTCGTGTCAGTGTCACAATAACATAGAAAACTGTGGCAAAGCTACCTCTGTCTGGGAAAGGCCACTGCTGGTATATCAGTCTCAACTAATAGAAAACATTTTGTGCTACAGAAGCTATCTGTGTTTTTAGGGTCTCAAATAGCACTTGCAAGTTGTTTAAAAAGAGTCTGCTATCCCATTTAAGGCAAACCTAAAAACTTGGAACCATTTGTCAACATAACTTCCATATTATCTGTTGCTTTTTAATGTTATAATTATATTATTTTATTCCATTTGTTGCCAAACCCAGTCCAATATTTGCTTAGCACTTCTATACTCATGATTAAGATGTCAGTGACCAATTATGCACCGGCAGGGAAGGGCAAGCCAGCACCTGCATGACAGCAGGACTAAACCTCCCTTATGCATAATGCTGGCACTGTCCGGGCCCCTCCCAGCCCTGGCCCACTTTAGGGCCTCTAATGGTCTGTGGCAAGGGAATACATTTCCTTTCTTGCCACAGCAGCCATCAGAGGCCAGGCTGGGCCTCTGCTATGGTCCCCTCCCTACTATGGTGTCCCTACAGGGACATAAAACGTCCCATTCAGCTTTACAGTTCTGTGGAGCTGAATGAGGTTTTTTTACACTCCCCATAATGGTGGGAGAGCAGCATGCCCCTGTCCAACCACCCTGTGGTGGGGCTCCCATGCCTTCCTGCTCCCCCTGCTGCCACCACCACTGAAAGGCATGGTGGACCCTTCACGCCCCAGAGTTATGCCTGCACATGCACAACTCCAGAGGGACAGGTGCGCCAGGGGATTTCTTCCCCCATTTGTACATGGGAAGTGTTGGGGCATGTTGCCGTGCCACTAGGAATCAGTGCTGGTGCACAGCACAGTGCTGGCCACATGCACAATCGGTCAGTGAGAGACAACCGCATGTCATCACCATGTTGATGATATTTTGCTTTAGATTTCCAGACTAGCTCTCCCATCTCTTGAACAGAATGGAGTGAGAAGGAGAATCTTGAGGAACATCAGAGCCATAATGCCAAAACTATAGTCCCTCCAGAATAATATAGACTAGAAGGTAAGCTGTCTGGAGATTATTTCCTGGCCTACAAAGTTGATCCAGTGGTTTGGTTGATGGTACTGAAAAACCACTGAAAGATACAGAGGAATTAACAGGGCTGTTTTACCTTTTCCCTGCTTAGCTTCCAGGATCTGACTAGATCAGGCAATGCAATTCTGACTAGTAATATATTGCAGTTAGTTGATAATATGATATAGTTTACATGCCATCCTTGCATGCTTGTTTTTGTGTGTCCAAAGGAAAATGTATGGAAATATATTCCAAATGAGCAACTTGAGAGTCATTATCACTTCAGGGAAAATGAACTGGTTTATTATGTGAAATAGATGTCACTATAGTTAAATCTATCAACCTCCACCAGAAGATTTGGCACAATATCTGTACGAATAACTTCTTAATAATTACTTTGTTTACTTACAACATCCATTGTCATATTTCTCTGTATGTACAAGCTTTTGAGCCAAAAGAATTTGACATACTGCTTCTTCTGACAGTTGTTTCTTGCTCACATGTCTCCAGGCAATAAATATTTTTCATGACGTTGTAAAAAGTATTTTACAACATGATGAAAGCATTTAATTTTTATCTAGAGGGGAAAATAGCAAAAAAATGTAGCAGTATGACAATAAATCTAATATTTGAAAACCTCACACAGGATTTTGAGGTGACTAGAAAATATCACACGTGCCACATTTAGCTGAATGGTTCAGCTGTGGGTACAGAATTCTCTCGAATTTAACCAGCCTTGAAAGCAAACTTCACAAGGCACAATTATGAAGACAACAGTCAATGGTTAATGTCCTGACCTGGATAGCTCAAACTAGCCAGATCTCAGAAACTAAACAGGGTTGGCCTTAATCAGTATTTGGATGGGAGACCATCAAGTGCCCAGCCCCTCCCCACTTCCCTCCCCCCAGTCGCTGCCACTGAGGACAGCATCCTGGGCTTCCCAGTCCTGGCACAGCACGTGTGTGCATGCTACGCCGGGGCATTGGTGTATGCCGGGGAGTCCCACCCCGTGCATACACGGGGAATGGCAGGGCATCGTGTCCCGCTGCAACAACATGGCAACTGCCCGGCATAGCAGCCGCCGTGCATAATAGACCAATAAGTCACTATAGGAATGACAAAAAAGGGTTGCTAATTAAACTAGTAAAACAAAGCATATATATATTATCATCATTAGCAAGAAGAAGGAAGGAAGGAAGACGCATTGACTGGCAGGGTGGTATAGGGGCCAATCGAGATCTGAGTCAATTTCTTTGGCATTATGAAAGGCCACAGCTTTTTTAAGCAACATAAACTGAGGGTTGGCTGTCTGGCTGCTAAAATGGGTACAAGGGGTGCCCTGGGTCCCCTCCCTCCCAGCTGGGAAGATGGGTCCTTTGCCCCAGAGAGGAGGCTGGTTAAATGGTTTCCCGGGCATCCACCTCATCCAACCATCCCTTCCTACTAGCTTCAAGCCCCTGGCCTTCCCAGCCGGGTAAGACCATGCTTAGTGTTAGCCAGTCTCTTATTGAGACCCCCACCACCAGGGTCCCAGTACACAAACTGGTCCCTAACCAAAAAACTCAACCTCAAGCCCATTTATTCCGCAGCTGTGACAAACAATCATAACCGAACCAAAACCATAGTGCAATGGATGGGTGGGTGGGACGCTGTCTCAGCGGCTTGCGGCAGCAGAAATGCTGGGGTCCAACATGCAGCACCTTAAATAGGCGCCCTGGAGTTTACCCCTTACACTGCTGCCCGTGCACACCTCCTGGCACACCCGCACTCATGTAGGCAGTATGTGGCCACGTCTCTCCTGGCCCCACCCACCCACAGCGTCAACTGTGGCCTGCTATTGACTCATGATCGCTCTTACTAGCTGCACAGCAGCAGGCATTCAAAATCCCAAATTCAGAAGACCATGATGACGACAAATGTCATCTTTGCAAGACAAGGGATTAAAGTCTGTTCATAGTCTGTGCCTACAGATATGTTGTACTGGAAACTTTGGAAGAATTATGGCTTACCATCACGCATAAATTCACTGGAGCACAAACCATACACGATCATGGGGAGAAGGATGAAACATGGATTATTTAGGACACCTGGAAGCATAATGCCCCTGAAATTGACTGGGGAAGGGAGGGACTCCAATGGGGTATGTCATAAAGTCCACCTTCTAAAGTGGCCAATTTCTCTAGGCTGATCTCTGCAATCCCAGATCTGTAGCTACCATCTGGAGATTGGCAATCTTAGATATCAATCAAACATTCAGCTGTACTGAAATTGAATGTGGTATAAAATGACTCAGTGCATATATAAAGAAAAATCAAGTGGACACTGTACATGGATAGTATGTGTATTTATTAACTTGTGAACAGGACCATGTATGCAATAGGGTCTTGTAAAATCATCACAAGAAATTTGTGGTATAGATGTGTACATGAGGGAAATTGGAAACTGAGGAAGTCATGTCTATTTAAAAATATGATTAGGAGGAGTCACGGCTGTTTTTGCTGCTTTTTTTATGTGTACAGTGCATTTGCTGAATTTACCACCTGTGCCCTCCTGTCCAATTTACCTACATAGCACAAGCATTCTGAACAGAATTTCTATGTGGAAGAGATGGGGGGGAGTAGTTTTAATATGGAGGGACTTTCAGTCATGTGATCCCTTGACTTGCAGCCTGAACTTGTACAGTCCAGTTTACACTTGCCAACTCAAAGACGACTAGGGCATATTCAAATGTGTAGCTGTGTTGGTCTGAAGTAGCACAATAAAATCAGAGTCCAGTAGCACCTTTAAGACCAAAAAAGATTTATTTAAGACGAGAGCTTTCGAGTGCAAGCACTCTTCGTCAGACTATGAACTCCCTGCACGCCTCTCCTCCGCACCTATTAGGCATCCCAACACTATGTCTAGGTCATAGTAAGAGTGAAAATTCTGCCCTGAAATCTCCCATTGTAGTGTTGATCAAAAATGATAAGGAAAAACAGAAAAGGCAGCATTTTTAAAAAGTATCGTACAAGTGAGCACTTAGCAAAGCAGAAAACCAGATGTCTCAAGTTTTAAATCAAATGCATCTGTTTCACACAAAACGTCTTTACACACACACCCAACAGGAGTGTATTGCCTGTCCTGTTGCCTAGCCAAGATTTTGGGGGGGCCTCTGTCCTCTGCCAAGCAGCTCATTGTCAAGGTAGTGCTTAAACAGAGAGACAGGGGTGGGCTGGCAGTTCAAAACATCCATAAGCCATGGCCTTTTCTAGGATAGCTGCATTGATCCCCCTTCCCATTGCCCTAGAAGCTGGAGTGCAATCAGTTGTATCTCGATGAAAAGAAACAATTAGATTGGAGAGAAGCCATGCCAGCTTCTAGTATGATTCTTTGCAGATTGTTTCTCAACACACCAATCCTTCAGTCTCTTATTCCACTACTAAGAAGATAGAAAGGGGTCTAATAAGATAGTTTAAGATAGTAAAATGTATGCCATGTGCTCCAATGGCAACATATCTAGTTCAAGTAAAATCTATCAATAATAGCACAGAGAACTTGTGCTGCATTCCTATTTTATTTGAGGTGAGAAATTACCTCAGCTCCTTTCAGAAGTCATTAAACAAATACTGTAGTCCCCCCCCTCCCCCTCAGGTCACACATGTATGTATATCCGTTTACCCGTGATTAGCCTGAATTTTCTGCTGCTGAATGTGTGAACTTCTTTGAAAACATTTTGAGCTGATATTTAGTGTTCTATATGTGATGAGATTGATGGTTTTCATATGCATTATTTGAGGCTCCTTGTGTGACCATATCTATCTATATATAATAATTTTGTGTAAGTTTTGAACATACATGTTTCTCACTTGTTAGCATTTAATACCTTTTTCTGCAGCAGAGACAGAGAGACCAAGGTCTCCTTTGGTCAGCCTGTCTGATCTAACTGTCCTTCCTTCCTGGACCCCACCACAGCTGTCCATGCTGCAAAGGAGGGAGAAAGGCTGAGGCTCCTTCTTGGTCCCCTCCTGAATTGGCCTACTGTCACCTGGTCCTTTCCAAAGTGTCATTTTAGGAAAGGGAAGGAGTCCCTTCTTTGGGTCTGCTTTTACAAATTTGCATTTTTATCTTCCTTGAGTTTTTAATTCCAAAAGAGGAAGATAGCATACTTGTAACAAATGACTAACATTCTGTTGTTCTGAATTCCCAGTCCATGCTAAGTACCATTTCCAAAATAAGTACCACAATTAATCAGAATCTCTATTAGAATCTCCTTTGGATATATAACAATGTGGGATGTTTCTGTGTACAAAGAGCGGCCCAGAATCTCCCGCCATTGACAAAGCCAGGGAGTTGGTGAAAAAGACGCAGCGAGGCAGGGCCCACATGCTGAAAGGCAGCATGCATCTAGATGCTCGGAGGGAGGGGGCGGAGAATGCTGGCTACTTATAAGCGGTCGTGTGCTCAGCCTGGCCTCTTTTGCTGGGCAATGGAAGGAGACACTACCCACCCTCTCGCTCCTTGGTTATGGCTGAGGATGGGCTAGCATTTTTGTCAAAGGGCACAGCGGTTTGTGTTTGGTCTGATGTCAGTTAATTAAGTTAATTTGACACACCTTGCAGGTTGGCAGGGGACAGAGCCTGTTTGGAGGGGAGTCCATCTTGCATAAGGTGACCAGATTGTCCCACTTTTGGAGGGACATCTGGGGGCACCTGGCAAATTGTACTTATGTTGAATTAAAAATATATATTACAATACTATTTTTGCATTCTATGCATTCTATGAACATTTTTGTTGCTCCATATAGACCAAATTTTTAATCAAGGACCCCCCCCCTCCGGTCAATGGTCCCGCTTTACCAATGTTAAAATCTGGTCACCTTAATCTTGCATGGCCAACTCCTCAAAATAAGGAACCTCTTTAAAGAGGTCACGACCTGCAAGCAGGGCCGATCTGGCTGGGAAGGCTAGGGGGCTCGCAGGGCCAGGTGGCCTAGGATGGAACCAGAGGTGGTGTGCCTCCTCTGGCATCCCAGGTGGGCACTTCCCTGGTTAGAGGCTACAGCTGCAAGGGGGGACCCGAGTTCCCGGCTGGGAACCGGTGCAGGATCCGGGGGAGTCGCTGTAGTGGGAAATAGTAGGCAGATGGCTATGGAGTAGCTCTTAACCCCCTGCCAAGGCAACATACCCCATGCTGGTTATTAAAGATCTATGGCCTGTTATGACAAGAACTGTTGTCCATGTCCTATTAAGCAGAGAGCTGCCCCCATGCAAGTCAATGCAGTTTTCCTTTTATTTGGACAATATTGTGATTTAAAAAAAAATCAAAACCAAGGGGCCTTTCAGAGATTTTTCTTGAGTCTTCAGAGAGCTTTTGAGTAAATATTTGACCAAATGTTTCTGCTACCTTCATACACACTTAAAGGAAAGTAATGTCAGTAGGTCTCTAGCTTTCCCCAGCTTGCCAAGGGACAATCCTAGCTAGGAAAAGCCTGTCTTTCTTCTTTTTTTCCTTTTTCCTTTTTCTACATTCCTTTGCTGGTCTCTTCTTTTTTGCATCTGGCAGACCTTGTCCCACTCTATGCAAAATCTCTTATTGACTTCCAGGTTAACACTCTCTAAGCAGTCTCAAAGGCTAGTCTGCAATGGAATAGTTAGATTTGAGCTCAGGAGCACCTTAGACTCTAGCTAGGCTTTCAGGGTGTAAGGATTTGAGAGTCAAAGCCCTAAGGCGCCACTGGACTCAAATCTCTCTAAAAGTTTTTTCAGATAATAGATATTCCAATTGGGGTTGTTTGAGGACACATGTCATCCATCTCTGAGTGGATTGCTGTAGAGACTTGACTGATTAGGATGAATTTCTGTTGTCCACCAGGGCCAAAACAAAAGGAAAAATAATAACCTTAAACCTCTCACCAGAGCCCATACCTGGGATTTCATTAGTATCCCAGCTGGTTGCAGGCCATGCCAAGTGATCCCTTTGGCCAGCAGACTGAAGCTTCGTTGAAGCAGACAGTAAGACCAGTGTTGAATTTAATTCCTTCTGCTGGTTTTAATACAGGATTTTTTTTTTGCTTGCTTTTTGTTCTGTGATTGCTGGACTCCTGTTCTAATGATTATTATTACTGTATTTTTATATTTTAATATAACAGAATTCACAGTAATGTAAACCTCTTTGATGGTTCTTTTTGCATCCATAAGCAGGCTATATATATACTAAGGGCAGGGCCCCATTTCATAAGAGATGTACCAAAGTCTTAAGAAGCCGGGCTTCTATGCAAAATACCCTCTGAGGTCCCTTCTTCAGTGCTCCCTGTTACCAGTATGTATTAGTCAGTGTTGTTGTTTTTAAAAATTCCCATTGCCTCCAAGTTAAACAAAAATAATGGAGGAGAATCTTTGGGATCTTTTCTTATTTTGCATCTGATTGGTAGCATACCTTTAAACTGCTGTAAGTAATAAAAATATATATTTGTGCAAGATGGCTATAAGAAACGCCAAAGTTTCACCTAATAAAATTTTGGTATGCCTCAATTTTCAAAGTAAATTTGATTTATTGGAGCCACCAGCCATATGATGACAGCCGTGTGTTTTTTATATGAGTCATGTCCCCAAGGGCTCCCGAATATGCCAAATAGTGTACCTTGGACTGGATCCAGTGTCCGCAAACAGGTTTTCATTAGACTTTGATGCCAGTTGCTTTTGGGAGCAGAGAGGCTGCTGAAAACCAGCTTAGCTTTGGGATCGTTTCTTGCTTTCTGAAAGAAAGAAAAAAGGAATAACAAAGATCTTTTTTAGAGAAGCTTTACGCCTCCACATTGTAGGTGTAGGACAATATTTTAGGGAACAGTAATCTGTTATTGCAGGTGGTCATGCTTCAAGCACTTCCGTATTTTGAGAATAGATCAGACAAAGTGCAATGGCTCTTATTGAAAAATTGCCGAATTTGTAAATGAGAAACACATTGGTCTGTGGCTAAGATTAAGTTAGCATGTATTACAGTCACTGGGACTTCTCTGAATCACTAAGGGGAATATAATTACCTACGTTATTCCACATGTCATGGGGCTGAGGGGACATAATCACATTAAAGAAAGCTTTATCGCAATATCCTACCAAGCTCTTCCCCCCCAGCCTTCATTTCAGTGAAGGCTCCACATACACTTTGACTGGGAAACTTATGACAGCCTAACAGACAACATGCATTTTTTTTTCTCCCTATGACCCTGAACTCCACATTATTTCTGTACTTAATTCATATGTTATCACAGTGGCATGGGAAATGCTTCATACAGGACTATTTCCATTTGTATCTTTTTAAAAAATAATTTTAATTTTAAAATTTAAACATACATACCAAAATCAATACATTCATATCAAAAGGAGAAACAACCAACACCAAAGGTCCAAGAAAAATGCCCCCCAAAGCCCTTTCTGTAAATGCAACAAGTCCCCGCTCCATCAAAATGTACATGCAATAAGCAGTTTAAAAAGGATAATAACAGCAATAATAATAATAATCAACCCTCCATGATGATGACCTCTCAACAGCCCACACATTATTTATGACCTCCCTCCTTCTACATCAACCCATTCTGGAACTTCATCAAGATCTATCTTCTCAAAAGTGCCTGGTTCCACGTTTCATCTAACTATCCCATATCTTTATTGCTCTGATTATATGTTAAATAGATTAATAAGAAAGACTCCGTGATTATTAAACCAAATAACAAAGTCTAGAAGCTTCTTTTCTTTCCAGTATGTGGCAAAATTAAGTCTTGCTAATGTTAGCATATGAAGTACAATAGAGAGTTGCTCTGGAAAATAATGCAACAATATGTTTTTTGGGTTCAATGGTATCTTTATTTTAATACTATTTGATATAATTTGAACCACTTTGTCTAATTATAAAAGGCCTCTAGGACATTCCCACCACATGTGGAAGAAGTCAGCTCTTTCTTTGTCACAGTCTGAGCACCTGCTTTCTTTCTCCTTTTATCTATACATTTGTTGTAATCTATTGGGTGAAAGATGCCACATATACATCATGAAGTTCCATTTTTGTTCATTTAGGACATTCCCTAATTTTTAATTCCATCTAATCTGAAAGTTATTTGAATTCTTCAAACTATTTTACAGAAGGACAGAGTAAATATTACTTGTAGAGATTTTATGTGATATTGGTGTTGTTTCAAATGCATTGAGAGGTCTTATCAGAAGCTGCTCCTTTTTAATTCAGGATCTTATATGATTTTTAATCTGATAGTATCTAAAAAGGGATATCTGACTTTTGTTTTCTTCTGTTCCCACATTTTTATCCAAGATTTATATTTATCATGATCTTCTATATAAGCCAAGATTGGTTACCAACTTTTCCTATAGTCATATCCAGAATTGTCATATATATAATTTGATCCCAGGTCTGTAAGATGTTATTTATTATCATATTATCTTGATTGCAATTTTTTTCCTAACTTTATTTTTCATCCATAGCCATTTATCTAAAGGGAATTGCACAAACTCCTGTTCTCATATATCATGTTAAATCAGCACTTGGGTTGATCCATGTTTTTAACCAAATTGCTAATTGATAATACACTTGGAAATTTGGGTGGCTCAACCCTCCTTTTTTATGTCATATAAATTCTCAACGTTTATTCTTGCCCATTTATTTTGCCATACAGATGTACTGCTTATTTGTTGCCAATCATTATTTTTCTCAGGATTTCAATATATAAATTGTTAAACACAAAATTTAACTTACATTTTTATCAAATTAATTTAAATAGTGATAATTCTAATTTTTGTCAACTTTTAATTTGGCTTTTTTATCTCTATAGTAATTGGACTACAATTTAGTAATTGGACTACAATTTAGTTCTTTGATTTAAATCAAAGATCTAAATATTTAATTTCTTTAATTTCTTTCATATTTTCTAAACCATTAATTTGGTTCTCTTTAGAGTCTATATAGGATTCTAGTTTTTCAGATTTCTCAATATTTAGTTTATATCCTGAAATTAAACTGAAATCACTAATTTCCTTTATCAGTGCATTGCCTGAATCTTCCAACTTGGATAGAAAAATAATTATATCATCAGCATAAAAGCTTACTTTATATTCATTTCCTTTACGATTAATTCATTTTATTGCTTTACTGTCCCTTATCGCAACTGCCAATGGTTCTAGTGTTAGAGCAAATAATAATGGTGAAAGTGGGCAGTCTTGTCTAACAACACTTAAAATGTTCAGACAAGGGGAGATCTAATTAATTTTTATCCTTCCTTGGCAATTTCTATATATTATTCCAATCCATTTTTAGAAGTTTTGACTAAAACAAATGCAGAAATGGTTTCTTTTTAAATATGCTCCACTCTATCAAAGGCTTTCTCCACATCCAAAACCAAAAAGGCAGATTTTAATTTATTTTTAAATCAAATTAAACACATTTGCAAATTTTCTTCTATTAGCAAACAAATGTTTTTGAGAAATAAATCCATTCTGATCAGTTGATACATATTTCTCTATTTCCATATTCCTTGGAGAAAGTGTATTCCTTGGAGAAACAACCATGTAAAAGCAGAAAATGGTATTGGGGGGAGAGAGAGAGAGAGAGAAGTTATGCATGGCAGCGGCCACGCCAAACCACTGACAGTTCCATAAAGTGGGGAATCATGCCCCACTGCTTCCCATGTACACACAGGGTACACTCCTGGTGCACATGGTCCACCACAGAATTTTACACATGCACAACTCTGGGACAGACAGGCTTACCATGCTGCAGCACAGTGGGGGAGCAGAGGGAGCAGTGGGGGAGCAGAGGGTGTCCCTACATGAGGGTGAGATCGTGTAGCAATACTATCCCACCATCTCCTTTAACAAATAGGGTTAACAAATGCCCTATTAGACTCCACAACACTCCAGAGCTGAATGGAGTGACACCGTAGGCAGGAGAGAAGCTGGGCCTACACATCCCAGCTCTTCCCTATAAGCACAGGCTTGGCCTGGCCTGAATGCTGATGGCGCCTGCATTAAGAAAGAGAAATCTAAAAAATCAGCATTCCCTTAACATGGGGAATCAGAGATCCTAATGCAGGCCAGGGCTTGGAGGGGCCCGAGCTGACAGTGATGTCATGCATCTGTAGGGATTTGTCCTGCTAATGTTTGAGTGCTGGCCCAGCACACCCTTCCCATGAATAATCAGTCAGAGAGAGAGGAGCAAAAAGGAAATGCCATTTTCTCAGTCTTCCACAGAGACATTACCAAAGCTATTTGGGGTTGGACGGTGAGGATGCAGGTCTCACACTATTGTGCTAATATTTCCCTATTTAGCTCCCTATTTAGTTGACTGAATGATGGGTTCAGAAGTATGTATGTTCTTCCACATGCACAATGGGTGTGCAAATGTTTTGCAGAAGCATTAAAAGGACTATAGACCATTTGACATGTATATTATGAGCAGAAGTTATCACTCAGCTCTGAATAAAGTAACCTTCTGCCTTTTAACCTCCAGGAGTGTAATCAAGATGTGCCATTCACCTGAGGTCCTTTCTCACTAACTCTAGCCTTAGATATTATGAGCACAAAGGCAGATAATGCCTATTGGTGGTATGCTTAAGTATGCTTCCACATTAGTCACACCACCACAGCCTCTTTGACTTTCCCACCCACTTATCCCAGTTGACACCACTGAGTTAATAGAACTAGCAGAGAGTTATCATAGCAAAGTCCTTATGGAAATGAACACAGAAAATTTGACATGTGGTGGGGGAGGGGAACAATAACTTATACAAGTAAGGTATAAATCTGGTCATTTGAGTCTTAAAGTTATGAACAAAGAGAAACCTCTGTGCTACATTAGCTCCCTACCTGTATTCTATTCACTGCAGGCCTTGGTGTGTTAACAGGATTAACAAGGTCTGTATAATTTGCATGACAGATGTAGTGCTATAATAGCCAAAGTAATGGAATTCTGCTCCCATGATCTCTTCAGATTCAGACATGAGACCACTAACTGGGTTAACCAGTCTGTTTAAGTATCCAATTTTCATCACAATGAAATATGCTGAATATTTAGATAAAGTGGGTTGTGCTAAGGCAGCTGGCCATTTTTCTTCTTTTCATTGACTACCTTACTTGGCAGACTCAACTCGGCTCCAAACTCTGCCAGTGGCATTCTGCTGGCCTTAATTATCTTCACCTGCACACCATGTACCAAGGGGTACCAAGCTCCACCGCACTCCACTGATGTGCTCCAAGACAATTACCAGGTCAGTAAGATGTTGCTAAGCACCAAGGTCTACTCCTTCCACAAGCCCCAACTTGTTGCAAAGCCAGTAATGGGTTGGTACAGATACTCCCTCCATTCAAGGTGCCTCCAGGTGCTTATTGATTGAGATCAACTGACCTATTCTTTCCAAACCGGGAGATTAGCCTTACTTAAAAACCCTTTGGCCCACCAGCCAGCTATAATATGTTGCAGGCTCAGCCAAATAGATAGCACATAGAAAACACACAGAGATAGAAGCAGATGCTGTTTTATCCATAGAGTTGAAGCATATGTTTATCAGGTTATTCGCTTAAGAAACTCTAAATAAACCAGTCCAAAGTAATCTGGAAATTTTGTATTTAAGGAGGATTTTAAAGGATACAAGCTCATAAGAACATATAAACATACACACAGAAATTAGCTAAGGAAAAGCAGGGTTGAACGGGAATAGGAAATAGTGAATATATAGCTATTGTCACAATCTAAAGAGGTCCACAAATTCAGCAAAATGGCTAGCAGATCACAAAGAGAGTAAAGGAAAGACATACACATAAGTAGGGATGTGTGTATCAAATCTAAATACACTCACACACAGATGGTGCTGGGCACTCTAATGTACTGGGGAAATGTAACCTCAGCTATAGCTGACATGATAGCCCCTAAAACAATGAGTTGAAGAAATAATCTATGTTTGACAAAGAACCCTGAAAGAATGTGATGGGTTTGCCTAGAATGAAAAACAACACCTACGGTAAACTAATGATGAGTTCTCAGGTGGTAGACAATACCTGTGAATGCCCTACTGGTATAGAACTAAAAATGTTAATGGTTCTTTGGGACCCCTTGACTGCAGGACAGGAAACTGTTAAAGTTGGGTAAGATGCGTGTGATTGCTAATTGAGTTGCATGGGTGTAAGGGGAAGGAGAGGTTGGGAACCAGATAAGATTAGAAAGCCTATTATCCCAAATGTATGCATCTCTTTGCAATGGGGAGATAAAGCCATAAAGTCACTCAGCCCCTGCAATCTCCCAGAATCTAACCTAAATATCCAGTTATGTCCTGGAGAGTGAAGTCTGGCTGGCATCCATGTTTACTGTTTTGGAGGCATTCAGGGCATTTTTGCCTTTTGGAGAGGCAACTGACATCTATTCCAGTATTCAATGTTCATTCCATCCAGGCATTGTGCTGGAAATTGATATTTGATGCAGTGTTAAAGAGAGGTATAGCAGAAAAGCCAGCATAATCATTATTTTGTGACAAGTAAAACATTGGTTCAGGCTTCACCGGCACCTTCATAGGCTTAGTTCTGATCTGTCTTTAAAATTATTCCTTCCAATTACTGCTGAATTGGTTTGTCCTTGTGATATACCTGCAAGAAGAGCTCAACAACCTCAGATCATCTCTGGAATGGCTGTAGGAAGATAAGGACTTCTCTCCAGCTTTTGGTTACTAAAGCTCTAGTTGGCCATCATTTAAATTAATATAAAATTTGACTGATTCTTATTAGCAATCCCCATGTGGTAGATGGCCCATAAGCTATATTTTATTGCTTAGGTTGTTGTCTTAACCATTTTGTCTTACACTTTGTTCGGCTTGCCTCAGGGCCTGCCTTTTTGTCTTATCTTAAGGTTTGACCATTTTGTGTTTTTGGACTTTGCTTATGTTTTATGACCTTAGAATGAAAAACCCTATGACTTGTGAGTATTGATAGTTACATTAAATATTTCTATTGTTTTTGTGTGTGCACCTTAAATAATTTATTATTTTATCAATCTTTTTCTAATTTTTGGAAAATATTGTGGGGATATACCCATCCAATGCCTTCATGGTTACAGCTATCCTTCCTTTGATTTGGGAGTTTTTCTTCCCTGGATTGGATTGAGACACTGTTCTTTGCTCCTAGATAGACTTAGGGGTTGCCCCTGGACCCCTTAGCTCTTGGGTTGGATTTAGGGGTGGCAGCAGACTACCAGAGGGAGTTTATAGGTTTTCTATGGTTATTTTGTAACACTTGTGCCCCTGACATAAGGTGCATGAGAGACTAGGGAATCAGTCTTCCCTGGGTGTCCTACAAGAGGTGATTCTGTTTATGCTATCTATAAATTATCCCTCAATATGAAGAGGGGTCCAGCTAGTCCCTCTGTTTTGCTTCATCAAATTGTATGTTGAGGTGAATTAAACGTATCTGCTATACCATCATTAACTAACTTACTCTGGAGAAAGACTAAAAGTGCATTATTTATTTAGTTAGTTATTTATTTAGTTGATTTAATTTATTACTCACCACTCCCAGAGACTGGTTTGTAACAAGTTACAATAATTCTGCATTCTCAATCACATTGTCCCTGTCCAAGGGCAACTCTTGGGTGGTGATTGTTTCTTTAGACCATTCCACTTTTCTTTGGCTTTCTTTGGTGCCATGATCCTACAATATGTGGCAGTGAACCAACAAATTTATGCTCCACCAAAACTGCATTTGTACCACCCATTGCTAGAATACTACCAATCATTCAGCTTCTATGGTGAAGGTTATATTAGAACCAGGATCTCCCAGTTCCCAGTCAGATTATTTATTGATTTATTTGATATTTACACAACCTTCCAAGCTGGCACAGGGCAGTGTATAACATTATAGGTAACATATATAATATACTAAAACAATAATTAACAATTAAAATTTTAGAATCCAGTTAAAATAGATTAAACAGCAACCTAGATGAAAGATCAGCATCAATGTCCCCTGTTGATTGGTGTTCAATCTTCCTGTGTCACACCATTATATGGGGTGGTTTACAAAAGGGGAGGGCTAATAGATGTTAGTCATGTCATTGGCCCCAACCACAAGCCTGGCAGAACTCCTTTTTACATGCCCTGTAGAACTGTGCCAGCTCCAGCATGCTCCGATTCTGTTCTGGAAGCTCATTCTACCAGGTGGAAGCCAGGTTGGAAAATGTCCTTGCCTTGGTTGAGGCCAGACATACCTCCTTGAGGTCAGGGGCCACCAAATGATTGGTGTTCACAGAGCAAAGTGTTTTTTTTTGGGGGGGGGTGTATAGAAAAGCTCTGTCTCAGGTACCCAGACCTTATGGGTGAGAACCAATACCTTAAACTTACTCCAGAATTCAACTGGGAGTCCGTGCAGCTGCCAGATCACAAGGTGAATGTGCACCCTCTGTGGTGTTCCTGTGAAGACCCTGGCAGCTCTGTTCTGGATCTGTCATTCCCTGATGTTACCATGGGTCAAATCTAACCACTATTTTTGTATTTATTTTATTAAAACATTTTAATGCTGCCTTTCCACTCTATCCAGGTCCCCAACTATTAAAAATTCTGAACAATTAAAACATTTAAAAGTATAAAATAATTCCATAAAAACCTGTAATTCATAAAAACACTATGCCACCCCTCAGCTAATCAACTCCAAGCCAAATACAGCAGACTCCAAAATCCAACCTCTGCAGCCAACTCTTATAAAGAAAAAACTGCACCACTGGAGAAGCCAGATACCAGGAGTTTGCAGCTCCTGTGCTGACTAGCCTGCCAAAACAATAATGGCACATGGCTGGCAGGTAAGGTAAAGGGGGGGGGGAGTGATATAACTGCCACTCCAAACAGCCAGGACAACTCCAACCAGACTGGGTAAATAAGTAAAAAGGAAGGACGGGAAGATACACACATACACACACACACACCTGTGCTTTAGACCAGAATCCCTATAAAGGCCAGCACCACTATACGCTTCTTAGTCTTGCTTTTGTTGGCAGTCTGAATATGCAGATAGGATGAAGCACCAGGCTGCTTAAAGAATACAATAGTTTTTATTCAGAAGAGAAAAAAACTACGTATAGAAACTAAAATAGAGACCTACAAGCTAACTAACAGTTGTTTGTAGTCATTCTTCTGTTGTTCAGGAGGCAAGCAGGGAGGAAGTGGGCTCAAAAAGCAGGAAAACTCCTGTTGAACCAATCAGGACATAGGAGGAGATAGTTTGAAAATCATCAGGAAGTTCATATCCTACCTGTGCTAATTACACATATCTTCCAATGCCCCCTGCAGGGCACCCGTTGTATTCTTCTCAGTTATGCACATTACAGATTTTGCATACTCAACTGTTGTATTACCATTGTCATCAGCCTTTCTTTCACTGCTCCTTTTATGCCCTATTCTTGTTTCTTAAAGCCTTCAGCTATTAAACTCTGAATAATTTGTTTTTGACTCCCCGTCTTCAGCTCCTTTGGGAGAAAAGGCTTTTGAAAAAATTTATCTCCAAGTTGTACACATTTGTGGTGCAAAATGCTTCCTACTGTAACAGACTCTGACTTTCAAGAGTACATAATGTTTCTGAAATGTCTTCTGACTTCCATATATTTTTACATCCACCATGCTTTTTGTGACTCTAGCATTTTCCAGAGTGCAGCTGCTTTTTGTGGTTTTGCCAATGTTGTGACTGTTCCAATTACTGCACTGTTAGTGCAATCAGTTCACAGTGGCTTTCCCCATCAGTCTCCTGTCTGCTCAAATTCACATTTCATGATTGTTTTCCAATTTTTTGGCTACCATTTTAGGGATCACTGGAGAGAACTGAATCTGTGCTGAGAAGTGTCTACTTCAGAAGTCTGCAAAATTGACCCTCTTGGATACACTTGAAACTTGAAGGTCTTTAGATTAATGAGAGGAGGATGTTATCTGAAAACGTGGATCATTATTTTTACAAGCAGTGATCCCAGACCTTATATATATTCCCACTGAAAATAACAGTCTTGAACTCTGAAAACCATGGATTAGGACTCTGAACTGGTAATATTCTACCCAGAATCAATCAGTGGTGATAAAAATCCCCTACCCCCACCTCAATCCAAATTTATAGTGAAAATTTTGACACACACTTGGGGCCATTCCGCACGACTTAAATGTAGCAGAAGTCTTACTTTTGGTAAACACTAATTCAACATTCTGCATGACGTCGCACACAATCTGCAACACTCCTGCAACACTCCTGCAACAGGGAGCTGAACATTTCTATGATATGCATGATATTTATTGGCAGAATTGAGAACAATGTAATTATGATTTTTCAGATAGGGGAAGATATGCTACTCCCAGAAGCACTTTTTTCATTGTGTCAGAAGTACCTGACTTCCCCGATATGGGGCAGGCAAAATTGTGAACACCCTTTTCAAGAGAGATAGGAACCATCAAGTCAAGAAATACCACTATGGTTTGTGTCCTCTATCTTGTACTGTCCAAACACCATTTCTAGCTATAACATTTCCCTGTCCTGTTTCTTCTTTATTTCAAATTTCAAATTCCTCAGACATCTCTCTCTTCTTTACTCTTCTGTTCTCTTCATCCCTTTCTAGCCCCCTCTCACCTCCATCTTCTCCACCTGCTTTTCAAGAGCCCCATATAGCTCACAAGTCTCAATTTCTAAAATAAAGTAAATCATCCACACAAAAGTCAATGTCCTTCTTCTTTAATCTCAAATAAATGGATACTGACTGAGGTGACTTTGTGGTGAGGGAAGTACTTTCCCCACATAACAAAGATACTGTTTGCTGTATTCGTATTTCCAAAACAAGGTCTGGAGTCTACCGAATAAATGTGCTATACCAACAGACTCCCTTCTTCATGAGTAACATAAGCTATTTCTGGCATTACATTAAACAGCCACAAACCTCTTGCCTGGCTTTGGCCAAATCCTTTTCTCTCAGCTGAAGGCTCAAAAGATGATGAGAGATCCATGAGTGAATTCTTTCAGTAATTTAAAAATATTTTAAGAATCTATGAAGGGGGCTGAATCAGATCAGGGCCTCATGGGCAAAAGATAGCAGGCTCAACATTTCTCGCTATATAATTTCACTAATCAGAACATACATCTCCATTCACACTGTTGTTAGCCCAAAATGAATGCAGAAAGAATGCAGATTTCTATACTCCTTCCTTTTAGGAAAACTGTGACACTCAGACCTTTTCCACACCAGGAATCCAGCCCGGCACAAGACTTGTCTGATCGTGGGGCTAATTTCCACTTTCAGATGACATTGGCACCAGTCCAGGATGGTACCAGGCCTGGCATGATGCAGGCCCTCATTTGCCCTGTGGCAAAGGAACACGCATTCCCTTGGGACTGCCCCAGAATGGCGCTGACATAATCCAGAAGTGAAAATTAGCCCCACAACTGAACGATTCCTGGTGTGGAAAAGTTCTGACTGCAATAGGCAAAACCACAGGCTGGGAAGAATTAAATCTTTGAATCAGGGTGATCCAGGCCTGAAATTTATGTATTACTTTTAAAGGTTAGAGTAGAACAGCTAGATTTGAGTCCAGTAGCACCTTCCAGCTGAAATTTATGTATAAAACTCACAGCGAGATCCATGGTATATAATTCATCCAGTCCGGCCTTTAGATCCCACTCTTTGTAAAGGAATTTGAAGAAAATCACTGAACGATTGTGTATAAGATTTTCTGCCATAAATGTAGCCTATGCCTGTAACCTATGCTTCTTGTCAGCAAAGTCCCCCAAGCTTAAATAGGTCTTCATTCAAAGGCAGTATGCTTCAAACTGTGCTGACTGGAGTGGTAGGATATAGGGAACAATCTTGCATTGTGAGAGCCTCAGTTTCTAGCCTCAGTTAGGGGTTCAGTTAACAGGAGTTGGGTATAAGACATTCGCAGGGCATTTGAAAAGATAGAACATAAGGCGGAGATTTTAGCAGCACCGCTTGCAGGAGGCATCTGATACACTTGTGTTGTCCTGGCCACATAAACCAATGCCAGAAATGTCAATGAACATGCTTCTGGGTATGTTCCAGATGACCAACAACACCATAGCAAACCTATGCACAGAACAAAAAATTGATATCTCATAAATTCATTTCCTCCTAAGCAATCTTACCCTAAACAATAACTGTTCTGAGATTAGGATTTTTTTAGGAGGGTTTGTTTTTGGAGTTAAGAAAAAATTTAAAACACCTTTTCAGTTTCCAAGGAAATCAAATGGAACAACCTATGTGAAATTCAAAACTCACACAAATGCTCAGCCCTGTGAGCCATATGAAACCTTTACAGCATTTTCCAACAAGTTGGCTCATTTCATGTCCATTTATATCACTGTGTAAATGTGATAAATGATGATGAAATGAGATAATGCTCACAGAAATCATCATGTAAGCTTCCAAATTTCCACTGGATTTGATTCAGATCTTCCACATTTGTAATGCTTAGTGAAGCTTTGGCTTCACTAGTCATCAGGCAGTCTCAGTCCCCAAAGTATCTGTTGTTTTCAATAGAACATTAGAGCTGAAAGCCTTCTGGTGAACCTCATAAACAAGAATGTCAAAAGGCTCTTTGGAAAACATTGAACAGGCATGAATACTGCAGGCCAAATTATGCTTGACTTATGACCATGCTGTTCCATAGGAATTGCTGGGATTGTAATAAGGTCAGAGAAGATTCAGGCCTGGGGTCTAGAATATAATAGCCTTGACTTGACCCAAGAAATCCAAATAACCTTTAAAAATTTACCTTATCCTATAGAGCTCAGACTTGTACAGAGTGCCAGGTCCTGCCCCTCTCCCCGAAGATTATCAGACCAGAGCAACTAAAAGAAAAATGGGGAGAATATTTAAGAGCACAGAAGCAGAATATGGAACATTGGCACCTCAGTCATAAGAGTAGCTACTTAGAAGTACAAACGCATTTCAATGCAAGCGACTTTAAATCAACAACATGTCTCCATGACAAAGACAGCTTTTAAATCTGTTCACCTGTTAGTGCTTTCCACAGAAGTATATAAATCTATTTTTTATTCCTCCAATTCCTGCTAAGACGTCAAAGTGCCATCCATTTTATGTTTACAACTGTGCTGTTTAGGCACAGACTGAGAGATGCCAGCCTCCCGTTGGAACCTGAGATTCCCCAAATAAATTAACCACAGATATCAGTTCCCCTAGAGCAAAGGGCTGCTTTGGAGGGTGGACTCTATGGCATTGTCCTGCTCTGAAGTCCCTGTCCTCCCCACACTTCACCCCCTCCCCCCCCCCAAACTCTGAGAATTTCCCAGCCTGCACTGACTGACTCTGCAGTCCTTCTCCAGCACTGAAATTACTACACCACACTTGTGGTCAGCCTGGATACTGTAGGGTATTGCTAGAGATTCCCTAATGCAGGGGTAGTCAACCTGTGGTCCTCCAGATGTCCATGGACTACAATTCCCATGAGAATTGGCTTCACTAGTTCCCATGAGAATTGTAGTCCATGGACATCTGGAGGACCACAGGTTGACTACCCCTGCCCTACTGTACCACCAGTCACAGCTGTCCGGATGCCATAGACTAGAGAGAAGAGAAGGAATCGCAATTAGGGATGGGCATGAATTGGCTGATGAATTAAAGTTCATCACAAATGTGGGGGAATTTGTGGTTTACAAAGCAATGTTTGCAGACCAAGGAAGTGCCATGAACTTTCACCAAGTTCATGGCAGTTCCTGATGCGCAGTTCCTGATGAGCGGGAAGCAGGGGTTTTGGCTGTTCACAAAATCAGCTGCTGGGTTTAAATGGCTCAGAGCCAGGTTAGAGGCCCTTCCTAATCAAGGAAATACTTGTCTTTTCTCATAAGACTGAAAGTATATCCCATTCTTCCAGTTATTGAGCAAACAACCTGTTGCATTGTCCAGCATGATGTATAGTTTAGAGAGTTGGGTGACCCAGGTTTAAATCCCCACTCAGCCATAGAAGCTCTCAGAGTAACCTGAGCCAATCACTAAACCTAACCTTCCTCACAGAGTTGTTGCGGTGATAAAATGGAAAAGGGGAGAATGACGTAATGTACTTTGGGTCACTCACCCTCTTGTACATTTACTCTATAATGAGGCACCAAAGCCCAAGGATAGGGGATAGACCGAACAGTGGTTCCCAGAGGTCTGAGCCATTTCCACAATGGGGTCAATTTATATTATTACCAAAGTAAAACTCCAACTGTGCTAGCCTGGTCTTTTTCAACATTTCCCTATGCAGATTACTCCCTTAAGATGAAAACTAGCACAGCATACAAATACCTTCTATTCTGATATGTTGATACTTACTGGGATTTTTCACATGGTGGAACATTGAAAATGTGACTCTCCCCACTTACTGTCTGAAATGGTATGGCCCATTCTACCACCTCAAGGTTCTACCACCCCTTTCTGCAATGCATCTAGACTAGAACAAAGTTATCAAGAGACCAGTATTCTACAGCATGAACCATGAGGAGCTTCTCTGCATCCAGAACCAGCATGCTATAACAGATGTGTGTCATATGGCTTGAAAAGATATTCCACTTGTTTGGCCATTGATTAAATGATTGCCTAATCGCAGATGGCTGCTCCTTTGTTACCAATATGTTTTTCACATTGGCAGCAATCTGTCATTGGGCATTTGGATTAGGAATGTGCTTCCCTGCCTGTATCTGCTATAGCATATGCTGTGGTTAGCACTATTCATCTGTATGCACATCTGCTGATTCTTTCCCCGTCACCACCATGGGGGAGGGAAGTATTGTGCCAGTTAGCCATATACATGTACATGGGGGAGAGCAAACAGCCCTGCTGCTCCTTCACGTGCACAGCATTCCCGTTTAGTAAATGTGTGAACCAACCATAAATGATGACTATATTCAGGGTGCTGAAAGCTCCTCGGGGTGATCACAGCACATGGCTCCTTTCATTTCCTGCCTGATTCAGAAACGCAAAGTTTCTGCATGCAGCTAAAAAAAGAACAAATAAAAATTAAAAGCTCAAAGCTCTTTCCCACACTAAAACGGGGAAATATCTTTTTTTTCCCTTTCATTCTCTAAAGCTTGAAATTGGTTTGTCATAACAATTCAGCTCAAAGAATCCACGAGGAGCAACAAGAGAGAAAGGAAAGGAAAGAGCGAGATTTAAACACTCTGCCAAGCACTGTCAGTCCATGAAATGTATTGGTGTAAGATTTCTCCCTTTCTTTGCCTTAGATGATGTTTCTTATGATGACTGGATGTTGCCAACATCTAAAATATCTTTTAATGCTCTCTGGCTTTTAAAGTATAATGCTTGCTGGCTTACATATGTTTAACATTATCCATAAAACCATCAGACTCCTCATTTTCTATAGAAGCAGCTGTGGACATGGGCCAGGATGCAAAAGAAAGGCATCTCTGATAGTGAAATTAACAACTGGACAATATTCTTAAAGATATAGTACTGTTTGGTTGAGTTCTGGTAAAGAGCCAACATATGATACAAAAGAGAGCAGCAGAAATACTGTTTTGCTCATATAAAAATGTAGCGTCCCATAGCTGCTTTTCAATAGTGATGACAAATTTTACGTTGTGGAGTACAGGCACTAAGGTAGCATACAACCCTCTGAAGTGCAAATTAGCCACACTATAACCCCTTTGAAATATGTGCACTGTGCTGGAATCCTTTATTTGTCAGTGTTGGAGATGGAAAACAATAGGTATTGCTAGAGATGTCTTTTTGAAAGGGAAGAGCGGCATTTTCAATTCTGGATCACTGATCACAGCTAAGGTATATTGGCTAAGGCATACAGTTGGATGAACATTGCATTTTCTCATTTGTGCTTGAACATTTAGCCTGCATTTGTTGGATCTCTGACCATATCCCTTGTAGTATGCAGAATAGTAACTTGCCAGTAATAGGTTTCAATGAGTACTTTGGCAATTTGTTCAACTTCTTTTAAGACAGCCCTGCTGAGGACTTGGGAAGCCAAGGCCAGGGCTGCTTGGGGTGGGGGGAGCACTGGCGTGGGAGCACCAATGGGGGTGGTCTCCCCCCCCCAACCTGGGCTGCCCTACCAAGGCCTGGCAAAGCTGCAGCCAGGGCTGCTCGGGGCAGGGGGAGAGCTGGCAAGGGCTGCCTCCCTCCTCCCCCCACCTGGGCCCGCAGTCTCAGGTCCTCCCCTTCTCCCTCCCAGCTTCCACTTGCTGCCTGGTTTACTGCAGGTTGGCACTTCATGGTCTCCCTGGTTTCTTGCTGCTTAATGTGAAGCTTTTTCTTGAGTGAAAAAAACAATATTCTGGGATATCTGACCCTCTGTTTAGAAACTCAACCAAAAAATGCACCTTGCTGATTTTGAAATGAATACCTCTTAGCAAATCATAGTGTTCTGGAAGAAATTGAAGGGGGACGTGAGCAGGGAAGGAACATCCAACCCGATTGACCATTTGTTGGACAGACGGCCAATCAGGTAGGTGATGAGTCCCAATTCCTCCCACCACCCAAGTCGGGCTTTATTTATGTTACAGATGAGTTTTCATGTACTTGCTCAGATACGATGTCATATGAGGAAGGGTGCATGCACACAAAAGCTCATACCTTGAATAAAACTTTGTTGGCCTTAAAGGTGCCACTGGACTCTAAATTTGTTCTGCAGCTTCAGACCGACATGACTATGCACCTGAATATCTGTTCAGACAGAGTCACTGGTGGGGGCCGGGGGGACAACCCATGACCATATATCAAGTCACCATTTACCATGCTGTGAACATAATCACTTGGTAAATGGGTTGTCTGAGCCCATCCAAATATGAAAAATCTGTCCTTAAAGGAGCTTTCTTGCCTTAAAATAGCTTGATAATTGGTAATGGCTTAGATCCAGCTCAACATTTATATTGGAGGAGGAAGGATGACACTCTACCTCCTCTGAAATGTGCTATTCCTCAGGGACAGCTCCCACACACCCCGGAAGAACTTTCTGAGCTACAGCAGAGTGGGGTGGTGAAAGAGTTGTGCTCCATAGGTAAATGTCTGCAACTGAATACCTGCCACTCCATCTAATCCAGGGGTAGTCAAACTGCGGCCCTCCAGATGTCCATGGACTACAATTCCCAGAAGCCCCTGCCAGCATTCGCTGGCAGGGGCTTCTGGGAATTGTAGTCCATGGACATCTGGAGGGCCGCAGTTTGACTACCCCTGATCTAATCTGTATCAACTAAGACTTGGTAGGTTGTTCTTACAAATGTGTTTGATAATGTGCCCATGATTTCTACACTAAAGTGATATCTGTGGGAAAAACCTGTCATGTAAAGTGACAACACCCGCTCTGTAGTGTAATTACTTGCTGGCCCTGACGTAAGGCACAATTGTTCACTGAACCGAGGATAGTTGCCCAGAAGTTTGATCTCCCTGGTTTCTTGCTGCTTAATGTGAAGCTCATTCTTGAGTGAAAACATCAGCATTCTGGGATACCTGACCCTCCATTAGAAACTCAGCCCAAAAAAATGTACCTCACTGCTTTTGAAATGAATATCTCATAGCAAATCATGATGTTCTGAAATCTGGAATAGTAACATTTAATCCCAAAACATTGACAAGTTTATACCTTGATATAAGAGCCAGATAAGTTTTAGCTTTATATTATCAGCAAACAGGATTTCTGTTTTCCAGGGGGAGAGTATTCATTCTCTTGGAAAGTTTCCAGGTACCAGATTGTACAATTATGGTGGATGAAATCCTGGCTCAGTTGAATCGTATGTGGGCTTTAGTTGAACTATTATATCATTCAACATTCTGGCTTTACAACATTTCCTCCTACCTCTATAGACTATGTCTTTCTCTGAAATTGTAAAGATGGGCATGATCAAAGACAATTGGCTTTTAAAATAAATAAAATAAATAAAAATGACCTCATCATATATTAGGCCATCCTAAATAAATCTCTCTTTTTTCATTAAATGCACTCCTCATATCTGAGAGAAGCTGAGAGAAATAAAGATCAAAAGTGCATAAGATATTTTGTCTAAAACATTGTCCTATTTTCCCTACTTCAATGGCATGCTGTTTTATATTTTTTTTCTTTCATGCTTTACCTGCATGCATACAAAAAGAGTGGTTTTTCATGCCACTTTATCCAGTTGTGATGACAATTAATGTAAGATTTAAAAACCAGACATATCACAATAACAATTGATTGTGAAGAGATCGAATATGTTAAAGAATTCCTTTTTCCTGGATCACAAATTGATGTGAGTGGTGATTGCAGTAGGGAAGTAAAATGTCAAATTGCTCTGGGTCACTCAGCAATGATGAGCTTGAATCAAACATGGAAAAACTAGGACATAAGCCTGACTACAAAATGTATATTAGTTAGATCTATCATATTCCTAACATGCTACTTATAGCTGTGAAAGTTGGGTGATGAAAAAATCAAACAAGAGAAGAATCGATTCATTTGAACTCTGATGTTGGGGAAAGCTTCTACGGGCTCCATGAACAGCAAAAGTCACAAACAAGAAAATACTACAGTGCATAAAATCTGATATGTCATTGATAGACAAAATCATGAAACTATAGCTCACTTACTTTGGCCATATTATGTGATCCAACTCAATGGAGAAAGCAATTATGCTAGGATTGGTCAGTGAAAAAAAAAGAACCAGGCTGGCAAAGGGCATGGTGGTTGGACATGATTAAGATGGACACTGGCCAGAACATTGCATGTCTGAGGGAGGCAGTGCAGGATTGTCATGGTGGCTGTGCTATGGGATCGCCAAGAGTCGGGCATGACTGAATGGCTAACAAGAACAAAAAGTGTGTGTTTATATTCCCCATCCCTCTTCCTATTGTGGCAGCCATTTTTGTGTTTGATTATGCCTCCAGTGGTAACCATTTTAAATTGGTGCCTGCCACCCTTCCTCAAAATTCCATAGAAATTCTGGGGAACCTTGATCTGCAGGCTTGGTTCCTGCCTCCCTTTCATCCAGGTAGAGATTCTCTATTATAAGGAGTATGTAGTAGCTGCTCATTTAGATGAATAACACCAAAAGCTCAAATTATATGTTTTCCATGAGATAATTAAAATTAGGGATATGCCAGGAAAAAAAATCAGTTTTAGAATGGGCTCATATGTCATTTAATTTTTTTGAGATTTCATATCAGAAGAAGTAAAACCAATCATATTGGGAAATGAGTTTAATGTTCCATTGGCTTCATTGGTTGAATTGTATTAAATTGAATTGGATTAAATTCTTTTAAATTGCATTCCACAATTAAGATTTTCTCTAAACATTAAAGTTTTATTTTATTTCAGAAATAATGTATTCAGAGTTTTCTCAAGGTAGCTCACAAAGTAAAAATAATAAAATAAAATTGAAACCAGTCACTGTGACAAACCCATTTTATACACAATTCTGATTGTCATGTACTGGAGACACAGGGAAACATGAATTGGTAAAGCAGATGGGGAGTGATTGTTTCTTTATCCCCCCAAAAAAGTTCATGTGGGTACGTGGATCTTCCCACCACTTCCGCCAGCTTACCTAGTTGTAAATCTGGCATCCATATGGTTCACAATGTTTGGTATGAACTGTGTCATAAAGTCCTCCTACATAAGAAAACTATTGCCAGCCCAGAATATTACTAAAATAACAAATTATAGAGCTGGAATGGTCAAATGGTCAGTGAGGCAGAGCTTTTGACCATCCTAACCCTCATGCTAAGCAGTCAATCCAGAGCACAAGCAAGGGGTGCATACTTTTGCAGAGCAGGGAAATGAGTAACACATCCCTGGTTAGAACATGAGTGATCCACTGGGGCCTGGTCTACATACACAACAGAATGAAATGCAAATTAGTCCATGCAGTCATGAAATAGTAAAATACATTATATAATTTCATAATATAGATGCAGGATCACATGTTTAGCTCCTTCTAAATGAAAAAATGGCAAGGAAGGAAACGGGCTGGGCCAGAAATTTGATATGCTAGTGTCATGCTGTGCCCGGGCTCCTGAGGGACACTGCTTCCACCATCTCAAGACCCTTGCTGGGATGTTTTCTCAAGCCTCAGAATAGGAGCCAGATTACCCAGACCTCATGAAGGTATCTCTGCTCTCTGGCAGAGGGTGTGTTTACATGCACAATCCTCCTACTGCACTCCTCCCCAGCTTGAGTACTAAAGCCTCCTTTATACCCTGGTTTCCCTTTTTGATACTATCTCCGCCCTTCCCATGCACTGTCTCCTGTCTGTCCACACTTTCCCCTTGTTCTCTGCACTGCTGGGAGCTGGATCTTCCTAGTAAGCCTTGCTCACCCCGACAGCCTACTAAGACCATACCCATTGACAGCTGCTAGCTCCTCTGCTCAAGCTGTCTCTCTGATACCACCTGACTTCTTGGATGGGTGGGGCACACATTGCAGTTCAATATTATCATCTGCTGGTACCCTGCCTTCTGCTCTGCAGCCATCCTTTTTCTGGGCTACTTTTCTGGTAAGAAAGTCCAGGGCCTACACCATCACTGCCAGAAGGCTGAGGTCCCAGATACACATACTCAGGTGTAGAGTCCTCAAGTGGAGCTGTTGAACATTCGTGACATATAATTGCCATTGAGATTATCCTTTCCTGGATGGTTATGGATGGTAAAGTTAAAGGGAAGGAGAGAGACGTACAACCTAAAAACCCTCAGGTATTTAGTGCATGCCATTCCTGGTAGGGAATGTATGGTATATTATCCATACAAGGGATGTATGGTATATTGTCAGGGTGAACAGAATATTTGCAAGGTAATATTGTAATTTACCCACTGCTCATTTCATTGCAAATGCCTCTTTTTCGTGATAGTGTATTTCTGCTCAGAGGATTGCAGTTTGTAGCTGATGTAGATCGCAGAGTATTCTTGCCCTTCTTCCAGCTGGGATAACACCAGACTCAGGTTGGTCCCTGACATGTCTGTACCAGGAAAGGTCAGTTAAAGTATGGACTACAGAACAGGGGACCATTGAAGAGACTTGTCCAGAGTGTATCAAATGCAGTCTGTTGGTCTTCCTCCCATTGTATGAGAGTGGGTTGTCCTTTCTTCAGGCAATCAGTCAGTGGATTTGCAAAAGTGGAGGAAGAAGAATTGTTTTTATGTGCCATTTTTCTCTACCAGGAATCTCAATCGCCTTCCTTTTCCTCTCCCCACAACAGGCACCCTGTGAGGTGGGTGAGGCTGAGAGAGCCCTGATATTACTGCTCAGTCAGAACAGCTTTACCAGTGCTGCAGGGAGCCCAAGGTCAGCCAGCTGGCTGCATGTGGGGAGGAACTCTGGGGCCCACAAGGTTGCTGCCAGGAGCCCAAAGCCACAGATCTAGACAGCCAGATTGAGAGAGATTGTACCTGATGGAACATTTGAAAAATGGCAATCTTCACTTGCAGTCAGAAGTGGCATAGTCCACCTACTCAGGATTCTACTATCTAAGTTATTTCTCCCATGCCTGCATTATTTCAAGGAAAGCAGAATTGTACTCACTCTGCTTTCTGTTTCTGGACATGACAAATGCTAATGTCCCAGGAGAGGTCAGGAAAGTCCTTGATTAGATAGAATTTATGAATTGAATTGAAATTACCTCCAAATGTCTCTTGCCTGGCAGCCAGACAGTCTCAGGATGTCCTGGCTATATTACACACATGCCATACAATAAATAATCATAAAATATTTATTTATTTATTTGATTTCTATTCTGCCCTTCCATATAGCTCAGGGTGGTTTACATACAACATCATGGGGGATACATGGAACAACTTAAATTTTAATATAAACTAATACAACAAGAACAATAGTCTGTGGTTCTAAATAACAAAATTTCAGTGATCTTAAACAATAGAGCCATTATTTGCCTCACGTGCCCTGACGACCAGGTAAGAAAGCGATTGTACTCTTTTTCAGCTATTGACTCTCCCCCTCTTTTCAGGTGATCATAGGGTCACCAGCCTCCAGGTGGGGCCTGGAATTCACCCAGAATAACAGTTAATCTTCAGACAGCAGAGATATGTTTCTCTGGTAGAAATGGTAGCTTCAGAGGCAGGAGTCCCTGGCATCATATCCCCATTGAGCTCCCTCCCCTACTTCACCTTCCCAGGCTCTACCTACAAATCTCCTGAAATTTCCCAAGCTAGTTCTGTAACCCCAAGGTGACGCATGTACCACTAAAGCTGAAACCTGCTGTGTATAAGCAGGATAAAAAACCCACTGTGCATAAACTAGTGAAAAATATTAGGGCCATTCCGCACCAGGATCTATGTGGCAAATTGGTTGCGGGACGAAAAAAAAGCCATTTTAAATTGTGGAATTTGTCGGTATGCATACCTGGCTTTGTAGTGGAATCCAGTTGCGTTTCTATCGTTTCCCACAAATTTCTGGTCTTGGCAAAAATCGCTAGCCAGGAAGCGATATTGCTGAGCTCGTCCTGCCCCTGGCTATCAAGCAGCCAATGGGCAGCCGTTATCATGATCCCAAAAAGCCCCTTTCCCTTTAAGGAAGTTTTTAAAAAACCAAAAAAAACATGTTGCAACGAATCTGCGTTGATTCGTTGCAACGGAGAGACCCATCTAGGTAGCAGGTGGTGTTTGAGCTGCCGTTTCATCATTGCCACACTCCCCCCGAGTGAGAAAAAAAATTACCCCCCCCCCCCGGCACGGGCGCGATTTTCGGCCGAAAATACAGTGAAAAATAAAGGGAAAATAAACCAGCAAACGGGGCTGTGTGTTGTTTCATGCTTGGTGACTTAAAACAGCTCTGCAGCCAGGGAAGCCTCGCTGGGTAAACGAAGGTTCGCTGGTGCGTTGATCTCTGCTCGCTCGGAGAAAAAAAAATGGCGATCGCTTCGCCGGAAGATCAGAGGAGAGAGCTAGGGGGAGGGACTTTGCAGAAACCGCAACAATGGTAACACACAGAACTTTCCCGCTAGTGTTGCAGATTGGTTGCAAGAGTGTAGCGCTTTCCGGAGGGTGAATCCACTTTTTGGGATTTCCCTGAAAGCACTACAACGAAGCGCTTTTTGTGGATCGGTTTCAGGAGTGTTGCAGATTGTCAACGACATTGTGCATAACAGCAAAACAGTAGCGATTTCAATTTGTAACCATTGAGATATTTTGGATGAGTGCGGAATGGCCCTTAATATTTGTATTTGTATTTGCAATGCTGGTGTACAGAAAATCATGTTTCCTGCAGGAAACATAGAGGGTTTTTTTCTTGTTGTGTTCTCAAGTCAAGGCCAATTTATGGGGACCCCATGGGGCTTTCATGGGAAGAGACAAAGACAGATGGTTTGCCATTGCCTGCTTCTGCATAGCAATGCTGGACATCCTTGGTGGTCTCTCCCAACCAAGTACTAACCAGGGGCTTACACAGCTTCCAAGATCTGATGAGATGGGGCTAGCCTGGGCTAGCCAGGTCGGGGCACTATGACTGACTATTTAATGCTATTTCTAAAATTTCAAAGCAAGAATCCATTTACAACAGCCTATAAATACCAGAATACAGGGGAGTGAGGTTGTCTCTAATTTAGAAATAAGGAGGACAGCAGTTGGTGTTTTTGTACCCTGCTTTTTACTACTTGAAGGAGTGTCAAAGCAGCTTACAATTACCTACCTTTCCTCTACCCACACCCTATGAAGTAAATAAGGGGTGAGAGAGCACTGAGAGAACTGTGACTGGCCCAAGGTCACCCAGCTGGCTGCATGCAGAAGAGTGGGGAATCAGACCCGGTTCTCCTGATTAGAGGCCGCTGCTCTTAGCCACTAAACCAAGCTGGCTCTCAGTGTAGATTTATTTGAACTTTGCATATAAGATCAAGTCCACTGAATCAAACCAAATAGCAGTACTTAGATTAAAGCTAGATGAGTCTCAATTAACTTTGGGATTAAAACTGCGCATCTCTACATCACTAAATTAGGGACTGGTGGCTGCCAGTTATCTTTTCCATCTCAAGACCCTGCATCTTATCCGCTGAACGCATGAGAGCAGTGATGTCACTGGGGTAAAAGAAAAAGGATGAGGATAACAAAACAAAACACTCTTTAAAATCAGGCTCCTTTTCACCGTCATTATCAGGTCAAAGACCATGTTATCAACACAGGAAGTATCCCGTTTGCTTTTTGCATTGTTAAATGAAAACATCTTTGTAAATTTAACATTTCCAACTTCAGCCCCTATGATTATGAGCAGCCCCCATGATTAACTATTTGCATGATCCAGTAAGGAAGATAATAACTAGTGAAATTCAAAAAGCTTGGGATATAAATTAATGACACATTTATTCAAAGTCCAGTTAAAACTATTTAGCTTAATTTATTCAACAGAATTGATGCACTAGATCCAGTAATGCTAACTTTTCCAATTCTGATCGTCATTTAGCAAAAAAGTCAAGATACCATATTTAGTAACTATTTCACTGTTCAGTGAATACATAATATGATGGATGGCCTAGATTAAACCATACCAGGCTCCGAGAGTCTGGTTTAAAGTCACATAGCAGGAGCCTTAACCCCCATGTTTAGTAATCTGGACTAAAGTTAGTCAGGTTTTTTGGCTTGGGAAGAAGTTGGATGATCACACTAAAACAATGTTCTACTCAATGGGCCATTTCACACGGCTTCAAAATAGCACAATGGTTGCTAATTGGAAACGCTACTAATTTGCCATAACCCACGACGTCGTAGACAATCTGCAACAATCCTGAAACCGACCCGCCAAAAGCGCTTCGTTGTGGCGCTTTCAGGGGAATCCAGAAAAGTGGATTCACCCTCCGGATAGCGATACACTCCTGCAACCAATCTGCAACACTAGCGCTAAAGACCTGTGTGTTACCATTGTTGCTGGTTCTTCAAAGTCCCTCCCCCTGGCTCTCTCCTCCAAACTTCCGGCGAAGCGATTGCCATTTTTTTTTCTCCGAGCGAGCGGGGATAAACGCACCGGCGAGCCTCTTTCTGTTTAGAGGCTTCCCTGGCTTCAGTCCTTCACCTTTAGTCACTAAGCACAAACCACTTAAAAGCCCGTTTGCTGAAATAAAGTCCCTTTATTTTTTACACATAAATTCAGCCGAAAATCGGGCCCGTGAGAGGGGGGGGGATTTTTTTTTATCACTCGAGGCAGCGTGCCAACGATCATACAGTCAAACGACAGCTCATATTAGGCAGCAGGATGGGTCTCTCCGTAGCAACGAATCTACCTAGATTCGTTGCTATGGGTCTGTTTTTTTTTTAAAAAACCTTTCTTAAAGGGAAAGGGGCTGTTTGGGAGCATGCTAACGGCTGCCCATTGGCTGCTTGACGGCCAGGGGCGGGACGAGCTTGGCAATAGCGCTTCCTTTCTAGCGATTTCTGCCGAGACCGGAAGCTTGTGGGAAACGCTAAAAAACACAACTGATTCCACTACAAAGCCAGGTGTGCAAAACGACGAATTCCACTATTTTAAATGGCGATTTTTCATTCAGTGACCAATTTGCAACAAAGATCCCCGTGCGAAATGGCCCAATGTGATGCTGAAAATGCAACAAGGAACTTCTTAAACCATTATCCATAGTGCAGGATAGCGATCAGACTATCAGTCTTTTGAAAGCCAACAAACTTCTGTATGGAGCAGCAAACATTCAATATCTGTTACTCAAAACACGGTATATTCATCTGACTAGAGTGCTGGTGGTATAGTAAAACTTCCAGTAATTCCACCTGATTGCAGCATTAAGCAGAGTGGAATGCCATTGTGACTTGTGACAGGTCTTATTGTCCCCCTAGATTAGAATATTACTACGCCCCCAAGGGTGTGATACCACCCAGTTTGGTAACCACCACTCCAATCCTTTCCCTTGCAAAGACATGTCTTTTTCCTTATATGTATTCTCAGAAAGGTCTGCCTGTTCTCAAACCCATCTTCTGCCATCTTCGTTACATGTTTTTAAATAACAGAATATTAAAAAACAAAAAAAGAGGTTCTTTCCCTTCCCAGCTTTTGGATGCAGGGGAGCTGTAAAGCTTTTCTTTCTAGGCCTGCCTTGTTTTACTAGCCTGACTGTATATTAGTTCACGAAAACGTTCGCGTCCAGATGTTAACGTATGTATATTCTCACACTGTCTTGTATAGCCCCCTTTGATCTCTTGCCTGCCCAAAGTAACCAATTTCTTTTTAAATTACAAAAATATTTTCCTCTGTTGTCTCAGTCCATCTGGGTGGAGGAGAAGGGGAGCTGTTGCCTTTCCCCCCTTTCTAATATTCCAGCCTTGCTTGTTTTGCCCGCCTCGCTACCAATGCAGAGTGAGACCACCTGCAAAATCTTTATGGCATTGCCATCGTGAGGACTAGTGGGCACACGGAATCCAAGACAGCAGTGAACACGCTCCAGGCAGCCACCATGCTGACTGCCACCGATTGTGCCAATGCAGAATGACTCAACATGCAGCTTGTTTTGTTTTGTGAGCAACTTGTCAAGATGATCATAGGATATGAGAACCAGGTAAGTATGATGTTCTAATACCATAGCCATAATCTTTAGTCTCTTGTAACCCTTTGGTCATTTAGAGGTTTCCCTGAATGTTTTCTGTTAAGGATGGCTTTCACTTTCATCGGTATGGTTTGATAGATTAGATGAACTAATGCAGCAGAATTTTACTGTGTTTTGCTCCATTAACTTTATTGTCTGCAAATGGCTGCTGTAAGCTATAGGAAACCAAGGCCATGACTTGAGTTCCATTCTGCTGTGCATGCAGACTAGAAGTGTGGGGAGGACAAGATGTGCTTGCACAAGATGTTCAGCTCCTCAGTGGATAAGATGGGTTCCTTAACTCAACCAATATAAATATTACTGATCCTGTAGATGAGAGCCAGTTTGGTGTAGTGGTTAGGAGTGCGGACTACTAATCTGGCATGCCGGGTTCGATTCTGCACTCCCCCACATGCAACCAGCTGGGTGACCTTGGGCTTGCCACAGCACTGATAAAGCTGTTCTTACCGAGCAGTAATATCAGGGCTCTCTCAGCCTCACCTACCTCACAGGGTGCCTGTTGAGGGGAAAGGGAAGGGAAGGCGACTGTAAACCGCTTTGAGACCCCTTCAGGGACAGAAAAGCAGCATATGAGAACCAACTTTTCTTCTTTTGTTGAAAAGAGATGGAGTGACTTTCATATAGAAGAGCTAAAATCCCCTCCCCCTTGTGAACTAGTTCCCAGTAATGGCAAATAAAAAGAAGAGCCCTGACATTATTAGCGCTGCATGGGAGTCAAGTGGGGACTGGGGAATTCCTGTCCCATGCTCAAAAATACATTGCATGTAATTTTCTATACAAACTAGTTTTGAATTATTTTCTACATGGAGTGCTTTCCATCTGGAATATATAAAATTCTATGAAGAAGACAAAAGATGACTATTATTTTGTTATGTTACCCAAAATCAATGCAGCATACTTTTCCGCTTTTAGACTTTAAAAAAAAAAAACATATTTATGCCTTAAGAAGTAAATTTGGAATTCTTATCAAATTATTCGGAGAACCCTCTATGGAACTATGCTAAAACAGCTTTTGAATCAACCATCAAATATATTCCCTATAGCTAGAAATAATATTTTCTTCCCCCTCTTTTATTTTCAATTTTACATTGGCTTGGATCCCATGGTAAAATCTCTGCTGACTGAAGGGATTTCCATCAATGAAATGGGATTTCCTCATCCCCCTCCCGTTACAATCCAAGATAATCCCCCAAATGTTGTTCCTGGGGGACAGCCCCCCCCCTCCAGGAGCAACAGGAGGGAAAAGCTAGAGGTCTCCAACAGAAAGGGGGAAGTGGCAAAAATCACCCCCATCCCCCTTCCATTAGTAGAAATGTTCTATGGAATATAATGAGCTGATTAAATAAACATATTAATAAATGCAATCCATTTATTGGTATTGCATACATTTCAACCCTTTTTGTTAGTGTCTTAAAATTACACAATAATTATGGACCTTGTTGCAGTACTTTACAAAGCAATATTACAGAAAGCACTTGCTTGTCCCTTAATACTACTTACATTACCCTGTTCAATCTATTTTTATTTATTTTATTTATTAACCCCACCCCTCCATTGCCAGGCTCAGGGTGGTCCCCTTTTGGCCTATTTAAGATAAAAGGGAATTTCTTTTAAGCAAAAATGAGTCCTTAGTTACCAATAGAGGACAATGCTATAATCACTTAACCTCACCTGATGCAAGACCTCACCTGAGCTTAGGATCTGAACATGACAATGAAAAACTGGTGCTCTGCTTATCAAGCCACCCAGCTCTACATGAAATAAAGCAAGAGTACATTCGACTCATGAACACTGATTTTTCAGATTGTATGAGCAGTACTTTTCTGTCATTAATAAATATTATTTTTAATCATTGAATTCAGAGTCCCTTGATAAGGGTGATGGTGGCACTAAGGAACAAAAGTACATTCTATAAATTGGTACAGTGATAGTAGCTATTAGAGTTCTCTGCAACAGATGTTTTACTGCATCGGTCAGTTATAGAACATAAGCTATAAAATCAAGGAGTCTGCATATGATTGGCACATTTCCAACATTTAAATCAGCTCTGACTTGCAAGGATAAATGAGCAAGGGCAACTATAAGGAAAAGCAATTTTGGTATACTGTACCTATTCCAGCTTGGCTGCTTGCTGTTTGAACTCCCCTTGCTTACAAGGACATGAGGGTGTACGGGGAAGATATGTTTCCAAATAGTTTCTGCACAGCACTATAAGTATCTTACTTAGACTTACCCTGTCTAAAGTCTCTTATGTTACAAGATGCATATGAGGTTTCCATTTCTTCCACTTAATGTACACGGCTGGAAAATGTTGGCTGTTCTAATCGTGACACCTTCACGGTCAACATGGACTTCAGTAAAATCTTCACAAGGCAAACTGTACATGGCATTGGAGAAATAGGCTCAGTCTCCATCTGTTCTACATCCTTATCCTCCTCTTCTAGCCAGGAGTCTAATTCTAGCCCCCACACTATGTCATGAAGAATCCCCATGTTGATGTCAAAATATATAAGGGCCCCTACACTAGATTTATCTTCTTAATAAGCTAGAATGCTACAGAGATACATAGGGATCCTGTTCACTTTGGCAGCATTTCTGGTGGCTCCTGTAGTCGGGAACAATCTTTATTCTTGATCATGGACAGTTATAAAACAATGTCACCAATATGACTGTGCAAGGTACTATGCAAATGGAAAGCTCATTCATCATTCATAATGTGGTTGTATCCAAAATATGATCTTCTAAATAGAATCATAGAGTTGGAAGATACCTCCAGGGTCATCTAGTCCAACCCCCTGCAGAATGCAGGAAATAGCCACAAGAGCCAGGCACCTATGCAGTCCCTTCTGTCCACCCACTTCCAATCTGCCTAAATTCAGAATACTGCATTTGTTTTATATCGATGGAATATATGGTGCCATGCGCTGGACATCCTCACCTCAGCAGCCTTGTTACCGGTGAGGCCATAATTCTGTTTCTTCTTCCTGTCACATGATTCTGATGTCCCATGACTTCTTATTACATTCACTGTTCAGTGGGACTCATAAGAACAGCATCAAAGCTGAGACAAACTATTGTAGAAGAACATGAGCCAACCTATGCAGTGTTCATTCAAAAACAGACTACTCAAAAGCTAACCAGGGAGCAGAAATTTGTAATGGGTCCACAAATCAATCAGGCAGGAGACATACAACACACAAAAAAACAAGTTATGATGCACATTGACATGCAACCCCTCTAGGGCAAGTAGAATGCCACTTGCAGTCCTCTAGGAGCTAGAGATGGGGAAGAGGAGGAGGAATCACAAATTATGGAGCATATGGCTGACTAGGGCAGAGTCTGCATTTACTTTCTTTATTCCATTGTCAATCCTGTTGAATTCAGATCGCTTTGAACTCGATTCTTCCTCCCCCCCCCCCTCCCCATTGAAACAGGAAAGTCTTCTGCACGTGGTTAGGGAGGCTCAGAAGGTGGGGGGGGAGCCAAGTCTCTTTCTTTCTTTTCTTGAAGGGCGGGGGGAGAGGAGCCAGGCAGGGAGCCTCTTTCTTTTCTTGGAGGGGAGGGGGAGAGGATCGAAAAAGGCAGAGGAGGGAGGAAAAATCCAGGGCCGACAGAAGTTGAAATAAATTAGGGGCTTCTCCTTTAAGGCAAGCATGTCACATGACCAGGTAGCCTATCAGAGGTTCTCTACCACGGAGCTTTCTTTCCCAATCCGGAGCTTTCTTTCCCAGACCTAGTCTGCACACAATAGATAATGCACTTTCAATGCACTTTAAAAGTAGATTTTCCTGTTCCGCACAGGAAAATCCAGCTGCCAAAGCACATTGAAAGTGCATTTTCGTATGTGTGAGAAATGGGCCCCAAGCTGGATATTCAGGCTTAAAAGCACTCTGAGATATCGTAGGGTCACTCCGGATCAGTCCTTCTTGCTGCAGAAGGAAAATTAAAATCGCCCAGAATCCAAACGGAAATCGCATTCTGTGTAGAGGGCAGGGACTGAATCGATCTGGGGTTGGAATAAAAGCTCCATGCAGTTTACACCCTAGGGCTCACTTGGAACCATCTCTCTGTTTATTCTAAAAACCGAACATGTAAGCAGCTAAACTTTTTCATCAGTAACAAATGTGTTATTAATGACCTCAAAGGTTGCTATGCCACCACAAAAGCTTGAGAGCATGGAGGGAGACTCCAGAGGCGCACACTTCATTCACTACAAGATACCTTTGTAACACTTTGAGAGCTGAGCCGTTGGCTGTGTGGGTCAAGGAACATAAGGACAGCCCTGCTGGATCAGATGAAAGCTCAATCTAGTCCAGCATCCTGTTTCCCACAGTGGCCAGCCAGATGCTTCTGGGAACTCTCCCAGCAGGGCATGAAGGCAAGATCCCCCCCCCCACTGTTGCACCCCAGCAACTGATAAAATCCTCATACTGCATATTTGGCAGTGGTCCAGTTGATATACTCCTGGGCTAAGTGTATTGGATTTTATGATTGGCTATAAAATTATTGTGTCACAGTTTGTTTATGCTTCACAAAGCTGCTGCTTTGCACTTTATCATGTTGGAAATGAGTCCTCACTAGATTGCTCGGTCTGTGATTCGCAAAGTAACCATTTACAGATGGAAAGCTATAAAAAGAGGTTCTGCTATCTTGTAGCTTGAACCACAGCCTCTAAATGTATGAAATATTGATATTAAATCAAGCTGCATGTGGATTCCCTGGAACAAAATCTTTCAGAATGCTCCAGTGTTACGTCATTTTCAGCTTCGTCTTAACTTTTAAAGAAAGCAGCCTGGTTGCATTTTATTCGTTGTTGTGTTTTTTTTGGACAGGACCATTAAAAACAAATTGTGTATAACATGGTCACAGATTGACTAAAGATGAAGTGCTCTCACAAGTATCCACTGAATGTTTTTTTCTATAGAAGGGATAGTGTTACAGAAAGCCATGCAGGTTTTCAAAATAAATTCAAAAAACCTTCCAACAGTGCCTGTTGCTTTGAAGATGATGTAGTCCTATAAAGCAGTGGTCCCCAACCTTTTTGTGGTTGAGGACCACCTCCAGGGGTGGGAAAGAGCCGGTGGCCCGGGCACCGTACATGCTCGTTTTCACCAGGAGGGGGTGCTGACATGCATGCGCAGCATCTCCATGCATGCGCGCTTGTGTCTGCCGGCGTGCCAGCGGCCACGGCTGCTTCTTCCCCCCCCCTCGCAGCAAAAAGCTAGCCACTTTGGTGGGCACTTCGCTTGCAGCCTGGTGAGCTTCTCGCTGTGGGGGGGGGGGAAGCAGGGGCAGCCGGCAGCGGCCTGTTACTGAGGCCTTTGCGGCCCAGTATCGGGCCGCAGACTGGGGGTTGACAACCCCTGCTATAAAGAGTTACTCCAGTCTAAACCCATTGAAATCATCTCTTGCAATGGCAATCCTGATTTTCCTCCTTTTAATTATGTAAATGATAATTGACACAAACATACCAACAGATCAATGCTAGGACTGTCAACAGTGTTGCCCCTTCCTATTCTTTGGGGAGGCTATCTGCCTGTTTATTATAAATGGGAGGACTGGCAAATACTCCGGAAGATAGAGACAGAGTTCAATGAAATCTGAACACAATGGAAAAATGGGCAAATGAGAACAAGATGCAATTTAATAAAGATAAGTGTAAAGTTCTGCATCTGGGTCAGAAAAATGAAAAGCATGCCTACTGGATGGGGGATACGCTTCTAGGTAACACTGTGTGTGAACGAGTCCTTGGGGTACTTGTGGATTGTAAACTAAACATGAGCAGGCAGTGTGATGCAGCAGTAAAAAAGGCGAATGCCATTTTGGGCTGTATCAACAGGGGCATCACATCAAAATCACAAGATGTCATAGTCCCATTGTTTACAGCACTGGTCAGACCACACCTGGAGTACTGTGTGCAGTTCTGGAGACCTCACTTCAAGAAGGACGTAGATAAAATTGAAAGGGTACAGAGGAGGGCGACAAATATGATCTGGGGCCAAGGGACCTATGAGGATAGGTTGAGGGACTTGGGAACGTTCAGCTTGGAGAAAAGGAGGTTGAGAGGGGACATGATAGCCCTCTTTAAGTATTTGAAAGGTTGTCACTTGGAGGAGGGCAGGATGTTGTTTCCGTTGGCTGCAAAGGACACGCAGTAATGGGTTTAAACTACAAGTACAACGATATAGGCTAGATATCAGGGGGGGAAATTTCACAGTCAGAGTAGTTCAGCAGTGGAATAGGTTGCCTAAGGAGGTGGTGAGCTCCCCCTCACTGGCAGTCTTCAAGCAAAGATTGGATACACACTTTTCTTGGATGCTTTAGGATGCTTAGGGCTGATCCTGCATTGAGCAGGGGGTTGGACTAGATGGCATGTATGGCCCCTTCCAACTCTATGGTTCTAATTTTAAATCACTGAATGTTTAAACATTTGTTTATTCACACAACTTTTAAATAGTTTTTAAAAAGTTTTTTGAAGTTGCAAAACTGCTCTGGTGAAGAAGAGGTTCTGACATTATATGCACCAGCCAGTCTGCACTATGTACATCTTTGGCTGAAACATATAGAAGTTTCAGCTGTGATTTGATGATCTTAAAACTCCAACTGGTTCTGAATGCAGCTGTGCAGGATCTTACAGGGACCCAGTGGAGGGCCCACATATGACCTGTGCTCTTTCAGCTGCATTGGCTCCAGATTTTGATCTTTAAAGTCCTAAATGGTCCGGGACCATCATGCCTGTGGGACCACCTCTCCCTGTACATCCCCCAAAGATATACAGATCCAGCAAGAAAAGATCCAGCAAGCAAAACTTGCTAAGGCCTCGAGGAAATTAGAATGGTCTCAACCAGGGCCAGGGCCAAAAAGGACTGGAGGAATGATCTTCCACACAAGATCAGAGCCCTGAAGGACTTTGAACTATTCTTGCAAGATGGAGCTGTTTCTCCAAGCCTACAGCTGAGCTCTCAGAAACATCTGTACTGTACTGGCCTCCCTGTCAAAAAAAAACCAATCTATATATCTAGGGTATATATGATCTTCCTATCTCCTTTCTCCTCCTTTTCAGTCAATAGAAGAACTGGGCAACTGGCTGATTCAATTTTGCTTTTAATAATTTAAAATTTTATTTAATTTATTAATTATTTAAAGTGTTATATGTATATTCTATTTTTATATGTAAATTTACTTTGATGTAATCTGCCCTAGGTCTACTGAGATTGGATAGTAAACAAATGTAATTATAAATAATTAAATGGCACTTTCCATGGCAATGTATAATGTATGTATTCTTCTAGGTACTATTTCAATATTTACCATGTTAGTCAGAATTAGTTATGGCTGAAATAACTCCAATCAGACTTTTTTTTTCTTTCTTCCAGTCTTAAGACACAATTAGCATCCTTGAGAAATTTATTCAACTAACACAGCAGTTCAATCAATTTTCTTATGAATAACCAAGATCTTCATATATTCCAGATTAAAAACACTGAGGCTGATTCCGCACAAGGACCAATGTTGCCAATTAGTCACACAAAGCGAAAACGCTATTTTTAAAAGTACAATCCCGGCGTTACTGCTTTTTTAGTGGGATCCAGTAGCGTTTCATTAGATTCCCACAGGTTTCTGGTCTTGCAAAAATTGCTAGACAGGAAGCAATTTTTCCTGTGCTTTGTCCCGCCCCTGGCCATCAGGCAAACAAACAGCCAATGGGCGGTTGTTATCATGCTCCGGGAAAGCCCCTTTCCCTTTAAGAAAAGTTAAAAAAAAAACACACACGTTGCAACGAATATGCATTAATTTGTTTCAACGGAGAGACCCATCTAGCTGGCAGCTGGTGTGTGAGCTGGCGATTCATCGTTGCCATGCTCCCCCAAGTGAAAAGAAAAATCCTTGCAAACTTGCAAACGGGGCTGTGTTGTGCTTGGTGACTTAGGGAAGCTTTAAAGCACTTCTGTGGAGGGACTGTAGCCAGAGAAGCCTCGCTGGGGGAATGAAGGCTCGCCGGTTCGTTGCTTTCTGCTCGCTCCGAGAAAAAAAATGGCGATTGCTTCGCCGAAAGTTTGGAGGAGAGAGCCAGGGTGAGGGACTTTGCTGGAACCACAACAATGGGAATGCACAGGTCTTTTTCGCTAGTGTTGCAGATTGTTTGCAAGACTGTAGCGCTTTTCGGAGGGTGAATCGGAGGGATTTCCCTTTAAGCGCTACAACGACTGTTTCAGGAGTGTGGCAGATTGTGTGCGATGTTTTGCAGAACTGCAAATTAGTAGCATTTACATTTTGCAAGCCTTTTGCAACATTGAAGTCGTGCGGAATGGACCTGACTCTGTGATCAGCAACATACCTTTAGTTTTCATAGTTTGACATTGTGTATCTCTGATATGCTAAGCATAATGTCATGAAATAGACAATTCAGAAAACTGGAAAAGCTTAGAAACATTTCACACATTCTCTGTATGAACTCTCTGATCTGTATTCAGTGAGAGTGCCTTTTCTGTGTAAGCTTTGGCTTCATTTGTTGATGTAAGAAGAATTCAATTATCCTGCATTCAGTTTCAGTTTCTTCATTGTCAACTATAAAGTTGTGTAATTCCTCAGTAGTCTTCTTGATCTTCCACTTTTGTCTTCTTGATGTTCTGCTGTAATCCTGCTTTTGATGATTTCTGCTCTAATCATTAGTAGTTGCTTCAGATATTCACTATTTTCTGCCAGTGATTTTATCTGTATATCTCACATTTTTAATGTTACTTCCAGTGCTTGTCAGTCCACTTTTCTGTTCCTGGTGGTTTGTTTCCCACATGAGAGCCAACTTGGTGTAGTGGTTAGAAGTGCAGACTTCTAACCTGGCAAGCCAGGTTTGATTTTCCACTCTCCCACATGCAACCAGCTGGGTGACAGTGGGCTTGCACTGATAAAGCTGTTCTGACTGAGCAGTAATATTAGGGCTCTCTCAGCCTCACCTACCTCACAGGGTGTCTGTTGTGGGGAGAGGAAAGGGAAGGCGAAGCCGCTTTGAGACTCCTTCGGGATAGAGAAAAGTGGCATATAAGAACCAACTCTTCTTCTTTTTCACAATAGCTTTCAGTGCAGCTTTCACTTTAATTTTTAAACTGCAGATTTTTCTTCCAAAGATTCTTTTTGGACGGAATCTGTCTTCCTCTTATGTCTTCTGTATAGTTCATCAGTATATTGTTCTCATCCTTTCTTCATTTTGTCCTGTTCAGTTAATTTATTTCCTTTGGGGTCTTTCAGCGTGCCTAACTGTGCTTTACATTTCCCTCTGATTTCTTGGATATTGTAGAACAGATCTCTTGTTCTTTTCTGTTCTCTTCTATTTCTTTTTCTGTACATTGGTTATTATAGTAGTTCTCTTTGCATATCACTGGAAAACTTAAACTTCTGATACCATTATTGTTTACTTTTGCTTCTCATTAGTCTTTAGCAATGTTAAGAGTTTTATCAGTCATCCACTGAAGCTTTTTATCTCTGTGGGCTTCAGGAATATTCTTTGCACATTCTTCCTTGATAATATTTTTTCAACCCATACTTTTCCAGTTCCTATTCACATTATCTTAGCTATGTGTTTGCATTCTTCTTTAAATGGTCTTTAAATTCATTAGTAGGAGTGTTCAAATTGTATTTTGGCATTATGAACACTTTGGAGTTTTGCTTCAGCTTTATTCTAATATTCAATATTAACTGTTCATATTCTGTGCCAGAATCAAATCCTGGTCTTGTTTTTGCAGAAAGAATATAACATTTCCATCTTCTGTTTCTATTTATGTAATATATTTTATTTATGTATTGGCCATCATGTGACGTCCACATATACAAATGTCAATTAGGTTGCCTGCATAATGAACAAATTGTTGTCTTCACAGAATTGGCTCTCCTGCTTTATCCTGCACTCAAGCTCAAATTTTCTGACAATATTTTATTCTGCTTTGTTTTTTGCTTTTGCATTATAGTTACCCATGATTATCAGCAAAACTAGTTTAGGTGTAAGATCAATTTCTTCCTGGATATTTTCATAAAACCTTTCAATTTCCTACTCTTCAGCACCTGTACTTGGGGCATAAACTTGAATAATATTTTTGTTGATAGGTTTCAGTGAAGTCTGATTAACATTATTCAGTCAGACTTTGCATTATAGCTCCTGATTCCTTGTTCTATATTTCACCTCACCATTAGAGAAATTCCATTCACTCTGTGTTTGTAATTTCCTGAGTAGAACACTGTGTAAATTTCTGACTGAAAATGTCTTACTCCAGTCAACTTTAATTCACTCACTCTTAGGATTTCAGAGTTTAAATATTCCATTTCTCATTTTATTTCTTCAAACTTACATTGACTCATACTTCTCGCATTCTGAGTTTCTATTATGGATTTGGATTTTCCTTTAGCATCCATTCACATCAACAACTGAATGTCCTTTCAGTTTTAATCTCATTGTGTCATTAAGAATAGGGCATGGTCCTATTTTTCCCCTGCTCTTCCTCAGTTGCTGATATGTTAACTGGGAAGAAAAATCTGAAAACTCAACCATGAATTGTACCACTCCTCCTTAACACTATAGCTCTTAATATATAGCAAATTCTTGTAGATTCCTTTATATATTTTGTCATATGGAGTAATTTCTTTCTTGTCAAGATGCTATTTAGATTATTTGAACACTCCTCAGTATGCCATTCTGTTGTTCCATTTTCCTTCCCCTCCCCCCCCCCGTTTTATACATATTCTTTATACATTACCCAATAAATCTTTTATCAAGTGATACGTGAAACTTGAGTGGTTTTAGAGGCAGTTTATGGCAGTTTTTTACAGCTGAATCTCCATAAGAGCCATTGTATCACACTGCTTTTTGAAATACCTATTAATGTAACTTTTTTAAGCACCCATGCCTGTGAGACAGAATGCAATATAAAATATATCTTACAAAAACTGGCTGTGACTCCAAGTGCATTCTATTTTTTGCAGTGTCCATTGGAGTGCTCTTATATTGATGGCATGGTCACTTGGAAAATCGGCACTAAGATCTACATCTAACCTGAGACAGCTGTCCATTGAGAATGCTGAGAGGAGAAGAAGAAGAAGAAGAGTTGGTTCTTATATGCTGCTTTTCCCTACCCGAAGGAGGCTCAAAGCGGCTTACAGTCGCCTTCCCATTCCTCTCCCGACAACAGACACCCTGTGGGGTGGGTGAGGCTGAGAGAGCCCTGATATCACTGCCCGGTCAGAACAGTTTTATCAGTGCCGTGGTGAGCCCAAGGTCACCCAGCTGGTTGCATGTGGGGGAGTGCAGAATCAAACCCAGCATGCCAGATTAGAAGTCCACTCTCCTAACCGCTACACCAAACTGGCTCCAAAGAGGGGGACACTTTAAGACATCATCTACACCAAAGAGGGGGACACTTTGATACATCATCAGACCCAGAGGGTGGCAGCAGTTGGTCTGTGAACTACTTAGGATGGCATTTAAGCCAGTCAGCATGGCCAGCCTTTCCTGTGACTGGGTCTGATAGAGAGCTAGTGGAGCATTGTGATTAAAGAGCAGTAGATTCCAAACTGGAGAACTGGGGTTGATTCCCCACTCCTTCACATGCAGCCTGCTGGGTGACCTTGGGCTAGTGTCACAGTTCTCTTAGATCTGTTCTCTCTCAGCCCCATCTACCTCACAGGGTGTCTGTTGCAGGGAGAGGAAGAGAAAGGTGTCTGTAAACTGCTTTGGGATTCCTTTTGGGAGTGAAAAGCAGGGTTTAAAAAACAGCTCTTCTTATTCAAACTTGCTGCTATATTTAAGATACTTTTCAGAGGACTGCCTAGTGAGTAGCCCACAGAAGACCACAGACATTCTTAAAACTGCACTATTTCACAGTACTTTGCCTGTCCCTCAGGTTCCTTCCCCTGGTTAATAGAAAATTGATTCTAACAGAAGTATCATTAGCGGTTTCCAAGTGCCCCATGCCTGCTTCCTATATTATTTATTTAATTTATACCCCACCTTTCTCCCTACTGAGGACCCAGAGCAGCTTATATTATTCTTCTCTTTGCCTAGTTATCATCACAGCAACCTTGTAAGGTAGGTTAGGTTAGGTTGAGAGAGTGGGCCCAAGTTCACCGAGCAAGCTTCCACAGCTGAGTGGGGATTCAAACCTGGGTTCCCCACATCTTAGCCCAACATCTCAACTTCTACATTCTCTGCAATATGTGTGGTGGGGATTCTAGTCCTGCCTACTTAAAGCCTTGCCCAGCAGAAGCCCATAACTTTTAATGTGAGTTCCCACTCCTAATGGAGCTGTGTTGTTATTCAGGTGATATTGTTGTTATTCAGGCGATATGGTCCATGTTTCCTTGCCAGTGTATGTTTTCCATATATTAGGCTTCAGTCACCTTGGGTACCACCAAGCAGAGTTCTCTTCTGCATGAAAAGGATCACTGTGGTGGTCACCTATCATCTCAGCCATCTTTATAGATGATCAGACTTTCTCCACCCAAATCTGCTTATCCTGATGAAAAAAAATCTGGTTCAGATTAAGGTTTACGGGAATTCTTTAATAGCATAATGGAGTCTTGATATCTTAAGCAGTGTTATGTTCATTGCACCAGCAAAGTTCTTTCTTACTGACACAATTAGTATGGTTTAGTTTGGATCCCTAGCTCCCAAAACTGTCTGTCTGTCTGTCTGTCTGTCTGTCTGTCTGTCTGTCTGTCTGTCTGTCTGTCTCTCTCTCTCTCTCTCTCTCTCTCTCTCTCTTTGGTAGTACATATAGCATAGCAAGAAAACTGCTGGGTGGGAATGAAAGTTCTCAGGGAGGTAAGTACTGTAACTTTGAGATATGCTGGAGCAGTACCCCAGCACCACTACTGTAGTGGTGAGCACCCTGGCAGGGGAGGGGTCAGGTCCAAGGGCATGGCTAGATTAGTCTGCCTTCAGTTGTTCCAGTCTTGGAAAGTCCCTCAGAACCAACAGAAATTTATGCCAGCATAAACCACAGTGTAGCTTGTAGGCACCCAGGGAGGCTAGAAACAATACATGGCTCCACCAGCTCCAGGTATAGCCGTTCTGGACCTCAAAGAGTCTGGTTCAACTGAACCCCATCCTTGTGTCAGAGGACCACTTCTCCTAAGTGGGGTCCTGGGCAATGGAAGATGGGCACTTCCTATGCCCAATCCATCACTACTGTGAGTTATGGGCATCAGTGGGAGGGGTTATGTAGGCCAGGGGATGACAGGGATCCAGGGAACCTTATATGGCGGTATTGATGCCCTCGGCAGGGAGCCCATTTCAACTCACCTTCCTCACCAGACATAGTACCATAGGCTGGCAGCCTTGACCACAAATGCTGGGGTGTCATCCATGACACAAGCCTTGCCTCTATATGTTTTCAGACCGCTCCTGCTTGGTGATGCCCTGGACATTCTGGGCTGCTGTTGCTGGCTTCGGGGGCCCATCCTCTGTGTCTCCTGCCCAGAGGGCCTCTCCCCTCTCTCTAGCTGGGGCAGTAGCAGCAGCTGCCCAGTTTCCATGATTTGGAGTATGGTTCATATGGCAAAGAGCTTGGCAACAGCAGAAGAGCAATTGGAAATCAATTACAACAAAACAAAAATATAATTTTTGAAAATCACAGATCCAGATATGTTGTTGTTGTTGTGTGCGAAGTCGTGTCCGACCCATCGCGACCCCTTGGACAATGATCCTCCAGGCCTTCCTGTCCTCTACCATTCCCCGGAGTCCATTTAAGTTTGCACCTACTGCTTCAGTGACTCCATCCAGCCACCTCATTCTCTGTCGTCCCCTTCTTCTTTTGCCCTCGATCGCTCCCAGCATTAGGCTCTTCTCCAGGGAGTCCTTCCTTCTCATGAGGTGGCCAAAGTATTTGAGTTTCATCTTCAGGATCTGGCCTTCTAAAGAGCAGTCAGGGTTGATCTCCTCTAGGACTGACCGGTTTGTTCGCCTTGCAGTCCAAGGGACTCGCAAGAGTCTTCTCCAGCACCAGAGTTCAAAAGCCTCAATTCTTTGATGCTCGGCCTTCCTTATGGTCCGACTTTCACAGCCATACATTGCAACTGGGAATACCATAGCCTTGACTAAACGCACTTTTGTTGGCAGGGTGATGTCTCTGCTTTTTAGGATGCTGTCTAGATTTGCCATAGCTTTCCTCCCCAGGAGCAAGCGTCTTTTAATTTCTTTGCTGCAGTCCCCATCTGCAGTGATCTTGGAGCCCAGGAAAATAAAATCTGTCACTATCTCCATTTCTTCCCCATCTATTTGCCAGGAATTGAGAGGGCCGGATGCCATGATCTTTGTTTTCTTGATGTTGAGTTTCAAGCCAACTTTTGCACTCTCCTCCTTCACCCGCATCAACAGGCTCTTTAGTTCCTCTTCACTTTCTGCCATTAGAGTGGTATCATCTGCATATCTGAGGTTGTTGATATTTCTCCCTGCAATCTTGATCCCAATTTGTGACTCCTCTAATCCTGCATTTCTCATGATGTGCTCTGCATACAAGTTAAATAGGCAAGGCGACAGTATACAGCCTTGCCGAACTCCTTTCTCAATTTTGAACCAATCAGTGAATCCATGTTCAGTTCTCACTGTTGCTTCTTGACCTGCATATAAATTTCTCAAGAGACAAATAAGATGCTCTGGTATTCCCATCTCTTTAAGAACTTGCCACAATTTGTTGTGCTCCACACAATCAAAGGCTTTAGCTGTCATGACCCCCCTGGTTCATGCCATCCTGTTCCCTGTTGCTCTTGCATATTCCTACTTTCTCAGGCTTCCTCCGGCCGAGGCAGCCCAAGGCCATAAAGCAATAAACCTGTCCTCTGAGATGTTTCCTCCCTTCCTTTTCCCAGCGGGCGAGGAGCCCCAACAACTGTATCAATCTCACTGTAAGTGTCCTTGCGGAGACAGCCAAATCTCAACAATGTGCCATCTCCCCGATAAGGCACCTGGCCATCTGGTAGCCTGAGAACAGGACCCCTTTTGTCATTTCCACCCACTCTCCCGCCAAATCCTCTGAGCACCCCTCCTCTATTTGGTGCACCCTATATCTACCCCACCCGTTTCGCTTGTACTTTGTTATTATCAAGATCTTTGCTTAGGAAGATCTTGGCATGCTCAGCTAACTGTGGATTTTGCCTAATAAAGCTCTACTTTAGAATTTGCAACCGACTGTTGGATTCTTGATGCGCTTTCACTTGGGACTCCACCGGCTGGACTCAGCCTGATTCCTGACTGGAGGAGTCCCGAAACTCACATTTCGGGAGCTTGGCGTACAGTTTGTGATCTGCCAGGCGGCGTAGAACTTCCCGCACGAGAGTTATGTGCTCCTCCTCCCCCCGGGAATAAATCAACACATCATCCAGGTAAACCACCACCCCCCGGTACAGCAAATCGTGTAGTACTTCGTTGATAACGTTCATGAACACGCCCGGAGAGCCGCTTAATCCGAACGGCATGACGAAGTACTTGCGGAAAAAGTGGGAATCGACTATGTCGGACAATTCGTAGTGCGTTTCTTCCCCCACCATGACGGGGGGTGGTGGACGGGATTGGGGGTGCCACTTTGATTTCTTGCATTTCTTTTTCTTTGGGATGGTTTTAGTTGCTACCTCTTGTACAATGTTGCGAACCTCCGTCCATAGTTCTTAAGGCACTCTGTCTATCAGATCTAATTCCTTAAATCTATTTGTCACCTCTACTGTGTATTCGTCGGGGATATGATTTAGTTCATACCTGAGTGGCCTAGTGCTTTTCCCTACTTTCTTCAATTTAAGCCTAAATTTTGCAACAAGAAGCTCATGATCTGAACCACAATCAGCTCCTGGTCTTGTTTTTATTGACTGGATAGAACTTTTCCATCTTTGGCTGCAGAGCACATAGTCAATCTGATTTCTGTGTTGACCGTCTGGCGATGTCCATGTGTAGAGTTGTCTCTTGGGTTGTTGGAAAAGAGTGTTTGCTATGACCATTGTATTCTCTTGACAAAATTCTACCAGCCTGTGGCCTGCTTCATTTTGTACTCCAAGGCCAAACTTGCCTGTTATCCCGGTTATCTTTTGGCTTCCTACTTTAGCATTCCAATCCCCCATGATGATAAGCACATCATTTTTTGGCGTTGCTTCTAGAAGGTGTTGTAGGGCTTCATAGAACTGATCAACTTCATCCTCTTCAGCAGCAGTGGTTGGGGCATAGACCTGGATCACTGTGATGTTGAATGGTTTGCCTTGGATTCGAACTGAGATCATTCTGTCATTTTGGGGATTGTATCCCAAGACTGCTTTTCCTACTCTCTTATTGATTATGAAAGCTACTCCATTTCTTCTGCGAGATTCTTGTCCACCGTAGTATACCTGATGGTCATCTGAATTAAATTCACCCATTCCTGTCCATTTTAGTTCACTGATTCCTAAAATGTCGATGTTCAGTCTTGTCATTTCTTGTTTGACCACGTCCAGCTTGCCTTGATTCATGGATCTGACGTTCCAGGTTCCTATGGAATAAAAATCTTTACAGCATCGGACTGTCTTTTCACCACCAGTTACTTCCCCAACTGAGCGTCCTTTCGGCTTTGGCCCAGTCGCTTCATTCATTCTGGCACTACTCGTACTAGCCGTCTGCTCATCCCCAGTAGCATATTGGACACCTTCCGACCTGAGGGGCTCATCTTCCGGCGTCATATCGTTATGCCTATTGGAACTGTCCATAGAGTTTTCATGGCAAAGATACTGGAGTGGTTTGCCATTTCCTTCTCCAGTGGATCACCTTTTGTCAGAGCTCTCAGCTATGACCTGTCCGTCTTGGGTGGCCCTGCACGGCATAGCTCATAGCTTCACTGAACTACGCAAGCCCCCTTGCCACAACAAGGCAGCGATCCTTGAAGGGGGGATCCAGATATAGCTGGTCCATTAATACTATCATAATTGAATAGTGTTCCTCTTTCAAATACTTGGATATTATTTACCAAATATCTATATCCTGGCAGGCCCATCTACATTCCAGTATTCTCTTGGCTAGACATTCATCTGGCACTATCTTAAAAAAAAAATTATCCAGTGGGGTCAACTAGTTGCCCCAGCAGTCAAAGTCTTTTTGAACAAAGTTCCCTCTCAGCTCCTCTATGCAGTGGGGATCTGGAGCCAGAAGAGAAAAGTCTTGTATAGACTGGAAAAAATTCAAAACTCCTTTATTAAGAAAATCCTGGGATTACCTGAAGGAACGCCAGCTGCTTTGCTAAGATCTGAGGTCAGAATTATGTCTTTTGCTGCAAGAGTACATCTAAAACTAATAAAATATTATATAAAACTAGCAAATTTACCTTCAACCAATTTAGTTAAGCTCAGTTTTCAATATTCCTTGGAAAGGAATTGTTGGTGCAATTTGTTATCTTGCGTACTTTTGCTTTACCATCACTTGACACGATTAAATCATGAGAGTATGATAAAATCCAGGCCTGGGTCCAGGAGAAGCATGCTGCTTGTGATCATGAGTTGGCACAAAAATCAAAATGTTCAGTATGGTACCCTAGGCTAAATCCTAATAGACACTTCTCCTGCTATCTCAGTGATTTAGTCAGGGCTATATTAAGAAAGGCCTTTACTTGGGCCTCTTTCTAAACCTTTCAATCGGCAAACTTATATGGGAGTTTTAATTGTCTCCCGTTAGGTAAATGTTTATGCTGCTGCAATGTGAATCAGATAGAGTAGCAATCCCCAACCTATGGGCTGTGGACCACATGTGGTCCGTAGACTAACTGGAGGTGGGCCACGAAGGACGCCTTCTCCCCCTCCCCCCAGCCCTTTACTTCATCCATGATCCGGCAGGCGCACATGGGACTATCGCGTTGCAGAGAAACAAACTCAGGGTTCCCAATGATTTGTCATTGTCATGAGTTAAAATTTCCATGAAAATAAAATGTTCCTTATGTTCATTGTTGTGGCGTGTCTGTATCTTATTTTGAAGGGATGTTTAAACATCACCATAGCGTCCAGAGTCAGAGAGCATTAGGGCAGTGGGCCTCAGTAAAATTGTCAAGCGTTGAGTGGTCCCTGGTGATAAAAAGGTTGGGGACCACTGAAATAGAGGATCTCAAACACCAGAATCATAAAATCATAGAGTTGGAAGGGACCTCCAAGGTCATCTAGTTTAACCCCCTGCACAATGCAGGAACTCACAACTACCTGCCCACCTACAGTGACTCCAGTTACCCGCCCAAGTGATCCCTATCTGCTATGTTGTCCACTTTATGATTCTATCCGACTTAGTTTGAATCAAATACTTTGTATTTCCAGTTTGAATGAGTGTCAAATGAAGTTTCTTTTGGCAGATGTATTCCCGACAGTTACACTGGAGGTAGCCACATTTATACTATTATCCGTGTCTACCAGAAAAAGATTTGTCTCTGATGCAATCCAGAGTTCATGGTGCTATTGTACTACTGTAGGTTATTTTTTATCTTTATTTTTAACATCTTTATTTTAAAAATCTTTGTATATTAAGCTTTGATATTTTAGTCTGAATTTAATAAACTTATTTAGTTTCTGACTGTGGCCCCCTGAGTGATGTAGCCAATGGATGACCAGATCCATTTGAGAATCATGCAGGTACAATAGTTGGTTTGGTTATAGGAGGCACAGTCCACTGGTTGGTACCTGCATACAGCTTGAACAAGTATAGGAGTGAGGGGCAGCCCTAGTCACATGTGGCAGGGAAAACTATAGCTGTCAGCCCCCTCCCATCCATTCAACCTGTGGCTGGTGCAGGGCAGAGATGCATTCCATAGTCCATGGCTCCCACATTGCCTTGCTCCTCCTGCCAGGAGACAACGTGTGGGTGGGGTCTGAGACTTTAAGGGATTTGGGGGTGCCCTGTGGATGTCCCAGTACTGTGTTCCAGAGGCTAACATGTTAGTCTGCAGTAGACCAGCTTGATTCAAGTTCAGTAGGACCTTAAAGAGCAACCAGATTTGTGGGACATGAACTGTTGGGTGTCAAATATTGTCAAGCATCTGATGAAGGGAGCTTTGACTATTGAAAGCTCATGCTTCCAAAATCTTGATCTGGATTTGAATTTAATTGTCCAGCAGTTTGTGGCCTATCCCTCTGCTTGCATGCCTCCCAGGCTAGGGTTGGACCACATGACTGCTGGTCTGTGGTTTGCTGGTTGCCCTGTCTGTCAGGGCTATGCTGTTGCATCACTGTGACATCACATGGTGATAGTGTGGGAGGCCCATCAAGTGCTGTTGGAGGCCCTACTGCTAAGCTGCCAGGTCATTTGCTTGGTCTGTAGGCTCTGTAGGTTCCCTCTACAGAATGGAAGGGTGGTTTGAAAAATATTTAAAGTGGCTCCTGACATTGGTCCTTCCTGCCCTCTGACTGACTTGTTTGTTTTTTCGTTTCTTATATTTCTCTACCGCCCTCCCCTGAGACTTAGGGCAGTTTACACAAAATGTAGGGGTAATACAGTATAACTCTTACATCATAACATCAGGAACATTAAAAACAATGATAACAGATTCCATAACTGAAGACAAGAATTTCACAATAACAATATTAACAATATTAACAATATTAACAATATTAACAATATTAACAATATTAACAATATTAACAATATTAACAATATTAACAATATTAACAATATTAACAATATTAACTTCGGTTTGAGTTTAGATCATGGAGAGGGGTTTCTGGAGGCCCAGCTGATGTTGTTGGATTGGTCAGCCTCAACCAAATGCCTGTTGGAAGCGCTCCCTTTTGTAGGCCCTTCAGGGAGCTCATTCCACCAGGTGGGGCCAGGACAGAGAATACTTTGGCCCTAGTTGAGATCCAATGTGCTTCTTTGGGGCCAGGGATCACCAACCAGTTGGAAGTGGAGAGTGTAGGACTCTTAGGGGGGTGTAGGCCAAGAGGGCCCAGATCGCATATGGCCTTGAAGGTGATTAAAGGTAAAGGTATCCCCTGTGCAAGCACCGAGTCATGTCTGACCCTTGGGGTGACTCCCTCCAGCGTTTTCATGGCAGACTCAATACGGGGTGGTTTGCCCTTCCCTTCCCCAATCATTACCGTTTACCCCCCAGCAAGCTGGGTACTCATTTTACCGACCTCGGAAGGATGGAAGGCTGAGTCAACCTTGAGCCGGCTGCTGGGACTGAACTCCCAGCCTCATGGGCAAAGATTTCAGGCGGCTGCCTTACCACTCTGCACCACAAGAGGCTCTTAAAGGTGATTACCAAGACCTTAAGTCTGATCCAGAATTCAACTGGGAGCCAGTACAGCTGTTGGAGAGGAGTCCTGATTTGGGACCTCCACAGAGTATCTGTGAGGATCCTTGCTGAAGCATTGCAACTTGGATTGCAACTTGTCATGCAGCACTAAGGAAGAGCATTGTCATTTAGAAGCAATCTGGATCAGCCAGATACTGTAGACTGTGAGCCATCTTCATGCAGTTCAGTTTCTAAGTAGAGCAGGGATGGCCAATATGTCATGGACTACAGATGTCATGGACTACAGTTATCATGAGCCCCATCAGGAGCTTATGGTAATTGTAGTCCATGGACATCTGAAGAGCTACAGTTCGCCCACCCCTGAAAGTAGGGGGTCTGTGAAGTTCAGCTTAGGTGAATCAGACCCAGGTCAACTAACACCAAACGCAAAGCAAGTCACATGTTTACTGTGTAATATTCACTACCAGGTCTGCATAAGTTGTAACCCACCAACGTGAAAACAGCCTATTGGCCACATACATCAGCCCTCCAATTGCTCAACAAATCTGCTTTTTTCTGAGGCTGTAAATCTGAAAAGTTATCATGAACCAGGCAGATGACAATGTTTGGCTAATGACCTGTGCTGGGCTTGGTGAGTCCCAAGAGGTAAAGGCTTGTAGTAATCTATCAACGATAGGAAAATGCAGTCTTGTCCCAACTCTTCTTCTTCTAGTATTCCTTGTAGTTTAGCATGATTATAAAGGGACAGCCACTCTGTAAGTGATCTATTAGTTTGTTCCAGCAGATGGCAGCCTCTCTATTAACTACAGATATCCTTGGCTGAAACACTCCAGTTAATTTTTATATTTGCATAGTTGAAGGAAAAGTAGCACAAATGGAATCTTCCTCCCAGTAAACAGACCCATATTGTTCTATAGTACAGAGGCATTTCGTCCTCTCATCTGCAGTTCTGTTGTTTATTTGAATCATTTATATATTCTGTTGAAGAATTAATCTGAAAGAATAATTTGTTGTGTAGTTTCACTGTGCTAAGAGCTGCCAGACTTTTTACATATGCACAACATTTCAACATCACAAGCACTCCACCTCCCATACAAACATATCTTTTTGAAAACAATGGTACATTCATTAAAAAGGAAAATATTTGTGTGTCCCTGCTGTTTTCTTTTTTAAAAATAAATAAATGCAAAGCATGTTGGATTTTTTAAAAAAGAAATTGCACAGAATAGCACTGAATATTTTAATTCCTACTTCCTCAATAAAAAATATTGGAAATTCTCCATTTTACTATTAGCACTTACCAAATAACTGTTAATAATATCTTCTCCAGACACAGAAATCTTATAATTAGTGTTAGAATACGCTTCAAGGGTTATTGACTAAATAACCTAGTCAATAAAGTGACTAAAGTGAGGCATATAAAATTACTGGAATTCATTCAATACAATTCTTAATACAATACAATTCTCAGTACAAGCCCTATGAAGATAGGTTGAGGGACTTGGGAATGTTCAGCCTGGAGAAAAGGAGGTTGAGAGGGGACATGATAGCCCTCTTTAAGTATTTGAAAGGTTGTCACTTGGAGGAGGGAAGGATGCTGTTTCTGCTGGCTGCAGAGGAGAGGACACGCAGTAATGGGTTTAAACTTCAAGTACAACGATATAGACTAGATATCAGGAAAAAGTTTTTCACAGTCAGAGTAGTTCAGTAGTGGAATAGGCTGCCTAAAGAGGTGGTGAGCTCCCCCTCACTGGAAGTCTTCAAGCAAAGGTTGGATACACACTTTTCTTGGATGCTTTAGGGTGCTTAGGGCCAATCCTGCATTGAGCAGGGGGTTGGACTAGATGGCCTGTATGGCCCCTTCCAACTCTATGATTCTATGATTCTATGATTCTATGATTCTATGATTCTATGATTCTATGATTCTATTTTAATATTCAGTACATGTGATAAGGGGATACTCTTGGCAAGCAGAAAGGTCAACTCACAGATATATTGCAGGCCTTTCTAGATATGTGTTTTACTGTGCAGTTGCTGTAAAATCATTACTGGTCTATGGGTGTCAAAACTGCCTAGATGCATTTTCTCAGAAAGTAAACCAACAATATTCTTGCCCCTGGTAACAAAGCATTCTACCCTATCCCCATCCCCTATGAAATGTCATGTGTCCTATGGACACCTGAGTGATGTGGCTATCAACTAATTCCTGTGCCTTCACCAATGACCTGGTGTGAAAATGGACACAGATGCTCCTGCTATTGTTCTGCATGGAAAAGCAAGGAAGCAAGGAAGCAAGGAAGCAAGGAAGCAAGGAAGCAAGGAACACACAGCAATTAGTACTGCTGTCATTAAAATGCTGCTAGCAAACATTGGTTTGCTAGAAGAAATTATGAAAATAGTGGCAGCCTAGCATTTGAAAATATTATTAAATCATTTTCATAGAATCCTAGAATAATACAGTTGGAAGGAACCTCCTGTGTCCCCTAGTCCAACCCCCTGCACTATGCAGGACACTCACAACCCTATAGCTCATCCACTGTAACCTGCCACCCCCTTTAAGCCTTCACAGAATCAGCCTCTCTGTCAGATGGCTATCCAGCTTCTGTTTAAAAATTTCCAAAGATGGACAACCCACCACTTCCCGAGGAAGCCTGTTCCACTGAGGAAACCGTTCTAACTGTTAGGAACTTCTTCTGGATGTTCAGACAGAATTTCTTTTGTCCCTTTTTCCTTAAAAAATGCACTGCTCCAGTTGTCAATCATTATCTATTAAACTTCTCCCTTGCCATCCAGAGCTGGTGACACAAAGCAGGGGACCATCAGGAACAGAATTTCAGAGGGGTGGAATCATTCTCTGTGGACAAAAATCCCTAGTACCTACAGAAACTCTAGTCTGGATCCAAGCCCTAGCATGCTACATAGAAAGAGGCTGTCTGACACAAATTAATCAAACAAACAACAAAGGGAACACAGACTATGCACTGAGCAAAGAGAAGCTGAAAGGTCCATGTAAAAATCAACTACCTAACTTAATAATGTAAAACATACAATGTGTCTTTTTTCCAAACAAGAATATGTTAAAGAACAATACAATTAGTGCATAAATGAATAAGGACCACAATAATGGTTCTAACAAGCCAACGAAAATATATACGATGCTGTAAAGCTGTAAATTTGTATGTCTATGAATCAAATGAGGCTTCTAATGTAGTGACAAACCTGAACACTAATAAATCTTGAAGAGCATGATCAGTTTTTCAAAGTTAAACAGGGAAAATGGCCTTTCTGTGGGAAAGGAACCTCAGCATGCAAAACTTCCTTCAGTCCCGGTCTGCCCCTTGGAGAAGCCTGATGGGGCAAATCGCACATTGGGCCTGAATTCTCCTTGGAATGCCCGCTGTGTTTTGAGAAAATAAAACAGCCACCCTTAGTATTTGGCTGGCAAACTGTGCTGAAATTTGTTATCCTTCTCTGGTTTGTTATTACTGCTTGTGTGTGTTATTATCTATTGTGTGTGTACATACATACATACATACATACATACATACATACATACATACATACATACATACATACACACACACACACACACACACACATTGTTTGGGGGGGAAACCGCATCATATATTTTGCATCATTAAGTTAGGTAGTCAGTTTTTATACAGACCTTTCGGTTTCTGTAAAATGTTTTTTGATATTGTCTTTAGAGACATAGAAAGTCAATCATGCCACAACTCTTGTCCTTCCCTGCCCTGAACAAAACTCAAGAGTGAAGTCCCACTTAAAAATCATCAGAAGCATCACCAATAATTTTTGAAATACATCTTGGAAGTCCTCCAATTTGCCGACCCTGCAGCTGGCAGCGAAGACCCTGAGGACTTCAGCAAAGTGGGCAATTCCTCTGGCCAAGCATTTCATAGCGGGACAAAGGGCCAACTCTTGCTTGAAATTTTGCAGTGATGCAGCAGGGAGCATATTAGTGGTATGCAAGTTTAATAAATGAACAAGCAAGATACCAGGACCAAAAGAAGCTGCTGTGATGGTTGTAACATTAATTTTTCATAGATGTTTTCGTCCAAGCCGTCATCGTATTTGTACATAGCAGGCATTATCAAGTGACCATTATCATTAGGCCCTAACTCTATAGTTTCCTTTTCTCTTCCTTTCTGTTTCTCCTTAATGTGTCTGGACATAAAATATCACTATTAAAAATAAATAAATCTTTTTTCCCCATTTCTCCAGGTCTGGTTTATCAACCTTTTAGATAAAACAGATGATAAGAAACTCATCATACATACATAATAATACATGGAATAACCTTTGCTAGAAGTCGTGGAAAAAGAGCTCTGACTAAACACAGCGTTTATATTTTGCAGCTCTTTCATACTTCCCCCCCCCCTTTCCCTCTCTCCTGGGTCACCAGCTGAAGATACAAGCCATCTCGAGGGTCTCAGCTTGCACTGTGGAAGCCTTTCATCTATTGTGTGTGTTGGACAAATAAGTGTTCTTCTCTGTAAACAACAACGATATCCTACGCACTCTGGCGCAGCTACTTTTGTACAGCCCATCTGTGTCTCAGAACACAGACAAATCTTGGAGGGGGGGGAGTAAAAAGTTAATATAGAATTATGTCAAGTAACCTGGGACAATCCAACCAATGGATGGGGCTCCTCAGATTTTTTCCATATCAGTAGATATTCCAGGAAAGTACAGTTGCTGCTGGATTTCCTTTGCTTCAGACTGAAAACAAAATTGATTTGTCATGTGTAGCTACAATTTTAGGATAGCTAACTTACTGGGTCTTATAGATTCTCAACGTGGTTACGCAGACATGCTTCAACTGCCAGAAAACACCTTGACTATGTGTTGTGGTGCATGCCTTAGGCGTGCTGTCAACATTGTGCGTTATAGAGTGGCAGCCAAGTCTCCATCTCTCACAGCCAAACTTTGTGTTATGGTTTCATTATGGATGCTTTCAAAATCCCGTTGTCTTATTTTCTCCCCAGATTCTGGTGTTTTGAATTATCTACTTTGTATCTTATATGGAACCGAAGAATTAAGAAGTTTCCATTAGTATTTTCTTTTTTAATAAGATAAACCTGAATTTTATACAAGTGTTGTGCTTGTGTCATTTGCCACAGCATTCAGTCCCTAACATTCAGATTCCTCTTCTGTATTCTCAATGCACATGCACATTGATAGAACACCTCCAAAAACAAAATCTTGAGACAACTGTACATATAAGTACAATACTTGTTGAATATTGTTTTACTGATACAAAAAATCAATTAAGCACTGCACAAATACAATCTTGATGCAATCATGTACAAACATATGCAGTGAGAATATTTTTTGCAATGTAAACTGAGTGGGGAAAATGTAAATGAACAGAAAGAACAGAAGGTTTGTGCAAATATCTGCATGACAACTTTTAAAAAATCCTTCTAATTATGCTGGCATTGAATTACTATTACTATTATTACTGAATTTATTGCCCACCACTGTCATGCAAGCTGTCTCGCAGCGGGTTACATAATATAAAACCCCACATAAAAATAGATAAAACCATTAATCCCCCTGTTAAAACATAGTATCCCAGCAGCAAAAAAATCTATCATCCTCCCTCCCTAAGAGGATTAAAAACACCCATAGAGAGACTGCGGGACAATAATGGAATGGAATGGGGAATCCACGCACTCTCAGTGACAGCAATAACTCCATGTGTTTAAACACAGAATTGCACACCATTCTGCACACTTCAAGTGTGCATGCATCCCGAAAGCTTATGCACAGAATTAGAACATTGTTGGTCTTAAATGTGCCACTGCAGTCAGATTTCATTGATGGTTTTCTGTAATTTCTTTCCTAAAAGAAGTTTAACCCATATTCTTAAAATGTGATGAAAACCTATTGAATGAGTTTGCTTGTTGCTGTTTTAATTACACAGATCTAGCAGGTCGATAGAGAGCCTCTTGAGGCGCAGAGTGGTAAGGCAGCAAACATGCAGTCTGAAAGCTCTGCCCGTGAGGCTGGGAGTTCAATCCCAGCAGGCGGCTCAGGGTTGACTCAGCCTTCCATCCTTCCGAGGTCGGTAAAATGAGTACCCAGCTTGCTGAGGGGTAAACAGTAATGACTGGGGAAGGCACTGGCAAACCACCCTGTATTGAGTCTGCCATGAAAACACTAGAGTGGTCGCCCCAAGGGTCAGATGTGACTCGGTGCTTGCACAGAGGATACCTTTACCTTTACCTTTAGCAGGTCGATATATTCAGCATCCCATTCAAAAGTCATGCATTTGCAAGAAAGAAAGTGAATTTTCCCATCATACATTCCTTAATGTGGTTTACAATGACAAGGGAAGGCAGCAGGGTATAGCACAATTTCATCAGATCTCAAAAGCTAAGCAGCGAGACCACCAAGGAAGGCTCTGCAGAGGGTGACAATGGAAATGGCTTCTCACTTGCCTTGAAAGGCTGTTGCTGAGAATTGACAGCACACTGTGAAAAAATATATTTGCATGGTAAACATACAGTTCTATCCTAAGCAAAATTACACCCTTCTAAGCCCATTGACTTCATTGGCTCTCAGAGCATGTAACTATGCATAGGGCAGCAATGTGAACCATACATTAATATAAAAATATGCAGAGGCAAAGGCTAGCTATAAACACAAGTCCTGGTTGCTGATAGTAAAAGCCTTATTTGTCCTTGTTTGACTTTGCATGTAAAAATCTGATTTCATTTTTAATTGAGGTTATTGCTTTTATATTTTATATTTTATCTCATAGATCTATCTCATAGCTAAGACAGGGGAAAGGGTCAGGGCCAACACTAAAAAGGACCTAGCTCTAGCAGTTACTGGCTACATGAACTTAAGAAAACATAAGAAGGCAGTAGATGGACCAGACTAGTGGTCCCCCTAGTTCAGCAATCTTTTTCACACAGAGTTGAAAACAGGAAGCACTGAGAGACACTGAAAGAGCAAACAATTTGGATTGCTAAAATAGAATAAGATTTACCCAACACAGAAACTTTCTGGATCAATTTTATGACATCAGTGTGGGCTTTGTGTAGTGGTTAAGAACTGTGGACTTCTAATCTGGTGAGCCAGGTTTGATTCCCCACTGCCCCACATGCAGCCAGCTGGGCGACTTGTCATAGCACTGGTCTTGTCATAGCACTGATAGAGGTGTTCAGATTGAGCAGTCATATCAGGCTCTCTCAGCCTTACCCACCTCTGTTGTGGGGAGTGGGAGGGAAGGTGATTGTAATTTGCTTTGAGACTCCTGGTAGAGAAAAGCAGCATATAAGAACCAACTCTTCTTCTTCTCCTTCTCCTCCTCCTCCTCCTCAAAAGTAATTGTCTAGTAGGCCACATTGCCAAGTGATTTACAGAAAGAGGTATCTGCAGAAAAGATTTCATACTTTCAAGAGTTTGCACTCAGCACAGTTACAGAAGACTGTCTGCATGCTGGCAAATTGCAGGTTTGACTCTATCCAGTGACATTTTCTGCAACTTGCAAGGTCATCTAAGATCTTCTCATGTGTAGTCCATCTTTGCCAGATGCTTATCCAGATGTTTATCCATCATATCTGTTAACTTGTTGAAAGTAGGAAATAACACATTATAATTCCTGGAAACTATTAAAAATGAGTTATTTAAATCCTCATACAAAGATTTCCAGTAATATTTTAAACCATACCATATCAAACTTTTTAAAAACTGAACTGGTTTTTGAAAATGTTCACAGAGAAAAGGGAGAATATGACACTTCATTTGTTCCAGGCATTCAAGACCAGTTTAATCCATGATCTAACAGCTTTACTATGGCTTGATGGCTTTATTGTCTCCTGAAAAAATGGTTTTAAAATGGGAAAGTCTGCTGAATATTCTCCTCAGAATTTAGGGGTGTTAGTTACAACAGTCCTGCAGTTATAGGTCTCCATAGGCTAATTCACACACATCCATGTTTATTACCTCATGACTGCAGCGTCAAGTCACAACTTGCATGTGTGAATGAGCCAGCACAGAGCACCACACTGGAACCTACATATCACCTCCTATGCCACATTTTTCACTCGAGTCAGTTCGTGGCAACAAGAAATGCTGTTGTGAACCAGCAGCACATTCTACAGAATTTACTCCAAGTGAGAATTCTCTTCATATTAATCAAACGGTACGAGAAGATCTCTCCGTCTATCCTCACAAAGACCCACCAGAATGTCCTCACAGACTGCCGTTTCAAGGGTCTTTAAATATTATGGTATATTTTTCCATGTATTCTGTCTTAAATTAGCTCAACTTGATTGGTATTTTATAATCTGGATAGTTTGCTCTTGATGCACTTCCTGTTCCTGATCATCTAATGGTCCATGATGAGTACAGCCCACTAGTAAACTCCTGTTGAGGTGGACCCTGTAAATATGTGGGTTCGTATGAAGAATGCCAGGTTATTGGGCAAAGGAACAGCTCTTTATTCCTGATCTCAGCATTGAGTACATGTTGTAGCAGGCGACAATAAGACTGAGAAACCCTTCAGAAAACCCCAATTCATCTACACAAAGCAGACAATAGGTCCTCCTGCCTGTGAGTGCAATTGGCCAGATTAGCATTGATTGGTTTAAACTGATTGATCAGTTACGTGTCTGCTTGGATCCTGCCTTGGACCTCGAGCTCAGTCCTCAGCAGATCCACATACACAACTGTTCCTTCTTTGAATTTCTTCTGTCTGTGCTACGGCTAGCCCAATCACATCAGATCTCAGAAGCTAAAGAGGGTTGGCCCCGTTATTATTTGGTTGCAAGTCCATCCAGGAAGGGTTGTGATGCAGACGAAGTCAATGACAAACCACCTCTGAACGTCTCTTGCCTTGAAAACACTATGTGCTCACCATAAATCAGCTATGATGTGATGGCAAATAAAAGTCAATAAACTAACACGAAAATTAGCACTCAAACATAAATAAGAAAAGCATATTTAAGCAGAGTTCAGTCTTCAGCTGGGTAGGCAGTCAGCCACTGCCCGTAATCCTTGGAAACACTACACTTGGATACGAAAACATGTGAAGATCAGATGGACTGTGTTAGACACAGAATCTGGCTCAAATCCTAGCAAAATTATGCCTATGGAAGGGCTTTCTATTTGTAGAGCATGACCTCTTTGTTCACTCTCTAGTTGGAGCCCCAAATCCCCTGGAATACTGCCCCTGAGGAACAAGGGGACACCCAGGAGGTAGATAGAGGTCTGTCATGGGAAGAGGTAATTTGGGAATATGTCCCGCTTCTGTCAGTGAAAATGATCAGTGGGATCCAGCCCAAAGGCCAGCGTGTTGCCCCTTTCTGACCCAACTGGTCCATTTCCATGCTGGGCGCTTTCGAACCATCCTGCAGGAATCCGCAGCTTTATGTTCTTAATTGCAATTCTGTCCAGCACTGTTCTTAATCTGACTGTAGTCCGCTAATTGACTGCAAGCTAGGATTTGGCTTCATATTTCTTCTTTTATGACAGCGCTGAGTAGAGACGTGTGAAATAACATTTTTGTTGCATAAATGTTTTGAAAACTATATTTTCAGGGATTTTGCAATGGATGGCCTAACGCCCGTTGCCGTGTTCTCTTGTGTAAGCAGAATTATGTAAGGCATGGCCCTTCAGGGCATGAGCTTGTTCAAGTTAATTCTACATTGGAAATAACAATCTTCCCCAGACTGTGGATGGTGAAATGCTGCTCCATCAGACACCCCCTTCCTGATGCCTGATGGAGCAGAATTTCACCATCCACAGTTTCACCTGAGGCCTCTTGACCACCCCTTGGCTAACCATAGTACGTGCTTTTATCACCTTGGCCACACCAACTGGCCAACTCATTTTGACATCATTATGCCAAATAATGAATCTTGCACTGTGAGTCTTTAACTCTGAATGTCTATTTCAGATTCAATTAAATTTCTGGGAGTAGGCAAAAGGCCATTGGAACGTTGTTTTTTCCTTCAGCTTAATGGGCTTTGGCCTAGAAGGCTAGTGTTTTAGTAGTTTATCCAGCATAATAGCGGCCTTTAAAACTTCCCCCTTGAGATTCCGCTAGCTATATCCACCAACTGAAAACTGGGGGATGATGAAAGTGCTACATATTTCTAACTCTGGACAAAAATATTGAAAAGCAAACAGTTTTTTCCCCCTTCTCTTTAGTAATTTGAGTATTTTGAAGTAATGAAAAATCAGGGGATGTCATGGCAAAAATTCATAGTCAAGGCTTGTGGTTGAGCAAAAAGGGCCATTGTAATCTTGTGAGAGCATCAGTCTGGAAGATGGGAAGATGCATGTTCTAGTCCATCTCCTAGCACTAAAGAAAGACCTTGTAGCTTAGAGAAAAAGGAATGAATTGAGAAGTCCCTGATTCAAATCACAGTTCAGCCACTATTTAATCTATTAAAGTTGCCTCCCTCCTTTCCCATCAACACACTAACTGGCTAACATTTATTAATAAAAATATTATCTGAAGCGACAGAAGCTATGAGGCAGTTGGACCATTTCTATTAATTTGCTTGTTATGGGATGGATGGGAATGGGCCACATTCTCTAATTTTATATTGTTTATATTCTCCATGTAAACAAATGCTAAGAATCATGGATCAGTAGTGACCCACCATGGAAGGGACATCCCCACTCCAACATAAATTAGAAGAGAGCCTTGGGTTATAAATCTTCACACCTCTATCCCTAATACTGGGAATCTAAACTGCTTCATAAACAGCATAGCTATAAGCAGCAGAATCCTGGAATCTATCAGCTGAGCAGCATTTTAAGTGCTGAATGTCATTATTACTGTAGCCGTTTTTGCCATCCTGCACACTTCTCCTAGCTCTGTGAAAGTTCTGGCTCTGCACATGGAAAACAAGCAAGAATTTGCAGAGGGCATCTCATTAAAACATAAGAGCAATGGTCCATCTCACCCAACACTCTGTATCTCACAGTGGCCAAAACCCAGGTGCTATCAGGAGGTCCACCAATGGGTCCAGAACTGCAGAAGACCTTCCACCATTGTCCCCTACACAGCGAGAATGCAGAGCAACTCTACTCTAGATGATTTCCCTCTCCCTCACTATTTCCTCTTTTCCATCCCTGGAAGCCCCCATATCTCCTCCTCTTTTCCTGTTCTCTTGTCTCCTTTCCAATCACCAAACACTCTATGTCTATCAGATGATACTAAACAGGGAGGGGTAGCAAATACAACTGAAGACAGCAACAGAATACAGGATGATCTTGATAGGCTCGAGAAGTGGGCTAAACTGAATAAAATGAAGTTCAATAGGGACAAATGTAAAGTTCTGCATTTAGGTAGGAAAAACCAAATACACTAATATAAGATGGGGGAGACTTGTCTTGGCGGTAGCAAGTGCGAAAAGGATCTAGGAGTCTTAGTAGACGATATATTGAACATGAGCCAACAGTGTGACTCAGTGCTTAAGAAGGCAAATGGGATTTGGGGCTGTATCAAATGGAGTATAGTGTCCAGATCACAGGAGGTGATGCTACTGCTGTACTCTGCTCTGGTTTGGCCTCACTTGGAGTAGTGTGTTCAGTTTTTGGCACCCCAGTTGAAGAGGGATGTTGACAACTGGAACATGTCCAGAGGAGGGCAACAAAGATGGTGAGGAGTTTGGAGACCAAGACATATGAAGAAAGGTTGGGGGAGCTTGGTCTGTTTAGCCTAGAGAAGAGACGACTGAGAGGGGATCTGATAGCCATCTTCAAGAATTTAAAAGGGTACCATATGGAAGATGGAGCAGAATTGTTCTCTCTTGCTCCAGAGGGACAGACCAGAATGAATGGGACGAAATTAATTCAAAAGAAATTCCATCTAAACATCCGGAAGAAGTTCCTGACAGAGTGGTTTCTCAGTGGAACAGGCTTCCTCGGGAGGTTGTGGGTTCACCATCTTTGGAAATCTTTAAACAGAGGCTGGATAGCCATCTGATGGAGAAGATGATTCTGTGAAGACTTAAGGGGGTGGCAGGTTACAGTGGATGAGCGATAGGGTTGTGAGTATCCTGCATAGTGCAGGGGTTTGGACTAGATAACTCATGAGGTCCCTTCCAACTCTATTATTCTATGATTCTGTGATTCTGTCTGGCCACCCATCTTCAGCTTCCCCTCCCCCAGCAGCCTCTATCAAGGAAAACTCTGGCCCAGCTATGCAACACCATTCAGGTCAGCTTGTGCCCAGGTGGACAGTGGGAAATCTGCAAAGACTTATTAGAGGACCTCACTTTCATATATCCTACTTTTCTGTGAACCTGGGGCATTTTTCAGGTTTCTAGAAATATCTGTATTGTCTGTTCATGTCTCCAGTCTCAGATTTTGTCCACCCTGAGAATATATATTTTTCTTTATCTATATTTGATTCTTTAGTCAGCCTTTCTCAATTGGACTCAAGGCAAATTACACAAAGTTAGTCAAGACATTCAACAGGATGGTGTATTCAGTAAACAATACAATAGGATCAGGATTCCTCAACCAGGGTTTTGTGAAACCCTGGGGTTTCTTGATGGCCCTGGAAGGGTTTCCCAAATGGGTGGGAGTTAAATTAATATTTAATATTTTTTAATTTGTTAAACGTTGGGTGATATGACTATATATGGTCATGCTGACTCCCCATACACACAAAAAAGGGGGAGGCAGGTACACAGCTATTCTTCCCAACCACATTCAAAGAAGATTTTTTAGCTTGAAATTTCTATCAGTCATAAAATAGAAAATTATTCCAGAAATTGTAGTTGCAAGGATACTGGGAAAGAAAGAAAGAAAGAAAGAAAGAAAGAAAGAAAGAAAGAAAGAAAGAAAGAAAGAAAGAAAGAAAGAAAGAAAGAAAGAAAGAAAGAAAGAAAGAAAGAAAGAAAGAAAGAAAGAAAGAAAGAAAGCATGAACTTGGAGTAGGAAATGGAGAGGGATGGGAGGATGAGAGGGCAGGAAAGCACTACAGAGACTATCATGCCTTTTCCCCTCCATATAGGCTTGTGCCTGGTTGCTCACTGGTTGCTCACCAATGGAATGTGAGATAAAAAGTGGCAAATCCAGGAGCTAGCCCCTGGACAGCCTCGGGATGCAAGCGACATCATGTGGAGGGGGCTCTAAAACCCACCAACAACCAGAGACTGTCCAGGGGAAGATTCCTCATGTGAAAACAGTCCCAATTTTGGCAATTTCCCTCATCCCGAGGCAAATCTGGGCAAAACTTGAACCAGCCCCTGGACAGACTCGGGATGCAGATGACATCATATGGAGGGGACTCTAAAACCTGTCAACAACCAGAGGCTGTCCAGAGGCAGATTCCTTGTGCAGAAACAGTCTATGATTCTATTCTATGATAATTTTACCTTTTTTGGTTTTAGACTCATTTGAAATTGAAGAACATTGTGGGGATATTGTACTCACATTTACAGAAAATACATTTGTTGAAATGTACTTATGAGCATTCACATTGCCCATTTTAATCAATGAGAACTAAAGCAATGGCAAATCATTTAGCATAAACTACCTATATATTCTGACAGCAGAATGGGATGAGAAAGGACTAGCCTGAGTTAGTAAAGATGGTGGACATGTATGGTATAATCTTCTTCCATTAATAGTCTGATCCTGCACATCTGCATCAGTCAACAGGGAAGGACATATAATAAAGAAGCCAATAATGTTTAGATCCTCAAAGGACTCACAAGTGGTTGTTTTATAGAAGCAAAACACATACAAAAAAAAAAAACCCTTCATGAAGCATCCTGTGTCCTTGATGTCAAAACATCACAAAAATGTTCACAGTATGGATCAAAGGCTTCCTAGTCTTCATTATACAATATTTCTTCCACTAGAAGCTTGGATTACACAGTGGTCATAAAGGGAAAAGGAACCCACATATTTTGATGCTTTAAACGAAACCTCTAGCACTGCCTGGTCCTAAAGAAATGTGTTATTTTTACAAGGACAGAAACAGTCCTTATATTTCACAGTACTAAAAAAAAAAAATGCTTCAGATATTCATCCCAAACCCATGGTCTACTTCTAAAGACAAGGAAAGAAGTCAACATTTGCATCTTGGGAGGCAATTTGCTTATTTTGGTGCCCATTTAATGCTGCCAAATCTTCATTCCTTATTCTCATGTACTGTCTTAGGGAACATAAACAAAATGCCATCTGGCTCTTCTTTAATTTTCTTAGGCTTCCTTTGATCTTATGTAAACTCTGATCGGTAAAGGATCTAAGCCTCCTTTCTCCTCTTCAAACATGTGCATAACTTCCATCAATGTCAATGCGCCTGTGGAGAGAGAAACACAAGCTGTGTAATGTATACTACACTTCGGCGGGGGGGGGGGGAGAAAATGTAAATGATTCTGTTAAGAGAGTTGTGCAGAGTAAACACAGAGTCAAAGTGCCTGAACTTCCTTCCGCTTCTTTTAGGCCTGTCCAGAACTGCAGGCCACTGAAAACACAGCCAGCCAACCAGCCTGATTATCTGTAGCCTATGTCTGGTGCTACTGCCTCCAGAGGCCAGTAGAGGAACTGCAGCTTCTCCACCTCACGCTCTCTCTGACCTGCGCAACTATCAACAGACACAAGGCCTGTTCATGTGTCGCAGTGAATGTATGTACAATCCATGTCCAGTGTGCACTTGATTTTTCTTCTTTATATGTGCATTGAGTAATTCTCATGATGCATTCAATGCACATACAACTCAATGTGTAATTTAAATCCTACATGTACACCAAGCCAGCTTGGTATAGTGCAGGGATGGCCAAACTGTAGCTCTCCAGATGTTCAAAGACTACAATTCCCATGAGCCCATGCCATCATGTGCTGGCAGGGGATCATGGGAATTGTAAACCATGGACATCTGGAGAACCACAGTTTGGCCACCGCTGGCTATAGTGGTTAAGAATGTACATGAACACCAAGCTGGTGTAGTGATTAAGAGTGGCAGAATCAAAGTTTGGTTTCCTACTCTTCCATGTGAAGCCAGCTGGTGACTTTCAGCCAGTCACAGGGCTCTCTCAGTCTCATCTACCTCACAGGGGGTCTCTTGTGGACAGAGGAGGGGTAGGCAATTGCAAACCACTTTGAGACTCCTTCAAGTAGTAAAAATCTTCTACTAGTCCCTGGTTTCATTTGTAAGTTGAATGTGCATCAGCTCCATGTTACAGACAGATGTATGTCCATTCAAAGGGCTGCACACACAGTTACTACCACATAATGAGACACCGCTGGCTCTTCCATGCCAGCTCACTATTTGTCCTTCCCTGTTGACTGATGCAGATGTGCTGAATCAGACTATTAATGGAAGAAGATCATACCATACATGTCCACCATCTTCACTAACTCAGGCTAGTCCTTTCTCATCCCATTCTGCTGTCAGAATATATAGGTAGTTTATGCTAAACTAGATCTAAAGCCCATTTTAATTGAAAATAAAATGGGCACTAGATGGCCTCGGACTCCCCCCCCCCCACCGACTCCCAAAAGCTTCTGCGTAGCCGTGGACAGAGTCCGTGGGGCCGAAGAAGCCTTTCTCCTCCTCCCCACAGTGGACCACGGAATGATCATGTGGCGTGTTGCGTGGGTGGCGGGAAAGTCTCGGTGTTCAAGGGTAGTCACTGAGTGGCGGGAAAGTCTCCTCCCTGGCGGCCATCCAGGCAGGATGGTGGCTCGGGAGGACTGGACAGTTGGAGGCGCGGGGTTCGGGAGACGGGCCAAGTGTCCAATAGGGAGGCGCGCTTGGCCCTGGAGTGCCACTCGAAGGAGCAGAGCCCGTCTTAACTCCTCCCAACTTGCCCTTACTGCTTTATTTTATCTGGCGAGAGACTCCAGGAAGCCCAGGCAGGAACTGTGGAGAAAGGATGAGGTGCCAGCAATGCCAGCAGTGGCTTTGGAGGACAATAGATCAAGTGCCTCAAAGGGGAAGGGAGGAGAGATTCAGGGACAAGGTTGAGGAGGAGGCTGGCAGTGTCCTGTGCATACTGGCACTACCCCCCAGAATATCCTGTAACCAGCCATTCTAGGGACACCCACAGAGGGAGGGTCAGGCCAGGCCAGGCCTGGCCAGGCCTTTACAGCCAAAGGACAGGAACTAGGCTAGAGAAGGAAGGTTCAGGATGTAGCTGATCCTCCCTCCTCTCCTTATCTTGAGGACCAGTCCTTGGGCCTCCTGGAGAAAGGACACTGCAGAGTGTTCCTGCCGTTGACTCCAAGCCAGAGCCCAAGCCAGGGCCTATCAATTGCTCAAGACCTCTAGCCTCCACCTCGGCCCAGCACTGAGAGACAGAATTCTCTGGGCATGACCATCATGCCAGATTGTCGATGGTATCAATGTGCCCCCTAAATCTACTCCTGCCCACTCTCAATGTGCTGGACTCAGTCTTCTAAAGTCTCATGCTGTCACTGACCTCTTAAAAACACTCTCCTTCATGCTCAATGTCCCCGTAGACCTGGCTGAATGCAATTCATGTGTAGGAGCCTAGCTCCAACATAATCAACAGGTGTCTATGGTGGGCTTTCCAGGTTGTGTGGTTGTAGTCTGGAAGTTTTAGTCCCTACATTTCACCAGTAATTGTGGCTGGCATCTTCAGAAAGCTCTCCATGCCAGTGTTGAGTGTATGAACAGTTGCTGGGCATTTTACTTACTTCGGGGAGGGGGACATATCACATTCCTTTCTTATCTGGGAGTCCCCCAGAGAATGGACAGGAACTAGGAAGGGCTTTTCCTGTGTCTGGGTGTTGTTCCTTAGAAAGTCCATTAGTCAAGGTCTTGCCTATTTTACCTGATGAACCATTGGGAGGGGGGTTAGTCCCATGTGTTTTTTAGAACTGGTAGCTAGGTTTTGTGGGTTTTGAGACTCTTTTTTGTTGAAACTGTAGCAGTCTTTGTGAATTTCAGTGGCTACCGAGCAGTAATCTCAGGGCTCTCTCAGCCTCACCTACCTCACAGGGTGTCAGTTGTGGGGAGAGGAAAGGGAAGGCCAATGAACATAAGCCGCTTTGAGACTCCTCTGGGTAGAGAACAGCGGCATATAAGAACCAACTCTTCTTTGTCTTCTTCTTCTAAAGTCTAACCTAGTAGCTGTTTGGTGTTGTCCAATATTTCTGCATCAACAAGGTTCAAATTGAACAAGGTTCCAAAAAGAGATCCTGCAACTACAAAGTTGTACCCTCTATAAGGGTTCTCAGAGCAGATTTGATACCTGATCCTTTTAATGCACTATTGCATCAGTGATTGTTGCTCTCCCTAATGGTAAGAGAAACCATTGGACAGTGTTACATACAAAGACGCACACCTGTCATGTAGCACCTGTGAAAGCATTGCAAATGATGATCTTCTCATAAGCCTTCCTGTTTTTTTCTGTTGTATAGATACTGTGCGTGCAATACACAGTGGGGCAGTTATAAAGATTTAATAAGCATCAGTTTTAAGATGGCTCCATTACTCGTAAGTGGCAAAACCATGAGTGAATTATGCAGTTTATCCCACATGAGCACTAATAAAATCTTTATTCCACACCACTCTGTGTGTTCTGAACATTCCCTGTGTTTAAGGAATGGGGGGGGAGACTTTTACTGGGGGGTTGTTTTTATACTCTTGTATCCATTAAGCCAGGTGCTTTCCTTGCGACAAGTCCAACTGTTCAGAATATAGAGATGGAGAGAAAGCTAACTAATAAATCCGAGACACCTTTAAATTGCTGCTCAGTATATTAAAATGTCACAGCTTGATAGGCGGTGTCTTGGGGCTTTCCCAGGATTGTGCTGGCCGGGCATAGTTTCCTTAAAGCAAATGTGTCATGAAGCACCGTGGGGCATCTTTGCAGACAGGCTGTAAGTCCCCGTCACTTTTTGCCTCTTAAACGTACAACAGGCAGAGTTGGCCAGGCATTTAGGCAGCTGTAAAACCATTTGCCAGTCCAAACGGGCAGAGGCAGGAGTGTAAATGCTCGACCTTCCATGAATCAACATTGCCTACCTATCCCCCCCCCAAAAAAATCCATAAGTTCAAGCGCACACAGTTTAAACACACATCAGCTAGGAATGATTTATTGGGAGCATGCACATTAGTGGCTATCAGATGCACTCATGTGCCTTGGTTGGGGTCCTTGTGCACTCTGAGGTGTAGTATCTGCACCAACATGCTTCCTCACTCATTTCAGTGGGCAGAGAAACTCCATGCTCGCAGCATGCATGTAGTAGCCCCCTCCATGTGTCGGGGAAGTCCACTTCTGCAGGGCTTGGAGGTGGGAGAAATATCTGACTCTTTTAGGGATGCTTTTGGTGTGCTTTTTGAGACAGAACCAGTATCAGACCCAGGCTGAAGCACTAACGTGGTCTATGGGCAGAAGAACATGGGATTCCTGGTTTGGTCCTACTGTCCAGCTGCTGATTCCCAGTAGCCACTAGTGCAGGGGTGGCCAGACTGTGGCTCTCCAAATGTCCATGGCCTATGACTACCATGAGCTCCTGCCAGCACTAGCCCAACAGCTCTGGGGCTTGATGGGACAGCCCTGATGTCTGCTTCTGCCCCTTGTAAATCCAGAATGCCTTCTCCTTGTAGAGGGAGGCTCCGTTGTGGGTAATCCTGTGCTGAGCCTTTGACTGGCCTGCCTTTCCTTCCCACAGAGCTGCTCTTCTCAGCACTCCTCCCACGGACAAGTGAAGTCGGCTTTGGGTTCTTTGGGCAACTGCTGTTGGTTTGCCCACAAACCAAGAATCAAGAGATGCCTGCCTAACAGCTGTGGGACCAGGGAGGGGTCTCCTTCAGCGAGGAACTAGTGACCCTTGGATCCCTTGGACCAACTTCCAGTCCGGCACCTTGAAGACAAGCAAGGTTTCATTCTGGGGATAAGCTTCTGGGTGCATGTTCCTTCCCATCTGCTGTGCGCCTTTCCTGCCACGTGCAGATCGCCTTGCCTGTCTAAGATCACTTCTCCCAGTCCCAGCCACGTTCTCCTCTCGCCCAAGGCCCATTCCTTCTGTAGGAGGGGGGCGGGCAAGCCCTTGGCACTCGCCCTTCCGGAAAGGGCACAACTCTCTCCTTGGCACCAGCCCAGCCAACCCCATCAGGTTGCATGAACTGCTGATGCCTTGAATAGAACTTGGTTGGTCTTAAAGGTGCCCCTGGACTCCCGATTTGTTCTGCTGCTTCGGACCTACCCAGCTATCCACTTGAATCCATCGGGCAAGAGTCTTGCTGTCCGCTCCGTCGAAACCCTTTAGAGCCCTGCACCTCCCTTCTCCCATAACGCCCCTCTGCTCAGTAAAAGAACGGGGTTTGTTCTGCTAAACCAGGCGAATTGTGCCCCCCTTCCTTGCCGTCTATTTTGCCCGCAACCCCCCACACACACACACACACACGCCCAACCACCCCCAAGAAAGGCAGCGGCGGAGAGAAGGACAGGCGCGCTCCGTCTGCTTCGGAGGAAGTCGGTTGGTCTGGCTGCTGCAAAGGAATTTGGTTTTGGCAAGCTTAAAAAAAGAGAGACTTTCTTCCAGATGATAAGAGAAAGAAGGCGCGGTGCTTTCATACCCTGGGAGGGGAGGGGAGAGGAGAGGAGGGAGAAGGCAGAGCTGTTGCTCCACGTTGGGGAAAGCTCGTCGAGGCTGCCGACCAGATGGAGCCAAGGGCCCTCCGGTGCGTGTGTATCAGCGGCTCTGCCCTCGCCCCAGGCAGCTTCTCGATAACGGGGGGGGGGGGGGGAGACGCCGGCGGCGGCTCCTGGCCCGTCTGAAGGCAGGCAGGCATGCAGGCAGGCAGGATCCACGCACCTGACGCCCAGCGGGGCCCCGGTTTCGGCAGGGCGTCGGGCGGGAAAGGCCACGGCGGACTCTCTGCCTCCGCTCCTCAGGCGCCCCGTCGGAAGCCGTGCGGCGGCTCTCCCTTCCACGCCACGGGTGCTGGCGGCGCTCGGGCTCGCTTTGCCGCCTCCAGCCCGACGGCTGCGCCTGGGCAGGCGGGGAGGGAGGGAGGGCGGCCGGGCGGCGTCCCTGAGCGGCCAGCTGCAGGAGGGCAGCCTGGGGCCCCTTTGCCTTGACCTCCCCTCATAAGCAGCATCTTAACTAGGGAAGGGTTTACGGTCTTTTATGGGGGTGGCCGCCGTGTCGGGATCGCCACGGAGGCGATGCTTCTGCACAGATTCCACCATCTTGATCGGCAGCAGCAGAACGAAGTCTGAGTCCGGCAGCCCCGTGAAGGCCAAGGAAGCCGTAGGCAAGGTGTCAGCTTTCCTGCGCACGCACGCGCCTGCAAATACTGACGGGATCGGTGGGAGTGTGCCCTGCACGCGACAGGTTAAGCCTTGCAGAAAACTTGGTCGGCCTTCAAGGAGCCGCCGGATTCGAACTTCGTTCTGCCGGCGTCAGATGTTTCTCAGAGATGGCTCTCTGGGCCACGGGGAGTAGGTTTTCCGGAGAGGCCGCAGGGATCTGGCGAAGAGTGCCCGCACACCAAAGCTTCTGCCAAGAACAGAACTCGGTTGGCCCTTCAGACATCGTCTTGCCGCTTCAGACCAACCCCACTGCGCCTACCTGAAACCTTATTCTGCACACCATAGGATAATGCACTTTCAATGCACTTTAAATTTCCACACAGGAAAATCCAGCTGCCAAAGCACACTAAAAGTGCATTATCCTATGGTGCGGAATGGGCCTTTAGACTGCGCTCCAGAGTCGGGACAAACGTCACAAAGTTCCGGTGGGAGACTCTGGAAGCGAAGCGTCACATTCAGGAGGCCTATTGGGGTGATGAGGAAGGGGAGGCAGAAGCGGGATGAGATCCGCTGAAAACCGAGACCCGAGGGACAGTGGGGTGGCCACTGAGCAACCCGAGCCTCAGAGCCAGAGGGGCAGAAGGTCGGCCGGCCGGTAGTGACGGATCAAACCCGGACTTCGTTCACAAAGCCCCTGGAGAGGCTATTCCGCCGCCCCACAGCCCCCACCCCGGCCACAGCCCTTCCCTCCAGGAAACAGGGCCGGAAATCCTCAAGCCAATCCTGGGCGGGAGGCAGGCTGCGGAGGCTTGTTGCTGGCAGAGGCCACATCGCAAAACCTTCGAGGCTGCATGCCTAGAGGTAGCCAGGAGTTCTGCGGAAGACGGAAGGCTTGCCTTTGTTTTATTTAGGGATTTTTGGTTTGTTTTACTTAACATCTTTGGTCTCCAGGCAACTAGTCCTTACAGTGGCTGTCCCAAGGACCAAGTCTCCGATCCCATTAAAGAAAAGGGGGAAGCCCCCCTCAAGCTGCCCATTCCTCCTACATTGGTTAGTACACCTTCGATGCACTTTAGAAGTCGATTTTCTTGGGCCCACTATGCACACGTTGCATAATGTACTCTAGAAGTAGATTATGCTCTTCTGCACAGGAAAGCCCAGCTCCAAAAGCATACTGAAAGTGCACTATCCAACATGTGCTTCATGGGCCCTTGTTTTGCCCAGAAGGTCCACGCTGAAAGGTGCATTGTTGTACGTGTGGGAAGGACCATGGTGAACTTCAATAGGTCTTCTTACGGGGTGAGAAACCAACAACCAGGGTCCTGTGCATGTCCATCCAGTAACAGGATGGCAGGCCTTTGCTCAGGAGTCAGTGCCACCACTGGGCTGGAAAGCAAGCGTCTTCAGGATTTTCAAAGTCAGCTGGAGTGGGGAACTCTAACCGGCTGGATTCCCCACTCCTCCTTCACCTGCAGCCAGGTGGGTGGCTCTCTCAGAGCTCCCGCCGGCCCACCTCATAGGGTGTCTGTTGTTCTCGGAAGTCCGTGGGTTTAAATGGCCCAGAATGTGCTGCCTGTGTCCCCGTGTGTAATACCTGTCGCACAGGTCGGAGTCAAATTGGGCCCAAGCCGCTTGCCAATGAACAGGGAGAAGTTTGGGCGGCCGGTTTCCAGGGCGGTTCATTGTCTGAGCTCAGCGGGACTGGACGGCAGCAGGTTCCTGAGGTGCGGGGAGGGGAGGGGGCTCTGAGCCGTTTTAAAGACAACCCAAAGCCATCAATTCACTTCGGACTGAGGGTGACAAGATTCCTCTGGCCGCTGACTTCTGCAACCAAAATGCCTACGGGAGTGCAGCGCAAGGGCCAGCATGTGTTTGCTGCTCTTGGGTGTTAAATGATACGGGGAGCCAAGGGCCAGGCGCCACAGCGGCCCCCTTCCCTCCCCCGACGGCCGCCGTCAAGATATCCGAGGTCCTTCGCATCACTTCTCCAGAGCAAAAGCAGGGGGCGGGGGGGGGGGGCGTTTTGGTGGACGCAGAAACGTCTCAGGACCCTTCGAAAACAGCAGGGGAGAGTCCAGGAACACCTTGAAGGCTGACCCGACGTGTCCCGCACGGTCGGTGCTTTCGGGATTCATTTTCGTGAGTCGCTTCTTCCGCTCCTCCTGCTCCTCCAGCGTTTGAAGAAGGTGTTCCACTGCCGTCGGCTGTGTTAGTCTTCCAGGTGCTCCTGGGCTTGGGCCCTTTCCCACGGCTGCAGGCGGACTCATACGCCTCCCTTTGAAAACCAAACCTCCATCCCCTCAACGTGAAGGAGAGCTGCGTGCCGCCCCAAAGCTTTCCACAACGAGGTCTGCCAGACCCAGGGTGCTTCCCTTGCAAGGCATGGTGCGGAGGGCTGCAGCCCGGCTGCGGAGGGAAAGGGAGCACGAAAACCACGAGGGAAGAGGGTTGGAGGCTTTGGGAGGGGTCGATTTGCACTGGAGTCGAAGGGCCCGTTTGGCGCCAAACAAAGGCACCGCAGATCGGGAGGTTTGCTAGGGGCCTCGACCCACTGGGGGTCCCCAACACTTCTCGCCAAGCAGAAACCAGGCGAGGAAAGTCCGAGCGGCCCGGCGGGGGCAGGGGGGGAGGGTCTTCCCAAATTGTGTGGGCGGAGGGCAGGAGGGCGTTCTTCCCAGATTAAAAAAACATAACATCGGCTATTATTCCGACACCCGTGAAGGCCATCGATGTAACTGGCTATCGGTTGTCATTCCCAGCTGGTTTTAGACGCCGGCATATGATACCGATGGATCAGGTTTCTCGCTCGCTCGCTCGCACTCTCTCATGGCCAAGCGCGCGCACCGGGTGCCAGGACAGGTGGACGGGCAGAGAGCGAATACTTCGCAATCACCAGGCTCAAGACGATGCCGGGGGCAGGACTGGCTTGCTCCCCTCCGTTGCCCCTCGCCCAGGCACAGCGGGGCCGCCGGGGCTCTCCCAGGCGCCGTTCAGCTCTCGGGCTCTGGGCGATGCCGAGAGAAGCTCCTGTCCCGCGCTTGTCCCTGGGCGCAAAGCAGGCCGAGAGCCCAGCCCTTCAGCGTGGTGGTGGGAAGGGGGGGACAGCGAAGCCAGCCATGGAGGAGGAAGGGCAGAGTCAGCCGAGGGGTGCCCGAGAAGCCACTTTCTGGCCGCGGCTCGCTCGCCTTGGAGCTGGCACCTCGTCTGCCCTCCGCAACCCCCCTGCCCATCCGCAGCTGGCTGTCGAGCCAGAAATGGGCTCCTTAAGGAAGGCCCTGAGAGCAAGGCCAGAGCCCCCTCGCCGCCACTCCCCCTTGGCTGGGCAGGAGCTCTCCCCGTGCCAGGACACTCGGCGCTGGACGCAGGCCCCACCGAGGCCCGACGCCCTCCCGCCCACCCCGCTCCCTTCCGATGGCTCTCTCGCCATGCTCCTGGGCCTGCAGCGGGAAGGCTTGGCTGCTGCAGGATCGCCGCAGCCCACCCCGCCTGGGTCTGGGGACGCCTGAGCTCTCGGGCTTCACCCGCCTCCTCCAGCCCTCCGAAGCCGGCGCCCTCGAGGTCGCCCTGCAAGGCCCAGGCGCCCCGCATGGGAAAGCCCAGCGCCTGTGGGTGCCGCCTGCCCGGGCCCCGGCGCCTGCTGAAGGCCAAGGCTTCTCGGCCACCAGACCCTGCCGCGCCCGTCTCGGAAGCGCCTCCGTCTGTCCTAAAGGGGCGGGGGAAAGGAGCCCCCGTTGGGCGGGCCTGGTCAATGGAACTGCTGGTGCCCCTTCCGTGGCGGGGAGTCCAAGCCCGTGGCAGCCCAAGGCGGCTCTGGCCGACGGGACTCCTTTCCAGTCCCCGTCGCCTCCCGGGCCCCGAGGGGACTGCAGTCCAAGGCTTCACTCGAGGGGCCCTGGGAGGAGGAGAGGCGGGGGGGGGATGTTGAGGGTCCCGTTTGCTTCGATGCCCCTGCTGGATGGAAAGCAAAGAAAGGCCCCCAGCATCGGCTCCAACCCCTCGCCTTAAAGGAAGGGGCCGGGAATGGGTTCCTTTTTTTTAGTGCTGTTTCCCGTGAGGCTTGTGCACACATTGGGGGGGGGGGGAGAGACGTCGAATGGGGGAGGAGACTTGTCGCTGTGGATGGATCTGGCTCTGCGAAGCCTCCTGAACAGAAGTTGCGCGGAACAAGGACCAGCGTGTGTTTGCTGCTCTTGGGAGCTATCTGATACGGAGCTACGGGCCAGGCGCTTTGTCGCCGGCCGCCCCTTCCTTCTGTGCAAGGCCTCCTGAGCCCAAGAGGGGCGAGCGCATCCATGGGCGCAGGCTCGAGACTCCCGCTGCTGTCCCCAAGCCCAGCATGCCCGCCGCTCATGGTCGCCCTGACTCTGCGGCCTTTTGGCCTCGCGGGCCACGGTCCCTCTCGACAAAGGATTTTGCGAAAAGTAATAGCGCAGATGTCGGTCGCACACAGCGAAGCCTATAAAAAGGCATCTACGACTGTATTCTCGTAGCTTGGGTCTGTGTTTCCCATCCCATCATCACTCACTCACTCACACACACACACAAACACCTCCCCCCCCCCTCCGGCCAAGCTGGAGCAGGTAGGCCGTCGGAAAGCGCGCAGGCGTGTAAGCCAAGGACGTGCCTCGTCTGAAGGGCCAGGCCGCATCGCCACCAGTCCTGCGCCGGCACGGGCTGCATCCCTGGCCCCCCAAGCCTCGACACCGACGCCGACGCCGCTCCACTCCGTCCCGAGGTTCTTGCAGACTCGCGGGCAGCTCCAGCGGCGGCCAAGAGGCAGCCGGCGGCCCGACTCCCAGCCTGACAAGCCCCGGCCAGGCGGCCACTTAGCGCGTCCCAGCTAAGCGAGGCTGATGGGAAACCCCCGCTCGGGCCCCGCAGCTCGCTCTTTCGGCGCCTCTGCGGGAACCAGCTGTTCCGCCTGCAGCACCAGCCGCTGCACGTCCAGCGAGCCCCTTCGGTTCGGTGGGGCTTCCGGGGGGGGGGGGGGGCGGAGTGTGCAAAGCGTGCGCAGGCTGCCCGTCAGAAGCCTCCCTTAAACTCAGGGCGGGCGGCAAGAAAGGGGGGACAGAGTTGGAGTCTAGGGGTACCTGGAAGGCCCATGAAGTCTTGTTTGAGGGGGACGCCCAGCGTCTCAGGCTGGTTTTGAGTGACACCTGAACCCACCTGCTTTGGAACTGCCCACCTGAACCCACCTGCTCGGCAGCCTGTTGACAGGGGTCCTCCTCGGGTTTCAGCGGGAAATGAAACTGGGGACACCCCCGTCCTAAACGCTGGCGGAGGAAATTATCACACGCACACACCGCCGGCGCGTTCAGAAGGATCCCTTCAAAAATCGATAATAGAAAGGTTAAGGATGATTTCGATCCTAAAGCAGTAGGCATCTGTGAACCTTGATGTTGATCTGGGTAATAACAACACTACTGATAAGAATTGTTTCTTGGACCCTGCTTTTCACTACCCAGAGGAGTCTGAAAGCGGCTTACATCGCCTTCCCTTCCTCTACCTCTGCGAGGTAGGTGGGGCTGAGAGAGGTCTGTGAGAACAGCTCTGAGAGAACTGCGACTATCCTAGGGTCACCCAGATGGCTGCAAGTGGATGAATGGGGAATCAAACCTGGTTCTTCAGATTACCGTTTGCTGCTCTTGCCAACTATACCACGCTGGGGGGGGGCGGGGGGGGTAGAGACCAACATGGCTAGATCTCCACAGTGAAGACTTCCAAGGAAAACTGCAGAGGATGATGCCCCCCCCCCGGCTCTGACGCTCCCTCGCCTTGGAAGCCCTGGCTGGGGCTGCGCTAAGTCAGTCACCACCGGCCATCTCTTTACACTCACGTTCTCTCAAGGGTCCGAAAGAATCCCCGAGTTTACAGTGAACTTGGAATTTCCCCCAACAGCCACCCCTGCAAGGCAGCTTCTGCCGAGGGAGGCCCTGGGAACTCTTTGGGGCTCCGGTTGAGTAGGAGCAAGCTCGGCGAGAACGGATCAGGTCAGGCTGGGCAGCAAAAGGCACATTGGATCCCCTAGCTGAGTTTCTGACAGCAGAATCTCAGCCGGGCTGAAAGGAATACCTTCGGGGCAGCCTCGGGAATAATCAACTCTTGTTACCATCAGAATAGATCAGACTACAGGACGCGCAAAGACAACGCTCTCAGGCGGCTTTCTACAAACAACTGGACTCGGACCCGCACAGGAATCCAAAAATGAACTAGATAAAATAATTCAGGAAGAAATCCTTTCAGACACACCAGGGGCACCTCGACTGGGTATCTTATATCTGCTCCCCCAATTCCAGAAACCCGGCAGCACATCGCCTCAGGCCTAGGCACTATCACGTGGGCTACTGGTTCTTCAACTCTGTTCTGGGGCTCTATGCCGGCTTTTCTCAAGTTTTTAACCACTGAGAACCCCCTAAAACATTCTTCAGGTTCTGAGAAACCTCAGTAGTGCTGCTATTGTGCAGAATAGGATTGGGAAGCAAAACTGTGTCTATGCCCACCCGGAGTCCCTCCTCTTCCAACCCCCTCCAGGCCCATCATTGGCCATTTTGGAAGGGGTGGGTGGGTTGACACAACCATATATGGTCATATCACCTGATAAATGTTTAAGAAATTTTGAAAATATATAGAAAATTAATTATCTTCCACCCATTCAGGAAACTGTTCCAGAGCCTTCAAGAATTGCGAAACTCTGGTTGAGAAAGCCTGCTCTATGCCATAAATGCTCCCAGTTAGGTTTGTGAGACCACAGACTTTCAGGGGAAAATACCATTTTTGGACAGCCTTCCAGAGAACACTATTTTGGCGACCAGGGATATGAAATCCCAACATCCCACACAAAGATGGATTACAAGCCATAAGGAGTATGATTTCTGACCACTACAACTGACTCTGTCACCAAATGGTGCCATTTTGTCCTTACTCACAAACACTTCAGATGTGGGGTCAATTTGTTCCTTCAGATCAATGGTATAGCCATGGGCACCCACATGGCCCCACACTATGCAGACGTCTTTATGGCTGATTTAGAGCAAAGCATCCAAAACCCTCACCCACTCACACCTCTCTTATACCTGCAATATCTTGAAGACATTTTTATTGTCTTCTGGACACATTCCACCAGGCATTTAATGACATTCACCCCACCATCAATGCACTAATCAATGCAAGAAATACATTTTCTGGACAAAACTGTAAAAATACACAATGGACGCATAGACACCACCTTATTCTGGAAACCTACTGATCAACAAACATGCCTACATATTTCCAGGTACCATCCTAAATGTACCAAATTATCCATTGTATACAGCCAGGCTCTGCATTACAACCACATCTGCCCCAACCCTACAGACAGTTATCCTCACCTGAGGAACCTACAACAAACCTTTTTGAAATGAAAGTATCCGCTTGAAGTCAAGAAACAGGTTAACAAAACCAGAATGGTACCCAGGGAAAGCCTGTTGCAAGACAGGCTCAAAAGAAACAATAGAAAAGCAGAAAGGGAGATAGTGATGAAAAAAAGACCATAACAGAACACCCCTGGTGGTTACATACAGCTCTCAGCTCAAAACAGTTCAGCATTTCATCAGTGACTTGAAGAAGAAGAAGTAGAAGTAGAAGTAGAAGAAGAAGAAGAAGAAGAAGAAGAAGAAGAAGAAGAAGAAGAAGAAGAAGAAGAAGAAGAAGAAGAGTTGGTTCTTATATGCAGCTTTCTCTATCCGAAGGAGTCTCAAAGTGGCTTACAGTTGCCTTCCCTTTCCTCTCCCCAATACAGACACCCTGTGAGGTGGGTGAGGCTGAGAGAGCCATGATACCACTGCTTGTCAGAACAGTTTTATCAGTGCCATGGCGAGCCCAAGGTCACCCAGCTGGCTGCATGTGGGGGGAGTGCAGAATCGAACCCGGCAAGCCAGATTAGAAGCCCGCACTCCTAACCACTACACCAAACTGGCTCTTACAACCTCTACTGGATAATGACAGTTCTCTTTCACAAGTATTGGGGACACATACTTTTTTCATGTTCAGATAGCTCCCCAATCTCAAACAACTCCTCACCCACAATATTATAACATCTAATTTGAATATGGACACTGGTACTGGAGCTTGCAATAAACCCATATTCCAACTTTGCTGTCACATACTCCCAGACAACACAATCGCTGGGCCTAACAATATCAGCTACTCTTATCTCAGACACATTCACATGCTCATCTAGCATTGCATATGCCATTAAATGCCAACCATGCCTTTCTGTTCTTTACATAGGGCAAATAGGTCAAATCACTGACAAAGAATAAATGGACACAAATGTGACATCAGGAATCAGAAGACTGAGAGACTTGTAAGAGAACACTTCAGCCTTGCAGGAAATTCAATGGGTGACCTCAAAGTAGCAATTTTATTGCAAAGGAACATCAGGAATAAATTGGAAAGGGAAATTACTGAGTTACAATTTATTACAGAACTCAAAACAATGGAATCCCCAGGACTTAACACGGACATTGGCTTCTTAGTACATATATGAATCTCATTCAGACCTTACACATGTATTCTCACCAATCCCTCAGAAGAGCCATATATCCTCCTTATTTTATTTCTTATTTGTAATAGTAGATTGTAATAGAATGCAATTTTGAATGATAGACTAGAACTTATCTCTCTGGTCCGAGGGCAGGGGACATAACTCTACACAGCCAATCACCACACTTCAGAGAAGATGATGCTGTAAAGCTACCACCCTGTTTGAGAGGAGCGGGATGGAGCATAATGGCGGGGTCTTATTCATTAATTACTCTCAGCATTCCACAATTAAGGATACATCTGCCCATCAGTGTCCAGTTTTGACACATTTATTTCCTTCACTGTGTTCTCCCCTGGAATTTAACCGAAACGAATAATAACCGCATATTTATTCATTTTATTTATGTATAATTTGATTTATATCCCACTACTCCTGGCTTAACTGGCTCCTGGCAAGTAGCAAAGTTAAAAACCCTACAATAAAATCCCACACCTGACAGCGGAATAATACCTCTCTGTCCCCGCTCGCTCGACTACTCTGTTCCCTTTGGTCCTTGAATCTGTTAAACATCTTCATTGTGATGGATACCCTTTCTCTCTATGTATGGATTGATAACTCCCATTTCATTGTGTCTGATGAAGCTGGCCTGCACACGAAAGCTAATATACCTTGAACAAATCTCTGTTGGTCTTAAAGGTGCCACTGAACTCTAAATTGGAAGGAAGGAAGGAAGGAAGGAAGGAAGGAAGGAAGGAAGGAAGGAAGGAAGGAAGGAAGGAAGGAAGGAAGGAAGAATAGTCTCCAGTGACTGTGTGCTGGATGCACATTGACTCCCCCACCCAACACCAGGAATTAATATGGGGATTGTCAGGGTTTTTTTGTTTGTTTGTTTGTTTTTGACAGTCTCTATTAGTGTTATGTGGCAGGGCTCATCTTGGGAGCTGGGCATGTGCAGGCTGTATACCTCTCCCTGTTCAATAAGCAATTTCTCTGCTTTTCCAATAAGTAGCAAGCTCTGTGGGCATGGATAGGGGTGGCTGTGTGCTGAGAAATTGGGGCAGTGGAGAGGCTCAATAGAAAAGGGCGCAGCATCTCTCTCTCTCTCTCCCTTCCTATGGCGATAATTAAGACAATTCGCATTCCAGTTCCTTTCATTTCCATAAGCGAAACCAACGCTTCACATCCTCCCTCATCCTAAGCGGCCTTTTCTGGCAGGAAATCCCCATGAGCAGACGCGAATTGGATGCCGAGAAGATCCACTCAGGACTGGCGTCTATCAGTTGTGGCCACACCGGCGGTGCCCCGGAGCCTAAAGCCTCGAGTTGCCCCCCAGAGCGTCCCTTGGGCATCCCTTGTTGCGAGCAAACGGCCCGTCCTTGTCTCCTGGGTCCTGGCATCAGGCCGCGGGCAGATCCGCATCTCTTAGGTTGACTCCCCTCCTCTGCGCTTCCTTCTCCCCTCCTCCTGCTCGAGTCTCCCTTCCTGAAAGACCCCCACGGTTTTGGTCTGGATTCGAGAGAGCCCTCTGAGGGCTCAACCCGCACGCCCCCAGCCACTGCCGGATCTCTGGAGGGCTTGAGATGCGAGAGGGACAGGCGCAAAATGGGTCTCCCGGCACCTGCCGTGGGAGGATGGGCGTCCAAAGCGCTTCCCTCTGGCGCGGGACACGGAGCGCCGCAGATCCCCCTGCAGGCGTCCCCTTCCGCATTCGGCGGCACGACGCCAGGGAAAAGGGGTCGTGAGAAGCGCTGAGCGCCTCCAGGGCTGCCGCATGCTTTGCAGCTCAGCAGCAAGGCTTCTCTGGGGCGCTCCGGAAGTCGAGTCGATGTGAGTGTGTGTGTGTGGGGGGGGGGGGGTCGCCACCCAGGGGTGTACGTGGAGACAATCTCGGCCAATGCCCTGCTTCTTCCGCGAGATCCTAAGCAGGCATCCCTCGGAAGAATGGCAAAAGCGCGCCACTGCTTTCCCATCCTCAAGGAGCCGAGGGTCCCCTGGGCTCCGGCGCTACTGCAATCCCTGTGCGATGGCCGGGCGGGCAAAGAACTGCCGCTGCAAGTTGATGTGCCCTAAGCCGATCGGGTCCAGGCAGCCGCGGAGACCGCTGAGCGGGCGTGACCCCCACCCTTCCCTGCCTCCCGCGGAGCCCGGCTCGCCTTCAACGGGGCCAGCCTCCGGCTGCCAGCCTCCCAGGGGAACCCTCGCCTGGCCAGTCCGTGGGCCAGGCGTGCAAAGCCCCGGGCGCCCCCGTCGAGTCCAGGCGGAGCCACGGATACCTCAGCGGCCCTTGGCGGCTCGGGCCCAGGGGGGGGCGTCGGGGCCTCCGGCAACGCTCGAGTCAGAGGCAGGAGGAGGCCTTCTCGGCGGAAAAGCTTGCCTGCTTGCCTTATGTATTATTGACATTCCCTTAGCGTCTGGTATATATATATATGTTAGATTTCTGAAACCTTTGATTTAATGAATAAACGAAAATCCTTTTAAAGAAATGTTCTCGAGCTTAATGTTGGGGTGGCGCTTCTTCGTGAGAGCAGCCGGAGCTGGCTCAGCGGTCCGGATGCTGACGGTCAACGGAAGGGACCGAGATGGAACCTCTGGCGGCGCTCTGAAGCGCATTCGGAATGGAAGTCTCCGGACTGGGGCCGATTCCCAGCCTGGGTCGCCAGAGGTCTGCAACAAAAGTGCACCCAGGACAGGAGTCCTGTTGGAGGAGGAGGAGGGACCCAGAGGGAACCCATTCCCCACCCACTTTCCCCTAGGCGCCGGCGGCGGCAGGGCGGCGGATCAAGGGCGGCGAAGCCACGGACACCGGCAGAGCGGCTGGGAGACTTTTTGCTCCTTTTTGGCCAGGCGACTGCCGAAGGGCGACGAACCATCTTTGGGGGGCTGCCCAGGAGGCAAGCTGATCTGTTCAGAAGCTGCAAGCCCGTGGACTGCCGCGGCCCGCCCCAACGCAGCCCCCGGGGCCAATGGCTGGGAAGGGGAGTCGTCACTCCGTATTCCGTCGCTCCTGCCCACACCTCCGGGGAATCCCGAGCAAATCACTTCCAAAAGGCGTGCGGAAGAAATAGCCCCTTAGTGCACCCTTTCTCAGTCGTGGGTTTCCTTGGGAGTAAATGTGGCTGATTTCAGAGTCGGCCGGGAGGCCCATGGACACGGAAGGGACCCGCCTTTCCCCTCCCCCCCCCTCCAGGGCGTCCCTGACAGCTGCAGGATGCTCACCTCGGGCAAAGATTGGGGAGGGGGGACACTCCTGCAGGCAGCGGCACGGACTCCTGAGGAAGCTTGGTCCACTGCGGGCCGCACCAGAAAGCAAGAAATGATGCCGGCGCCCGCCTCGCAGACGGGAGTCGAAGGGTCCTATCGCTTTCCCGGGAGACGAGGAGGGTTTTTCGGCCGAAGTCGTCCTTCCAGGGTGAAAGGCTCCCTCTCCCCAGCAGCCCCGCGACGGAGAAGCCTTTCTTTGATGAAAGAAGGGGGGGGGGAGGGGGGAGAGAAGTCGCGGGGAGCCCTGCCCAACAAGTCCATTATGGAACCCCCAGTTTTCTTGCAGGGAAAGGTTTTTAGAGGGGCCATCGGAAGATTCAACGCACCAAGCCTAAACTCCACGCTGCGCTCCTTGTGCCCCCTTTCTGGGTGGGATCCTGCGGGAGGGGGGACACCTTCAGGCTGCTTAGAAGGGGGATGGAGGGCGCAGGAGCAGCCAAGGAAGACTTCATGGGGGGGGGGGAGACGGGCTGAGGCAGAGAGTTCTTTCGCTCCTGTGCCCCGCCCGCTCCCCTTGCGAGGCGCGCTCTGATCTTCCTGAGTCGCCCACACGACCTTTGGGGAGTGCGCAGGTTTTGACAGCTGCGGGAGGCGGGAGCAGGACAGGCGCCGGGGAGAAGGAAAGGAGATCAGGGTTCTGCAAGATGCTTTCGGGAAGAGCCATAAAGCATCGCCTCCTTAGAGCAAGCGCTGCCTGTGCGCCTCGGGGCTTCTGAGAGCGAGCTGGCTGGGGCTAAGGCAGCCCCCTCCCCCCTCCCCAATCATTTCGACTGGGTGGAACTATTGAGCCCGGGGAACACAACAAAGACTTGGGATCTTGGCTCCTTTTGAAAAAGGGGGTATCTTTATTTTATCACTTGGGAGGAGATAAGCTCTGGTTTCAAGTAAATGGAATGCCCGTGGCATAGACACATTGGTTTGAAAGAGGGTCCCACTGAAATGAAGGAAGGCGGATAGAAAATCAGTATGCAACACAGATGGAGTTCGGTCAGATTCCGAAACTGTCTGCAAGCAAATGATATTTACTGTCAGCATAAGGTCGGTCCCGCCATATCCCAAACTCATTTATTTGGGAACCTTTCTTTGATCTAGGATGAACTTACTTCAATTGGACTTATTTACCATGGTCTTTAATTAGAGAACTGCGGTACAAATACATACATTCACGTGGCTGGCCCTGGATCTGAGGCAGCAGAAGAAAACCGGAACCCGGTGGCACCTTTAAGACCAACAAGCTATAAGCTGAATGACATGAAAGCCGTTAGTCTTAAAGCAGATAGACAGACATAGACAGGATATTCAGTGGTCTTTAGGATCACGATCAGATCGTATAAGGAAACTGTCGTCCACCAAGACCAAAGGGCGATCCTTCGGGTTCTGCGCTTCAAAGATTTAGTGGAAATCTCAGGAAATCCAGTCCTTCAGCTGAAATCCTTGTCTTCTTGAGGCTTTCGGTCCCCGAGATTTCCCGACTTCACTGGGTTGCCCTCCTTAGGAAAAGGGCGAGCATCAGGTCACCCTGTCTGAAATCTCTTCCGGTTCAACAAGTTTGATCTGCTTAACAGGCAGAATAGAGGCTGGAACTAACCAACCAAGTTCATGCAAATATCTCCTTTTTCTTTCCCTCTCTTGTCCAGCAGTTTCCCACATAACTTCGCAAGCGGTCTTTCTGGTTTCTGAACCCACCTATTCCTTGAGGATGCAGAACAGACCTACACGCTTCAAAATCCTGCCCCCCGGAAAAAAAACATGCTTTCAAAAGTTGCTGGATAACATTGCATTCACTCACGTTCCCCAAGGAAGGTGGGGATCACCTTGGACATCCTTTCTGTGTATTTGTAAGAAAACGGTATGTATCAAGACTTCCCGGAGCCCGCATGGTGAGTTCGCCTGGGAAGTTCACTTGGACAGGAACTAGCCCACCGCACAGGGCTGTTGTTCTGAGTATAAAATACAGGACAGGAAAGAATGCCAGCAGCTTTCGGTGTCCCTTGGGGAGAAAGGAGGTTTAAATAAACAAAGAAAAGCTCATGCAAGAACTTTGGGTCCTTAAAAAATGTAGTTCGCAAATCTCAGATCCTGTCTTTATGCTCTCATAAAGGCCACCGAGGCAGCTAACAAACAGCAAAATCACATCTTTAAAACCATTGAAGCCAACCCCAAACAGCTGGCTCAACCAATTCAAGAGCTAAAATGGACATGACAATATAAACAGCAATGGAAACATCAGGCAGGAAGGAAAGATCACCAAGGGGACAGTCGAGGAGACAAAAACCGTCTTCATTGTCTGGCAACGGAGGGGAGCTGCCTGCGCCGGGGGAGACAATTCCACAGAGAAGGCAAACTGAGCCTGGCTTGTCGGTCCTAGACTCTGTTCTGCCGATGCAAATCGAACCTGGAAAGAGGGCAAAGGCAACTGAAGCGGGGCCTCAGAAGATGCTGGGCTGGGAGCGAAGTGAGGGACAGGGGATACGGGGTAGGTGAATAAGGCGGGGGAGGCGGCCCTTCACTTTGGCTGATCCCAAACCATAAAGAGCAACAGCAGCACCATGAGTTGGGCCTTGAGACACACTGGGAGGCCACGCAGATGCGCCAACTTTGAATAGTAGCTCAAAGAGCCAGATATTGGGGTGATTCCGGGAAGTCTCTGATGAAAGCAGTCTCCCCTGGGCTTGGTCCCCATTAAGTGAGAGGAGAGTTGCAGCCACAACCACTTCCCCACCGGGTGACCCGGGCCCCTGGCAAGCTGGGTGCAGCCTTTGTCAGCAATTGCGCGAATCCTCTCATGCCCCCCCCCTCCAGCATCGCCCTGGCAGTCCGCGCGACCCCAGAGGACTCCTCCTTCCACTTCAGAGTAAGCCCGGTGGCCCCAAATGGGGGAAGGCAGAGCCTGAAATGCGGATCCTGCCAAAGCGGAGGCCCCGCAGGCAACTCGGACCGCCGACCTGCTCAGCGGAACTCCCTCGCCGAAGTGAAATCCAGACGCTTCTTCGGTTGCATTCCGTTGCGCCCCCGCCCTCCAAGGCTCTGATCCCAGGAGGCAGAGGAAAGGGGGCCGGTAGCCCGTCCCTCGGTTCGAAGGAGGAGGCCTCACTCAGGAGAACGCAGGCTGCGATGCTTGCCGTCCCTCACCCCCTCCCCAATTTCTAGCCCACGCGGGGACAGAGGGCTTGATTCTGGTGCTCTGGGCCAGGAGGAGGAGGAGGAGGGGAAGCCGCGGGGCTGCGCGCCTGCCGCCTGGGGAGGAGGCCCGGCCAGGAACGTGTGGCCAGCCCCAGTTGGCCAGCCCGAGGGACTGGGGCGGCTGACTCCTGTCAAAGAGAGGCCCTCAGTCGCTGGAGGTGCCGGAGGGGTGGGGGTGGGCAGGGGGTGGGGGGGATCCCTGGCTTCTGGACGACTGGCCCAGGGCGCAGGCTGGTTTGAGCCGCCGAGGTGGGGGGAACCAACGGCGGCGGCGTCCTTCCAAGCAGGGGTCCTGACCCCGGAGCACGCGTGGCTTGCGGCTCAAGGGCCTGCGAGGAACCAGCAAGGCGGCTGGGAAAGGAAGGCAGCAGGCGAGCGACGCTTTGGCTTGCCCAAATGGCCTCACTTAGAGGTACGTTAAACCCCAGCCTCGGACCCCGCCTAAGCCCGAGGCGGCGCAGTGTCCGAAGAGGCACCGCTTTTGCCAGACTCCAAAACAAAATACACACACGCACACATGACAAAACAAAACCACCCTTGGCGGCTCCTTCACCTTTTGCTGTCAGAAGGAACCGCCGTGGGAGACGGAGCCTCTGCTGTGGGCTACAAGGCCCACCGGACCATCTGCAGAGGAAAAGGAAGCGGTCCTGAGGGCCCGCGGCTCCCGCTTGCCAAAGAGAACGGGGAAACCGGAGAAGATTCACGGCTCCCCTTCCCCCCTTTCTCCCCGGCAGGCGTGAAAGCCAGGCACTCAGGACCGGCGCCCAAAGATTCGCTTCCTGCCAGTCCGTGGCGCTTCTGCTTTCGCCGGGCCGGGACCGCCGGAGACCACGGAGCCTAACCCTCCACGTGGCTCCCCCCCCCCCCCCCCCCGCGGCTCTCCGGGATGCGGCTTGCTCATGTTCCTGGGAGGCAAAGCCCTCGGTCTCCGGCTCGGCGTCCGGGAATCGCGTCCCTCCAAGGGAGCCTCGTCAAAAGCCACGAGGACCGGCTGACCGACAGTGCCTCTGGCAGCGGAGAAGATCCGCTTCCACATCAGCCACAGGATGCCGAGTTCAGGGGGAGAGGACATGACAGAAACAACCACACGGGATGACCTGAACACGCTTATCGCTTATTATTGAGATAAGGTTAGCGGCGCTCTCATTGGATGCCTTGCTATTTGGTTGCTGTGCTATTACGATCATCCCCGAGGAGAGGGGATTTTGATCAGTCAGATTTACTTTCAAATATTGTTGAGGCTGTAGGTTCCGAAGAACGGGTGACTGTCACAGACTTTAAAGCACCGGAGTGGCTTATATTTTCCTGAATGCACGACAAGCATTTCGTTGCGGTTTGATGTCCCACTTTCCTGAAGAGAAATCCTTCCTAGTCTATCCAGCCATTGGCATTGCTCCCCTCCCCCCTTTTTTTTGGAAAGACAGATACATTAATTAGTGAAAATAAAATTGCAGTCACTCGGTAAAGACGGTGCATGCAAAGACCAGACAAATACAAACAGGGGCACCACTCTGCTTTGGCAAAATATTTCCTTCAGATGATTTAAAAGCGCCCACAAGTAAAGGCGCCTCTGGATCATTCACAACAATCCTGTCAGATTAGGAACAGATTCAGATGGAACATTCTCCATCCTCTGTATACCTGGAGTCCCTAGGCTGACTGGAGAACTGGACCGTGACAGTGTTCAGTCCGCCAGTGCTTTAAGGGGGGGGAGCATTGTGCCTATGCTGACTTTCGGGCATCCAGACCCTCAACACAGAAAGGATGCTTCGCAGGTCTACTCAGTCCAGGCAGGTTTTTCCCAAAGCAGGCAGGAGTTGGTAGGACTGCACTTGATAAACTGAAGGAGTAAGACGCGCGGTGGGGGCGATGTGGAGCCCGGAAGTGCTCCTGCACAAGCCCCCTGCTCAAAAGAAAGAAAGAAAGAAAGCAACGTCCGGCTAAGCACTTTGGCTCAGGAGCGCTCCTTTGGTACTATTGTCATTCTTATCGTTACATTTGTATACCGCCCTCCCTTGCAGACTCAAGGCGGTGGGGGCCATAAGAACGAATCATGAAACCATGAAAAGCTTTAAAACCACATCTTCCCTTCCAAGTTCCCTTCTGCCGGGTCAGGGCGGCGAGCGCGCACGAGAATTTCCTCGACCATTAGAAGCTGTGCTTTAGGGAGCTGTATGCTGTTTGAAACATAAGGCAAGTTCTGCCCCAGCTGACTGTTTAATATGCCTCTTATTCTTTTTGGGTTTTGATTTTAAAAAATTGTATCCTGCAATCCATGGCTAGTTCACTGTCCTGAGAGGATTTGGGTCTCTTTCTGCTCCACGAACAAAGAAAACAAATCTTTATCTATATCTTTATTTGATTTTTTGTTGGGGTGAGGAGAGGAAGACAACGAACAATTAGTCCATCGCCCGGCAAGGCTATACGTTCAGGGTGCTTGCAGTGGCCCTGAGAGGGTGGTCAGGTCCCCGCTACTCCCATTTTACAGATGCTAACTATCTTGGGGTGGGGCAGGCAGGACAGGGGCTCTGGGATGCCCCAGCAAGAGAGGGCGGTCCCCTCGGGCTCCCTCTCCCCTTCCCACGCACTCTGGTAACCTTCTAAAGAAGCAGCACCCAGCCAGGGGAGGGGGGGCGAGAAATCCTGAACTTCGGATTGGCCGAGGTCCCGTCTTGATTGACAGCCGCTCTCCCCCGCCGGGCTCCGCCCCGTCCAGTCACTCTCTTGACACTAATGAGCCCGTTCTTCCCCCGGTCTCCTGCCTGGAAGTGCTGACAGATCAAGGCAACAAATTTCAATTACAAGCCCTAATTTGTGTCCGCAGAGCGCTCGCTCCCCATGTCAGAGCCGCTCGGCCCCTCAGACGAGGCAGAGCTCACTGGCGGCGGGGGAGCGGAGGAGCGCCTCCGGGGCGGGAAGGCGCCGCGGCGGAGCGCGCGCGGGAGAGACCCGGGCAGAAAGCCGCCCGCCAGCCTCGGCCGCCCCGCTGCCCCGTGGATGTAAGCACCGGCGGCCGGGAAGGCGCAGAGCGAGAGGCGACGAGGGCGCCATGGCCGAGAAGAGGAGAGCGTCGCCTTGCCCCATGCTGAGCCTCAAGGCTCACGCCTTCTCCGTGGAGGCGCTCATCGGAGCCGAGAAGCAGCAGCAGCAGCAGCAGCAGCAGCCGCCGGCCCAGCCACAGCAGAAGCGGCGCAAGCTGGCCGGGCCGGGCGGCGAAGAGGCTCCGGCCGACGCGGGCGGCAGCGGCTGCTGCGACAAAGGCTCCGGCCAAAGCACGCACAACGAAGGAGCAGCCTTGCAGCCTGGCCCTGGCGCTGGCCCTGGCGCGGCCGACGGTGAGGGGAGCTGTGGCGCCCGGGCGCTGCCGGTCGGTGAGTGACTCGCCTTTGCCAGCCCAGCCAAGTTTGCCCGCAGGCGGCTCCGGCCTGCCTTGCCCTCCTCCCCTCCTCCCCCCTCCCCGGGCCCCGCTCGCCCAGGCCCCCAGCCCCCCCAGCCCCGAGGCCGCCGTCCTCGCCTGCGCAGCGGCTGCTCCTTTGGCCCGTGCCCCGCTGCCCTCCCGGGTGGCGCGGAAGACAATCTTCGGGCAGTCGGGAGGACCTCTGCGGGGGCCAGGCTACCCCAGGGCCGGGGTGGGGGGTGGGGGTGGGAAAGCCTCTCAGCTGCCTGGCCTCTTTCCCCGCCTGGTTCCGCCACCCGCGTCTTGCTTGGCCAGAGCCCATCCCCAAAATCAGCCCCTACGAGGCTAGCCTGACTCTCGGGACAGTCCTGTGAGGTTGTGCCAAACAGGCCGCGTGGCCCTAACTCCGAGCCGACCGCGGAGAAGAGAGCAGCGCTTGCACCCTAGGAACCCTCCTCGCTCCGGAGGGCTTTGCCCCTCAACCATGGCACGGATGGCGCCAAGTGGGCTCAAGCCGCACTTCCCTGGCGTTTCAAGTTCTTGGGCCTGACATATACCCTTATTTCAAATCCCCGAGCTGTAATATCAACACTTCTTTTAAAATGTGTGGGTGGGTGGGAGGACCTCTCTCCCCATACCAGTTTTATTTACATTAATAATTAAAGTGGATACTAGAGGGAGCACATTTGGAGAATGGTTCCATGAAGAGGGGATTCCTTCCTTCCCCCAGTTAGGTGACAAATTGAATTAAGACAATGAATAATATGATTCCCCCATGTTTATATATATATATTTAAATATGTCCTTTAGTTTTGCTTGAAATACATTGTTACTGAATCCCCATAAAATTCTGTAACGCTGTCATGTAAATATATTCCTTCTGGACTAGTTTTATGCCGATCCCTCACCCCATAAAATGAAGAATAAGCGACTGGTCATAGTTTAGGGATAAAAAATTGACAAAAATGGGAATTTGTTTATTCATTCATTCAATTTATATACCGCCCTTCACTGTGACGCCTAGACTTTGTTTTTTTTTAAAGACAAAAATAGCCGCAGTTTCGTACCAGTTAAGCCCCAGTTTTATACCAGTTAAGCCCCTGTGAAGTTGTTGATGTTTGTTTCTTAACAGGTCTTGGAATCCCTAAACCTATAAATACTTTTATCAGTTTATTAGTCAGCCCACCCACAGAAAGAAGATGAAAGACGCCTAAAGGCCACCAATGAATACACCACCTCATGCATAGATCGTGTTGATTCTCATAGGACGTAGGCGCCCGTCGCCTTTTTTGGATCGCACCTCATCATCAGTGATCGAACCAGTCCAAAAGAGGCCCACATAGGCATGGCGAAACTTGCTTGTTTAAAAGACTAGCTTGCAAAGGAAGGGCTTTTCCCCCACGGGGCTGAGATACTGTGGAAATCTGGGGCCCGCATTTGATCTCATGGAATGGACTTCCGCCCAGGAAGCGACCTGCTAAGCGAGCAGGATTTCCACGGAAAGCCATAAGGCCTCTTTGAAGCCAGGCGCGTTTGCTCGCAGGCCTGCGCGCCCGAGGGTCCCCGGTTTTTTTCCAGGCCTCCCTTGTCGAGTGCGCGCGCCGGGGAGGGGGGTGGTGGTGCTGGTGGTTTTTCTTAGCAAGCCCCCGCCCTATCTCCTCACGGCCGGGCTTGGGGCTCTCGAGCGGCCTTCTCCTTGGGGCCCCCAGTTCCCGCCATTTGGCCGCCAAACGGCCATCCCTTGCGGGAGACCTCTTTCGGCCCTTCAGCAAATGCACGTTCGCGCCCGTCTATCCGCCCGCTCGCTTGTTTGCTTTTGGCTTTTCCAGCGGAGGGAAGGGCCCGAGGGGCGCCAAAAGGAGCGGGGAAGGCGCAAAAGGCACGTGCCCCCCTCCCCGGAGCACACGTGCGCGCGGAGGGGAGGCCTCGCGCCTCTCACGGCTGGCCACAGGGCCCAAGACGGAGGCCGAGAGGGCAGGCGCGCCGCCTAACGCGGGCCTCGGGGGCTGCTCCGTCGCGTGACGGCCTCGCCCTTTCTCGCCTCCCTGCAGGCGGCGGCGGCGAAGAGAGTTTCCTGAGGACCGCCTCGCCCCCGCTGTCGCCCGGAGGCCCCGCCAAGGCCGCGGCTTCCAGGCCCGCGTCTCCTCTGCTCGCCCCGCAAGTGCCTCGGGTGGACCTGCAGGGCGCGGAGCTCTGGAAGCGCTTCCACGAGATCGGCACCGAGATGATTATCACCAAGGCGGGAAGGTAAAGCCCCGACACCCCCCCCCCCCCCCACACACGCACACGCAGGGGTCGGCCTCGCCTCACCTTGCTCGCCTTGCGTCAGTGGCCAGCACTGTCAACGCGGAAAGTGTAGCCCGGTGCCTTCCGAGTGGGAGGGGATGCACCGAAGCGGCAAGATGCCCAGATTTCGGCTTATCCGCGTTGGCATCATCACACTGTTAATAATATAGGCTTAGAAGTAAATCCTAGCCTATTCAGTTAATAATTTTGATTATCTCCAAGTGGCATTGTGAGCTGGGTGCAAATAAAGCCATGCGAGTTTGAGTATTTTATTTATTTATTTATTTATTATTTATATATACTGCCCTCCCCTGAGGAGGATCTGGTCATTATTCGACTGGATTTAAGGTATTTCAAAGTGCATAGCACGTATTTTAGCGGCGGTTTCCAAGAAAAAAGTATTTACACACTGAGGAGACTTGGAAATCTATTTACATTTTATTTGTTTCAAGGTAATGTGATGTGATCAGTGTAACTGATTTACATATTTAGATTAGCAGAGATCCTGGAGTGTAAACCTGCGTATTTCATTGTTAGTACACACACACACCCCACAGACATTTTTTGCATTTTTTTAAAAAGTACAGTTTCTACCCTTTTGGTATACTGCATGTCAATTTAAATGCTTTACAATGGTTTTTGCAGGACATTTTAACAAATCCATAACATCAGGGGAAACTACAGATGTCCTTTCATTTTGTGTTTCAGTTGTTCAGGTTGTCATTATCACATTGCCTTTGCTCCAGAAAGTTAATTAAATAGAAAGTTTTGCACTGCAGAAGTTGGAAGTTCAAATGGCTGTTAATGTTTAAATATGGCAGACAAAATCCCAAATTCACAAGAGCGTCACAATAAATAAAGTAAATTGATTTATAAGCCAGCTCAGCAACAGTAATTTTAGTTGATACAGAAATATGTGGAATTTTGGGTTTCCTGTTCATTAGAGTGAAGGGTATGAATGCTGCCTTCTTCTAAAAAGAACCTTTTTCTTCCCTTTCCAAGGAATACACATGGTAAAAACCTGTATAGTATAAAAGTATCTGAACTTATTAGAAATTACAGAAACATATTTTATTGAATCCATATGTTACCTTCTACATTTTCAGAGGGATTTATTAATGATTGAAGTGCAGTCTTAAACAGCACAGGGATACATTTGTCTTAAAAGTTGTCCTGTCAAAGGTTTTCTTTTCTTTTTTATCTACAGGTGCACTGAAATAGCAGCATGGACTAGCTGGCTCTTGTTTAGCCAATCATATTTAATTTTTTTCTAAAATCTAGCTTGATTTTATATATTTGGAACATCAAAATAGTTAACAAAATGGAAGTTGTATGTTTGCTTACACAAAAACCATATCTGTTATAAACTTCCCGCAAACTGAACCTTCAATAATTAGACAGGGTAACAGTTATACATAGATTTGTGTCATGTATCAAAATTATGTGTGCTCTATAATGATTCCAATCTGACCCTGGGAAATATAGCCATGTATCCCTGAAATCAGTGTTTTTTTTGTCTACAGTTTGTGAAACCTGTATGCGTTATACTTATTGTTTGATATTGATATAATTAACCAGTACGTCTTCTAATCTTTAGACTTTTATTTACTGTACATCCCTAACAATGTTCATAAGAAGTAAGTTCCATTGATTTTAGTAGGACTATTTGTAAATATCCATGTTTAGTATTCTAGTGGGATGGGGGGGAGGCAGACTGTGGATCCAGTTTTTCTGCTATGTGTATGCACCGTTGAATAAATTGATTAGTATTGTCAGCTCTGACAGGTTCAATCAGAGATGAGAGAAACTGATTTCAAATATCATATTCTGTCCTTCCCATGGCACTGCTGATAATCTTTTTGGCTGGAAAAAGAACACACCTTGTTCTAGATGGAAGGATTTCTTGATGAGGGCCTATGATTTGGAAACAAATTTCATCATAAATAATTAAATATTCTTAATTTTAGAGTGTTAACCTCTGAATGATCTATTTTGTGTGAGCAATAGCTCCTATCTCTGTAAATTTCCTGATATAAATCATGTGAAACTTATATTTATAAAACAGAAATTCAGAATGAAAAGGGTTTGCTGATCAGCAAACTACACTTGAATAATCTGTATTCTAAATAAATTTTTCAGGGGGGAAAAACATCTGCAGTCTGTTGAAACATATGTATAGAACTATTTTATTAATCATTGAGTTATAATGATAAAGATTCCTGCTGCTAATCTTAAATTTAAAAAATGCTGGAGCTGTTTTTGCAAACATGTCCCTGTTTCTGTACAAGTCTCCGTCTGTTTTCTATTAAAATGCTCTCTCTTTTTGTGTGTGTTCAGACGGATGTTTCCTGCAATGAGAGTGAAAATTTCAGGTCTGGATCCACATCAACAATATTATATTGCTATGGACATTGTCCCAGTGGATAACAAAAGATACAGGTATAGTAACAGCAATTTATAAAACTTGGAATATTGGGAACTAGAAAACAGTGTGGATAGTTTGGAAATTAACAGAAGGTTGTGCTTAACTCTTCCAAATTCCTATCTTCATCTCACTCTATAGAAAATAAATGGTCTTTGCCAAGCACGTGAGAACAATCAAGATTTCTTTTTTTACATTGAACTGCTTTGTACATTTGGCTCATTTTTTTAACACACTCTAGATGAGCTTTCAAACAGTTTTTTTCCTGTCACGTAAGCTGCAGTCCTCCAGCTCCTTTATTTTGCTATAGACTCGCCGAAGGCAGTAAAGTCAATTTGGACTGTCCACAGCCTGTGTAAAGCACTGTGCTAGCCCAGTCAAAGAGCAGCATTGTTGTGACTGGTCAGTTCTTCTCTGTATGAAAATTTCCCATGAATGAGCACATGCTACAATTGAACTTAATAACCAGGGCAATCCACATTTGTTCCTATTAGAACTCCTGGCAAGAATTTGTCGGGATGGGGGAGCACAGTTCAGTTTTCAGGAATTCAGATGGTTTACAACACAACCATATTTATTGTTCAGTTAAAGAAGTATTACCAAAGGGTTCAGTTGGAAAAAACTTATGCATACTGTGAATTTTATAACCTAAGCAACCCCATTCACTAAAAATCTTGTGTTATTTAATATATATGGAAGGCAATTTCCTTTTGCTTACTCTTGCAACACAAATCCTGTTTTTCTACTTTATATGCAGGCCTATTTCTGCATTTCATATGCAAAAAGCTTTTGTAATCTTTTTTATACTCTCTTAGCTTTTTTAAGGACCCCATACAATACAGTGGCTTAATTTCATTCTATTAATAGTTGCACAGTATCAAGATATTGCCCCAGTCCAGTTACTCTGGTATGAGAGCTAGGACTCTGATGTGCTTTGTTAGACAAAGGTGCTCCCGTTCTTTTCAAACAGCCCCTTTTAAACAGCCTTTGTAATCCATTTTAACTACCGGTAGCTAATGGTTTTTTGTGTCATTTCAGACACAACGATTTTGGCTCCTGGTTGCTAATGGCTTTTTTAACCTTTTCAAACAAAGCTGTTTGTGCCCCATCTGTAAAGTGGAGCTGAGATGTTTTGTTTTAACCCCGCGCGTTTCTTCTGTTGTCAGGTGTTCTTTGCAATTCTCAAACATTGTAGTGTAGTGTTTGAAATGCTTGCAAAGCTTCTGAAGATGCAACTTTCTCCTGCCTTTTTTTTTGCAAAGCATTCTATTTTGGCTTTCCCCCCTGAATGTGCTAACTATTGAGCTATAGCGCTAGACCAACACAGCACTTAAATGCTATATCGACAGCATTCAGATTGTAGCTGTTACTGAATTGCTATATGGGTATAGTGTTGTACTGCAGAACTTAGAACATTAAAATAGGGTAAAAGAGTGGTAAGAAATGGTCAGAATGCTTAAGATACAGCTCATAAATAGATATAAATATGTTGTCTGAAACTTCTGTTCCCATGTTGCATTGTAAGGAATCAGGCCAGCACCAGTTAAAACAGCAATATGAAAGGAACCGTTGTTATGGATTGCTTTGTACCATGTTGTTGAATTCATTATGTTTATGGGTATTCTTAAAGAGAATTAAGCTATCCTCAATTTGGAACTCTTAATTTCATAACAGTATGATACTGAAATATGTGGCATATTACTTGTCAGCATTTACAGATGTAGAGAAAATCTCAAATTTCAGTTAGTGTTCTGGTTCACTAATCAATGTAGGCAAAATACTTTAATTAGATATTAATTTTAATGTGTATTGAAATGGCTGTCTTCATTGTTAACACCAAAATGACATTGTATCCTAATATTTCATTATAGCTAGATTATGTTGCACTGCAGAAGCATAACACGGTACAGTTCTTTTTTATACTGATTTAATCATAGCATCTGCTGCAGAGATAAGAAAATATAATTTTTTTCTAAGTATGGATCCAAGAAAAGAGAACCCCCATGGACAGTTTGGTCCAGATTAAGCACTTTTAAGTCCTGTTTATTTTTGTGACTCATCTGTTTTCATTCAAATTGTTTTAGGTCAGTTCAAATAATATTTTTATGAGTTGCTTCAGTTATGAACTTAAATACATCTTCCACATTTGAACTGAACATTACTGAAGTTAGCAAGAACACATTAAGCATGATTTCCAAATTATGAGATCTTTTGAAATGGCTAAATGCCAGTTAATTTAGTGTGGATGACTCATGCAGATAACTTTTTATTAACACATATCTTTCAGTCTTTCTATAGTTCAGAAATGAATATCTTATTTGATTTTTTGCTTCACTTATATCATGAGTTTCTCTTGATTGGGATCCCAAAATGGCTGACATTCTTTCCCTCTCTTGCATTGTATCCTCACAGTAACCCCATGAAAGAGAGCTTGATTTGAGAGAGTGAGACTGGCCCAAGGTCACCTTGGCTTCCATGGAAGAGTGGGGAGCCCAATATGGTTCTCCCAGATCCTACCCACTGTACAGAGCTTGCTGTCTCTGCGTTGAGTGTCCTTCCCTTTATTATGCTTTCTTCTCTCTTCCCCCTGGAATTGAACTACCTTTCCCTTTTTTCCTTTTCTCATAAATGTTTTCTTATAAAGACTTATTTTTTCACTTCAGTTAGTACAGTTTATTTATGTGGGATATTTCTTCAAGGGTGCTACCGAGTTAATTATAAGGTGTTTTCTAGGGTCTCTAACATGTCACTTTGTTGTTATTCTAGTACTGAGTACTGTGCTAGAAGGGTGCCTTCTCAATGGGTTAGTCTAGATGTTCTCATGAGGTATTTAGTGTTGGTGGTGGGGTCACCAGTGTGTTTTCCAGGGTATTTAAGGGAATTTAGCAGCCAGAGAAGACACAATTTTCCACTTCCTACCATTCTTGTAGTTGAATAATCCTTACTCACTTCCTGAATTGTGGTATAACACTTCTCAAATTCTGAGCATAATTCCAGAAGCTTCTTTAAAATGAATATACCTTTTATAATAACAGAGTTTTGTGGATTTTGCCCAGTGATCCCAGTCTTACTTCTGTTAGCATGCAGGACATAATAATACTTCATCTCTTTTAATATATTATGGCAAAAATCATAAAGGGATTTAAAATATTTACAATGCATAAATAGATTCTACAAATAAAAATGATAAATAATTTAGAGTAGTTTAGACGGAATCACAGTTATGGCATTTAGGAAGATTCCCAGACTCCAGTGATTTAGTGCTGGTTCAGTGTCTTTGATGTAAAATGGAGCGCCTCTACCCTAAGGGTTATCACATTTACTTGAGTGGAGCTTGCAACTCAGAGCTCCGTGTTGGCAATGGAGAACACATTGGACTCTGAATTAAGGCATATATTTTTGGAAAACATAACAAGTCTGTTTTGATCAGGACAGTTTTGATTGCCTGTGCCAAACTCCAGCTGATACATCTCTAGGTAAACAAGGATATTTTAAGGGAATACACACTTATTTCATTTCAGTCCTTATGCTATCTAAAAACATGCTTATAAAAATTATGATGCATTTTATGGTAGATAAAAAGGACTACATAAACATGTTAAGTAGATCAGTGGATAGTTTTAAATGGAAGATGGTGTTATCTACAGTCAGAATATTGTTTTTATTGGATAAATGAAAGAACGGGAGTTTTAATCTGAATTTTAAAATAAATTTTTATAGAATGTTTCTTTTTACTGCAATAATCCCATTGTTGTATAAATATTAAAGTACATATTTCTGGGATTATTTCCAATGATTTTTGCAGCCTCATTTTAGATTTTTCAGCATTTAGTATAGTATAAAATGTAATAGGCTAAATGAAAATAGCTTGAGTCTAAATAGTTATTTGGAGTTGCAGTTTTCCCTCTAGTGTGCAGAGGAACAAGGTTTATATACATATATTTGATTCGTTAGTCAATTATTTTAAAACGTTATTAGAATAGCAAAATAACTTCATAATTATAAATTTTGATAGGTACACTAATTAAGAAATTATTATGGTGGGGCAATGGAATCAACTTTTAGAAATGCAGCAGATTATTTTTTGGTGTATGTTACAAAAGGCTGTTATAAATGTGAAAGTTATAATCAACACTTCTTGTCTGTCATTTTTTATTCCACAACATCAACCAGGTCAGCGTATAGTAACAGTCTGAAAAGAAACTAAGATAAATCAAATACAACAACAACAAAAACCAGCATTAAAAACAATATTCAGTTTTGGGCAACTTGTTCCCAAGATATGATAGTTTAGTGAAAATAAAAAGACATGCTGCCACTTGCACTGTGGAATTCTTGGCTTCTTTGAATACTTGACAGTATTTGACTGACTGTTGGCCCAGCATGTCAGTCAAACAGGAATCTTACTATGACCATTTACGCACTGGAGGTTTCATGCCGTGCTGCAGGCTGGATTTTTAGTCATGGCAGGTTACCCCACCTCTTCTTGCACCCACACGGGGAGTTTTTGGCCCAGTGTGCCTCATCCACCCACAATTTGTGCTCCTGCACAGGAGCTGGGGCAGTGAAGTTCCCAGTGTGTAAACAGTCTCATAGGTTTTTACCTAAACATTTATCATCCTAGGTATTCTTGTAGAAATGTTTTGCTGCAAAGTATAAAATGTTCCAGTGAATTATTTCTATTGTGCCTATCATAAACAGTGGGTTTCTTTCCTTAGGTACGTTTATCACAGCTCCAAATGGATGGTGGCTGGTAATGCTGACTCACCTGTGCCCCCTCGTGTATACATTCACCCGGATTCACCTGCCTCAGGGGAGACTTGGATGAGGCAAGTCATCAGCTTTGACAAACTGAAACTTACAAACAATGAACTGGATGACCAGGGCCATGTGAGTATGTTGTTTTCTATGATGGTACAAAATGCTGCATCTTCTAAAGAAAGAATCTCTGGTTTAACCTCACATTCCAAAACTGGATTTCCCATATAAATCTTAGATTGGGTTATGTGTGTGCATGCTTTTACATTTTGCTATGATGGTTAATTAGTAATTGGGTGCCATTTTACTTCCCAAGACTACATTATGCCTTGGAGAAATTGTTAATGAAATGAAAAGCGTAGAGCTAGCATTGCATTTTGTCAGTACATAGGTCGCTTGAATCTTCACTTCTTTATAGGAAACATGGTGAAAACAATATGTCTGTCTTAAATGTTTTCCACAAACAACAATTTTACTTGAGTAAAATAAAACGTATCTAATGATTTTTCTTAAAAAACCCACCTAAATAATTAGTGCAAAACTCCATGAGGTGTTAATAACGGTCCTCAAAAGGAACAACATGAGAGCTGTGTTCACTCTGATAATGATTTATTACCTACCTTATGGAGCAAGACCTGTTCACAGCTGAAGCTCATTACTTCTGCAAAACTGGCAGGGAATTGTTCAGTTTAAATGTTCTGTTCGCAAACTCCAGATTGTTTAGCTATGACACTACCTCATGTGACAGAATATATTGCAAGAATATTTCCTTTTCTGTTCAGAACAAGTGGGGGGGGGAGACTGATCCTTGTGTTTCAAGCAATCTCCACTGTACTCACATTTCAAAATTTTGGAAAATACTGTGGCCTCGAGCTTTGAAATGAGGTTTTTAAATAATACACTTTGAAAATCCAGTTATAAATTGCACATTAATTTCTTTGAATGAGTGTGCTTGTAGAAAACAATTCTAAGAACTGCAATATATAAGGGCTGTCCTAACATACTTGTAGACAAACAAGACATCGTCTTATATATTAAAAACTTTCCTGCTCCAATGGAGAACACAGATGAAACAATTACCAATTGTTATGTTTTTAAAGTTAGTTATGTGTGTTTTGAGACTGACAGCCTGAGACTGAATTTTTTGATCAAAATGCAGCACAAATCTAATCTGTTTATAAATGAAGGAACTATGGTTCAGGTAGAAGAAAATTAGTGGTCGTATACTGACAAAAACAGTTGTTTCTATCTGCTAGAAATGGTGACATTATGAAGTAAGCTGACAACCATTAGAGTATTTATAAGTAAAAGTAAAGTTTGGTAAAAACTACATGATCCTATGCCACACATACTCTGGTCATATTCCACTTAGTGTTTTTGCGGGGGTTTTGCCACCTGTTATTAGTAGTTTAGAGGTTCTGCTTGGTTTAATGTTTAAGCACAAATATAAGCAAGTAGTGGGAAATTCACACAGCTAATCACTTTAGAAATGTTGGCATGTTTTTTTTAATGAGAAATGCTTCTCACCAAGATGGTCAGGACCTAAGTAAATCTTGACACAGTTTGTCTTGCATTTCTGGATCTTGATTCTGCATTCTTTCAGGAAAGACAAGTGTTCATGTATGGGAAAATTTGTTTCTGTTTGGTATTTTCAAGGCTCTTGCCTGGCTGCAGTACTTGGGGAACTTGTGATGAAATTGAGCTTTACTCAGTGAAGGGTCTTGACTAGGGTTGGGCGTTTCGGCGTCTGAAGCGGCTGCTTGCGCCCGAAGCAGCCAACAATGATGCACGGGGAGGGGGAATAGCGCACATTCGGGGTGGAATGGCGGCGACTGAAATAACCGATAATGCACGGTGCCGGCTGCAACCGAAAAAGCCGCATCAGCGAAACACGGAAGAAAGCGCAGCTTCCGCGTCTTCCCCCTCCGCGTTTTCCATGTGACCCGAAATCGCCGTTTTGGCGGCCGTGCGTAATGGGCCAATGCGGCGCTGGCTGCTTCAGGCGTGAGTGGCTGCTTTGGACACCGAAGCACCCAACCCTCTGCATTTGGCAGTGGATGGATTGGTTGCTCATAAGTATTTCATTGGGTTCAACAGATAATTGAATGTCTTTTAGCTAGATAATCACAATTTACAGATATTAGGTGGGTTGAGAATAGCTTTTCAGATTGTATAACCATAAAGGTTTAACATTTCCCCTCTGAGTTAAAAACTACGTAGCTCTTGCCATAAAACTATTATTCATTGTGTGGAATACTTTAGGATTACTCAAGCATTCCTCCTTACTAAGTACTTACGTTTGGAAGAAAGTCAAGGAGCTTTTTCCTTGAGCAATTAAAAATACACATTGAACTTATTTAGGCCTAAAATATGCCTTGAAATTGGCATACAAATTTTGAAGACTAATACAGAATATTTCGTAATAAATTGGTCTTTCTAAAATTGGGAAGACTGCAAAGAATGTCATTTTTCATTATAGAAACAAACAAAAAAAACCAGAGAAATCTTTAGACATTATGACAGACAGAAGGAATGTTTTGAAGTTTTTGAATTATTGCACATGTAGAAAAGAAATCACAGTGGGAAATTTTCCTTATAAATGGGGAGATGGAGGTTCATTATAAATGAATAGATGGAGTCTGAAGGGAGCATGCTGTAAATTAGCATGCTGAAGTGCTTTATTAGAAATATATATATTGAGGAATTGTGTCTTATGCCTGAGTACTCTCAGTGCATGTTCTCAGATGAACCAATGTGTTTAAGGCTGTATCAGTAACCACAGGCTTTTTGTTTTGTGAATGATAGGTGGTAATATTGAGTCAACACAAATTATTTTCCCTGCATCATTACCAGGACAACCCTCCGACCTGTGTTACTTTAGTCTGTAGTTTAACACAGAGGCAGAAAAATCTGTTTAGTCCTTTGAATACAAATGCAGCATTTAGTTTTGCTTATTTTAGCCTTTCAGTTTCCCCTCTACTTTTGTTTAAATCTTGCCACCTAGCTTCCTTATTCGAATTCATAAAATGGATTGTGTTTTTTGTGTTAATTTACAATAATTGGCCTGCATGACATTCCAAGTTGAGTTAAAACCTGTCCCTGTGCATGTGCACTGGATTATTATGTCACCCTTACTGTACTTGCCCCAAGTACAGTACTTGCCCCACTGTACTTGCAGTGTGACAGCTGCAAGAATTTCAACAATCATTCTAGAAAAAACAATCCTCTTGCTGTTGAAGTTGTGAAGATACAATCAGAATGATAAGAAAGCAACCAGTAATCACTAGGCAATAAGTGAAACTGATTTGTTTGTTTTTTAATTTAGTGTTTGAAAAACCACCTTTTAAAAGGATCTAGCATCACAGTCCAACAACGCAAATATAGGAATGCTTAACTTGCTGATTTTTGTATGTTTAAGTGTTAAGATTGTGTTTTGGATTGCAGCTAGGGATGGCAGCCTCCAGGTGTGACTGGAATTACAGCTTATCTTCAGACCACAGAGATCAGTTCGCCTGGAGAAAATGGGTGCTTCAGATGGTGGACTCTATGATATTGTACCCCACTGAGGTCCCTGTTGTTCCCAAACTCCATCCCCAGATCTTCAGAAATTTCCAAACTTGAATCTAAGAACTCCCCCTCCCCATCCCCTGCCAGCTAGGGAGAACCTGGCAACCCTAAGTGTGGCCTCAGATTTCAAGAGACAGATTTGTAACTTTGATGATTGTTGTTGTTGTTGTTGTTATTATTATTATTATTATTAAATTTTTAGACTGCCCTGCTATGAATAGGTCCCATTGTTAGTTTGACTTTACTGTTTGGAAAATTAGGTGTATGTTCCAAATTCTATTGTTATTTAAATATGGAGCAACTATTAATGATGTACATTTTATGTTTGTGCAAGTTACAGCAAGAGGTGAGAAAGTGGGAGGGAAATTATATTAAGGGCTAAAGATCAACTTCTGTAGGGGCCTCTTGGGAAGAAGCTGCTGTAGCCTGTACACTCCTGGAGTATACAAAACTAAAAAACAAGTCATATCCATAGACCTCTTTCTTCTATGTCGACATAGAAACCCTGGCTCAAGTATTATAATTAAGAATTTTCGTACCAACTTTTAAAATCATCTGCTTGATTTAATTATAGTTTATGCTGTTTATATCTGATGGCTTATGTTCAATCGGCTGTCTTTAATATGGTGATGTTATTTTGATTGTAAGCCACCTCGAGCAGGACTCTGAAGAGATAGCATAGAAATAAAATACTTGCTCTTGCGTGTATAATCTGGATTATTTTAAAAGTGTCAAATGCAGTTGTAACATATCCATTTTCCACATTTAAATGTTGTGAACTACTTTCTCAGTTATTCAAACATGTGTACATATACATTTATACATAATCTAAGTAACCTACTTACTAGATTAGTTAGATTTTATCTACTTTGATTTTAAGGTGGTCTTTACAGTACAGCTTTCTGGTACATGTGACAAGGGCTTTGGAATTTAAAAAAAAAGGAGTGAGAGGTAAAGTGTGGTCCACTTTGTGATATGGAATTATCTGTGCATGGATTCCTTTTTCCTTGCTTAGTTTTTTGGATTTTTGGTAAGGAGATAAAACCCAGCAGTCTATCGAAGATTATGAATTACACTATTGTGTAATTATAACTATAAGGGCCAAGAAAAATGTTGGAGGTGGTACTTGATGTTATAAATATGCAGATGAAATCAATCCTTTTTTACAGGATATTTTACTACAGTTTATAAAAACTTGCCCTATTGAAGGAACCTCTATGCGGGTTTTGATTCATATTTCTCTTTGCTTTTCTTATTTTGTTTTATATCATTGATACCATATATCTCGGGGGGGGGAAATTAATGATTTCAGAGCACTTTAACAGTAAAATCTACATTAACATATGCACTGAAAGCTGTTGTGTTCCCCCTGCAGTTGATCATTAATTTCATGAGCTGTATCCACTCTTCCACTCTTCAGTAGAGCTTATTAAAAAAAAATTGCCCCCCTTCAGGGAAGTACAAGGCAGCAATCCCAACACATAGCCAAGATGTTATTTGCTTCTCTTGAACAGCAGTATTCCTTGACATAATGTTCTCTTGTCCTCAGCTTTTAAAAACTAAATTAGCAATATTGAGCCTCTGTTAGAAAAAAAGTAAACAGGATCATTTCTTAATATTGTCAGACATGCATCTAAAGAGTCAGAATAGAGCAGAGCCTGGTTATAGGCAGGGTTGTGAGTCCTGTCATATTTTTCCTTGTAATTTTTAACAAAGCAAAATGTGTACATGCACACTCACCCAGAAGTGAAAATGGCTAGAAATGTTGCTTGAACATTAAGTCCAGCTGTATTTTTTTCTGGCATTTTGCTCTGCATTAGGATGTAGAAATGGGAAAACTTGTATTATGGAAGAAATATATTTTCTGAGCATAATATTTGGTTGTTCCTGATGTGATTGTCAAAAGCCTGACTTCACTCTAGTGAAAGTTCAAGTATCCGGAAAGTTGCTTACTCAAAACAGTGTCATGTCTCCCAGTGAGAAATGAATTCATATGAAATCATCTCAACTAGCCAAGACCATATTTATTCAAATATTAAACTCTTCCTTTTAATTGGGCAAATTTAGTTTCATGGTATTTAGCATTAAAGTTGAGCCAAGAAAGAGGAGGTAGCGGGAAGGATGACATACAATGGTGATTTCATATTCTGTGGCCAATAATGAAACAGGAAATTAAAAATTTTCCTCCTTTTAATTAGATTTTCTATCGGCTAGTAGCCATGAAACCTTTATGGGTATTAATGGGCGTCCAAAAGTAATAATAACATTTTTGGTTTTGAACCATTAAAAGCAATTTCACATATGATATAAAATGAATATAAGTTTTTTCCAAGTCCTCTAGACCTTCCAAAGTACAGTCCTAGGAAGAGTTATATCCTTCTAAACCCACTGATTTCAGTATACTTTGACGGATATAGCTCTGCTTAGCACTGCCTTGCCAGAGTGCTAGAAAATTTTGATTTGGGTTTGGCTTATGAACTTGGTTTAACCATTTAACTAGTTTTCATTCTGTTCAGCCCTGATATTTAATACCCGTGTGCATATTTGTAGATGAAGCCACACATAAAAATGAACCATGGTCATTATTTATTTTCTGGATGGTTGGGAATCTTGGAGATTCATGTTAAGTTTTCCTAATCTCAGGTACAAATATTTTTAGAACCAGGATATCATCTTATGACAATAATAGTATAGCTTTCTAGAATAATTTTGCTTGCTTCTATAATACAGAAAAATCAGATATTACTGATATTCATTATGGCTTTTAAAAACTTAGCCTGCAAAGTGGTTGAAGTTTAATTTGTTCTTCAGGATGCCAGCTGCAGCCCAGTCTCTCTGAGGCACTGTGTTGAGCTGAACCCAGTCCAGTTTTGTGATACATCAAAATTATCATGGTATCCATAAAGATAAGCAAAACATTTTTATATACCCAGGGAGCCATTTCTAACAAATCTCTCTCTTTCATTGTTGTTGCTGTAGATTATCCTCCATTCTATGCACAAGTACCAGCCACGTGTCCATGTTATTCGGAAAGACTGTGGCGATGATCTTTCCCCAGTCAAACCCATTCCTTCGGGGGAGGGGGTGAAGGCATTCTCTTTTCCTGAGACGGTTTTCACAACTGTTACAGCATACCAGAACCAACAGGTAACTTTTATTTTAAGTTGTCACTGAATTCTAAACAAATGGGAGGAAAAAATGTCTTCTATGACTTTCAGTAAGGAAGATAGTTGTTTAATACGCTTTAGACTGTAGAATGTAGTCTGGTCCCTAGATAATAAATTGAGTTTTGGAAGCACAACACATAGGATAGGTATGTAGTGTTTTCTGCTTTTCAGAGCCTATAAAACTTTTTCAGAAGGAAGTCATCAGAAGCCTTGTTTCAGTTGTCAGGAAGGAAAAAAATAAGGAGATCTTTTTACTAGGATTACTCCTGAGCAATTTTGCATTTGTTACAGCGTGATGGGTATTTATGCCGTAATGGTTACACAATCTGTGGTACAACTGGTCGTCATCATGTTCAGCCTTTATTCATGCAGCCAGAGAACACCTGTGTATTTGGAACAACCATTCCTTGAAAATTAAGTGAGCTGTACTGTGATTACAACCAGATTAATTACTTTCAGAGGGTGGTTGTGTTGGTCTGCAGAATAGCTAGAACAATAGATATTAACTTTTGAAAGCTTATACCTCCAGAGTCTTGTTGTTCCTTAAGGTACTTGAATCTAGGTTGATTATTATAACACATTTTCTAGGGGTTGGCTTTTTGAAATCTGGCTGTACACTTCAGCTTGTTCAAAATATGGCAGCTAGGCTATTGCTCGGGGTCATATCACTCCTATGTTGAAAGATTTGCACTGACTGTCCATGTGTCCAGAATTAAAAGTGCTAGTTCTTATCGTGGATGTTCTAAATCAGTGGTCCCCAACCTTTTTTAGACTGGGGACCGGACCGGCAATGAGCGGGCGCGGCCCTGATTTCCTCTCCCCCACCTCCCGCAGTAAGAAGGTTCCCGGGCCACAAGCTTGCAGCCTGGCAAGTTTTTTACTGCGACGGGGGGGGCGGGGAGAGGGAACCGCGGCCCGGCGCCATGGCCTTTGCGGCCCGGCACCGGACTGCGGCCCGCAGGTTGGGGACCACAGTTCTAAATGGCTTGGGGCCAGGATACAGGAAATACCACCTATACCTGTGTTGTCTGAAGCTCTGCTCTCTGTGCCCTCACCTTCAGATGTGAAGTGGTGACCAGAAACAGGGATTTTTCTTCCTGTGATGATGCCTTGGTTATGGAATGCTGTTTTTTTTAATGTTTTGGTTGGGTTTCTTAATAGTTTAATTTTAACCATTTTTGTTTATGATTTATTCCTATTCTTCTTTGTAGGCTGACTTGATCAGGTACTCTGGAGAGGCTGAATGGATTTCTATTTTAAAAATTTATTTATTTGATTTTAATACCACCCATCCCAATAGACCAGCTCAGAGCAGTATAAAATATCATATATGCATATACAATGACTATAGAATTAAAATTTAAAAATTTAATTAAAACAAAATAACGGCCCCCAGTTTAAAAAACACCGATGTCAGCAGCTCAATTTTTTGACCCTCAAGTCAGACTTTGGTCTGGATCTCCTACACCCAATGGTACATAATAAGCAAGGTGGGGCCTAATAGAAGTTATGTAATTGTATGCAACTTAAAGCCTGATGAAAGAGCTCTGACTTGCAGGTCTTGCAGAACTGTGCTAACTCTGGCAGGGCCCAGACATGTTCCAGAAGCTCATTTGACCAGGTGGGGGCCAGGACGGAAAATGTCCTGGCCCTAGTTGAGGCCAGACAAATCTCCTTGGGTCAGGGGCCACCAGCTGCTTGGTGTTGGCAGAACATAATGGTCTTCATGGGGGTATAGACATAAAGACGGTTTTCTAAATAAGTAAACACATAATACATTCACCAAAAGTGTTTTTTGCATATGGAAATAGCTATAGCCCATTTAGAGAGACTGTAATACGTCTAAAATGGACTGAGTGTGGCTATATAACCTAGTCATGAATGCACTAACCAAGAGTAAAGTTCCCTCCTTTTTCTGTCCCTTTGATCAGAGCAGAGATACACATTTTGATTCAGCTAGAATTATGCATTACTAGTTTTTTACTACAAACCAGTGGTTTAAAATTGGGCATGCACATACTACCCACATCAAAAAGGACATCTAGCTAATTGAATGAGCTCTGGATACACATAACAAAGTGAACGTAGATGTGCCTCTCAAGTTCTGCTCAGGATCATCTGAGTATGCAGATGCTTCCTTTCACATTTGCACTTGCCGGATTAGTAAAGCACTGCTTAGGAGGTGGGGAAGGAGCACTGAAGTCTGCCTCCTTCCCTTTTTCTGCAGTCCCCCCTACTGCCATGATTGCTTCCTTACAATGGAAGATATTGTGAGAGATGTAGAAGGCAGAATGGAGACAAAATCAGGGAAATGCTTCCTGTTTTTCAGTGAAGGCTTTCTCACTCTTGTCAGGCCATTGTGAGGGATATCCCTGACCTAGAAAGCCCAGCCTAACCCCATCTTGTCAGGTCTCAGAAGCCAAGTAAGATTAGCCCTGGCTAGTATTTGGATGAGAGGCCTCCGAGGAGTACCAGAGGCATGACACAGAGGCCACCTCTGAACATCTCTTGCCTTGAAAACCTCTTGAGGTTGCCATAAGTCAGCTCTGACTTGATGGCACTTTCGATCACCGTCCTTGGAGGAATACAAAGCAATAGATGTTTTGCAGTTTTTCTCTGATTTCATGATTTAGTTCTCTTGTCTTGTATGGTGCATTATGAATATTTGCATCTGTTTCCTTGATGCTTGATTTTTTTTAGAAATTAAAACTATTTGTGAAGGAAAAATGTGTTCATAACTACTGCACTGTGGCTCTGATTCGAGGAACTGCTGCTCACACCAAAGGATACCCTGGGCTTGGGGGTTCAAGTGCTTTGTAAAGGGACCGTTCAAAAGTGATTGCATTGTTGCTATGCAGGGAGGAAATGTTTTTTAAAAATCCAAATAGGCATTCCAAAATAAGTTTTGGGCTTATGCTCTAGTTCTGGAATTGATGGCATATTTGGTGATAAGAGATAGATACAACTTGATTCAAGTTCCTAAATTTGTGAGATGTGTCTAAGAGTTAAGCACGAGAGTTGATTACTATAATCTAATGTTTTAAATTCTTTTTATGGCAGTTGAGTCAGCGAATACAGTGGTCCTACAATTAAGCTTCTTTCTATAAACATAGGAAACGTCTCCCTTACAACTTGGCTGTGAACTGCTTTTTAAAATGGAAGTCAAATTCTGATGGCTTCTTTGGGCCCAGACTGTGACCGTTATGCTTGTTCCATGCTAGAACAGTGGCATCTACATGTCAAGTGTTGTTGTTAGGTGCGAAGTCATGTCCGACCCATCACGACCCCATGGTCAATGATCCTCCAGGCCTTCCTGTCCTCTACCATTCCCTGGAGTCCATTTAAGTTTGCACCTACTGCTTTAGTGACTCCATCCAGCCACCTCATTCTCTGTCGTCCCCTTCTTCTTTTGCCCTCAATCGCTCCCAGCATTAGGCTCTTCTCCAGGGAGTCCTTCCTTCTCATGAGGTGGCCAAAGTATTTGAGTTTCATCTTCAGGATCTGGCCTTCTAAGGAGCAGGCAGGGCTGATCTCCTCTAGGACTGACCGGTTTGTTTGCCTTGCAGTCCAAGGGACTTCAAGGATCGCTGCCTTGCCGGGGCAAGGGGGCTTGTGTAGCTCAGTGAAGCTATGAGCTATGCCATGCAGAGCCACCCAAGATGGACAGTTCATAGAAGAGAGCTCTAACAAAAGGTGATCCACTGGAGAAGGAAATGGCAAACCTCTCCAGCATCTTTGCCATGAAAACCCAATGGACATGTCAATTACGGGTGTGCAATTAAAAAAAAACAACACAGTATTTTCCAGTTTGGGTCTATTGGACCCAAAAACATTTCATTATTTCGGAGAAATCCCAGATCCAATATACCCAAACTGTGCTTCTCCTATAACACAGTTTAAATAGTGCTACAGAAGGAGCTGGCCCCAGGATCTGCATGCAGCGGGGAAAACTCTTCTCACTGCACACAGACCTAGCTGGAAGCTCTCAGCTCCTGCTGCCTCAGCCAATCCGAGACTGGTTCCTCTTGCATCTTGGTTTAAACCAGCTCCAGCTGACGTGGTGCAGAGCTCTCAGTTCCCACCACCCCAGCTGATCTTCAGCTATTCCACTGGCCAATCAGACTCCCTAATCTGTATTTGGCTTAAATGATACCCCCAAAATACCAGTAAGATTTTGAGGGGGCTTGGTCTATGCTGAATGCAGGCCCCTAATGCCAACTCTGCGGCATAAAATAAATAATTTCATTATAGACTCTGTTAAAGGGTGAAGACAGGGGTTTCCAAGCAGGTTTTCAGTTGCCAAGCAACATTGGCCTTGAAGTTGACTTGACAAACGTGCATATCAGGAAATAGAATTCTGGCTGTGCTGTCAGTCATCTCCCAGTGCTTTAGGAAGGCTGCCACTCTTGGATATTTCCATCTGTTTATTACTGCTCCATTAGTACTGTTCCATGCTTCTCTGCCTGTGTAAAGTTAACAAAGAACAACCACAGAAACATGCCTCTTTTCATGAGCACTGATAGGCTGGGAAGAAGCTGTATCCAGTGCAATCCTAAGGATGTTAGTCTGGGAGTGAGCCCCATTGAGTAGACCTGAAAAGGACTCTGGATTTTATTCTGTTTCAGTACAGACAGCTATTCAGTGAACTAGAATTAGTATTCATTTAGTTGCAATGAAATGCCATGGAAATGTGTGTGACTTAGTTGTGGCAAATGTTCAGTAGATTGCATGCAATTGTTTTGATGAAGCCAAGTATTTATGTACTTAGTTTATACCTGACCTTTCTCTTCAATGTGGGTCTGAAGTGGCTTCCATCATTTTCCTCTCCTCCATTTTAACCTTACAACCACTCTGTGAGGTGGGTTAGAATCTCTGACTGTCCGAAGTCACCCAGCAAGGTTCCATGGCAGAGTGGAGATTTAAACCCAGGTCTCCCAGACCCTAGCCTGACACTGCAACCGCTATACCATGCTGGCTTGCTTATTAAAAAGCATGTACATACAAACATACCCTGTGCTTTCCTGAAATAAGTTAGCAGAGGATGATTGAGTTCTTGTATAATGGTGGTTACTTTATCCTTTATATTATATGCATTCTTTAATTTTTATAGGTTTATACTTTATAGGTTTCTATAGGCAAAATCCTACCTAAATAAAAAACACTTTAGTTTTGTAGCAGTTACAATTTCACTTTGCGGATATTCTTGGCCACAATCCAGTGAGCTGTATACTAATAGTTCCATGCTTCAAGCAAGATCCGGGCTTTGTAATTTTCAAGCTTTAGGCCATATCAAGACCCCCCACATTTGGCATTCCTAGATACAATGGTTGTGAACCACATTTTCTGTGATTATATCATGTTCTCTTGACAGATCACCCGACTCAAGATTGATAGGAATCCATTTGCCAAAGGATTTAGAGACTCTGGACGCAACAGGTGAAGTTTAAAGTATTTATTTAATTTTAATAGCAATTGTGAGACATTTATTACTAATAATACTAACAATAAGTTACAAACAACACTAAGATGGATGTGGGCTGGTAATTTTGTTGGAACTTCATGATTTCTCTGCACTCAGGCTAGAATTAAGGAAGTTGTTTTAGTTACATCTTACAAGTTACATACCTAAAGGTGGATAGCATAAGAGTGAACTGCATATTGTTCTTGTTTCATAAATAAGAGCTATGTATTGAACAATAGAGAATAAAATCAATGAAACAGTTGGAAATGTTTTCAGAATTTTTGGTCATATCTCTCAATAAACGTTTTATATATATATATATATATAAATATTAATATATTAAAAAAACATTAATTAACTCCCACCCGTTTGGGAAACTCCTCCAGGGCTGTCAAGAAAGCCCAGGGTTTCATGAAACCCTGGCTGAGAAAGCCTACCCTAGGGTATTGTACTCTACAAATGTAAATGTATATCATTTTAGACCAGTTAAACTATCGTGGCTTCTTTCCAAGAATAATGACAGCAGTACTATGATTAAATGTTGATAATTCTTTGTTAGAGATCTCTTGCTTGCCCACCCCATACTATTTGCAATTCTGGAGGAAAAGGAATAACTGTTGAACAAAGTTAGGTCAATTGTGTAGATTTGCTCTAAAATATGTTCACCTTGATTAGTTTATGAACAGCATTTCAGCGATGTTTCAGACCATGTGTTGTATGAGAAAATATTAAATGTGCTGGGGTTTTATTAGGAATATTTAAGTCAGTACTGGATTGAAGTGTGGAATGCAGGGAACTGTGGTGAATGAACATTGACCATTAGAAGCAATACTTGGAGAGGAGAGACTAGAAAAAATGACTGAAATGCATAAGGGCAGAACATTAAATCCTTGATAGTTACAGTTAAGGTATCTCAAGAAGCAGATGTTAGTCTGTGACCTACATCCTCTGGACAGCTGTTGCTGTTGGGGAGAGACGTCTGCTCTGCATGCAGAAGGTCCCAGGTTCAATCCAGTTAAAAGCATTAAGAGTATTTGATTTGAAAGACCTCTGCCAGGCATCCACTGCCAGTCTGAGTAGACTCTCCTGACCTTAATAGACCAGTGAGCTGGTAAATGTGTTGATGGAATACTAATCACAGTCCGCAGAACTAAGCCAGATGGATCCATGATTTGACTCTGTGTGCAGCAACTTCTTTACTTATAGCATCAAAGTAATTATGTACATGTTAGAACTAGGAATTTCTGCTTTAAAAAATCAAATTTTGTTTGGCTGTTGTAGCCTGTAGTTATTTGTCATAGGTGAGAGGCCGGGGGTGAGTACTAGAGTATCTGCTTAGCGTGCAGAAGGTCCAAGTCTCAGTCCCTAGAATCTCTGGTTTAAAAGATCAGGTAAGAGGTGGAGACCCTCGAGAGCCACTGCCAGTCAGAGCAGATAATACTGATTTGATGGGCCAGTGGTCTGATTCAGTATAAGACAGTTTTGTGTGTCTGTCTTCTAGCATTCTGAGAAGAGTTCAAGTATATGTTTGATAAAAATAGTTTCAGTAGAGCCTCAGTTTGAGAAGGTTTCTTTGAGTACCTTCTAACCCAGTACTTTGAAATACAGAGATTAGTAATCCATTTGTCTATTTTAATAGGGTTTTAATGGGGGTTTTAACTGGACTTCTGTAACCCGCCACGAGCCTACTTGGGAGTGGTGGGTAAATAACAATAACAATGCCACAATAACATTCCACTTGTATGTTCAGTGAGCTACTACATTGTGGCAGCAATCTTAAACAGGTCTATTTGAAGAAAGTCACATGTTAGTCAATGGGGTTTATCCCCAGAATAATATCTGTAGGATTACAACCTAAGTCATTTTAACATCGCTGTGGAAGATTCTCAGAATGTCTATAGCTTCAATAAAAGTAATAGATATTCCTTTACTCCAAACAGTAATCTGCCCCAGTACTTCTGTAATCCTAAATATAATTTGGAAATGAACCCCATAAAATCATTGGGGTATGTCCTCAGGTAAAGCAATTTAGGATTGCATGGATTTACTAGCCCTCCTCTTCTGCAGCAGCGTACAGGGTAGCACGAGGTGCTCCACATCCCAGGGAAGTGTTTTTGGTGCAGTTTGGATTCCAGACTGAATTCACTAATGTGAGTCCAGTTTCCCCAAAAAATGTTCAGCTTTCTGCAGTATTGCCTATTCAACAGTATCAACATGAAAATTGTTAACAGAGTATAGCTTGGTAGAACTGCTGTTTTATAGTCCTTTTTTAGGATGCTTTAGGAAATCACTTAACTAAGAAGTTTAATTTTTTTGTTCACATTATTTACAGTTTCAGAGACGGGTTTGAAAAAACTAATAGTTTTAACTTTTGAAAATACTATTTTTCTGATGAGTGTTTTGCAAAGTGAAATAAAATTTATATACTGAGAATAGTTAGATCTTTCATGTAGACCTTAGAAAATGATCCTATAAAAGCCTTTACTCAGGGAGGTATGAACATTTCTTTATTTAAGTACTTGGGGAGAAAAATATGGTGGTTTAGTTAAATAAAATTGGCCACTGGTAGTATAAATTAGGACGGTGGTAAACTGTGGAAATTGTTCGAAGGCATCTTGTATAAATTATCACCTTGGCTGGACTCCTCCAGGAGGTGGGCTTTTATCTCTGTTTTAACTAGGAATGAAAAGCCTCCATTACAACGAATTGGGGGGGGGCTATTTTTAAAATTCACATTTAGTGAATGTTTTACAATTCTTTCCTGCAACATTTCTGGAACTACTGAATTTAAAAAAGCAGTATCAGGAGAATACATTGGTTTATTCAAACTCTTATGCTGAAAAATAATTTTAGTTTGGATTATGTCCACAAAGTGAGTTCTGTAAGTTAATTTACACAGTGTGTGAAAGAGATTTTTTTTTCATTTGTCCTGAATAAGCAGATGGTCCATTTATTTGGGTGCCCCTTGATTCTTGTGCTGTGAAGGAAGGAGAAAATTTTATCTTAATTCACTTTTTCTACCATTCACAATCATATAGGCTTTATTGTGCAACTTTTTAATAAACTAAAATGCCCCAGACACTTTAGCCCTTTCTCACAGAGGAAAAAGATTCCCTGTTTCTGAGGGTTTTGATAGGCCTTCCCTGTTTTCCACTTCTAAGACATTAACACAGGGGCACACTTGTATTGACACGTGGCCTTAACTTTATAGCTTTCAAAACTCTTGGAAGAAGCACATGCAAGGCATGATAGAGTTGGTATCTAATTTCTAAAGAGTTATTACCATGCCTACCAATTTCAAAGAGAGACGTGTCCCAATCGTTTCTAGTACCATGTATTTTTAACATTGTAAAATGTCAGCCAAATGTATAGTGTAGTATCCACTGTTTTGCTTCTAAGCACAAGATGACATTCTGGCAATTTGAACAAGTGTTCACATGGAAAAGCAATATTAGGGAGGTATTTAATATATTTTTAGCCTTTAAAACATTTGATTTAGCAGCAGCCATGAAAAGAAAGCCTGCACCCTGTTTTTTTGGCTTTTGTGTTTCACAAGTCTGTAAAACCAGAGGGTGGCTACAGTTTGGTTTTAAATATTGTATATGAAAAAGTTAGTAGCATCATTGTAATAAAGTAAGCTATAATGTGTGTGTGTGTGTTTGTATATGGAAGAATGTGAATGAGATAGAAAAGATAATTGTGAAACATTATCACAGATTCTCACAAAATGTTGTTCTGTTTCCTAGGATGGGCTTGGAAGCTTTAGTGGAATCTTATGCATTCTGGAGACCCTCACTAAGGACCCTTACATTTGAAGATATACCTGGGATCGCAAAACAAGGTATCAGTGTTATTTAGGGACATAGTAAGCCCCAGATCGGTTACTGGGCATACATTATGTATCCTTCTTAAGACAACGGCAAATTTTACATTGATTTGAATAAATAGAAATTGAACCCTGTGTTTATAATAAAAACACAAGATGGCAAAATGATATCACAAGATGGCAAAATGATATTCAGCAATTTTAGCAAGTACTCATATGGAAGAGCAGTAATGATAATTAAATGTAATAATTATAATAGCCATTTCTCCATGTCACCAGTATATTTAAATATATATAATACTCTTACCCCACCAGACAGCTTCCAGACTTCTAAGGCTATGTCTGGTCTTACTGTTTGGGCTTTTCCTGGTATATGGTCTGGTGGGAGTCCTGTGACTGCTTCTGTCCTTTTAACTAGTTTGACAACCTTGACTGAATTTTGCTGTTTTCCTTTGTCTAACTTTGGGCAGCAGGCGTTTATGTGTTCCTCTTCCTGGCAGTTAAAAAAACCCATCCCTTTCTATTTGGCTCAGGAGTGTTCTGCCTTGCAGGGTTGGTTTTAGATGACTCAGTTTTCTATGAGGTGCCACAAACTTTATTTTTCTTGATGGGGTGGGATGGGAAAAGAGATCCTCCCAAGTCTCCTTCTATCTCTCATCTAATAAAGTAGCAATTTCATCTACAATTTTAAACTTTTTATCCCTTAGAAACTATGCTACTTTAGTTAATTCCCTGTTTGACTGGGTAGGAAAATTCTCCTCTTACTAGATCTATCCCCTTTCTATGTCTAACTACCCATTCATCCTTGCCAACTTTCCCCAATTTCTCCTATCTGTGTTAAACTGCATTCCAAAACTATCAGTACGACTCTTTTCAGCTACGGATGATATCAGATGGAGTTCTCCTCAGCATCCAGTTCAGAAGTCTTTCTCTGCTCAGTTGATACTAACTAATCAGATCTCTTGGAACAGCCACTCAATACATTCTGTTTTCATGAAGAATTAACCATTCACAGTCCTTTATCTATTTACATAGCACTTCTAACCTTTTAAAAGTGCAGGCTATCACACACCACTTGCCAAAAACATTGTTTAGGAAAGTTTAATGAAGCTAAACTGATTAGAACAAAATAGGAAGCAGGTCACAAAAAGTGAAAGGGCTGTCTGGTATGCTTCAGTGCATGCATTCTTGACTCCAGAGGTAGGATCCAGGCAAAGTTAAGCATTTTGGATTTCAATTGGGGTGTTAAGGATACATTTAAATATCTCCCATTGAAATCAATGTGACTTAAAACTGCGTAGCTTCATTTGGATGTGCCTCAGGCATTTTTGTCTACAGCTGTCACACCCAAGTTCATGCCAAGTTAAGTAATTTGTGGAGTAATTTTTAAAATAAACATCCCCTGTCCCTGTTAAAAATGCTGTTCTCACCAGTCTACAACCTAGCCAGACATCCAGATTTTTATTTTCTATGCTAAGTCATTTCAGTTGCTTAAAACAACAAAAGCTTAGAAAACCAACCAAGCAGTGACATTCCTTGTATTTGTTTCTTTTCTAAATAATAATATCTCCCCAAGATCCAGTTGTATTTGTTCCATAATTTCCAGAAAAATTATGTACTGGAAGAAAAGCACTTGTTAGCAAAAGTTCCAGGTTGGTTGCATTTGGCAAACTAAGGGGAAATATGTGTGTCAAGAAATATTTTTGGTGGAAAGTTAGCTTTGGATCTGACATCCATATTATAGAGATGCTAAAGAATGTTCCAGTCCCTTAAGCTCGTGCTTACTGTTTTTTCTTCCATATTAATTGCTGGGGTTAATGAGTATATAAAACGGATGTCCCTTAGTTTAAACAACAGTTTAGTGCTGAGAGCCCACGCTAATGAGCCGTCTCTCAAGCACTTCATCATATATATCTTTCAAGGATAAGGTTTTACCCCCCCCCCCCCAGGATGAGGTCACAAAAGTTGCAGAAATTATTGGTGTTAGCAGGTATGTGGCGTTAAAGAGGGATCTCAAGCAAAGTCTTCCACACTCTGGCCAATGTGTCAGAGTGATTAGAATGTTGGGCTAGGATCCAGGAGATCCAAGTTCAAATCCCTATCTTCTATGGAAGCTGGATAGGTAATCTGTCTTTCATGTAGCTCAAGGCAGCTTATGATTACAAAATAAGACCATACATAAAACTAGAAAATCCCATAAACACATAAGGCAGTGAATTAAGCCATACTGCAGGAAGGAGGGATCAATGAGGGAATGCTTAATGAACCAAAGTTTTCCCCCTGAAGGAAGATAATGACAGAAGGGGACAAATATCCCTGTGTAGAGAGAGTTCCACAGTTTCGTTGCCATGGCCAAAAAGGCCAAATGGATACCTGAAGCAGTGCCTTGGAAAATGATCATAATGTTCAGGTAGGTTTGTATGGGTATAGACGGACCTTCAGGTATACTGGCCCTGAATTTGTGATAGCTGTAGTGTGAATTTGGGCTGATCCTGCATTGAGCAGGGGGTTGGACTAGATGGCCTGTATGGCCCCTTCCAACTCTATGATTCTATTATTCTAATTGTGTGATCCCTGCTGTACCAGCTTCCTATTTGTATTTCCACCAGACAGATTCCCACCTGCCGCTTTTGGCTATTACACTGATGTCAGAGTTACTTTCAAAAAAATATTTTTAACCCCTAAAAAGAGGATGTATGTGGGATTTATACTAGTAGACCCTTCAAGGACTGTAATTTTCATATATGTGAGACTGTAGAGAAAAGGGAAGGATTCCCCTTCAACAGGAGCAAAGCTGTGGTATAGTGGATAGTGTAACACCTAGACTGTAGGTATCTAGGTTGACAGCCCTTGTTAGTCAAGTTAGTTGTTGGATTGATTTTGGTAAATCATTCTCTCAGCCCAAGGCACCTCAGCCGGTGTTCAAATTCAAGGGTGTAATCCCATCTAAGTGAGAGCAGGATACAAATGTGATAAGGAAACTGCTCCCCCTGACGCTGTCCTGATCCTGTCTTCCAGGAAATGCTGGCTCTTCCTCCTTGCTCCAGGGAACTGGTAATGGAGTACCAACCACTCATCCCCATCTCCTCCCTGGGTCTCCTTGCTCTTCTCCAGCGTTCCATCTCGGTCCCAACGCTAGCCAGCTCTGCAGCCTCACTCCAGCTGATTACACAGCTTGTGCCCGTTCAGGGCTAGCTCTTAACAGATACAGCACTTCCTTGGCTGAAACCTACAACAGGCTTACCAATCAAACCACTGAGACCTTTGCCACCCCAAGAACTCCCTCTTATGTCGGTGTATCAAGTAGTTCGAATGTGAACATGTCTGTGACGGGCAGTGACAGCGATGGCTTTAGCTGTCCACAGACAGGCTTGTCGATGCAGATTTCAGGAATGTCTCCGCAGCTTCAGTATATTATGCCTTCCCCATCGGGCAACACCTTTGCCACAAACCAAGCCCACCAGAGCTCCTACAACACTTTCAGACTGCACAGTCCATGTGCTCTCTATGGATACAACTTCTCCACATCCCCTAAACTGGCTGCTAGTCCTGAGAAAATTGTTTCTTCCCAAGGAAGTTTCTTAGGGTCGTCGCCAAGTGGAACCATGACTGATCGGCAGATGTTGCCCCCTGTGGAAGGAGTGCACTTACTCAGCAGTGGGGGGCAGCAGAATTTCTTTGACTCCAGGACCCTAGGAAGCTTAACACTGTCATCATCTCAAGTTTCTGCACACATGGTTTGATAAAGCCTTTTTTGAAAAAAGAAACAGCATAGAACATTAGCTTTTATAATGTACTCCTTTTGGGATTACACACAGATGAAGTACCTTATAAGGTGTTTCTGTAAAAAAACAATCAGCAGAGAAAATTTGTGTGTCCTTTGATTTGCCTATGGGCAGATATTTGGATATGCTTGAGGGTTCTGAGTTAAGCTGAGTTTGCAGAACAGCCCAATATAGTTTCTGGGTAGCATACTCTTCATTTTACAAAACACATTTGGCCATGTGCAACAAATTAAGCAAGACTTCCTCCAGCATTCTCTTTTCTACATCTTTTAAAGAACAAAATAGCACTCAGGTCTGATTTAGATGAAACACACAAATCTGTAGATGTACCATTTTATAACAGCTGTCCTTAAAGTGTTCTTACCACAGTGAGCTGATGCTGCAAGACATGTGTTATTTCTCTGTTATAGGAGGGATGATAACACGTGCACATAGATTAGGCTAAGTCTACAAGTCTAACTGTGATTTTTTTTTTAATGAAGGGACAGGGTAATTTTCCTTCTCAAGCTTTATGAAGTGTCTTGGATTTCCAGTGTGGAGCCCTTGCTGTTCGAAAGCAGAAGAACACCTACTGGCCTTGCATCATTTTCAGAGGATTGCAAAATGGCAGTGGTGACAATCTAAATGCAGCCATTGGAAGGACAGGTGGCTGGTTTTCTGTACAGAATCGTTTCAAGGGAAGTTTAATCCATGTGAAAGAGTATAGAGATTTCTATAGATTTTCTATTTTCTAATATTTTTAAATATTAAATATATGTCTATAAAAGTAAAAGACAGGGCAGGATTGCTAAATATTTCCATAAACATTGTGTCCAAAGAGTGTTTTTTTGTGGTGGTGGCTTTTGTTTCCAGAAGGCAAGGCATTTATTCCCATCCTGTCATTCATTATACAACAATACAAATATGTACTTCTGTCCAAAGTCTAGATAGGGCGTGGAATATTATTGCCAGCTTGTTTAGAGTCTTATCAAGGGCAGAAAGTAATTTGGGGACACTTGCAGTTTCCTCCTTCTACATCTAGTGTTCCACTCTGCCTTAAAATGTGATCCCAAATTTTGAAGGCATTTTGGCAGCTGAAGCAGGAGCTATAGAGGAGATGAAAAACAGAGGAGCTTGTGTATACATGCAAAAGCACCAGTGTAAAGCATACACATTTTAAGTCTCAGAGGGTTACCCTGTTGGTCTGTAGTAGAACGGTTGGATCTGTGTCCAGTAGCACCTTAGAGATAAAGGGAGCTTTGACTCTGGAAAGCTTATATCGCGAAGGTACTTCTGGACTCGGATCTAACTCTTTAAGGCTTAAGGTGCTCATGGGGCAGCTATCTGCACTGTATGCATTCTTCACTGCTCTATATTGCCCAAAAGCAAATGGTTCTTTTCTATTTGGGTGTTCATTGCCTCAAAATCCCTTTGTATAAAATAACCTTTTGCCTTTGAGCAATACACTCTGCCTTAATCTACAGATCTCCTATTCTGGGTCTTGGTGTATAAATCCTTAGCATCCCCCCCCTCCCCTCCCAATACTTGAAGATCCTTGATTGGAATTAGTGAGGGTATGTTATGAAAATAATATTTTGAATTTTTCATTCACCTACTTAGTTGTGCCCATATGTCAGAAAGGAAAACTCTGCTAGTATTGATAAAATAATTATACAGCAGTGTTGCATATAAAGTCCTTGAAGCTTCAATAACAAGATACAGACAGTCAAGCAGCAAAATGCCTAATAGCAATTGCTACATGGATTTCCATATGAGATAGTTTTGCTACTACAACAGCAAATACAGCTGTTTTGTTGTATTACTATCAGCTACCAATAATCACGCCTTACTGTAAACTGTATTTAATACTAGGTTCCTTTTAGTGAAAGCAGACAGGAATATCCCTCTAACATAGTGTCTCTGGACATTTCTTCTTTGGCCCTTTAAAACTGCAGATGAGAGAGTAGATTCATTATTATTATTAACTATTTAATAAATTCCAACCAGTTCTATTGATACTGATTTTTAGAATAAGCATTGACTGGCTACTGTCTAACCTTTCCTGTTTTGGCAGTAAAATTTAAGCAGGTCTCAATCCAGCATACAGGTTCTGATGTCAAATCCTTGAGTACAACAGGAGGCATTGTCTCCAGCAGCACTGAATCTTCAGCTGTGTTAGACAGAGAAAAGAGTGACTAGTGACTGAACGGTCTCTGAAAAGGTACATAAGTAGGGAAACCTGACTGATTCAAGGTTCAAAACCTTACAGGGTCACCATGTGTTGTCTGTGATTTGACAGCAAAACACACACATTCACACACACACTTACTAAATACACAAAGTGAACTTTCCTGCCTCCCCTCCCATTGCAACAAGCTGTGCTCCTGCAATTGTTCTCCTGAGAGTCAGTGTCTACTGTCTACCTTGGAACATTGTACACAGCAAACGGTGTCCTCCATGTGAGAGGACAGTTAAGAAAAATCTCTCAGTAGACACCATGGTAAGGATCTACCCCAATGTCTGACTTGCCGCCCTGAATTCTTTTACTGTAGTGCTGAATGCTTATAATGTTAGCGGGATTCTTCTGGAGCAAGAAAATAAGGATTGTATTCCTAATGTTAGCTTGGCAGAAATGTCTGTACTATGATTGGAAGCAAACACAGCAGACCAAAAGTTGCGCATCTTTTGTACTACAACGTTGTGATCTGTTGGGCTCCTTTAGAATTTCAGTGCTTTCAGTTGTTCATCATCCCTGTTTCTAATCAAAGGTTTGTATCTCAAAACAATTGCCTTGACAGCTCAGACAATATTGTTTTTGTTACACAGATGCTACTATATTCTCAAACGTTTCAAAAATACGTTGGAGAAAATATTAACACAAAATTTGTGATTATATTGGATCCTGCTGTAATGAAATGGAGTCTGTTACATAAAGCTTGAAATACATGTAATTATATATTTATCTGGTCCTGGACTGACAAATGGTTTTAATTTGTATGTTGCCATCTTAAGGAAAGGTGATGGAAGTCACTGCTTTGCAGCACACCTGAACCCACTGGTTATATGCACACAAGTTGTAACTGTATCTGCATTGTAACTTCTATTGGATTTCCATTATCTTGCCTTTCTGCAATACGTTTATCATATCTTAAAAAGCCATAGTATTGTTTAAGACATATTCCAGCATCTTACCTATTGTAAATATAGTGTGATTTCAGAATTCAGCTTTTCATGGAATATAATGAATGCCAAATATACAGTATATCCATAATTATATATAGCTGTATTTTGTTTTTTAAAGCCACAGAAATGATATTAAAGTGTGTATCTAAAAACACTTTTATTAAAATTTGAAAATAAAATTGCTTTAAATAATTAAATATACAACACCCTCTTCAGAGATGTGTCATAGGTCTTGTTTACACAATACATTTATCTTTAGGGAAATTTTACTAAGTATCTGCCTATGGTTGCGTTTAGACTGGGAAAATTGCATTTTAGATGCCAGCCAGGGCAATCCCTGAACTTACCATTCTTTCACCCCAGTCTTACCCATGTTTTGCTCTGAAGCAAGTCTCACCAAGCTCCTTTGGCCTTTAGTCTCACGTAAGTGTGCATGTAGGGTTATAGTCTTTGTCTTCAACCAAGAATGTCTTGAAGGATGTCAAACTCACATTTCTAGCATTTGTGCCTTGGGACTATGACGAGAGAGAATTCAAAATAGCAATACTATAGAAAGAAATTGTGGACAGACTTTATAACCTATGCTTGGACCATGGAAAGGACAGAAACAAAAACCTCTGACAGGCCATGCAGGAGAAGAAATGCAAAAATCTATCTGGTTTCAATGTGCTTCTAAAATTAGTATATAAATGTGACCAGCTGGAAGTTCCTGGGCATTGGCAGTCCCATAAGGCAGGATAGCAGGCTGTCAAGCTAGGGTTGCTGCTGATGCCACAATTGCTCTAAAAGGTCTCAAGTATTCCTGGTCCATTTTTAACCTAAATGCCTGTGGTCCCAAGTGTAAAAGAGGAGGAAATAATGAAGTACTGTTTGTGTGTGATTTGTAATATTCAATAACAAGTAGAAGAAAGGTACAAGAAATAATTAAACTTGTTGCTGTCTGTCCTCTCTGTCATTTGAAGGTGAAGGTCATGATAAATGTAGACCATATGATGATTCTAATACTGACAGCCAACCAGCAAGGATTTTATTTTGGAACACAGGAATGAATGGCTTGCAGAGCTGACTAGCCCTAGAGAGTCCCCTGCTATTTACTGCTGCATGTCTCAACTCATTCCAAAAGACATGATGTTGGTTTGAAAAACTCAGCTAAATCTAGCAAATAACACTTCTGTGCAGATTTTAATCAGACTTCAGCCCCCCCTCTCTAAAATGGTGCTTAAATACATGTATTCACTAATACAGCAAAAGAACTGAATAATTGTAGACTAAGCTGAACTTGCGAGATTGAATGCTCATATATTCCATACACACAGAAATTGTGTCAGGCCGCACCCTAGTTACTAGTTAATTGCACCCTTGGCCGGGAAGTCAAGACCAAATCGATAGACAAGCTCAGAGTTAAAGTCCAGTCCAAAGAGTTAAGCCGAGGGAGACAGTTCACCAAGGAGGGTAGGGCGGGAAGCATAGTCAAAGCCAACTGATGTTGGTTGCCAGAGAATGTGCCAAAGCCATACCGTGGTTGAGTAGCCGGGAGCAGAGCAAGAGCCAGAAGTGGAGTCAAGGAACAAACTGAGGTCAGGAGCCAGGAATGAAGTCAAGCCAAAGTCAGGAATCAGGAGTCAATCAAGCAGAGCTTCACTGTAGCAAACCAGAACACTGAGAATCTGGGAAGAAAGGCAGGAAGTGCATGCATGGCACCCACAGAGTACCTTGCCTCAAGGTTCTCCCTAAAGCAAGGGTAGTCAACCTGTGGTCCTCCAGATGTTCATGGACTACAATTCCCATGACCTCATGGGAATTGTAGTCTATGAACATCTGGAGGACCACAGGTTGACTACCCCTGCCCTAAAGTACACACAGGCTGGGTGGAGTAGCCTTCAGCCAGAGGACTTGCAGCCGGGCCTAATGCTCATCTGAGGAAGGAGACAGGAGTGGGTATAGAACAGGACTTGATACTGATGGCACTATATGGAAACAACCACCTCATTCTTTAGCTTTCATGGTTGCACGGTAGATCTTGGAAAATGTGTCCTGTCTGTATCCCTCTGCTGTTTAATATCCCATGTATAAGGAAGATCCCAATTTTCATAAGAGAATACTCCATTAATGTTAGGTTTTGAGGAAGCAGAAGTTGAATGTGAATGTATCTGGTGCAAAACTCAACTTGTTTTTCTTCTACACAATCAGTAATGGATAATACACAGACAAAGCTACAAAGCTTCTATAGTACAATTTCTTTGTCCCTCTTTCAATAAACTACATTTAGTTGTATTCTGGATATTTTAGCTATCTCTGAAACTTGGCTCAAAAGGGGCAACTGTAGTTATAGCCTTCTATAGTTCTAGTTCTGGAACCATGTGAGCTGTAAACCTAAAATGCAATTAGATCCCATTTTCTGTATATGATTTTCCCATCTGGAGAGGAGAAAGCCACACTTGTTATACAGGCTTACTCAGCCATCTTTTGGAGTCATGCAACAGGCATAGCAGCTCAGTAAGGAAATGTCTCATGTTGCCATATATTGACACATTAAGTCTGTCCCAGTTTTATATTTGCACTGTGATCATGGAGGTGCTATAAATCACATTTTGTGTAAACAACGGGTGGTCATTCAGTCACTAGAATAAGCTGCCCATCCATCCCGAAAATCCCGGGACACTTCCGCTTCCCTGGTCTTTGTCCTGGATCCCGCCGGGGCCTGGAATGTCCCACCAGCCAGAGCCAACGCCGTGCAGGTGCACAGGACGGGAGGGGCGCACGGGAAGCAAGGTGAGGCCAGTCGGAGGGAGGCCGCCGCTGCACTGCGCAGCTGCTTCCGTCACCACTACCTCCTCTGCGCCGCTGCTGCACTGGCGGCAGCGGCAGCTGCGCGTCCCGCCTTATGGCCCCTAAATTCTGGTCACTCTACACTAGAATGACAACTAAACCAGGATTTCCTGTTTTCATCATATTTCTTTTTTGGCCCGTATGGTAGAGTGGAGACTTTGTTTTTCCTTTAGATAGTTTTCTGTCACTTTTACACTAGGTTTTCCTATCATTTCCTTTTCTTTTTTTTAAACTTGTGTTTTGGTGTACAGTCAAGATTGCTCAAGCACCTGCCAGTATGACTCATGTTCTACTCACTAGTTAAGAGCAGTAAGCTGATTTTTGGTCTGTCAGTTTGGCTGTTCATGAGCACCAGGTTACTTTTTGTGCATTCAATTAGTACAGAATTTCACACATGCATATTATCACACATAGATGGGATCAGCCCACCCTGAACAGATGTCACTGCTTTGCTGCCAGTTGAGTGAGCAGCAAATGAGTGAGAAACACTGTTGGTTATTTTTGTTATGGTTATTCACTTAAAAAACACTGAAGAAAAGGTTTGGTTGTCTGTGTTCATGTTCTCAGCATTATTTCATTTATCCATGTTTTCATACAGCTTTATAGAAGTCCAGTCCTTCATTTAATGATTCACACTAAGCATCCATGACCGTGGGGAAGAATCCATGTCACTTGCAGGCGCAAGGCATCCACAGGCCAGGAGGAAATGAAACTCCACCTGCACAGCTTCTACACAACTGTAAAGCTGTTCACTGTGGAGTTTGGGTCAAACAATGTCAAGACGAGGAGAGCCAAGACTCAGCTCAAGGGACTAGAGCTGTCCAAAACGGCATGTTCTCCTGTTGAATTTCCCACTCTCCCTAGTGCCCACTTTTACATTTCTTTTACCCTTTTATCCTTTTACATTTTATTCTTTTACATTTCTTAATAACTGGTGTGGTTTCTGAAGAGGCTGCATGACTTGTCTTTTTCTTATCAATGTTAGTGTTTCCATTAATTGACTTGCCTTGTTATTAATAAGACCATTTCAGATTATAGATGAGAAGTGATATTTTTAATGTATTTAATTGTATTTTAAAATTTCCCATACTCCAGAGGTTCCTTCATTTGAGTGGTCTGCATTAACTGTGTGAAAACATGTACAGAAGAACCATGAGTTCCATACATTATAGAAACAGAAAGCTGTCTCCAAAGGTTGTACAACATGCTGAAGCCTTTACTGTTTACCTTTCCTGGCTCAAAGAACAAAATGTTGAAAAAGAGCTTGTTGGTGGGTCCAGTAGAGACATTTCCCTATAAAGGAAGACTTTAGCATTCTAGCTGGTGGACAGGTCACAACTGAGGCGAAAACCATAAGGAAGAGGTCAGGACAACCAGTGGTTCTTGAGGAAACACTTTCCAAGGCAGTAGAAGCAAGTGACACATATCAGGGGAATCTACTTCAGCCTTGCTGTTTCTGACAAGGCTTGGCCAGTTTGTTCCCTGCCTCTGAGGTTGAATGTCTGGCCTTTCAGTGGATCGTAGGAGCATCAACATGCAGCATAGTGGATGAGGTAATACAAAGTACATTTTGTTAGATTATTTGCTTGTGCTTGGATGGTGTGCTTTTGTTCTTAATACCCCAGTTTAATTTGTTAATCTAATTGTTTCCAACACCTGGGCAATCAGAGATCCTTTAAATGAACTGAACACGAGACCTTCTGCATGCAGAACCCATGCTCAGCCACTCCTTGAGGGTGATAATGTCCACACAGTTTCCCAAGGCTGCTGTGCTGCTAACTACTGAATAGATATGGGTGCGGCAGGAGGGAGACCTGTAGTCAATGGTGGACAACTTTCTTGACCTGTTAATGGTTGGCAAAGTATTTGATGACAGTCGCAAGAATCTGATGCACAGCAGTATCCTTTACAGCAGTTTAATCTTTGTCATCAAATCCTCCGGCAGCCGTGATTAATAGTGGCACTTGAGCCTGTTTTGAGAGTTGTATATTTGGTAGCTATGAACTTTGATCTATGGTTTCACTTTAAAGAATCACTATGCCACAAGCGTCTCCTGGAGATCCTTCCATCTAATTAAACCACACACAAATACAACATAGAGAAATTTGATGCTATTGATACAAGCTCTGTGTTTATTACGATATTTTAGGCATTTTATTAAAACTGGACTGTTGTTCCCAGCAAGATAGTAGATAAGCTACCTAAGAACAATAATGTCATCCCAGAATCACAATGAATTAGAATTTCCCAAGACCAGAGCGGGCTAGAAATGTACTTTGTTGGTTTACCCAGCACCCCAGTTTCAGTTAAGGGTGAGACATTTTAACCCACGCTAAAATTAATTTAGTGAATCCAGCCTTAGTCTGTTTTTTCCCACAAACTATTTGTCTTTCCACAATGTATGCAATGGATTTTACAGTCCAGCATTATATGTTTAAAACCTGATTAATAAAACTGAAATTTATTTGAAAGATTTATAAAGGTTCTTCAAAAGTATTATTTTCTAGTATATCCATCCAAGAATGTATAATTAACAAACATAGATACGGGGTTATTTGGGTTTTTTAAAAAATGTCAAACAAACATCTAAACTTCAAGTGTGAAATAACTTGCAAAACAGCTATTAAAACATAACACTGGGGATGAAGTAAAAAATGACATCTTCAACCTGCAGCCTAAGAAGAAGAAGAGTTGGTTATGATATGCCGCTTTTTTCTACCCGAAGGAGGCTCAAAGTGGCTTCCAATCGCCTTCCCTTTCCTCTCCCCACAACAGACACCCTGTGAGGTGGGTGAGGCTGAGAGAGCCCTGATATCACTGCTCGGTCAGAACAGCTTTATCAGCTGTGGCGAGCCCAAGGTCACCCAGCTGGCTGCTTGTGGGGGAGCGCAGAATCAAACCCAGCATGCCAGACTAGAAGTCCGCACTCCTAACCACTACACCAAACTGGCTCTCTATAATGGTGTAGTCCAGTGGTTCTCAAACTAGGTTTGCAACTTCCATTTGCTTCATTTCTACATCATGTTTATCCTCAATGGGGCCCTGAAGCTGCTTACATTGTTCTTGTCTCCTGTTTTATCCTCACAACAACCCTGTGAGGAAAGGTTGGTTGATAAAATGTGACTGACCTAAGTTCAACAGCTTGGTGTAGTGGTTAGGAGTGTGCACTTCTAATCTGGTGCGCCGGATTTGATTCTGCAACCAGCTGGCTCGCCACAGCACTGATAAAGCTGTTCTGACTGAGCAGTAAAATCAGGGCTCTCTCAGCCTCACCTACCTCACAGGGTGTCTGTTGTAGGGAGAGGAAAGGGAAGGCGAATATAAGCCCCTTTGAGACTCCTTGGGTAGTGAAAAGCAACATATAAGAACCAACTCTTCTCCTGCTTCTAATGAGTTCCCATGGCAGAATGGGGATTCTAGTCTGGGTCTTCAGATCCTACACACTAGCCACTACTCAATCATGACTAATGTTGCCTTACTCATTTCTGTTAGGGCTTTCACTTTCTACTGAAGTCTATCATCTTGTTAAATTTAATAATGGGGAAATGTGGACCGAGGCACAAATGGATTCTTGCAATTAAAAGGACATCCAAGAGTTTTTCAGTTGCTATCTTCAATGAATTCAGTAGGGAAAGGAAGTGAGCTTTGATCAGTAGGTATGGAAGAAGTGCAGGGTGATTAACAAAAGATCACGCCTCCCTAAATGCCACAGAAATAGGTTGCTAGAAAAATAATTAATTGGCTGACTAGTTGCCCCTGCCCCGCATCATAAGAAATGTGCATAATTTAAAAACAAAGAAACCATATAAACAATGGAAGATTTTTAATACTTTTGTTCTATTTGGGAATATGTTTTATTATGATGTTTAAAGACCAGGAAAACATTCCTGGCCCTTAACAGGCTGTCTAAAAAGAAGAGATGTGTGCCTCTTTCTTCAAGAAGTTTATAACAGACTAGCCTTAGTACCACAACTGAAAAATTCATGGGTATTCGAATTCAGCTCAGGACCTTATTTACTGATGTTAATAAATGATACGCACATTTACTGAGATATATGGATGAGATTTAGGGTTGCTAGTTTTGGGTTGGAAAATGCCTAGAGATTGGTACCTTTTCTGCATGGGAAATTCTGGCCAGGCTGGCGCTCTTCTGGCTGCGTGGCTAATCTATGCTTCCAGAGGATGTCAGCACCAGCCTGGGGCTGGCCCAACTTAGTCCCTTGGTCCCCATGTCCCCCTCCTTGCCGTGGGTGTCATTGGGGCCAATGTGGGCCAGGCCCATCTGGTAGGGAAGAGTTGGGCCATCCAAGCCTGGTTCCTCCCCTGATATATGGCATCCCAGAAGGGACAAAAAATGCCCCAGTTGGCTGTGTAGTACTGTAGAGTTGACCGGAGCATTTTTTTTTCATTTTTAAGAAGGTAGGATTGTGTTGTAACGCAATCCCTCCTTCTTAAAAATAGGAACAAATGCCAAACACTGCCACAGAGTATGGCAGAAACTTGCTGCCCTGGCTGCTTCATCTAGAGGCAGAAATCCGGGGTGGACAGGGTGCACCAGGCAAACCAGTTCCCTGTGAGGATGTGGGAAGAAGTGGGGAAAACTGCCTTATTGCAAACACATGGTGAGAAAAGGTCTGTGGGAGTGTGACTGTGGAGGGTGAGATTTGGAGGGGGAGGGATCCTTTATAGATATAATGCCATCACTTCTACCCTCCAAAACAGCCATTTTCTCCAAAAGAACTGATCTCTGTTGTCTGAAGTAATTATTCTAGGAGATCTCCAGGCCCCACTGGGAGATTAAGTATGTGTTGAAACCATGTACATATGTTTTAAAACTAGGGTTTTGAACTAGACCTGGAAACTGTCTCCGCTGCAACACTGGTTCTTTGTGTGTGGACACTTTCCCACAACTGCTTGAACAATTCAGAACAGCTATTTAAAACAGTTTCACACAAGAAAAATTGCTAAAAATACATTGTGGCCATTAAACCTGAAAGAGCAATGCCACCAAAAATAAAGACATATTTCAATGTCCATCAAACCAAAGCTTTCAAAAGAAGGTGTTCTATTCAGGTATCTGAAGGCCAGGAGAAAGAAATACTAATAGTACTCAGGTGGCTGGTCATTCCATAAGGAGAGTCCTACTTATTATGGAGATAGAAGATCAAGGCAGGTACTCGTGTTAGTCTGTCTATAGCAGAGGAAAAGAACAAGAGTCCAGTTGATCGAGAGAGGGCGGAGCTATGGCACTTAGATAGCTTGAATACTTCGAGCTCCTGTTCCACTGAGGGTCAATCGCTGCTGTGATTGACAGAATCGGGTTTTGGATACGCAAATCCACCTACCATCAACTCAGGAATTCCTTGTGAATCTCTGGGGCCTCTCTGTTCCGCAGGGAAATTAATATTCCCTGGAACGCAAGCTCAGTGTGCACAGGGTCCAGTAAGTGCCGTTCGCCATTTTAAAACTTTCATCTTTCCTTACAACTCTGCAATCTACACAGCTCTTACTCTAATCTTCAAAGCTAATTGGATTCCTCCTTGCAAGACTTTTGACTCATTACAACTCCGGAGTGAAAACAACTGGCAGACATCAGAACAAGCCTACAAACAGTGAGTGGGGGTTTCCCTCGGCACCTTCTCTTCTGGAACAAACTCTTGGCGTGCAAAGCTGCTTTCTTTAACTTAAGCAAGCTAGAGATACAGAAAGATATGTGAGAGAAGGTAAAGAAAGGAGTTAAGGTAGCCAGAATATCCCCTCGCCACTGCTTATAAATCGGAGATTGAAAAAATAGATACAAGAATCTCGCGAGAGCTGCTTGCCAGAACGAGAACTGGCTCGGAAAAGCTTCAACAGGTCATTAAAGCGACGGACGACAGCTGGTGAGACATTACTGTAATACCAAAACAGACTGTTGCTCTTCGTTTGGACACCGTAGGACCTCTACTGGTTATATGCAAAATTGCCTACAAAATGTCCATGCTAAAGAGATTTGCTTATCTACTGGAACTACAGACAGAAGACCTGAAAGCACATATAGATGGCTTGCTTAAAGATATGCTCAAGGAGTTCAAGGGTGGTAAGGAAGAAGTCTCTAACAGGAATGATAAATCAATAACAGTGGCTGATGACAGCTCTAAACAAGGTGAAGATATGCTCAAGGAGCTCAAGGGCGGCAAGGAAGAAGTCTCCAACAGGAATGATGAATCAATAACAGTGGCTGATGATAGCTCTAAACAAGGTGGAAAATTACCAGTAGAAGAGAAATTGGAAATTATGGAGATGGAAAAGGGGATGCTGGAGCTTTGCAGCCTAGATAAGGACTCCCTACCCAAGAAGACATACAGCCACTCCAAAACAACAGTATACAAGAACCAATCAAAAGATATATGGATCTGCTGTGAAAGTAATCGACTGAAAGGAGCTTCTTGGAAAAAAAACTGTACTGATATTGGAGCCCAGGAGGTACAACTGTTTCAAGATTCACCGATGTATACACCGAGGGAAAGACTACAACTCCACTCGAACATGGGTCAGTGGGAACAACAAGATGCGGCAGGCCTCGATATGAGACCCCCCTAAGCCTCCTCCTGCTTTCTTCAGTAGCCATATAGGCAAGCTGAATTTGAATTAACATATCTCTGTAGTGACTCTCAGCTTAAACTTAAAGCATAACTAACAGGAGGCAGCTAACTGAGGAGGTGTAAATGTAACTAACGAAGACCTTACTTTACAAACTAATGAAGACTCTATCTAATCATTTTTTGTATTTAATACTGTACACTTATATAGCTTACAACCTTAACAACCTATACATATATATATATTTCTTTTTCCATACAATTAAGTAGGCTTTTATTCTTTTGTTTTCTTTTCCCTAGTGGAAATGAGGATGGCTCTGAGACCACGTTAAGTACAAATTGTTTATGATTGTTAAAAGTGTTAAAAACTATGCAAACAAATGTTGAAACTTCTCTTTTTAAATGTGGTGGAAAGGTGAAAAACTTTATAAGCTCTGGGTAAAAGTCTATAATATTGTAGCCATGTGGAGTCTTATAATTTAAATGAAGAGAAGAGGCTTTTCAAGAACAATGGGGCTCTTATCTGATCTACCTAAGAAAATAAGTCAAAAGGGGATTGAAACGGGGTATCAAGTGTATCAATCGAAGAACATAATCTTTTTCTTTCTGTATCAATAATGTAGATTATTTGCATTGTATTATCTTTAAATATTACAAAAGGGGATTGAAACGGGGGACTAAATGTATCAAATGAAGAGCATAACCTTTCTTTTTCTGTATTAACAATGTAGATTGTCTGTACTTTATTATCCTTAATCTTGGAAAACAAAAATAAAAATCTTATTTAAAAAAAAAAAAAAAGAGTCCAGTTGATCTTAAAGACTAACAAAACCCGTGGTAGGGCATGGGCATTTGTGAGTCACTGCTCATATCTTCAGATACTTGTTTCTACTGCTACTTCTTATTGTTGATGATTGATGCTAAAAGTATAATGCTGGGAGCAGGGATATCAAATATGATCTTAAAAGGCACCCCTACATGCAGAAGGTCTCAAATTCAATCCCTGGCATCCCTAGGAAAAATTATGGTGGGCAGCCAGTGTCAGGAAAGAAAATTCTGTGCTTCCATTTAAATGAATGTGCATGGGAAGAGCAGAAGAGGGCCCTGGACTGTGACAGCTGGTAAGAATACACAGCACTGACATGGTCAATAGACCAATAGACTGTCTTGGCCTCTTTGTACGTTCATGACCATTATTCTGCCTCTGAGAGAGGGAGAGATATGCTTGCCTGATGTCCCTGTGTGAAACATAAGCCCTAGAAATGTACCACTCCACCTACCTTTTAGAGTTTAGAACTTTGATAGGCTACCGAGTGGTCCCCAGAATTCTGTCTTCTTGACATTTTGTTTTTATTTATAGATTCATTTAAAATGTTAGAGTGTTAACCTATGTCAAACATCAGAACATTTCAAAATGCCATGTTGGCATTTAAAAGAATGGGATGATACAATGGATTGTTTTTTTTTTAACAAAGAGGAAAATCCACCAGTCGTGAAGTAATAAAACTGAAAAACAATATGATGAATATCTAACATGCTAGACCTGAGTTGGAAGCTCTAAGCACATAACCTATACAGTCCCTCAGTCCAAGTTTAAAATATTACATTCAAAACGTTAAAACCATCAAGATCTATGCAGATGTATCTAAAATTGCACCAAGATAAAAAAGATGGGCTTTGAGTCATTTCCTGAAAAGATCCTTGCAGGCATAGCAGAACTTTAGCCAGATTGTATTACAGCCTCAGAGACAAAAATATCTAAAACAAAACATGATTAACTCTGTTATGATTAACAAAATGAAGGCAGGAATCTGACCAGCTGTGAGTTATTGAAAGAATGAATTCCATAACCTGTTCACCAACCAAATGACAAACAGGGTGGATTTATGTTAGACACAGTCCGAAGCTGCTTCTACTGAAGACGGTTCACAAGGGAACAGCATTGGGGTTACAGCTAAATAGCAGCTCTTGAAAATGTTTTTGTAAGAGGACTTCAGATTACAACAAGATCTATTGCAACCATCACAGTCACTACCACCACTACTGACAACTGATTAGCTAATTAATACTATCCATTTTAATCTTGAAGTTTTTGTAACAGCTTGGTGTAGCAGTTAGGAGTGCGGACTTCTAATCTGGCAAGATGGGTTTGATTCCTTGCTCCCACACGTACAGCCAGCTGGGTGACTTTGGGCTTGCCACAGCACTGATAAAGCTGCTCTGACCGAGCAGTGATATCAGGGCTCTCTCAACCTCACCCACCTCACAGGGTGTCTGTTGTGAGGAGAGGAAAGGGAAGGTGATTGCAAGCTGCTTTGAGACTCCTTTGGGGACTCCGTTAAAAGCGGGGTTTAAAAACCAACTCTTCTTCTTCGACTGTAAGCTGCTTTGAGACTTCTTTGGGTAGAGAAAAGTGGCAAAGAAGAACCAACGCTTCTTCTTCTTCTTCTTCTTCTTCTTCTTCTTCTTCTTCTTCTTCTTCTTCTTCTTCTTCTTCTTCTTCTAATCTGTGAATGGGTTTAAGGGTCTTGGTTGAGGGTACAGCATTTTCAGAAGTGGAGATTTGTACATTGCGTTTCTTTTCCAAGCCAAAGCATTACCAGTTGGAAGGATGCCTGTCTGAACATGCCTACATAAAGGGTGTTAATTGAAATGGTTGGAAGCCCACAGAATATAGGAGTTGTGCTTAGTGGGGGGGAAATTGCTTTCAGAAACAGAACTTTGTGTTCCATGTGAAAATGTTCCTTTGTATTGTGTAACCTTTCCTCAATAGTGCAAATTCCACATAGGTTAGGGAACAAAGGATTCAGAACACAGTATCCCCCAAATACTGTTTCTGTAAAACTCACATTATTTTGAGTGGAACTTCCAAAGAGTGATTGCTTTTTTTGTAGACTATACCCTGATTTATATCACTGCCTAATGTAATGGTGGTTTTGCATTAGGAGCAAATAACAGGTTACGTGCAAATCTTTAAATAGTCAGTTTTTTGGGGGAAATTTTTTGTTAATGGAGATGTTTTAGAAATTAAAAACAATCTTTGGGAAGCTGTGATTTGGAATGAAAGAGAGGTAAAGAAGTCTCTCTCCTGGCCTGTTTTCTGTTCAAAGTAATCTCCCCAGCTGATTGCCCTCCCTGCAGCTAAACTCCAGATATGCATTTAGAAGAATTGTTTTGTTTGATACATCTTCTACGGTGAGCTCAAAAGGGGTTAGGAAGCAGCCAAGAGTATGTCTGTAAGCAGAAAACCAGGCTGCAGAGGAAAGGACGCGCAGTAATGGGTTTAAACTACAAGCACAAAGATATAGGCTAGATATCAGGAAAAAAATTCACAGTCAGAGTAGTTCAGCAGTGGAATTGGCTGTCTAAGGAGGTGGTGAGCTCCCCCTCACTGGCAGTCTTCAAGCCAAGGTTGGATACACACTTTTCTTGGATGCTTTATGATGCTTAGGGCTGATCCTGCGTTGAGCAGGGGGTTGGACTAGATGGCCTGTATGGCCCCTTCCAACTCTATGATTCTGTGATTCTGTGAAAGGCTTGCAGACTCCTCCCCTGCACAGCTCCTTCATGCTTCTGTACATGCATTTGTATGTAATGCATAGATTCCCATTTACTGTCTGCAGTGATCTACTGTCAATGAAGGGCACACAGGATAATATTATAACTGATCAAACAGGTTTCTGACCAGCTGATATGGCCTCCAAAATAATAATGGTCATTCACATAGTCTGGAAGTATTTCAATATTTCAAACCCACAACTCTCATTAATGTTATCTAATTGCATGAATAACCCAAACGATTTCATTTTGCATTGTCCAGAGTGAGGGTTGGAGATCTCCTGTGATTTCAACGGATCTCCAGGTGACAGAGATCAGTTCTCCTGGAGAAAATAGCTGCTTTGGAAGGTGGACTTTATGGCATCCCAACCCACTGAGGTCTCTTGCTTCCACAAACCCCATCCTCCCCAGACTCTACCCCCAAAATCTCCAGGAATTTCCTAACCCAAGGCTGGCAACCCCAAATTGATTGCATAGCCTCAGCGTGATGCAGATATAATATTGTCACACATGGCAGATCACATGACTCTAGGTTTCCTGCCATGAAAATAAACCCAAAGCCATTTCCTGAAAGTCTTCACAACGAACTGCTGGCAGACTTACCACCGTGTACCTACAACACTCAAGAGTTCAGCCTTGATCATTTGAACAGTAGTGCTGATGAGATTAGAAAATGGGTGTGAATTGCTCCATTTAATCAGGTTTCAAGGGTAAATCCAAGAGTGAGTCATCACAGCAAAATTTTAATAGGAGAGATGAATAAGAGGCCAAGGTTTGAGTCCAGTGGCACCTTTAAAACTTACACCCAGAATTAAACTTTGTTGGTCTTAAAGGTGTGCTGGACTCAAACTGTTCAGTTGCTTCAGACCAACACGGCTACCTACCTGAATCAATAATAGGCCAGTTTAATAGGCCACTTTAAGCTTATTGCATGCCACTTTCTATTTAAACCAATTTAAGATGTTCAAGGTCACACACCAGTGCTCCCTGGATCATTTATTTTATTTATTTATTTATTTATATTTATATTTTTATACCGCCCTTCCCTACGGCTCTGGGCGGTTTACATAAAACATTTTTCAACATTCACATAGAACACTATCAAAATCAATATCAAAATCAATATAACAATATAACAATATAACAATAACAACAACATATAAACTGAAACAATTAGAACGGCACTTCGACAATAACTTAACAATCCCTCATGCCAATGGTCTTCTGAAAGACAGGTACAAAGTGAATTATTGGCCTTCCTGTTATGTAGCAGAGTAGCAGAAACCCCTGTAGTCTTACAATTTAGGCTAGAAGAACCCCTGGAATTATAGCTCATCTCCAGGTGACACAAGTCAGAGTCCCTGGAGAAAATGGCTGGTTTGGAGGGCAGACTCCATAGCAATATACTCTATTGAGTTTCCTCCCCACCCAGAATCCTGCCCACTCCTGCCCCCCCCCCCCACCAGTTTCCAGGAATTTTCCATCCCAGAACTGGCGCTCCTCAGGCTGCAGTAGCACCAGGGCAAGGTTTCAATTCCTCAGCCAAGGAGGGATGAGTAAGCTCCTTGCACTGGTACTTGGGAGTTCTCCCGCCCGGACTTGTGTCCCACTGTACCAGCATGATGATAAACTAAGGTGACCAGATTTCAACATTGGTAAAGCGGGACACCATGGAATGCAAAAATAGTATTGTAATATATATTTTTAATAATTTCAACATAAGTACAATTTGCCAGGTGCTCCAGATGTCCCTCCAAAAGTGGGACAATCTGGTCACCTTATGATAAACAGGCCTGCATTTCTAGAGAACACAATCAAAATAAGAATGGCTTGGCCCTCTTCCAGAGTTTACAACAAAAGGGAATGACAACAACATAGCATCATGTGTGACAGAAGAAAGCGGAGCTGTTGAAATGACAGACATGACTGCTGAAGTCCGTGAAAGAGGCAACAGCACTTCCACAGGAGGAAGACGGCTGAGAAGAGAAAGGGGAGGGGGAGGAGCGGCTGCTAGGTGCAACAAGATCTTTGGCAGAGGTAAAGGATTTCTCAGCAGGCAGATAATTAGACAGAATCCAAACACTTCTTTGGACTCCAAGCCACGCCACATTGTACATGGAGCAAAGTAATGAGCACTCAGGCCCAGTCTGTTTGGAAATGGAAAGATTTATTTCAATGAAGTGCAAGGACATAAGAAGAGTTCTGCTGGCTTAGTCTATCTAGTCCAGCATCCTCTTCTATTTCAGTGGCCAGCCAGTTGCCCTAGAAGGGCTACAAGAGGGGTACAAAAACTAAGGCCCTGGTTCTGCCTCTTAACATCTCTGTGCAAAGCTCTCACTATATCCACTGGCAGCAAATTCCACAATTTAATTACACGCTGAGTAAAGAAGTATTTCTTTTTATCTGCCCAGTATCTATTGCCCATCAAGTTCATCAGATTCCCCTGAGTTCTAGTATTATGGACAAGAATAGAAATCCCATTATTGACTTACTTTACCCTATGCATTCCCCTTTGCCATCTTTTCCCCTAAAAATCCCAATCTTCCCTTATAGAAAAAGTGTTCCAACCGCCTTATTAACTTGATGGTTCTCTTCTATACTTTCTCCAACTCTGTAATATCCAGTTTTGACAACTGGATTGATATGGATGACTAGGCTAGGTTGGTATTGATGGTCCAAGGATCCAGGTACAGGCTTCCTCTCCCCCTGCTGGCCAACACACCCAAAGGGTTAAAATGTTAATAAAGCTGTGGCCTGCCAAATTAAATATGTGATGTACAAAGCATGCTCACTATGGTTGTGTGTTCATGTACTGGAATCAGTTTTTCATTGTGCTTATGACCTTGTGCAAGATTGATGCTGAATACACAAGGATGTGCTGTGGCTCGCTGCATAATTATCCTTCGTTCCATTGCACTAATGTGGCCTCCAGAATCCAAAGATCTTGTGTGTGTTTTCCCTTCCTTGTGGTACTCATTTATTACGGGAAGCGCAATTTCTCAAAAGCTATGCCTTTCAAAAACTGCCAGACTTTTAAAACATGGGTAGGAGGAGAGACTGGAACATTGGAAACATATTTTCTTACCATCTTAGATCTTAAGTCCACTTGCTGGGAAAGGAGTCCCTCTGAAACCAGTGGCAAGTGGCTTCCGTGTATGATTGAGATGGACCTGTCATTCGGGCATCTAAATGACCTTCTTTATTGTTCCTGGAAAGTCCCTTTCTTCTATAACACGTGTCTGCTGAGCAACAAATGTACTTGCCAGTGACATCTCATCAAGATAGAAGAGAGATCATGTTCATATTGAGATTGGGATGCACTGTGCCTGCCTGGAATGTCACTTGATAGGTCACACCAATGTTGTTCCCTGCCATACTTCAAGCACTTTGACATTTGCTGATGACTCTGTGGATAACTGGCATGATTTGCGATGTGCTTTTTAACAAGCTGAGCTGCAGAGTTCACTAGCTTGGAGGAGCTGGTCGCCAGAATTAGAAACCTCGGCAGACAGCACTGTTTTTTTTTTTTTTTTTTTGCCACAGGTCTTCCCCCCTTGCCTTCAGTGCGTGTGGAATGAATTCATATAGATATTCTGGACTGTGTGGAAAACCCATTTTAAACATTCAGCAGTCTGGCTTAGAGCAACATCTAGCATTTGTTCTCAGAAGCATGTTTGTAAAGCAGCATATTTTAAGAGGCGGGTATATTTTGTCACACAAATTGCCACGATATTCTTTCCTGAAATCTTTTGCCAGCTTTAAACGGACACACCTCTGAAGAACCATAATGTATGGCAATGGTGGCCAAACTGGGGCTCTCCAGATGTCCATGGACTACAATTCCCATGGACATTTGGAGAGCCCCAGTTTGGCCATCCCTGGTTTATAGCTTTATCAGAGTGGCTAAAGAAAAACATGGGTGGATCTGCCTTGCTCTGTTGCTGTTTCTAGGTTTTGTGCAAAACGTGTGCAGTGTGTGTGTGTGGGGGGAGATGCACACGTCTCCCATGACATGACATATATTATTCTGGTGTGTCAACAGACCCACAGCTATGTGGGAGATCTGGCTGGAGGCAGCAAATCACTCAAGGGTCTACCATTACTACCCTGGTAGAATGTCCAAAGCCACATGCCAGAAGCATGAATTAAAAGACAGGATCCAAAAGAGCTCTGAGTGTGAAGCCAAGCAGGTCCATTTCAAGATAAGAAATAGCAACTGAATCATTGAAAAGTATAAATTCCTGTGAGGTAACTGTGCTAGTTGGTTGCAACGGGGGGGGGGGGGGAATCTTACTTCCCCCATAAAGAGTAACATTTACTGAACCATAAGTTTTCATCAGCTAATAATTCATGAACTAGATTCTCAGTCAGGGGGCCAGCAAAATAGATGCAGGGACAGGGAACAAAGAATTTGTGAAATGTGGATAATGACATTTCTATGAAAAACGGCAAAGCATGCAAGTACCTTGAATGTTGCTGATAATAATGAATTAACCTGATTTATCTTAGGTAATTTAACATTTTTAGTGTATTTAGGTGCGGTTACATTAGTATACAGGTTGTGGAATGTTATGGTATAATCTGTTCTCATCACTGCTTGGATGAGGGACCACCAGGGAAGATTCTGCAGGGAAAGGCAATGGCAAACCACCTCTGTTTCTCACTTGTCTGGAAAGCCTCTTGCTGGGGTCACCATAGGTAAGTAGTGGCTTGGCAGCACATACATACGTATGTTAGTACACATTTGTTTCCTTTTTCTCTGCCTATGCATGCTCTGTTGTACATCTGAAGAAGTGAGCCCCACCTCCTGAAAGCCTATCCCCCAGTAAAGCTACTAGTCTAGAAGGTATCACAAAACTCCTTGTGGTTCTTTAAAAGGGGGTTTTTTAATCGATTTGAGAATTACAGACCTCAGTTTACAGGATTTTAAAAACTGCCAAATGACAGGGCATGAGCCATTAACACTTGGGAACTGGGGCCCTTTCAAGTGTTATAGGCTACAAGCCAGCTCCATCAGGTAAGGAGAGCTGCCCACAAAGGTGTGAAAAGTCTTAGCAGACTGGCACAGACGGCTTTTCCAGTCAGTGTCCAACACTAGCAGAACTTTAAGACCTTCTCTTCCTGTTGGGCCTTAAAATGTGGATGCCATACATCCTGCAGAGTTGCTTAATGTATCTTTTTAGTGGGAAAGGTCAAAGCTCGGTCGGACACATCAGATCAGAGCATGAAAGGTACAGAAATCCCTCACCGTATGGGCACTCGCACAGAGAGACAACTAATTTTAGCCTTGGGATGATGTGAAGAGTGATTAAGAGCGGCACTTGTCCAAAGCACAGCAAGAGTCTAGCAGTCCTATAGCCAACAACTGCACAAATATGCGGCAGGCCAAGGCTGGGAGAAGAATGGCCACAGATTATTTGAAGTGTGAGGCTACCTCGTCTCTATATTTATTATTGCAGTGCTTTGGCCTGACACCCTCGAAATGTACTGTTTACCTTAAGTTCTTTCCATTCTAGAAGCCCTTTTTTACAAGTAGGACTGACTTTTTGTTCTCTTAATTTAATGTCAAAATAAAATGGATACCACACAACTTTTCACATTATTGTTTTGCTGCAATATACTCAAAGTGGCTCTTTCTGGAGCTGACAAAGGATGACTCCTTAAGCATGACAAAGGTGCCACAAAGTCTTCAGCAGTGTCCTTGGTCAGATGATTTGTTATTCACTTATTTAGAAAATGCATATGCGCCTCTCCAGACACACTCCAGATGGCTCACAAGTAAAAACAATGCAATAATCTCATAAGAACATGCAAATTATCAATACTGAAAACAAGATGAATAGAATAGAATACCTTTATTGGCATAAAGAAAACAAGATGTAACTGGCTGGTTGGTTCCATGGGTCTTGATTGGCAGCCAGAGGCTTCTTATGGCTTGGCCAAAAAAAAAGATGACCAATCCAGGAGAGGCACACAGCCACCAATGGAAGAGCAGGGCCAGGCCCTATAGTTAGGGCATTGAAAAACTGAAATGGAGATTGGCAGGGTGGAGGAAGAAACTGCAGCTGGAAAGGCTGAGGTGTCAGCTGGTAACAGGAGTTTTGGGAGCAGAGGAGAACACTGCTGCTGGGATGAAGAGGGTGGAGATCCAGGAGATCCAGGTGGTGATTAGGGTGAGCTGCAAGGATGGCACCAACAGCCAAGATACCTGGGTCACAGAAGAGGAGGAGGAGGAGGAGGAGACAACACCCATGTATTCCAGGCCAGCAAAGGTGGGGGTAAGACTCGGAGTGGACAAGGCACTGGGCAAGAGGGTAGGGTGCTGATCAACACAGGCTCCAGAGGCTCACTGAGGGACTCAGCTGGAGAATTGAGGGATCAGAAACACTGGGTCAAGCAGGGCCAGATGGGTGCAATAGAACTCAAGGGACTGTTGATAAGCCAAAGGAGTTGAACAGGACTATGGGCTGGGAAAAGTACACAGTGAGGAAAGAAGATACTGCCATCTCAGTGGGACTGGGGAAAGTAGTACTGGTGTTTGTCTGTATGTTTAGAACATCAGGTGGCCAAGGGAGGGTATCCCCTACACAAGAGCGGAGTGAGCCCCTGGTCTGCCATAGGAGGACACGACACAAACCAATAAAAACAACCCATTTATTTAAAAAGGTAGAAGTATGACAACAGAATAAACAAAGATCAGCCTAAAATGGTATCAGTGAAACAGTCCTTAGACTAACCACAGATTACAAAAACAATAGAGCTCACCAGTTAAAATAGAGCACACCTGGGCAGAAATAAATGATTTGGCCAGCCATCTAAAAAGCTGTAAGGTAGACAACAGATTTAATGGGTGGGCATTTCAAAGGCATAGTGTCACCAATGAATGTTACCCTATCCAAGGGTGTTACCTTACCTCAAAGGAGATCACCAAGTTCTGCCTGCATCTTTCTCACATTTTGACTCTATCCTGAAGCTCAAAGGGGGATATTTTTTAAATGAGGAACCATTAATTTTAAAGGATTTGGAATCCAGATATCTTTCTCTTTTTCATCTGACTACCATTCTCTCTGACTACCATTCTCCCTAACAGAAGGGTGAATTTCTCTAATAACACAAGATAACTATTGTTACAGTGGTTGCTGTTGCATACCATATAAACCCATGTTGAAGTGGGTTAATCCAGGGAAAATTGTACATGTGTAAATGGGTTCTCCTGCTCATGGATAAGAGGCCTCTCCATGCTGCAATGGCAGCTCCTGCCACCATCAGATAGGCGAATGGACAGTGGGTGGGGGAGGGTGGCAGGCAGGGAAGTGTTATCAAAATCAAGAAATTAGTAATCTCTATCTCAAAGGTAGCTGAATGTTATGAGCGGTTAAGATTCATAAAGCAAGTTGGATAAAGACATTTTGTAGTACCACCACAAAGATACTAAAATATCTAAACTAACCAAAATTCTAAACTAACTTTTTGTTTGCCTTGTTGGCTTTTTATGTGGCACTTTAGACATCCATTGTCTGCAATCTGAAGTGGGACAGTTTAGGTTAAAGGTGCCCCCATATGATTCTGCATTTTGTGTAGAACAGCTATGAGAATACTTCTCATGGGTCAGCCAGAAGTGGTGTGCACAGGGGAAAATATTCAGGAGTTTTCAGATTCATCAGAATCAATTTGGCTGAATCTGAGCCAGTGATTAGTGATTCCAGTGGTTCAGATTTGACCAAATAGATTTGGGCTGAATCCGAAAAGTATGGAATTTTTTTTCTGTGCTTGTGCCTAGTTGGAATATTTAAATAAATGTGTTGACACTGTTGGCAACATTCATGTTCACTTGGACTTTATATATTTGTTGCATATTGTTGTATATACTTCATTAGATCTGCATTAGCTGACTGAAGTCATGGAGAATATTTTCCTGTGATATATAAAACTTCTGTAAATATTGAGACAATTCATGTACAATTCAATTAGACAATTCAATTAGACAATTCAATTAGGCTGGGATACTACCATCTTTTCTACTGGTTGAAAAATGGGGAGAAATCATGGGAGGAAAGCTACATTAGGTTGGGTCTGTAACAAGGACAGAAATTAGAGAAGAGGGCAAAAGTTATTAAGATCCAGTCTTAATTTTCACCACTCAAGGAATGCCACAGCTGTCAATGAAAAGTCATGGTAAGTTGTCTCTAAGCAGTGTAATATCCACATGCCCCAGAGTGACCCACAGACAGATCGTTAAGACTATTGCAACCCACTTCCATTGCTGGAATTTTGCCTGTAGTCCAATGTAGATAGAATAACTGCTGATCCATGCACAATATACTCTGGATAAGATTTAACCCGGATAATATTTTATCCCCTTGCTTAAAATGCTGGACAGAAAGCTGAAAGCATATGAAATCCAAAAATTATTTAGGGCTCTCAGTAGGTTTTTCTCATCATATTTGGCACACATGAAGTTTGGGAAAGAAGCCTAAAAGCAGCACAATGGACGGTTTTGTCTGACAATCCCTTTGTGAAAGATTACAGGTTTAAGTGCTTACTTTCATTTCGTGCTGTACTGGCAACAGATGGAGATATACAAAGAAACCAATTTAGGCTTACTTGCTCCGATTATTTGGATCTCTTCCCAGCTCCCTGTGCGGATCTGCAGGACAGTGGAAAGGAAACGCAAAGATATTACTGGTTTGTCATCCCTACGCACTCCCTTGGATCTTAGCAACCCAAACCTGATGGTCAAGATAAGCCCTAAACAATTAATTGACACTGGGAGCCACACGTTTAATTTAAAAACTAGCAGCTGAATGAGTATATTACATCATCTGTTAGTATCAGTTCAAAGTTACCCGGCTCACCTGACATATAAACCCAAATAGTGCATCCATCCTTTTGCCCCCCCCCCTGTCCCGTTCCAGGATTCTAATGAAAAAGAGTGCAAGAAAATATCGTCTTTTTAAAAAAGTGGTAAATGATATAGGACAATATTTTGTAATGACTGAGGGAGCCATTCCAAGGCAGCATTGTGTGTGTGCTAGAAATAGTGTGTATCAGTTTCATGCACAGCAGGAAATCTGGATTCAAGCTGTTACTGGGAAAGGAAAAGCTCTTGAGTGTAATTATAGCTAGGCAGAAGAAAAATATATTACAGTTTTCAACAGGAAGCCCTCTGGAGGTAAAGAGTGTGGAGAGTTCCCATCAAATAATTCAGAGTTGGGCTCATGGTGCACGTGTGCACACGTGTACACACACACACACACAAACCTCCTCTACACAGTCAAAACCTGGCCAGCAAAAAGCAAATGTAAGATTTTTTTAAACTTCAGCTTTCATTGTTGTCAACTGTGTTTCTGGCATTCACGATGACAGAATCACAGTTGGAAGGAGTTTTATAGGCCAGCAGTTCTAAGAGTTTTGTATCTTCTGTCATTCCATCAAAGAACCTGGGTCCTACCACGAAGCCCATTTTTTTTCTGAGGACAATTGCATGTTTATAGGCATTTTGTTGTTATAGTTCTCATTTATGATAAGTTTTCAGGACATAAAATTGCAGTACTATTATTGGGAATAAATATTATTGCTTTGACTAACAGAAAGGGATTGAGGGAGAGTGAATTCTTAGTCATTTGGTAAGAAAACCTTGCACCCCTCCTAGACTTCTGTGTTCACTGACTTCCAGGTAATTAGGGGAGGTGTCCACAAAATGCAGAAAGCTGATGGGCAGTAGGTTCAGGATAAAGGGAAATACTACTTTACACAGAGACTGATTGAAATGTAGAATTTACTGCCAGAGGATGTAGTGATGGCCACAGGAGTAAGCAGCTTTAAAAGAGATTCATGGAGGATAAGTGAGGAAAGGGCTGTGCACAAATGACTCAAAATGGTGGGTGTGGGAAGAAATCTAAATGTATACATTTCCCCAAGGGGCAGCCCCAAATTAAATTCCGCCTTGGCAAATGAAATTGCTGTAACCAGGAATTTCCAAAACACTGGTAAGTCAAAGGGCAATTTTGGACTGCACCCAGTAAGATGGATTTTAATGTGGACATGTTAGAAAAATTTGCCCTTTAAAAATGCAAATCTGACAATATTGTTAGTGCAGAAACTGTCAGTGAATGGCTAAGATGAATTTCTCAGTGGGTATGCAATCAAATCTAATATAGAACACTATCTCTGTAAGCAGACAGTGTCCTCAAAACTTTTACATATCTTAAATAAATTTGACAGTCACAGTTTCCACAATATTTTGCATGCTGTGTGATCACAGCAAGATGTTCATTTTTAGCATGAAGCTGTTACCAGTGTGAAAATGGAGTATTACTTCCAGTGAACATGCTGACAGGCCATGGATTGAGTACTTAGCAAATTCCAAAGAGCCTTTTTAGCCTGCATTTAAATTGGTTTCAGAACATTCCAAAGATGAGAAAAATGTGCACAGAACCAAACCCCCAGCTTGAGAAGGTTATGTCTCTGTGTGTGTGTGCGTGCATGCATGTGTGTGTGATCATGCTTCTCTGCTTTGGAAAGGAGTTTAAATTTCATTTTGAGAAGTGGAGCATTCTGCTTGATGGGGGATTCTTCCTGTTGGATCTGGGCAGATTCTGCACTTACTTTTTTTATTCCATTGTCAATCCTGTTGAATTCAGATCGATTTGAACTCGAGTTTTCCTCTCCCCCCTCCCCATTGAAACAGGAAAGTGTTCTGCACGTGGTTAGGGAGGCTCAGAAGAGGGGGGGGAGGCAAATGGAGACTCTTTCTTTGTTTTCTTGAAGGGGGGGAGGATCGAAGAAGTCAGAGGAGGGAGGAAAAAATCCTTTCTTTTCTTGAAGGGGGGGGAGGATCGAAGAAGGAAGAAAAATATCCAAGACCAACAGAAGTTGAGAGAAATTAGAGGCTTCTTCTTTAAGGCACGTTTGTCATATGACCACCTGTGGCCAATCATGGTTTTTCTACCATGGAGGAGAGCCCAGATTCAAAACAATGCGATTTTATAATATATTGAGGAATAAAAACACTCTAAGGTATCGCACAATAAAGGTAGGGTCACTCCGGATCAATCTTTCTTGCTGCAGAAGGAAAATTTAAATCACCCCAAATCAAAATGGAAATCACATTTTGTGTAGACGGCAGGGACTGAATCGACCTGGGATTGGAATAAAAGCTCCGTGCAGTTTACACCCTGGAGTCAGGGATAATTTCCCAAGTCTTGTCTCCACTGGTAGGAGAGCACCTATGTTCAGCTTGTTTCTTGCTGTGGAATAGAAAGCAGGGAGCATGTTGTGATCTGTGTTGGCAGCACTCTTGGCTTAGATCCACTTACAAATTTTCATTTTTGTAACTTCCATAATCTCTCCCAGCTTTCCCCATATTTCCCTGTTCGGATTTTTTTAAAAATCCACATGCCTGTTTAGATGACCCTCAGCCAAGGCTATGTGTACATAAAGATCTCGGGATGGGTCTCCTAACACAAGGGTAGTCAACCTGTGGTCCTTCAGATATCCATGGACTACAATTTGCTGGCAGGGGGTCATGGGAGTTGTAGTCCATGGACATCTGGAGGACCACAGGTCAAGTCTATTAGGACCCTGTCCTAACTGTCAAGTCTGTTAGGACCCAGTTAGGACTTGACAGTTCCCTTGAGAGTCCTTCCTCAGACAGTCAGCTTGCTAATCAGCACTGGGTAGCTGAGGCAGGGACCACAAACAGAGCCTTTCTCAAGAATCAGATCAGTACTTCTCTGTGGTTGAAGACATTTTTAGCACCCAGTCTAACTCTGCAGGAGAAACCCAATCAAAATGATAAATGGGAGAATATCCTGGCTTCCTGGAAAGGAGTAGCATGGATTCCACTAGTGCCCCTGTCCGAAATGTTGGCAGAGTCCTCAGGTGCTCTAGTGGTCCAGGAGTGGAATAGACAGTGGCACTGGAGACTGGCAAAGGTTCACCTAAAAAGCAACCATTTGCTCAGCACTGTGAGGGAGTGTTGCCAGAAGGGAGAGTTGCTGATTTCCTCCACAGAGAAAGGATGGCAGTGGGGTGCCTCTTTACTCTGGCACCTCGCATCCTTTCTGGGGTGAAAAGCCCTGTTGCCTTTTCTACTGCAATGAGTCAAAGATGCTAAACCATTTAAGTACTATTCCAAAGAGTAGTGATTATCTCCATATGCAGAGGGATATCACCTTGATCTCTTTCTTTTGGAAGTTGGGCCTAGCTTACAATGAGGACTCAGAACAGAGACCAGACAAAGCCTCTGGCAGGAACCAAGCTGCACTCCTATCACTTTGGTACGTCTCCTGAAAATCAGGAGATTAACTCTTAGGTTACCACATTTCTACCATCCAAGTTATAAATGAGTCAAACAACTTCAACAAACAGAAAGAAGAACTAACTGGAAAGATATTGTAGACAGCCTGATCTTAGCAGGCAACAGGAGATGGGATTATTCTTCCCAAGCTTCTCTCAGGTCACTTCCTGAATCTTGTTGATCTGCAAGGTGAGACAAGTCTAGAACAGTTACAGGATCAGGATACTCGGGAGCATCACATGGACCCATTATGCACAAGCCAGAATGCCTGAAGTGGCGACAACAAGGCTTCAGGGAAAATCCCCGATTATGCCCAACGTCACTGCCATCCAGAGGCCAGCCCAGGGCCACGGAAGGCCCACGTTATAGAAACGCGGGAACTTCCACAGCTTCCTGGATGCTGCGGGTGCCAGCAGGGGCTGCGGCGGGCTGGCGCTGTGCATAATTGCCAGTCTGGGCCTTTCGGCCTGCCTGGCCTGACCTACGGTGTCTTTGTAGGGATACTGCACACCCCTGGGGGCTCCACGGAGTCACGGAGCCGGCAGGGGCATCTGCCTGCCCCCGCCAAAGTGTGTGGAGGGGGCCTGGCCCCCCACTCCCCCGGCCCCTCCCCATCTCCCTCCCCCCCCACTGGCCACTGCCGCTTACCCTGTTGGCACCGAAGCAAAGTTCGTGTGCGCGTGCTATGCCGGGGCAGCCCCGCACGCCCCGCCCCTGTGCATTCACGGGGAAAGGCGGGGCATCTTGTTCCGCTGCAACAGCTCGGTGGCAGCGTGGAGTAGCTGCCGCCATGCATAAAGGGTCATGGAGAATTGACAGCCTCATCCTAGGTTTCTGGTACTTTTGAGGTTATAATGACTTTGGGAAAATTTGCCTCAGGTACATCATTTCCTCCACTAGACACCTTAGCATTCAGATTTTCAGACTGTCCTGGCAGAGCTTCAGAAGTAAGGCTTCTTGACTCCCTGTGTGAGACAGGAGACAGTGTACATGGCATCTTATACCCATCCCATCCACCTTGACCCACACAGTGTGACCTGGACAGATGGCCTCTGTGGGATGGCTGCTATCATGATTTACTTTCATGGATTGCTATTTCTGGAGGACTCAACTGTGTATATTGGGTTTTAGCAAGTCCCATCAGATACAAATAGGTCTACCAAACATTATTTCAGCTGAGGTTCTTCCAGTAGTAGTATGTGGCGTCATCCAATATACAACATGAAAATGTGAGAGTTTTGTCATAAGATATGGTCTGCAACCTTCTTTAGTGCACTTTTCACATTCTGCCCTTTCTATTAATGCATTTGTAGATGAATGGTACAGTGCTGAAGTGATATGTTTGATCCCATTGAGGCACTGTCTGTGGAAAGAGTATGAGGAAGTCCGTGGATACTGAGGCCATTTCCACATGAGGAAAATGTTCCTGAACAGATATCCCATGTTAGCAGCATATACTGCCCCCTCCGCATGACATCGTCAACATCCCGAGGCTGTCCAGTAGCCAGGTCGTGATTTGGCCATTTTAAACTCATGATTGTGGGAATCCAGAAAACTGGATTTACCACCCTAAATTGCATGAACCACGGGTGAGCAACCATTGAGCAACGAGGGATAAGAACATTTGGAGGGGGAAGCACACGATAGTCTCAGCGGCATTGTCCCACCCTTGCCCCCGCACTCCCCTCTGCTCCGAGCAATTGATTTTTTAAAATGGCGCAGTCCATGTTGCAGCAACTGGGCAGTGTTGATTTCTATTAAAAATCCATCTGTGTTGTGGTATTACCACATAGCAATGCAGAAGTCCCTTTAAAAAATTAATTTCAAGGCTGGGGGTGGGGAGAAAGTTTCAGTCCACGAGAGAACTGTTGTGCTGTTATTGGTGGCTTGCTGTGATTGACAAGTCAAAGAGAGGAGGGAGAAGTTCATGTTGTTTTCACTTGCAGCCTTGTCAGGTGGCAAAAAGCCATGATGGGGCAGAGGGAAACACGAGAGGGGTCGTCCTGTGAGGAGGGCTGCAAATGTGAGATTTACCATCCCATGTTTGTAAGCAGGAAGCTACTCGCATTTTACCTCTCAGTGAGGAAATGGTCTGAATAATTTAGAGATCTATAAGGTGGCAGTTGAAGTAGCCACTAGGGGTGTTCCAGTTTGGGTCTATGGGACCCCCCAAAATGTAGGCTTTCAGAAAAATTCTGGATCTGAATATTGACAATGTATTTGGATTTGGGACATTTTGGAAATAATGATGTTTTTTTCCATGTCCAATAGACCTGAGTGACAATGCTGCAAAAAACAACTGAGCAGTAGGGAGGAAACAGCTCTCCCCAGCTGTTTCCCTGATTTTTTTCTGCAGTCCCTTTAAGCTGTTTTAAAGGGACTGAAGAAAAAATGGGGCAAACAGCTGAAAAGAGGAGAGCAGTCTTCCAGCCTCTCAATTGTTTGTCCTAATCTTCCTGGCTACAAAATATCTGGCATTTGGGGTTTCCCCCCCTTAGTTTTCTCAAAAAAATCTCAGATACTTCTGGATTGCTGAAATATGCCCCAAAACACTGATAAGGTATTTTCGATATATTTTCAGCTCAGGAAGATCCATAGAATCCTAGAATAATAGAGTTAGAAGGGACCTCATGGGTCATCTAGTCCAACCCCCTGCACTACGCAGGACACTCGCAACCCTGTCGCTCACACAGCTTAACCTGCCACCTCCTGGAACCTTCACAGAATCAGCTTCTCTGTCAGATGGCTATCCAGCCTCTATTTAAAAATCTCCCGAGAGCCTAACTCCTCTGAGGAAGCCTGTTCCACTTCTTCCGGATGTTTAGACAGAATTTCTTTTGAATTAATATCATCTCATTGGTTCTGGTCCACCCCTTTGGGGCAAGAGAGAACAACTCTACTCCATCCTCTACATTGCAGCCTTTTAAATACGAAGATGGTTATCAGATCCCCTCTTAGTTGTCTACTCTCCAGGCTAAACAGACCAAGCTCCTCCAACCTTTCCTCATACATCTTGGTCTCCAAACCCCTCACCATCTTTGTTGCCCTCCTCTGGACACGTTCCAGCTTATCTACATCCCTCTTCAACTGGGGTGCCCAAAACAGAACACAGTACTCCAAGTGAGGCTGAACCAGAGCACAGTACAGCAATACCATCACAGTACAGCAATACCAGCACAGTACAGCAATGATCTCGACCCAATACTCCATTTGATACAGCCCAAAATCCCATTTGCCTTTTTAGCCACCAAGTCACACTGCTGACTCATGTTCAATGTATGGTATACTAAGACTCCTAGGTCCTTTTCACACATGCTACTGCCAAGATAAGTCTCCCCCATCCTATATTGGTGTCTATGGTTTTACCTACCTAAATGCAGAACTTTACATTTGTCCCTATTGAATTTCATTTTATTTAGTTAAGCCCAGTTCTCGAGCCTTCTTCTGTTCTTCTGTTGTGTTTGCTACCCCTCCCAGTTTAGTATCTTCTGCAAATTTAATAATTACTCCCTATAATCCCTCATCCAAATCATTTATAAATATATTGAACAACATTCCACTATTCACTCTTCTCCAAGAGGATGCTGAACTATTTACAGGCTCATAGAGATGAAAAGGCTCGCTTGGGAGGGGAACTGTGTGGCAATGTGCCCCAGAGAAGTTACAGGATGCTAATATCCAGTTGGGACCTGAGGATTTGCTGGAATTGCAGATCATTTCCAGGCAACAGAGATCAGTCCCCTTGGAAAAAAGGGCTATTTGGGAGGGGGAGGGACTCTCTGGCTTTGGATCCCATGGAGGTGCCTGCTCCAGGTAGGAAACAAAGAGAAATGCTGTGTGACAGCAATTGCTAATAACAAAAAACATCAAATACTTCATAAACTTCTGAAACTGGCAGGAGGTTGGAGAGATAACTCCCTTATTAGCCCTTCCTGGCTGATGGCTCCCTCCTGATTGGGGCTAAACTACCCAGGCGGGCCATTCTTGGCTAAGGGCCATCTCCTATTGGGGGAATATTCTGGGGGGGGGGAGGAATCAGGTAGGAAGTGAGTTGTCTGCATGCAATTTGAGCTGATTGGCCCTCATGTGCTCTCTCTCTGTATTGGTGGCATACCCCCAAGGAAGGCCTATCAGTAGGGAGTGAGTTGTCAACTTGAGCTTTATTAAGTTTAATGATGATTTGACAAGGACATATATTGTTTCCTTGCTTCTTTTAGCCAGTCTTTGGAGAGCTAAAAAAGAGTGGTTTCAGTGAGGCTTGTTCCTCTCAAGTTGATTGAATGCTCTGGGATAAATATGAGTCTCCTAGGCTATTTTGAGATACAGCAATGACTGGCAACATTATCCCAAAGCAGGATAATATAATTCATAAAGTTTGCCTTCTTTTGACAGTTAATGATCCCATATTGCCTACCCAAAGTCAAACCATACTGCTGTTACTCAAACAGCAGCATCTACAAATTGCTAACATCTTTTTCACCTTAATAATTACTCCAGCTAACCCGTTTATGGTACAGTTTTCTGATATTTATTTTACCTATTGGGAAATGTCTTATTAAAAATGTTAGGATGATGTTTTGAGCTACTTGACTGTCTGTTGAGAGGACCATTCCCGTACCATGTTGGGGAGGGGGGTGCTGAATACGTTTTCTCCCCTGCTGTTGCCTGCAGCTGGTCTATTAGCCCTGTTTGCTTATTTATAACCCCAGGAGGGAGACTGCAGTGGCTGGTGCTTTGGGGACTCTTGCAAGTCAGAGGGGGCTGTGGGAACAGTATATAAAACCATTGATATAAGACTTTACTCTTGATTATATTTCAGAGAGTTGCTGTAGCATTTATCTGATTTTTTTAAAGTCAGTTGCATTTCTTCAAGAAAATGTGCCTCAGACTCAGGTCAGTTCTGTGCCCCTTCTGAGGTCTGTGCCCAGGGCTGCTGCCTAGTTGGCCTTCATGACAGCACCGGCCCTGCCCTGGCCCTGAACTACCAGGAGTGGTAGCCTGGCAGCTTGTATACCATAGGTGACATCCACAGAGCCCCAAACTGCAGTATTGTTCTAAGGACTGCTGTTGTAGGCTTCAACCGGATGCTTTGGTCACCTTTGTCTAGTTCCTGGAATGTTCCTTCTCCTATCATAGTGGCAGAAGCACTTGTGCCTATTTCTAATTGAACAATCCTCCTATTCATGGTAACAGTCATTATTATAAGATCAGACAAAAGCACAGAAATAACTTCTGTTGTGGCCAGATTTGCTTGGAGAGCAAACAAAACAAGGAAGAGCTGGTTGGATTCGGAGCAACTTAGGTAGAGATAGTCTCAATTGCTTGAGATAATGCTTGTGAGTTTTAAAACCAGAATGATTCTTATAGCTGGAATGTTTTTATCTTTTTTTGTAATATTTAAGTTATCATTGATTCTTTTATCTTGTTAATGCCAGATGTTTTTATGTACCTTGTAATTTGACTACTGGTCTAGTACCGTAACAATAAAACTTGACTTGAGTTAAGTGACTTATGCCTCAGACAAGCTGGACTCATATTATGTCCTCCTACATAGTACCAAATAAACAATTGGATGCAAGGAGTTCAAGTGTTACCATAAAAACAGCTATGATTTCTCCTTGGGCTCTGGCATATGACAAATATAAAACATTGCTCTATTGCAGATGGCTTAGGGTCATAATGATTGAGCATTGTCTCTAAAATTTAAGCATAGGATTCTTTATCAAGGTCCTTTGGAGACTGCAGTTCCCTGATGAGCCCCTAAATGGAAGAGCTACAAACACTCTGTAAGATAGAGCTCTTCTTTTCATCATCATGACCTTGAAGAAAGAATTAGTGCATTCAGCATAATCTCTTCCAAGATTCTAGGCTCATGTCAAAGGCATCCATCGACCCAAAATGTACCACGGCCTAAAGATACTTTCTATCTATAAAATGATGAGTAATTTGCTTTCTTTCTCTGTAGGGGGAGCTCTCATTCTCTAGCCAGTTGATTGGCAGATTTCAGGCAAGTTGTTGCTTTACTGAGTATTTAAAGCAGAAAACTGTAACCTTAAACTCTTTTTGCTTTACCTAGATTGACCTCCCAAAAGTCCTCTTCCCTCCAGAGTCACAGGAACAGGGCAGTTTAAGAAGTGCCACAGAGTCCACCCTCCAAAGCATCCATTTTCTTCAGGGGAACCAATCTATAGTCTGGAGATGACTTGTAATCCTGGGAGACCCCAAGGTTCATTCTGGAAGCTGGCATGCCTAACATTTCCTCAAGAATGAAGTTATTTTATGCTCAACCCTGACTTCATGCCAAAAGTAAACTCAGTCTTTTGTTTTTCTCAGGAAGTCTCTCTATCATTAATCTCTTGGAAGTGGCAGCTTTCATGGAGGAAATCATGGCAAACCTTAGACCTCCCTAGATCTCTCTTTTTAGGAAACTGGGCTCTCTTTTGGTTGCCTTCCACTGATCACCACAGGAGGAAGATTTCTGCACTGACATTAAGCACAGGGCTCTAGTCATGCATAGCTCAGGCCTATAAGGCACCAGACCAGCAGGTCCCATGTGGAATGACAGTATATTCAACCTACTGTACAACAGCTCTCATTGGAGACGCATCTGCTGCAAAAGTACATCATTCCCAACCTTCATCAAATGTTACTAGACAGACACTCTCACCTGGCTAATCCTACCATGTCTGAGATGCTTTGCTTTTAAACATTCTTTCTTGAACTGTGACTAGCCCAAGGTCACCCAGGTAGGTGCTTGTGGGGAATCAAACCCAGTTATCCAGATCAGAGGCCACCACTCTTAACCATTACACTACATTGGTGGAGGAAGCATTTATGATTGAGGAAACTTTCATTATATCTGAAGAAATCTGCACATGAAAGCTTATATCTTGAATAAAATGCTATTGGCTTTAAAAATGTCACTGGACACAATCATAGAACTAAATGGAAGACTTACTGACTTCTATCCAAGCATACAGATTTATCCTCTTACATTTCTGAAGACAGGGTAGTGATTTCAGATCCACTTCCCACTGCAGCCCACTGAGCCCTTTCCATAGGCCCTCTGCATTTTATAGGGTTGCAGGCTCTGGGTGTGGAAATAACTGGTGATTTGGGGGAGTGAGAACTGGGGGGGGGACGATACAGTGCCACAGAGTCCTCCCCCCAAAGCAGCCATTTTCTCCCGGGGAAGTGACCTTCGTCATTTTGAGATCTATTGTAAGAGCATGGGAGTTCCAGGCTGCACCTGGAGGCTGGCAGCCCTACTCAGAAACAGTGGGGGGTCTGCACCAGAAGATGGAATTAGTGAAAATTGCTGGCCGTCTTTGTGCTATTGAGACTATTATATCCTCTTACAAGTTTCCAGAACTGAGAATTACACTCAGTCAGTGCAACCGTTTCCCCTGCCAACATTTGATGAGATGACTGAGTGTGCTTAATGTGAATGGGAGGTCAGCAGTCATCTCTCACTCACCATTGTGCTGCATACAAGGCCTTTGAGATGTTTATGATTTCACCTTTGACCCAGGTAATAAATTCACAGTATGGAGATTACCAGATGGGGTGCCTTCATTTTGTGTCTCTGTGCTGAGTTCTTTTGAAAGTATTTCAGACAATATACATTAGTTATTTCTGTTGAAACTCCATTTGTGTAGTTACTCTAGGGATGCTTGAAAAACCAGGACTTTTCAGGAAACACACCAAGATAGGCTAGAATATCAGGCATAGAATCAGCCTGTTTATTCAAAATCATTTAATATATCAATGTATCACATTCGAATTTACCCTAATTTTGTTGGGATATGCAAGATCTGTAGTGTGTACGATTAAAAACCCATATGAAAAATATCTAACAGGGGCCATCAGAGATGTTTATTTAGCAGGAAACTCACAACTACCTGCCCATCCACAGTGACCCCAATTCCATGCCCAGATGATGCCCCCCCCAAAATAATAGAATCCTTGGCTATTCATAAGAAAGGGAGTCTTGGCAATCTGTGAGAGTCCAGTCAATTGTTCCCCAAAAGAAAACTTTGTTGAAGAAAATCCCTGTGTGGAAGAGACAATGAAACAAGCATTTCTAAACCTTTGCTAAGGCATAGACTGCTGCTCCTTCTTAATCTCCAGCACCCTTGCTCTCCCTACATGCCCATTTGTGTGTAAAACACTCCAGATGCCATCCCCTGTAGCCAGGCCAGAAAGCAAAAGACACAACTGGTGTCTCCAGACCCAGTGTCAGAGGGAGATAAACGTTCCCACAACATCAAATTACTTTACAGCTGAAATCCCTAAACATTCACATCTACCGCAAACAATTACATAGGATGAAAAGCAAATAGAACATGGTTTCAACAAGGACCTTCACTGGCTGGCTGATGGACTTCCATAGGTTCTTCGTGTCAGATCCCCATGCATGGCTACTGGAGGACGTTTCTTGGATAGTTGTCTCCCCAACTGACCCATGCCAAGTGGAGCTCTTTTGAGGGCAGTCTGCCAGAACATGCCCCTGGGTCCCGCAGCCCACGCACTCTCTGCTGCACCCTTTCCAAAGCCTCCCTGGAGGTTCCCTAGTGGGGTTCAGGCTTGCACTGGCCACCAAAACAGCTCTCAGCTGGCTGGCTGGCCCCAGCCTGGTACTGTTTGGCAATGTCTACCCACTATATATGGCTTTCGATCTCCCCTGCCAGATGCAACCAGCCCATCAGGGTCTGCGGATCATCATCATACAACAAAGATCTTTCTCCTCTTTTTCTATACAAAGTTGTTTCTCTTCTAAATAAAACTATTTTATTCTTATAAGCGGCCTTGTGCTTTGCACTCCTTTGCATATTTAAACCCTGCCAACAAATCTAACTCAGTCCCAGAATCATAGAATCATAGAATAATAGAGTTGGAAGGGAGCTCATGGGTAATCTAGTCCAACCCCCTGCACTGTGCAGGACATTCACATCCCAATCGCTCATCTACTGTAACCTGCCACCCTCTTAAGCCTTCACAGAATCAGCCTCTTTGTCAGAGGGCTATCTAGCCTCTGCTTAAAAATTCCCAGAGATGGAGAACCAACCACCTCCTGAGGAAGCCTGTTCCACTGAGAAACCACTCTGTCAGGAACTTCTTCCGGATGTTTAGACAGAATTTCTTTTGCATTAATTTCATCCGATGGGATCTGGTCTGTCCCTCCAGGGCAAGAGAGAACAACTCTGCTCCATCCTCTATAATGGCACCCTTTTAAATACTTGAAGATTGCTATCAGATCCCCTCTCAGTTGTCTCCTCTCCAGGCTAAACAGACCAAGTTCCCCCAACCTTTCCTCATATGTCTTGGTCTCCAAATCCCTCACTATCTTTATTGCTCTCCTCTGGACACGCTCCAGTTTGTCTACATCCCTCTTCAACTGTGGTGCCCAAAATTGAACACAGCACTCCAAGTGAGGCCAAACCATAGTGGTACCATCACCTCCCGTGATCTGGACATGATACTCCATTTGATATAGCCCAAAATCCCATTTGCCTTTTTAGCCACTGAGTCATACTGTTGATTCATGTTCAATTTGTGGTCTACTAAGACTCCTAGATCCTTTTTGCATATGTACTGCCAAGACAAGCCTCCTCCATCCTATACTGGTGTAAATGGTTTTTCCTATCAAAATACAGAACTTTACATTTGTCCCTATTGAATTTCATTTTATTCAGTTTAGACCAGTTCTCGAGCCTATCAAGCTAACTTTAGTGTAAATGTGTCTGATTGGAACACAGATTTATTCTCTTTGAGTGGGATATTAATCACTGCAACAGAAGTAAAATAAATGTTAAAAGCATCTGCTGAATGGTGCTTGAGTCTAGCCTTCACAGGCTGTCAATGTCAACAGAGAGAAATTGAGAGAATGAATAATATGGGGGGGGGTCTGTTTTCAGTGTAAGATTTTATAGATACCCATGTTGAGGAAAATTGGAATTTATATGATGGAAGAAGTAGATTTATGATAGTCTATATTTATTATTAATTTATACTCCACTTGAGGACCCCAAAAGGCTTACATCATTCTCCCAGTCTCCGTTTTATTTTCATAATAACCCTGGTACTTAGGTTAAGCTGAGAACATATGGACTGGCCCAGCATCACTCAACAAACTTACATGGATGGAACCGTGAAAACTTCTTCAGACTGCAGAGACCAGTTCCCCTGGGCAAAATGGCAGCTTCAGAGTCTGAACGAGATGGCATTATAACCCACTGAGATACCTCCCTTCCCCAGACTCTGCCCTTCCCAGGTTCCACCCTCAAATCTCAAGAAATTTCCCAACATGAATTTCCCAACCCTGCTTCCACATCTGAGCCTTGATTCAGACCTGCCGGTCCAGATCTTAGTCAGAAACTCTGCTACACCACACTCGCTTTTGTGATATATTTGCTCTTGAACAGTAGCAAACAGCCAGTCATGTAAGTCAGATGATACCCAGTCATCTAGTGATTTTGTCAGGCCTGACTCCTAGACGTCCTCCCTCAAAGGCTAAAGTAACCCACTGTGCATGTGAAAATGTAATGAGGCAATCCAAACCAAGTTACATCCTGCTAAATCCGTTGACTACCACGACACTGCTCAGGGGAGCATTGTTAATTATTTGTAATTCTTTAGGAAATTTCTAAGATACCTTTTCGTCTACAAGACCCACAAAAGCAGAAGGGCTTTCTTCCTTCTACACAAAATTTGTGAGAAAGGTTCTCTTTGAGGTGGGTGATATCCTTGAGTATTTAATCCAACTGAAGGGCTAGACAATTGTACCCTGTAATGTTTTCCCACTAAAACAAATGAATATGACTATCATATTGTTTTAAATGTATGATAACCCTCTAAGTTCAACTTTGCATTGGCACATGCCTAGCTGACAATCCCCCCCCCCCAGTTTCTTGCCTTAATACCATCTTTTTGAGCAGAAGTTGTATACTAGTTCTTGAAATATTCATTTCTCAATGCGATCTTTCTGTGACAATGTATTTTAATTTTTTTTAAATGTCTGTGTGAAAAATACAGAAGCCTGGACCATCACAATAACCCATACAGAAATTCCTAGCGCTGTTTGCTTACATACATACGCATACAGCCATTAGTGGAGACTTGAAAAATAGGTATATAGAAGGTAAGGATTCAAGGATCCCCCCCCCCTTTTATGAAGCCACTTCTAATGGTGGGAGTTGGTAGCATATTGGACCCATTCCCAAATACTGATCCTTTCAAGTTTATGATATAGTAATCTAATTAGGACGTAACTCTTTCTTATCAGTGGGCTGATTTCAGCCAGACACTAAGATAACTAGGTGACAGTAGTCAAAATTCGTCATTACTGGAAGTCTGTCTCTGACATGAAAAACAATTATGCTAACCGTGAAACTCATTTATCTCGGGATGTGACATGTAACTATTTGGGAGTTATCATGTCAGGGCAAGAAAGAAAACTGCAGTGAGGTACAACAAATGCCACAATAGAGCCAGTAAAGTGCAGAAGATAGAATATTGGTCTGAGACCTAGAGGCCCTGTGTTCCAACCTCTAGCCAGCCATGGATTCACAGGAAGCACAATAATGCTTACCTGTGATGTTAGGGAAAGTATATGCCTAGTGGAGAATCTGGAGTTCAGATATCTGCCTAAATATGAAGTATCTCTAGGCCAGTCACTATTCCCTCACAAAGCTATTTCATAATGTAGGGAAAGAAAAAATACAAATACAATTAATTTAAAAAGCAAGAAACTTGTGGAGAGTTAACACAAGGTGAGGCTCAACTGTGTTCTTCTGGCAGGGCTTTGTATCAGGGGCTAGCAGTGGTGGACATCTACCAAGGTCTACTCCCTTACAAATATGTGACCATTCTGCTTCCATAATAAAATGGAAGATCACACACAGATCCTAAAAATCAGCGGTACCTCACGACTGGAATTCCTTCTTTGAAATCTCACCTCACCTGACTCTTCTTTAGGTGCTAAGTCAAAACCTTTGTTTTTTACTTAGGACTTCAGTGGATGAATTCCTTCTTTTTAACTGCTTTTGTGGTCTCCTTCTTGCTGGACAACCATTTTAGTCCTCTCACTTAACAAGAACTGAAGGTCTTGTCAATAGCAACTTTTCCATTGATTTTAATAATTATGGATCTTGAGACTGATTGATTTAAAACATTTATATGCTGCCTTTCAATTCAAAAATCAAAGGTATACAAATATCCAAACACCATTTAAAATGTATATATAAATACTTAACAAGACAATAAAACATACAAAGAACTAAATGGATCCTTGTAGTTGAAAGATATATACTGCATTATATACACCTGCTTCACAAGTTACAGGGACAGTGCCTATTGTGATGTGAAACTGTGCCTTAGAATATGCTCAATATTACTCTCAATGGCAAAGTAATATTACTATTGAGGGGGAAATTTTCAGATGTCCTGTTTAGACTCTATCAACAAAAGCCTCCACAGAAGTGGGTTTGAAAAACACTGTTATATGCAAGAGTGTTAGATATTGCGTATGCTCCCCACAGGGCTCTCGCTCTGTGGGTATTAATCAGTTGGTGGTCCCTGGCTCCAGAGAGGTATGCCTGGCCTTGACCTGGGCCAGGGCCCTGCCCTGGCAGAATGAGCTCCCAGGAAAGCTGAGGGCCCTGATGGAGCTACTGGAGCCTGCAAAGTGGAGTTCTTCTGCCAGATCTTTGGTGGAGGCCAGGTTTTTAAAGATCACTGCCCCCCCCCCCTTTCAGGCTATGTTATGTCATCAGACGAACCCTTTGTGGACCCCTGTGGGGGGACTGGAGGGTTTTCTGCCATCTTGGTTTTAAGATTGCGGGGTTTGTGGACTTTTATAGGATTCTACTATGTAATCCACCTTGAGTCCAAGGAGCTAGGCTGACTAGAAATTCAATTATTATTAATAATACTGAATTCTTGATATTTGAACTGACATATAAGGATCCCCCCCCCAAGATAACATATGCTAGCATGCAATAATATTCAGTCTATGATGCATTTGAGAGATAGCATGAAGTGGCAATTACATGGCTGTAGCTGGTTTATGCTGTTTCACGTTTGAAGCATTTCAAACCAAAGTAATCAAAAGATCCCAGGAAGTTTAAATCACTCTTACTAAAAATGTCACAATAAAATGCAAACTCAATTTTTTGCTTGAATATTTCTTCTCAAAAAGCGCTCCTATAAGCACACTGCTTTTGAATCACACAAGAATCCTGTTGAATCCAAAGTCTCCAGAGTAACCAGTTAAAGGATAAAGACCATGTTTATCAACAAAAGGAGCTGGAAAGGTTGCTAAATTTCAGCTCTAAGCAATGCCTGAGTACCACTGACTGTTGTTGGGCTACTTTTCCTGGAGATATGCACCTGGAATTTCTCAAGAAAGGAACAGCTGTTGATGTTATAAGAATTCCAATGACAAATCTTGAGCAAATCTACCCATTTCTACAGATTCATATTGGCATACAACTAGCTTTTATCATGGCTCACCCCAGTTCCACTGAGGCAGACCCTTCAGATGTTGAGGAGTCCCTCTCAGGCCTAGAGATTTCCAAGGCACAAGCTCCTCTGAATGCTCCTTTCCTAACAGTCAGTTGTGGACTATCTCCAGAGAACCAACAGACCAGGAATCACCTGAGGAGGCCCCATACCCACAGTCTTTCTCAGAGCACCAGAATCAGAGCTCAAGGAGAACCAGGGCAGAGGCAGTGAAAGACCAATGAATAAACCCACAAATAGTAGCCAGGAACCAGACTTTCCATTGAAGTAGATGAGGAGTAGTAGTTAATGACAGGACCCAAGGACTTTATCCAGACTATAAGGAAGGGTGGGGAAGCCTGCAGAAATTTTAGTGGTTCAGCAACTCCCATAGGACTTCCTATCATTGTTGTGGCTCTTAACTGCTTGATGTTTGCTTGCTTTGACTCCTGCCACCTGCCTGACTTCTGTCTACCAGCTACAAAGCAGGACTTTTGTATTGTCATTAATATCTCCAGAATCTTTTCTGCTTCTCCATCACATGGAGATTTGAGAGTCATTCTAGATTTAAAGATCTTTAGCATGTTTTCTAAAGGAGGCAAGTGTTCTGTATGAAGATAGTGAAGATCTGATGGAAATATATCTCCATTTCCCAATTTACCATAAATTTGGATTATCTCAATCCCAGAATGTTTTCCCAAATTGCTGGTGATGTTCACCTGCATTGTAAAAATTCATGTATATCAATTTGTTCACCCCAGATCAAAATCCCAGGATAACAAAGTTGTACAAATTTAATGTTCCTAGATCAGCATTATCCGCCGCCCCCCAATGCATTTACTAGTTTCATTCCATTGTTTTTGACAGGAATCCTCATGGATTTGTTCCTTTGCAAACCGATCTTCTTATAATAAAAGTATCATAGAACTAGCAAAACATCAGGGATCCAGAACAGTATGCTTGGTCAGTTCACTAAGAAACTTTGGTTCATGGGGAAGTTGTCATAAGCAAAGGCACCATAGTATACCAGTTGTCCAAGGCTTCAGTTGAACCATCTTGCCCTTTATTTAAAAAGCATTGTACACAGCACAAACATGTTTCTCCCTTGTATGGGCAATACTGCCACTATGCTTAGGCATACCAACTACCAAGGAGTTGCCACATCAAGATCTTTGCCTCCCAGTAGAAGTTGGCAGCACTACCCTTGCTTGTGAGGTGTAGAGTCACTAATAGATCTCAAGAAGTGACGAGAAGAATAAACCTCCTAAGTGTGCACGAGACCCAAACAAGGTATTTTGGTTTAGTGTGTTTTGAGCGAAAAGATTCTTCCTTGGGAACAACTGTATTTTTTTTTCAACAGTGGAGCCCCTTAGACAGCCTTACTGCACATTCTGTCATTTTGGCTGACGGTTTTTCTGTTATCTTTCTGTTATTTCAGCCTTGCCCGAGGAGACACTTGAAACATCACCCTAGTGCCCACCCAAATTCAGCACTCTGACTACTACACTGCACTATCTGTCTTCACCTTTATTAAGCTACAATGTTGATAGTTAAATATGCCTAATCCTTAAAGGGACTTGACAAAATTATTGCAAGGGGTTGGGTACATTCATTAATAGCCAAATTCTCGAGGCTTATTATTATTGCTCTCATTTATTTTGGAGGAATACAACTCAGCTGTAGTTTCCCTATCTGTCCCACAAATACTTTATTATGGCTGGCAACCCGAGCACTTCCTTCCTTGTGCCATAATTGGTCTGCTCCTGGGAGTTTCTCATTAAGAGACCAGTGTCAGATACTGACAGACTGCAGAACATAGTCTAAGCTTTCAACAGCTGTCCACTAATTATTCAAGCGGTTATGACTTTGGAGGGGCATGTCAAGTAAGTGTTCAGATATGCCACAATGGGTAGAAGTTAAAAGCAAAAGGGAAAAATGCCTTCCATCTTTTATTATTGTTATTTAAAAATTTTACATGTGTATCTTTTCTTTGAGTTGGATTGTTTTTCTCTTTGGATGCAGTCTGCTTTTCCCGTGTCACCTCACATATCATGCCTTGTGCTGTAAAATGCTTCCCTTCTTCTCTATTGGGACTTAGCTTTTAAAGGACTGATTAATGGTACGACTGGCTTAACACAGACACCCACCTCCTTCCTGATGTCCTGCACCAACCAGCTCTCTGTGTTTAATGATGTGAAAGAGAAGGAATGAACTGGGCTGTAGGTCAATGCTTAATCTCTCTGATTATATGCTTCAGTCACTCTCCACTTTAAGGTCCCATAGAAAGCCATTATCAGCCATGTCTGCCAAAGTCATGATCGGTCTAGAATAGTGGGAAAGTATTTGAACAAGGCTGGTTGTCATTGGTTTCTCTAGGGCTGCACTGTACAGCAAACCAGATATATTTGTTGCCACATCACAATCAAAAACAAGTGTGCTTTATTATCTTTTATTCATTCTTTCCAAAGCAGCCATATCCTTACTTGGATGCATTCTATGATCATTATTAGGCCCACTACTGAAGTAAGAAAGCTGGTATTTCTGCCAATCTAATAGGTACCCTTTGATGTTTGGTATACATTTGGTTGATACAAGCGTCTGGGTGAGGAAAATAAGTTCTGTATTATTTTAAATACATACATTTGTTGGAATATGCAAGATGTGTAGTGTGAATGATTCAAAAGGATATGAAGAATATCCTGCAGGGGGCATTAGAGGAGATGTGTATTTAGCATTGTTAGAATAGGAACTTCCTGAGGTCTCTCCTCTTTCTATACAAATACAAATCTTGCAAAAAGTAGTTGGAAGGTTCGTTTTTTGAATAAGCATAAGGGAACAGAATTTGTGAAAGACTGCATCTCCCTCAACTTGTTACGACCTCTTCTTCTCCTGTGCTTAGTCTGGGTCTCTATGGGTCATAAACCTGACCCTTTGCTGCTTATTTTGAGAACAGTATGCAAGCACATCCTCTTTCATGGAACATTTTCTTGAGCCTTTCTTTGTAGTTGATGTTGAAAACTGCAGAAAGAAGGTTTATGACTTTATTATGGGCTAACCTTTGCTTGTAGCAATGTTGGTGACATGTCTATGATTTTTGCTATGTTAGCATTGTTAGCTACAATTATTTTAATGAGTGAACATTAAATAAAGCTGAATAGGCTGCAGCAGAGTCAGGATATTCACCAGCAGGATTGCCAACATCCAGGGGAGCTCTGGGGAGCTCATGGACTACAGAGATCAGTTTCACTTGATAAAAAGGCAGCTTTGGAGGGTGAACTTTGTGGAATCACATCTTGGCTGAGGTCCCTCCCCTACTGAAACCCTGCCCTCCTTAGGCTCTGTCCCTGGGGAAGAAAGAGTTTAACATTTAACACTGCTTAACAGAGAAAAGTGGGTTGTCTCTTTTCCGCTGCAAGTATTTAAGCCTTTGCATGGCCTTTGTCTCTTAGCCTGTGGTCTTGGCATAGACAGACATCAGGATGTTTCATGTATGAGGAGGGATGTGTTTGCTTTTATATGGTGTTTTAGTTGAATTTGTTTAAATTGTATTTTGAGATCTGCTTTAGGTCCTCACTGGGAAGCAGGATTAGCATTTGAAGAAAAGCATCTGAAACCCCTCCACTTTCCAATATGTAGGACAGATAGACTCACATTCTAGCTGTAGCTGAAGAAGTGAGCAATGGCTCATGAAAGTTCATATCCTGGTCCAAATTTTTGTTAGTTTTAAAGGTGCTACTGGACTCTTGTTCTTTTCTGCTGCTACAGACTAACATGGCTGACCTTCTTGATCCACCAAAAAAAAAAAAGTCCTGAGTGTATACTGCACGGAGCTTTTATTCCAACCCCAGATCGATTCAGTCCCTGCCCTCTACACAGAATGCGATTTCCGTTTTGATTTTGGACAATTTTAATTTTCCCTCTGCACCAAGGAGGATTGATCCGGAGTCACCCTACCATTTCTTCGCCATATCCAGGAGTCCTTTTAACCCTCGATATTGGAATATTGCGGTTCAGAAAGCATGAGAAAGCACTCCCTCCGTGGTAGAGCAGTTCTGATTGGCCAGTTCTGATTGGCCAGCTGACTCTGTGATGCAGAAGCTCTGATTGGCCAAACCTGCGAGGCCAGCCAAGGCTGTTAGCTTTTCTTAAAGAGGAAGCCCTAATTTTCTTTCTGTAGAAGCTGCAGAAGCCCTTACTTCTGTGGATAGAGATTTGCCTCATGGTTTTTTTCCCCCTCCCTTTTCTGTTGTCTTCAAGCCCCCCCCCCCCCATTCGAGAAAAGAAAGAAAGAAATAGGCTCTGTCTGGGCAGAGTGCAGAACACTTTTCTGTTTCAATGGGGAGGGGAGGGAAGAGGAAGACCCGAGTTCAAATCGATCTGAATTCAGCAGGATCCACACCGAAAAAAAACAAAGTAAGTGCAGAATCAGCCCTGGTCAGTTAATTTCAATCTCTCATAGGCTCCAGACCACTGATGCTAACATTTTGGATTATGGTATATCCTGCCTCCTTTTCCTAACGGACAATTGTGGTTTATGTAATGGCACTTGTACACCTGTTATCAAGCCACATGCTAAGTACTTGTGCTTGAAAAATAATGAACAGGTTGCTCTGCAGATTGTCCTTTAGAATGTCAATTTGAAACTCTGGCTTCTTTTCAAATCACATAAATCTTTGCCTTTAGGATGTCAATTTGATCTATTCTTGAAAGACTAACATGCCTTAAGAGAGAGATTGTCACTCACACACCGCACTATTTCTCTTTCTCTCTCTCATTATAGGCTGTTTGTTTTTGTGGAATGTCTTTTCTAACTTGGCACCGCCAGAGAGAGATTGCTCTTATCAGCACTCAAATACCAGTCACTCCCTTATGAAGCAAGGAGAGATACACCGTGTGGTCCCAGGCTATAAGGAAACTTTGGCTTTTCATCAGTTTGGGGGCTAGAATATCACTGTCAAGCTTCCTATCTGTTGGGCTTTCATAGATAAACAGTAGATAGATGCTCGCAACACATTCCTTTCATGTTCACTTATTTCAAACGAGGACTCTGCAGTCTAACACCAGCACATCCCTTGAAGTTATATCTCAGGGCTTGTCCCTTTGGCAGCCATGTAGTAATTAGTAAACAGAGCAAAGATATTTTGCACCGCTCTGTCTATTCACTCAGCTGTGCAGTTGTGAACAAATGCTGTACAGTTGGTTTTTTAAATCTTGAAAAGGCATCTCACACTGTCTGCTTGGATTACAGATCCCTATTTACAGCCGCAATTCTTCTAAATTAGCAGCAACATAACCTAGAGCTTCAAATGGTAAGAGCTCTCATGAAGGTAATTTATAGCTTAGGAGTGAAGCTTGGCTATCTCTTCAGGATTTGATGTAACTTAAAAAACAGTATAACTGAATTTAAATCAAGAAGTAAAAGGAATGTAGTCTCCGCCTGAGAGTTCTCTTTCTCACTGCAGTTGCATCACTGTGAGTTTTGCAGAGTGCTATTAATTCAGAGCCCTCACCTGGATAGCCCAGGCTAGCCCATCTCCTCGGAAAAGGAACAGGGTCAGCCCTGATCAACCTTTGGATGGGAGGCCACCAAGGAATACCAGAGTCTCAGTGTACAGGCAGGCAATGGCAAACAACCTCTGCATGTCTCTTGCTTTGAAAACCACACCAGGTTTGGCATCAGTCAGCTGTGACTCGATAGCAAAACACACAATCATTTGGAAGCCTTTCGCTCTGAGTACCATGTTCTAGCATACTGGTTACTCACAGATTTTTGTAGAGTGACACCATTATATGTCATAGAAAAAGTACCATATTATATTAGACTGGAATCTTTGCAAACTTCTGAAAGAAAATCAAGAAACCAAAGAACGTGAATGGTATGTTCATACCTCAAAGCATGTGAGTGGGAGATGTGCATGATTTTAGCTTAAGTTGTTCTCACCACCTAGAAATGCATGAGGGGGGGATGGCTGCAGGGTTGCCAGGTCTCTCTCTGAAAACTCTGTCTTCCTGTAGCCACACCTTTGGGCAGAGGTAGAAATTAAAAAATTTTTTTTAAAGAAATTTAAAAAATTGCAAAGTAATATCACATCTGAGGAATATCATAGACTTCCCAGTGATTCCTACAGTGACATGACAACATTTTTATTTTGTATCGGAAATGGCATCACATTGTGCAGGACATTGGAACACTTCATGTCCCCTGCCCTCCATCTCCAACTGGGTGCTAACTATTGGTTGCCAACCAGAATGGTTGCTATGCAAATAACATAAGATGATTTCACTTTGGCTTCCTGCCTTTTGTCAGCTTTAGTTTCAAAATAATTTTACAGCAATTTGAACATGAGCAAGAGTTTGCCAACTACCATAAATGCAACTGGACATGTTAATATAAGAAATGTCAAAGTTATTTTATTTTTCCTCTCAGAGGCCCAGCCTACCTTCTAAATGCTCAGGTTAGGTAAATGAAAAAAACACACAATGGCCTTCGGAATAGTCTGATGGTTGAAGGTTGTGTTTTTCTCTTGAAGCTAAGCATCAGGGTCCTGGTATGCTGCCTGGTTTAGAGATCATGTGGGAATCAAATGTCACCTGCTTTATGTAGCTCTGAGAGAAAAAGGAGTTGAGTATAGCCCATTCAAAATACTGTATTGTAGCACTCTTTTTATGTCCTTGACCAGAGGCAGGACAGGAAGTTAAAATGGCCCCAAACAAGCCAGGCTGAGGACCAAACTACATGGCATGCTGAACATGATGTGTGGCCAAACGTGAAGTTAGGTGTTCATCAGAGGAATACACCTTAAAAAGTTTGCCTGGCACTGTGAGGGAGCACTTTTTTTTCTGGCTTCATATGCCCTAGACATGACACATGAAGAAGAAGAGTTGGTTCTTATATGCCAGGGAAGAGGGGCAAAAATCTCCCCCCCCCCTCTGCTGTCCTTTCCGCTGTTATGAGCACAGTGATAGAAAACCAAAAGCTCCTTCTTTTCCCTTGCACCGAGCAAATTAGCTTTTTTTTAAAAAGGAGAGGTCCATTGATGTATGTCTGACTGCGAGTTCAGTTACATAAGCATACCTTGACATATGTCAGCCATATTCTTTAATTATGCTCCTGGTGACCCTTGCAATGCTGGTGGAGCCACTGAAGCTTGGCTCGACTTGCTTCTTATTGCCCATGATTTCCAAGGCAGCCGTTCCTCAGGAAGTTTCCTGCCTCTGCCGCAACCATAATCCAACTACACACGTGTATTTCTCCCCCTTTGAAAATTCTGCTTCTCTACCTGCCATAGAATCAGTTTCCCAACTTGAAAGAACCTCAGGGAAGTACTATTTGATACCCTTGAACGAAGAACAATACACTCCTGTCTGGGATGGTCGTCCTCTTCCTCTGAGCATGCAGTTTAGGGAGGGATGCACATGAAGTGATGAAGGAAGTAGGGGACACCTGCCTAGTTAGCCAGATCAGCCAAGTCAACCCCGGCAATTGATGGGGTGACAGATGTTGCATTAAAGAGACCTTTAAGGACATTAAAGTCTGTCTGTCTGTCTGTCTGTCTCTCTGTCTCTCTCTCAATTTGATAACAGGAACAATGTACTTATAGTACTTATAGTTGCATCAATACCCACAACTGTGCATATTTAAATGAATATGCTTGAAAGATCACCCCTTAGAGACATTTTCTAAGAGCTCTATCTGTCCTCCCACCTCAGCTCATTAACCATCTAAATATTTCTCATAAAGAGGTGGCAGCTGTAAGTTTTGTAATTATTTAATTTAAAAAATAATATGAATTTAAGACCTAAATTAATATTTAATGCTATTATGTATTTTGAATTTTCCTGTAAGCCACCCTGAGCCTCCATGGAAGGGAGAGGTAGAAATCCAAAAATTAAATGAATAAATATAGCAATTGTAAGGGCATTTCTGTACATGGGTAAAAATAGCATCACACCAGCTGAGTGCCATAACGCTAAATAAAATCATGCCTCCCGGCCCCTCCTCACTTTTCCTGCTGTCTCACTCTTCTCTGCTGCCATTTAATGCTTCTCCCCCTCCACAACTGCTGCTGGTAATGGTGGAAAAGAGCAACATGATTTACATGGGACTCTCTTTTGCCTATCTCCGTTGAAATGCCTATGCATCTAATCATAGATGCATAGTGCTTCTTTATTGCCACCGCTTATGGAATGATGAGGCTGGTTGCCTCTTGCCATGGGCTTGCAGCTCCTCGCCCTGCCTCTTGAGAGAGGGAGGGAGGAAGAAGAGAGCGCCCAGCTCCCCCATGTCATCTGACTTCTTCAGAGGGGAGGCTTCTTCAAAGAGGGGAGGCGTCTTCACAACCCAGTGCAGTAGAACACCTCAAGTCTTTCAATTCAACAACAACCTGTGTGGGAGGCCTTAAATGTTTCTTCTCTACCACAACCCTGTCCAAAGTAGCCCTTTCTGCCTGGGGGATGATCTTTATACTCTGCAGGTGAGCTGTAATTCCAGGAGCTCTCCAGGCCCCACCTGGAGGTTGGCTACCCCTGGGTTGGAAATATTCCTGGAGTTTGGAGGTGGGACTTCAAAATCGTATAATTCCTCAGAGTCCAGCCTTCAAAGGAGCCATTTTTGCCTGCATTTGGGAGGGAGTGGTGCTGGTGTGTCCCTCCTGGGCTATGGGTAATGGCCAGCCCTTACCAGCAACTGTTTGTATTCTGGGGCGCAGTCAGGCAGACCAGAATCAGTTCTGTGAGACTGGAAAGTACAGGAATTTCTAAATAAATATTTACAGCCTGAAACTGTAAATAGAGAACAAGTAAATGTCTGGAGACACATGGTAACTGAAATGACTTATTGGCCTGGCAAATAACCTTGGCCTGGCAAATAAAAAAAAACAGTATAAAAAACCTTACTAAGGTCAAGACTGCTGTGCACAGAGAGTCTTCCTCTTAGGGTTGCCAGCTTCCCTGTGAGGCTCGCTACCCCACCTCCCTCATGGGGAATCTGCTATGGGGAGAGAAAGGGAAGACGATTGGAAAATGCTTTGAGACACCTGAGGCCTGCTGGGTCACTGCGGCCCATTCCCAGTTCTCTCAGATCTCTCACAACCCCACATACCTCACAGGTTGACTATTGTGTTTGTAAAGGTGTTTGTAAACCACTTTGAGACTCCTTTGGGTAGTAAGCAATAGGAGGAACCATGAAAGAAGCATGTGGGCACATAACATTTTATCAACAATGAAAAAATGGAAAAGAAGGAACAGGGTGGACACCTGTGTACTGTGACTACCCCATGTGTATTAGGGCAGAGGGGCATTTCAGTGTCTGTGGCATAATTCACACAACAGGGAAATGACGCAGAACTGGGAGGAATTGGTTGCCATGTAATCTTCCCCTAAGAAGAGTCTCCAGTCTGATTTTCCCTTCACATATCTGAGGACATGGCTCTGGAAAGCTCATCTGTAACCACTATGCCAAAATTCCCAAAGGTCAGTCCTCTCCCATACTCAATGAACATTCCACACCACAGGTTCTTGACACCCATATCTCCACACCCATGCCCTCATTTGCCACCATGCCACCATAACCTCCCACACAACACATACATTCGACCCCATGCCCTTACAGACTGGACAACTCTTCCTCTTCCCACTGCCAAGCTCTAGCGCCCGTTGTATTCTTGGATACAACAGGCTTTGCCCCTAGTTACACTATATTTCAAGGGTGCAGAAATGTCCTAAATGATCACAGGGAGCCCATGGATTTCCCTAGCCCCGAAGTGCTTCCCAGTGCTGAAGGAAGCTTCATATACAACCCCTTTGGTTTTCTGAGCTTTCTCATTCCCTGAGAAGAACAGAACCACCAGCACATTCAGGAGCTCCATGTGTGCATCAGAGCAATCAGACCCCTAAACATGCTTAAGAGTCTTCCAGTGTTCCTTCAACAATTCTCACCAAAAGCCGTACACAAGCTAAGTAGAAGAGTTCATTACACTGGAAGTAGAAATGTAATCAGACACAGATGTGTGTGTTGGTGTTTGTACATGTGTAAAATTTGATTCCTTTGGCCAGACTATGTTCATTTTAAAGGAGTTTATGTCTACTTGTGTTTTAAAACAATTACTGAAAATGTACAATAAACTCCTAAACTAATACTGGGTAATAACCTAAGCAAGAGTAGGGTGAACTTTTAAACAGAAAAACAAATCATACAAGATTTAAGCCGAGTTTATTACTAGACCTTTCCCCCAACATAGTATGAAAAGGAATAATTGGTATGCTATTTGTGAACATTCCAGAATGTTTTCATTTCAGTTCGAAGTTTTATGCTTTGTAGCAGCCATTAAACTCTGCTAATTAGAGTGGAATGAGGCAAGCGCCTTTCTGAGTCACTCAGTCAAAGTGAAATTCATGTTGAAGAAATATCATTTTGAAATGTTCACAGTTTAGTTGCTATACTTCTTTATCTTTAAGACTTGTCCGGTAACAATTGATGTTCAGCATGAGTCAGACATGACATATTTTCCCCAGTTTATTCAATATAATAAGGTTAATAGACTGAGCTGTCATTAAACCATTACTTTTAAAGAATTTAACTACACAGACAAGGTCCTTGACAGACATATGGGAACTTCCTGTGGGTTCCAATAGAATTAATTTTATAGTTAAGTTAATTTTGATTAAATCGCAGCCTATATCTTTTGGAAAGCAGCCAGTTGCTGTGCCACCAATGTGTTTTGCAGTGAACACATGACAGATGCCAAATAACCATGTGTAAAACTGTATGGTTCAGCAAATGTAATAATTAAATTCTGGAGAACATTTATTGAAGAGGGCCTCTTGAGTTATTTATCTAGGGCCATTTCGCACGGCTTCAAAATAGCACAATGGTTGCTAATTGGAAACGCTACTAATTTGCCATAGCCCACGACGTCGTAGACAATCTGCAACAATCCTGAAACCGACCCGCAAAAAGCGCTTCGTTGTAGCGCTTTCAGGGGAATCCAGAAAAGTGGATTCACCCTCCGGATAGCAATACACTCCTGCAACCAATCTGCAACAGTAGCGCTAAAGACCTGTGCGTTACCATTGTTGCGGGTTCTTCAAAGTCCCTCCTCCTGAGCCTGTCCTCCAAACTTCCGGCGAAGCGATCGCCATTTTTTTTTCTCCGAGCGAGCGGGGATAAACGCACCAGCGAGCCTCTTTCTGTTTAGAGGCTTCCCTGGCTTCAGTCCTTCACCTTTAGTCACTAAGCACAAACCACATAAAAGCCCGTTTGCTGAAATAAAGTCCCTTTATTTTTTACACATTAATTCAGCCGAAAATCGGGCCCGTGAGAGGGGGGGGGGTTTATTACTCGAGGCAGCGTGCCAACGATCATACAATCAAACGACAGCTCACATTAGGCAGCTGGATGGGTCTCTCCGTTGCAACGAATCTACCTAGATTCGTTGCTATGGGTCTGTTTTTTTTTTTTAAAAACCTTTCTTAAAGGGAAAGGGGCTGTTTGGGAGCATGCTAACGGCTGCCCATTGGCTGCTTGACGGCCAGGGGCGGGACGAGCTTGGCAATAGCGCTTCCTTTCTAGCGATTTCTGCCGAGACTGGAAGCCTGTGGGAAACGCTAAAAAACGCAACTGATTCCACTACAAAGGCAGGTATGCATAACGACGAATTCCACTATTTTAAATGGCGATTTTTCATTCCGCAAACAATTTGCAACAAAGATCCCCGTGCGAAAAGGCCCCTAGAATTCCCATATGATAATAGCTTCTGTGAAGTGATAAGATGTGACATTAGAAAAAGTGGTCATAATGGCTTCTATTTTGAAGGATGGTGACTTGCTAATGGAATGTATCAGTCAATGAACTCAAGTAGCAAGTCACAGAAGAGTCTTTGTGCCTATAGAATCCTCACCAGTGTTGATCAAGGTTTCTGGGCAGTACATACTTACATTAATCCCTGGATATCTCACCCTTGAACACGTAGAAGCTTGTTCTCTGGTGTTGAGTTTCCTGAGCAAAGTATGGGAAAGAAGGAAAGAAAGTAGGGATGTCTTGATGTTCAGAGAACAAGGTTTTTAAAATCTAACTTATCTTGTTCACACGGCTTGTTTTCTGTCAAGTCTAGCACCTCATATGATCACATCGATGATCTACTTTCAAAACAAACAGCATTTCATATTGTGCTGGGTGGTCAGGTAGCTACTGTTGGCACATGCACACAATTTAGTAGCTCACTTATATTATCTATACCCCAGGATCACAATGGACAGGTCAAGCATTATTGGAAATCAGCTGTGCTGGATTGTGTATGTTGCCCGCATGATTGGTGACATTTGTGAGTAGAAGACATTTGCACCGGCTCATGCTCACATAAACTGGAAGCAACTGAGGAAAACACCTCTTTTGTAAAATAATATTTCTTCTTTTCTTGGGGGAGAGGGATGGGGAAAGGAGAGCCATGGCACAGTAATAGAAGAACATGCATGGAGATCCAGAATCCAAAGTCACCCATGTGAGTCAGATGGACACTAGGAGAAAAATTAAAACAGAGAAACAAGAGACACACCACCTCTTATCCAAACCCCAGTGGGATTGAATCATTATTATTATTTAATTAATTTATATTCCACATGTCTGTACAATGAGGACCCAAGTGGCTTACAACATTGTCCCCTTTTCCAACTTATTCTCAGAATAACCCTGTGAGGCAGGTCAGACTGACTGTGTATAAATGGTCTAAGATCATCCACCAAGCTGCTATGGAAGAGTGGGGATTTAAACCTGCTTGCTAGGCCCAAGTCCGACACTAGGGATGCCAGTCCCTAAATGGGACCTGGAGATCATTGGAATGATAGCTCATCTCTAGATTAAAGAGACTAGTTCTGGAGAAAATGGCTGCCTTGAAGGGTGGAACATTGTATTCCATTTAGGTCCATCCCTGCATCAAATCTTACTCCCTTCTGGCTCCAATTTGGGGTATAAAAACTAATTCCTCTTCTTTTAATTCCTCATCAATCTGGGTAGCAAAATAACATCTGTGAGGAAGAGCCATAGCTGGCATATCGGCTAAAGCTGTTAAAAGGCACCATATGCCATGAAAGAGACCCAAGTCTCTGACTGCAGTCCAGGATCCAGCAGTACCCCAACAACCAGGGAGTTGGAAGGGGCAGAATTCTGGGACTGTATCACTCCTATGCTATAAAGGCATGCACTGCTATGCACTGGCTGCCCATTTGTACTCACACACAATTCAAAGTACTCAGTCTTACCTAGAAAGCCCCAAATGGCTTTGTGGGAGAGTTCTTGAAGGATCACCTCTACCCACCACCTCCAAATACAAATACAAGTATTTAAAAAAAAACCTGCAACAACAATCTTAAAAATACACTGAATGTCACCTGAACTGCATCCAAACCCCTGGAACAATCTGGACATCATTATTTTAAAAAAATTGAAAATAAAAATAAAGCGCATTCTGGAATGAATTTCCCTTTTACTGAAATTAGAAAAGAACCTCTGTTGTGAGAATGACAATATGTACTTTGAAACTGCCTTTGTCTCTGTTTGACTATGCAGGATTGAGCTGCTTGTGCCATTTCCCTGGATCTGAACATCATTTTCCCTGGATCTGCTTTTATTGGCTAGTGAGAACATGCCTGCTTTTGGAGACATTTGCATGCTACATCATCAGTGGAAACTAAGGCACTTCATTTCTGCCATGCTTCTGAGTGCTTTCCTGTCAAATGTGACGTCTGGTTTTCAGCAACCTGAAAGTGATCAGCAGTTTCTTTGGGGTTTTTTTGGGTCCCCCTCCTCCCACATTGTTATAAGACTATGGTTGAAGAGCCAGAATGTGAAAAGTGTCCACTTTGCCACCAATCACAGGTGGTGACAATGCGCTGTGCACTTCTCAGCCTCCTGTCATCACTCTTAACATGACATTCCAGGGGAGTTGAGTGCTGATCTAGGATTTCAAAGCTTAAACAAGAGTCCTCTGGACTGAGTATTTTAATAAGGGTCTTTTAAAATTTCTTCAAAGCAGTCTTTATAAGGCATATATTTTGAATACGTTTTTACTGTTTTGTTTCATCAGTACTTTAAGGATATGTTGAGAAAACCAAACTGCACATTTTAGCCATGAAGTTGGAGTTCCAAAGGTATGATTTGTTAAAATCAGGTTTGTGTTCTGTAATGGGCTGATTTTCTGTGACTTCTTGGAAGTTGCCCTGTGAGTAAGTAAACCTCAATTTCATTCAATTTTTCCCCTACTAACTCATACCTTAACTAAAGGAAGTGTGCATACACATAAAAGCTTGAATAAAACTTTGTTGGTCTTAAAGGTAGCACCAGACTCAAGCTTTGTTCTAAACTTTAAGGAAGGAAAGAAGAACTGAACCAGTGTGACAATTTCTTCCCAAAAACATTGCCTACCCAAAAGTTCTTGGCAAGTATTCATCTGTCATTTCCGTGGTTCACTCATAACTGCAAATTCAGTGTAAACACAATAAACACTGGGGGTTCATATTGCAGTTGGAAGGAAGCTTATCTACCACTGCTGATCTTCCTAATAAATTTCCAAGGCCCATCATAGTTAGGGATTTTGCAAGGACACAAAAAACTTAATTGCATAACAACCTTATAATTGCCTTTATCATTTCCAAAAAGTCATAAGTTGCTAGGAAATGGAAAATAACCATAAACCTTTGTATTGAATCCTGGGATTAAGCACTGACCGGGAAATAGGCTTCATTTATAAACATGAAAAGTTCCTCAGCCTGAAAAAATTGTCAACAAAAGATCAACATTTATGTCCTATGTTAATGAAAATCTTGCTGTTGTTAAATGTACTTCAAAAGTGAATTATTTGGGACAGATACTGTCATTGGTTAACTAAAAATGTCAAGAACTTTAAAGCTTTTTTCCTCTTGTTTTGAATTTCAGATGGCTATGGATTTAGTGTGGTATTTTGGAGGCTTTTCTCAGCAACACTTCAATACTTGTGTTTACTGGTTTCTATGTATAAATCTCTGTGTGTTTATTTTTGCCTTTGTCTTATGTGGAAAACTCCTAATAAAAATAGTTGTTTTTTTTAAAAAATCCCTGGAACTCATCTGAAAACCATTGGGCATGGGCACAGTCTGCACAGAGATTATTGAAAGAGTATTCAAAGCACTGTAAACTGGAAGAAATGTCTCAAGGTGGTGAAGCTGAAGTTCAGAAATCCAAGGAGATCCATCCACACTTCCTTTTCGATGATGTCTGAATGGCCACACAATGTGTGCCTGTCGCGGTTTGATGGGCATGACCAGAGCTATTTCTTACATTCATAAAGATTTAAGCAAATTTAATTCCAGGGTTCTAAAAAAGACTGTTCAATTTTACTGTTCTATTGTCCCAATTTTATTCTGTTAATTTTAAACCAAAAGGTTACAAATCCTCTCTGCATCAGTGTTTGGTCCATACCTGTTCAAAGATCGGCTACAATTATTCTATAGCTGCAGAATACTATTGTGACAATAGGTCTGTTCAGAAGAGATGTTAAAGGTAAGGCAGGTTGGGGGAAATGTGTGAGTGAATACTCAGGAGAAAAGGTTTACCTTGACAGCAGTGGCATCTTTCCCTCCCTTCTACTCTGCATGCTTTCGCTAGCATAAAAAAGCGGGGGCGGGGGGGGGGTCATCTTAGCACTGATTGCACACATCTAGTCACACCCCACGTCACTAACAGACCAGACTGTGCATGTAAATATAAATTGGTGAAAGGGTTTAAAAGTAACACTTCTATGACATTGATGTCTGCTAATACTACTTAGTGATAATCCAGGGGCTTCACATCACTTCTCATACTGAAGGAACAGCCTGCATCTTCTTAGGCATTATCTGTACTACATACAGAGTGGTTCTCTTCTGTAAGAAAGCACTTGTGTTTATATAGTTTTACATAGGATTATATTTAGCCTTGATGCAGCACTTGTTCTAAATGTTTAAAACTCCCCAAGAAACAGCTTTGTGTAGCAGTTAAAGCACTTCCCTTTGATCCAGGATCAAAATGGACTAGGCACTCTCAGCCCAATCTATCAGACAGGGTTACTGGCAGCAGGGCAGGGTTGTTGTGAGAGGTAAGAGGAGGACAGGAGAACTACATGTACCACCCCACGTTCCTAGGAGGAAGAATTACATCTTCATATATTTCCTCAGTAATCTGAAAAGGGGGCAGGTATTACTTTTACCCCAGACAACAAGGAAGGTACACAGGCTGAAAATATCAAATACAAAAGCAGAATGCAACACTGTGTAGGCAGATACAATATTCATGCTAGGAGCTGTAAAAGTAAAGGTAAAGGTATCCCCTGTGCAAGCACCGAGTCATGTCTGACCCTTGGGGTGACGCCCTCTAGTGTTTTCATGGCAGACTCAATACGGGGTGGTTTGCCAGTGCTTTCCCCAGTCATTACCGTTTACCCCCCAGCAATGAGTACCCAGCTTGCTAGGAGCTGTAAACCACCACAATTATACATTGAGTAGAGAAGTACAGCAAAGCAAACTGAAGAAGAGTCATCGAAATGGACTTTTATCCGGAATTCCATCTTTGAACTTTTGATTCCCTGCTCCTCCACATGCTGGGTGACCTTGGGCTAGTCACAGTCCTGTTAGAAACTGTTCCCACAGAGCATTTTCTCTCAGAGCTCTCACAGCTTCACCTCCCTCACAGAGTGTCTGCTGTGGGCAGAGGAAGGGAAGGCACCTTTGGACAGTGAAAAGCAGGGTATAAAAACCAACTCTTCTACTGGGAAGGTGCTACCAAGAAACAGTGCCACCCCCCCCTCCACATGTCCCCATGGTCTCATGGCGCTTCTGTGCCCCATCTATAGTTTACCAATCTTCCATGCCATTGGTCTAAAATTTGCTTTGTTGTGATGGTCTTGGAAAGACTGCAGCAAGACCAAGGTGGTCTCCATGTGGAAAGTGGAAGTCTACATCTTCCCAGTCCCACCCACATCAGCATTATTATCCCTGCTGCAATTCCCTGTGGTGGTTATTTTTTAATTTTATCTTAACACCGCCCGTGGCGCCACGGGCGCCACGGACTATATAAAAGGGTAAGGGGTTCTGGGGCGGGATGTGTCCGTGATGAGGAAGGGTCCAGATTGGACCCTTCCTTTGGAAAGACAATCGGAGGGACGAATCGGCAGGCGCAAAGCGCCTGCCGATTGGTCCCTCCGATTTCCAGCCCCGAGCAACTGCGAGCCGCGCACAGCGCGGCTCGCAGTTGCTCCTTTGCCGCCGGCCTGACGCGTCAGGAGGCGCGAAGCGCCTCCGACGCGTCAGGCCGCCGGCAAGGGAGCACCCGCCAGCCGCGCGTAGCGCGGCTGGCGGGTGCTCCCTGCCCAGTGGACTGGCGCGTCGGGAGGCGCAAAGCGCCTCCCGCCGCCTCCTACAACATCCACGCGGAGCCGCTCGCCGCACTCGCCTCCCGCCAACGAGCGGCTCGCCGCCAGTGGGACCAGCGCCGGAGCCGCCAGCACGCACGCAGCAGGAAGAGGCTTCTGCGGCGGTGGCAGCGCCGGCAACGCTCGCAGCCCCGTCAGCGGCGCTGCCGGAGACGTCCGCGCCGCCCCTGAAGCCCCCGCACCCACCAGCTATGCCGCCGCCGCCTCTTGCTGCTCCGCTGAGCTCTGCTGCTGCCGATTCCTCCGCTTGCCGCTGCCACTAAGCGTCCTTCTCCCGCCCGTCACCCAGCGAACCTCGCCTCATCAAGCAAGGACGCAGGGCGCAGGGCCTGCCGCGCGGCCTGTGCGCGTACTCCGCGGGGCGGGGAGAAGAGCCTGAGGAGCCCTCGACGACCGGACACGCCGTATTCAGACAACAGCAGGCTTATTTGCTCCCCCCCCCCCAGCGGAACAGCCTACCGAAAGTGGAGCAGGGAGGAAGAGCGGAGGCGTTCTCCTTCCCCCTCTGAGGTCCGTCCTTCCGGCTGGCGTGTCCGGTCGTCGAGGGCTCCTCAGGCTCTTCTCCCCGCCCCGCGGAGTACGCGCACAGGCCGCGCGGCAGGCCCTGCGTCCTTGCTTGATGAGGCGAGGTTCGCTGGGTGACGGGCGGGAGAAGGACGCTTAGTGGCAGCGGCAAGCCACTTTCGGTAGGCTGCTCCGCTGGGGGGGGGAGTCTAGAGCCCGCTGTATTCAGACAACAGCGGGCTTATTTGCTAGTTTATTTATATTTCAATTTATTGACTGCCTCTCCTGGACCATGCTGGCTCATGGTGGTTTACAAAAGACAATAAAAGAAGGATGAAACATATACCTACAGTGGCCTGAAACCAGTCAATACTGTCCCCAATTTCCCAACCAGCCAGTATGCACCGCTCACCAACCTCGGGGGGGGGGGGTTGCTTAAGATGGATGGGAATTTAGGGCCATAGAGGCCATTAGGAGCAGAAAGCTGCACCCCACCCATGGAGGGGAGGCATGCTTCCTGGTTCTGCCTCCTTCTACCCAGACACAGGACCTTCATCTTGGAGGGGTTGAGTTTCAGGTGACTCTGCCTGAGCCATCAAGACACTGCTTCCAAACATCTGGCAAATGTATCTAGGGGGGTGTCCGTCCGTCCATCCATCAGGAGATAGAGCTGGGTGTCATGTGAATACTTGTGACAAGCCAGCCCAAAACTCTGAACCAGCTGTGCCAGAGGGTGCATACAGATGTTAAAGAACATGGGGGAGAATATCGCTTCCTGTGGCACTCCATAAGGAAGTGCGAAGGGACATGACAGTTCTTCTCTCACTGCTACCCTCTATGTCTGGTTTTGGAGGAAGGAAATCAGCCACCCGGCGGGGGTTGACCACAAAGTATTCCTCTCTTTTCAGATTGCAAATTGGAAACCTGATATAACTTACTCGCATGACGTAATCACAGGTAAACATCCCCAGGGCAGAGGCTTTTCTTGGCTGCCTTGAGTCCCAGAGGGCCAGCAAGAGGCTGTTTCTTGGCCTCCCACAAACCTCCCTCTACAGAAGGCATGCAGAAACTTGCTCCCCCATGTGCTCCAAGTTGAAAGAGGCCAGAAGGCCAGAGAAAATTACTGGCAGCAAGGCATGCTCTAAGGCCAACTCTTTTTTCTCCCAGCAAACTTCTGAAACTGGCAGGAAGTTAGAGGGAGCAAACTGACTCCTTATTAGCCTTCCTGGGCCAAGAGCTTCCTCCTGATTGGGGCTAAACTACCAGGGTGGGCCATTACTGGTTTAAGGCCATGACTTACTCATGAGTAAACATTGCAAAGGTAAAGGCTTTTCCTGACTGCCCTTGGTCCCAGAGGGCTGGAAGGGGGTCATTTCTGTGCCTCCCATCGCCTCCCCTCCAGAAGGGATACAGAGGCTGCCTCAGGAGGCAGCTCACTCCTCCTCCATCCAGTAGGCATGCTTTTCATTCCTTGCTAGGGTCTATCTCCTATTGGGGGAATATTTCTAGGGGGGGGGCAATCAGGTAGAGAGTGAGTTGTCTGCATGCAATTTGAGCTGATTAGCCCCAACACGCAGAGTGCAATTTGAACTGATTGGCCCTCATTGGCAGAGTGCTCTCTCCCTATTGGTGGCATACCCTCAGGGAAGACCAATCAGGTAGGGAGTGAGTTGTCAACATGAGTGTTATCATGTTTAGTGAAAGTGATTATGACGGTGGTGAGGGAGAAGCATGTTAGCAAATAATCCCCCCAATACCAGTTCAAGTAGGAAAAACTGTCCCTCCCTTTTCCACAGCATGGTAGTCCTGACCAGAACTGGGTCCCTGCAACACTCTTAAAAGGCATTACAGGACTCTAAAAAATCGAGTCACATCCCTAGGGCAAACAACAATGTAGTATCTTGTCTAGTTTTGTTCTAAATTTGCAGCCTATTTGAAATCAGAACTCCAAGCTCAAAGCTCATGGTCTCAATCACTGTGCTCCATCAGCTGTTACACAGTATAAGACACTGTAGAAGATCATGTATTTATTTAGCACCAAAATGACTATTAAGCCTATACACAGAGAGAAATGGCTGATTTAGCCACTGTTGTATCATGCAATAAGCTTAGAGATTACCCCAGCTACTTCCTTAATCAGTAGACATAGTGGGTGACTTTGAACCACTGCTTCACTTATACCTTTAATAGCATCCTTTTGGCTCTTCATCTTGTTCCTTCAGCCTTCTTGTTTCTTTGTTTCTTTCCCCTTAGGAAAAAAATTATATTTTCAGTAGTGGCCTTTGATACTTTGAGGGAAATTGACTTCTTTTCTGGGATTACGGGAAGGATGAAAAACTAGATCTCTTAATGAAAATAGTATGCGTCCCTTTAAAATAACATGTCATCGTGCCTTTCTGATTCAAAGTGGCAGAAATGTGCAGGCACAGCTTCGATTGATGGAAAAATAACTAGTAGAAATCCTCTCTACACAAACGACCACTGCAGATGCTCTTGAAGTTCTACATCTGCTTCTTTGAAAATCGTTTCCTCCATGTCCTCTGCTATGGTGCCAATGTGCACTCTTGGGAGAGAGATAAAAGCATGATGTTGCATCTTACAAGCCAAAATAAGAATAATGATTCATATATTAATCCCTCTGTGTGAAACAAAGCAAAAGAAAAATAATGAGGGGAAAGAAGAGGAAAGAAGTCTTCGAAACATTCAGCATACACAGAACTGTACATTAGCATGCTTCTCCATTCCTTCTTGAAAGAATCATTGGAGTGAGTGACTCAGTGTGCCTGCACATTGGGGGGGGGGGTACTACATTATTCTAAGAGTATAAAGGCATTATCTCTTTGAATGGTATGTCTCCCTTTTGTTGTAACCTGAGAGCTGCCCTCTGACCTTTCCTCTCTAGCTTTCTCACATCTTTCCATGGCCTTCTGTGAATGCATGTCTCTCTGCAGATCTATCCTGTAGATGCAATGCCCTTATATTCCCACACAGATATAATCAGAAAGATACACAGAATATAACAATATTCAGGTAATACAGTCTGTGTACTAATGGCTATGCCGCAATAATATATTTAAGTGTATTGGAGAAAAAAATCCTCCTTGTAGTAGTCAGCTTGCTTTTCTTTATTACAATTTTTAAGTCTTTATATTCCATCATCCATTTTCATCATGTATATCAGTGGTCCCCAACCCCCAGTCCGGGGACCAGTACCGGTCCGGATATCATTCAGTACCGGGCCGTGGCTCCTCTTCATCCTCCTTCCAGGCTGCTGCCTTGGGGGCTGCCCTGCCACTCTGCCACCTGCTCACCTTTGGTGCTCTCCAGTGGCTGCCATGGCTGGGCTCCCTCTCGGCACGGCACTGCGCAGCTGCTGCTGGCAGCGCCCCCCAGCAGGCAGCAGGAAGAGCAGGAGAGCAAGCGGAGCAGGGGCTCAGGCGGCAGTGGTGACATCCCTCGGCAAAAGACTACCCCCCCCCCCTGGGCCTTAGTGAAATTGTCAAGCATTGACCAGTTCCCGGTGATAGAAAGGTTGAGGACCATTGATGTATATGACAATCATCATATATATATGACGAGGAAGATCCCCCCATACATTTCAATATATTATTGTTGTATTCAATCTATACACAGATTGTATTTCCTGAATATTCTCATACTTCTACAAACATGATGCCAGACAAGCTGACTATTTGTAATAGGGGAAGTGCTCTTTACCTTAGCCTTCTTTTCTCTTATTTTGACTGCATACTGAATGTGAATTGCATCTACTGGAAAAAAAGTAAGTTTACCTTTTTTGTAGTATACGTCTTGAGAAATTTATTTATTACACTCAGTATCATGCTTCTATGACTGGGCAAAGCTCTGTATAATAATCACATTTTCCAATACAAACCTATGTCTTTTACAATAGGGATTTTTCTTTATGTGTATATTAAATTCATTGAATTTTTGTCTTGATTACTGGGATATCAACATTACTAGATCAAGAAAGCTGAAATGTGGTACACATATGTCCTAAGAAACACTAATTATATACTTTAAGCTACTTTATACTGACTCAAACTATTAATATATCAAGGTTAGTTATGCTGACTCTAGGGGTATTTATGACAGCTCCTGTCCACTTCCCACACCCAGGGGCAAGATTTTCCCTCTGTTTCTTTCCCTTCTGCGTTTTGTTTTCTCCTTCCTGAAAAAATGCCCTAATTATCTGTTTTCTCCTCTCCTGAAGAATTCTGGCTGTCCCACCCTGTCACAGTACAACATTTTGGCTGTTTGCTCACTCCCAGAACCCAAAGAAAGGAATGGAAGCCCCCTTATGACTTAACTGGCATTAAGGAAATTTTTAAATTCCAAATTAACAAAATATGTTATTCAACATAGAGGGGAAATGTCAGGTAAGATCTGGGATAAAATTCCTCAGGTAACTCAATATAGATTACTCTAAGGTAAAACCAGTACATGCATAGACTTGAGCTCTTATATTCCAGGTTAATGAGAATTTCTTAAATCATTCAGTGACTTAAAAATCTTTATGCTGAGAGGCTTTTGTTCCAGTATTTTGAAGCACTCCAGCATACTTCCTTGAAGTATTTTCTGACTCTTTTTGTTCCCAGAAGGGTATGTGGAATGCATATCTGCTCTGGGACTCCTTGATTCTGGTCCCCTCCATCTTCGGCCCATCCCCCCTCTCTCAGACACACACACGTACATGCACACACACCTGGACAGACTCCTTCCCCCCACTCCTTTTCATTTTCCCTCTTTACATCTTGCAGCAGGAGGAATGTCGTGTTCTGTGGCTCTCCACGTGCAGCTGGCAGTTGCAGGGCTCCTTCTGCCTCCTCATATGGGGGCAGAAATTTGGGGCAGATAGGGTCCACTGCCAAAAATGGCCCCCTATGGGGACACAGGAAGCAGGGGCAAACTACCCTGTCACAAACTCCGGGTGGCGGCCATACAATGGTCATACAATGCTAGAATCAGCAAATAAATTTGATGGTGTCATTATAATCCAACCTTGTTAAAGGACCATCTGTTTATGTATGGAGCATAGTCCATGTGCTCATATAAAACTGTGTGACATTGCAACTTATTTCTGAAGAAAAATCAGAGAGAATTGAATCAGGCTGTTTAGTAGTGGACGCCAAATGTTTTGTGAGCTCGGAATAAAATTTAAAAGTCTAGACTTGGCTTATAACAGCTTTCTGTACAAGTAGAGTTTATATCCTGAAATGGCCCAGCTCTAAATTCAACATATCAATATTTTACACTGAAAGAGTCCAAGCAAACTGAGGCAGCCAAGTTTTATTTGCAAATATTAGTCTTTGATTTAGCTCAGTTGTTATTTGATGCCCATTTAGTATCTGGCAAGTTAACTGTAGGCTTTCTTGCCTTCTGTAGTATCTGTGCCATAAATAAAGATGGACAGGGATGGTGGGAGGAGCTGTGCCATAAATAAAGATGGACAGGGATGGTGGGATTCATCACGTACCTGATTGGCTGTCCATCCAACAACTGGCCAATCAGGTAGGCTGTCTCACCCCTGATTGTCCTTCTGTCCAATGATCGGCCAGTCTGGTAGGCTGTCTGGCCCCTGTCCACATCCCCCTCTACTGCCAGCCTGATCCACTCGAATACCTGAGAGCGGTAAGGCAGCCAGTGAGCATGAGCTGGGAGGAGAGGGGAGGGCCTGGGACTGAAGCCAGGACTGGGGCCTGGGAGGAAAGGGAAGCAAGCCCTGGCCTCACCAGCACATGGGGGAGGTGAGAAAGGCCATGGTCTTAGAGTTCTTAACACATCTGTAGGACTTCAACATTTCATGGTATGAGTTGTTTAAAAAAGCACTTGCTAGGTTTTATGAACTGTACATTTCAGAGAATATCTGCTAAGGATGCAAGAAGAAGAGTAAGGCCCATTCCGCACAAGGACCAATGTTGCCAATTGGTTCCTTAAAGTGGAAACGCTATTTTTAAAAGTGCAATCTCGGCGTTACGCATACCTGCCTTTGTAGTGGAATCCAGTAGCGTTTCAATCGTTTCCCACAGGTTTCTGGTCTCGCAAAAATTGCTAGAAAGGAAGCGATTTTTCCTGTGCTTTGTCCCGCCCCTGGCCGTCAATCAAACGAACAGCCAATGGGCGGCTATTATAATGCTCCTGAAAAGCCCCTTTCCCTTTAAGAACAGTTTAAAAAAAAAGAAAAAAGAAAAACACATGTTGCAACGAATATGCCCTGATTCCTCCTAACGTTGAGACCCATCTAGCTGGCATGTGAGCTGGCGATTCATCATTGCCACGCTCCCCCCAGTGAAAAGAAAAATCCCACCCCCTGCACGGGTGTGATTTTCAGCCGAAAATAAAGGGAACTTGCAAACGGGGCTGTGTTGTGCTTGGTGATTTAGGGGAGCTTTAAAGCACTTCTGCAGAGGGACTGTAGCCGGAGAAGCCTCACTGGGTGAATGAAGGCTCGCCGGTTCGTTGCTTTCTGCTCGCTCCGAGAAAAAAAAATGGCGATCGCTTCGCCGGAAGTTCGGAGGAGAGAGCCAGGGGGAGGGACTTTGCTGGAACCACAACAATGGGAACGCACAGGTGTTTTTTGCTAGTGTTGCAGATTGTTTGCAAGAGTATAGTGCTTTTCGGAGGGTGAATCCACTTTTCCTGATTTCCCTTTAAGCGCTACAATGAATCGCTTTTTGCAGGATTGTTTCAGGAGTGTGGCAGATTGTGTGCGACGTCATGCGGAACTGCAAATTAGTAGTGTTTACAATTTGCAAGCCTTTTGCAACATTGAAGTCGTGCGGAATGGACGTACCCTTTTATCCTTTCCTTCCTCTCCCTAAAGCAGGCACATTGTGAGGTTGACGGGGCCAAGGGTGTTTGGGGAGAACTGTGACTGGCCCCAGGTCACCCAGCAGGCTTCATGTGGAGGAGAGGGGAATAGAGTCCCCCAGTCTTAACTACCACACCACAGTGGCTCTGGGGAAACATCTCATCCTGTAATATCCAGTTCACCTGTGAGGATCTGCCTCTCAGACCCTGTTCTCTATGGCCCACCTTCAGAGGTGAAGTAGCAACTAGAGATAGGGCATTTTCTGTTTTTCCTCTGGAATGCTTTCCCCTTGAGGCTCACCTGGCATCTATCTCATTCTCTTTTTGGATCCAGGCCAAAACACATCTTTCCCCCCAAACTTTTAATTAGAGATTTTATCTTACCAGTTTTTATGGTCTGCTTTTGTTTTCTGAATAGTTTTAATGCTCTTTCCATCCAATGGCTTGTTTTTAATTGCTTTTTAAAATATTTTTGTTGTTTAAATTGTAAGGCCCTTTGAACAGTACTCTGAAAAGGAGGCATAGAAATAACCCATGTAAGTAAATAATTTGCTGTTGAATTTAGTTATAAAGTATTTTTGTACTGACTCTGCACTGGAATTTTGAGAAAGCACTCAGTTCTCCTTAGTACAAGCCTTCTCCCATATAGATTTGGTTTATGCAGGTCCCATTGTCTCCAGCATCACTGTTCTGGTAGTCAAAGTGGAAGTCCTCTTCTGTTTTTCAGCAGCTGGAAACCAGCTGAACCCTTCATCCATAGCTTTCTTTTGGGCAGTGTTCCTAGTTCATGGAAGCTATGATCAACTGAGAGTCTTTCAGTGTGTAGCGTAGCTGTCATCCCTAAGTAATCCATACTTCAAACGGGAAAAAACAGTGGCTCCACCAAACTCATCAGGGCCAGATGGAGGCCAACAGATGCCCTCCCAACAAGGTCCCCCTTGGCCTTTCCATTGCTCAACTGACAAGATGTTGGGACTCAATAAGTGCTGAAGATGAAAGAAGATATTAGAAATTCCATTTTCTTCCAGGCCAAAACTATATTAAATAGAAACTTAAAATGTTATTTAGCACTAAATAGCAGTAAGCAATAAAAGCAACAACAACCAAAAAAAACACCTATGTGGTTCCTCCCCCCCCCCACACACACACACCAGTGCCCTAAGCATGTGCCTATTTCACGTAATGGTTAATCCAGGGCTGAAACTCATCTTAACCATTTTAAATCTTGCTACAAAGAAGAAAGTACCATAACACGAGATACGTAGGGAAAATTCCAAAACATATAGGGATCCTTCTGGAACTCTTGACATCTTAGGGTGAAATTGTCCTCATTGAATCTCCCTGGCCGAGGTAGCTCAGGCTCTGATCCTGTCAGAGGTCGAATGCTGAGAAGGATTGGCTTAGTATTTGGATAGGAGACCTCCAAGGAATACCAGGATCACTATGCAGAGCAGGAAACGGCAAACTGCCTCTGAACATCTCTGGCCTTGAAAATCTTATGGGGTTACCTTAAACTGGCTGCAACTTGATGGCAAAAAAACCAAACTTAAAACTATTTCATCATCACATTTTCCTGTTCTTGTTGACCAGGGGGTGTGGATGGGTTTATGAGAAGGATTTTGTTGTCTTACTCCTTGAATCGGTATCTTAATAACAGCAACAAGAAGACAGAATTCCTTGATGGGCTTAATTGCATAAAACACTAAGTCAAACGTACCTCTGTGCTTGGCTACCTACCTCTCCCCCCCACGCATAGACCCTTCAAGATATAGCACCTTCTCATAACGTTGGCAACTCTGTCTGCAAAGATGCCACCCACCCATAGAAAACTCTGCATACAGTGAAATTACTAGGTTGTCCGTCAGTCCAGCTCAGTAGGCTGACAAGACATACTGCCCTCAAATGTAAAACACATGGTTAGGAAACACTTGGTTTCCTGGCAGTAATTAAGAATGTTACTAGGCAGGTTGGCAGCCACATAAAACAACAATTCCGACCTAAATTTATTACTTTCCCAGCCTATTGAAATGAAATGCATATTATAAGCATATGCATGGAACTATATGCATACAAGGAAGAAATTGCACATACGTGTACTTAAGATGGGCACAAATCATGTTGTTGGACCTTCAAATGACTGTACTGCTTACTGCAGATTACATTACAGAAATCCTGAATAACTGTTCTATTTCAGGCCAAGCCACCTGACTTCACTTCATTTGTTCCTAAAACGAAACTTGGTCTGGAACCTGCTTACTTGGAATGAAGCCCTTCTGAGTATCCTCATGGCAGAAGGCTTCAAGATGCTTGTGAAAATCCATTTTGGAAATTGAAAAAGAGAAAACCAATTCATCTGAATTTCAACACAATATATGATTCATAAAGGTAGTGAATGAGTTTGCTTTCATCTTTATTCTCATACATACGTATGTCCTGTGTATCAAGAATACATTAATACACTCTCTGCATAATATATATTCCCATACAAGAGCAATTGTCTGGGGGCTTTTGGTCCAGATGTAAAAGCTATGCTGTAAAACTAGTCTGGCAGTGCAGATTTTGCTGGAGACACATCTTGATCCTGTATTTCTTCTACAACCCTACCCACTAAGTAATATTTACTTACAAAGAATAATTCATGATGGAAGCGTGCATCCTGATCCAAATTGTTCCATTCACTATAATGGCAGCAGGTCTGTACATGGAAAAGAATGTAGATCTATTAATGAAAATGAGGAACCTGTTGCAAATTTGGGGATGTCATTGTTATTTCCAAACTCCCTTGGTCAAACCAGATGGTTGGACAAGACACTGGTACAGTGGTCTAAATGCTTCATAAAACTTCACAAAGCTTAATTTTGTGAACTATCATAGATGGATATTTCTTGATTGTTCCTTGATTAGTTTTTCCCTTTTGTGGAATGTGTTGCTTGCTTATAACATTCCACAAACACAAATTTGCCTATGAGTTGGTTCTCTTGTTTAGAAAAAAATGTGTCACTTCTCCAGAGCGTCTGCTCCAGTTGGCATAAATATATCAAACTTGAAAGCACATAGAGTCGAGCCAGGGTTGCCAACGTCAAGTTGGAAAATTCCTGGATGTTTGAGCTGCAGCCTGGGGAAGGGAGAGAGCTTAGCAGAGATGTGATGCCATGGAATCCATCCTCCAAAGCAGCCATTCTGCACTGTGTAAGTGCCGAGTTAGCGCCAGGTTAGTGCCGAGTTAGCTCCACTTTAGCACTGGGTTAGCATCGGTTTAGTGCTGGGCTAGCGCTGGTTTAGTGCCGGGTAAGTGCCTCATTTGCACCGGGTTATTGCCAAGTGAGCGCCACTTTAGGACTGGTTTAGCATCAGGTTAGCACTGAGTTAACACCAGGTTAGTGCTAGGTTAGATCATGGCATCCGGCCCTCTCAATTCCTGGCAAATAGATGGGGAAGAAATGGAGGTAGTGACATATTTTATTTTCCTGGGATCCAAGATCACTGCAGATGGGGTCTGCAGCAAAGAAATTAAAAGACGCTTGCTCCTGTGGAGGACAGCTATGACAAATCTTGACAGCATCCTAAAAAGCAGAGATATCACCCTGCCAACGAAAATGTGTCTAGTCAAGGCTATGGTCTTCCCAGTTGCAATGTATGGCTGTGAAAGTTGGACCATAAGGAAGGCCGAGCATCAAAGAATTGAAGCTTCTGAACTCTGGTGCTGGAGAAGACTCTTGCGAGTCCCTTGGACTGCAAGGCAAACAAACTGGTCAGTCCTAGAGGAGATCAGCCCTGACTGCTCCTTAGAAGGCCAGATCCTGAAGATGAAACTCAAATACTTTGGCCACCTCATGAGAAGGAAGGACTCCCTAATGCTGGGAGCGACCGAGGGCATAAGAAGAAGGGGACGACAGAGAATGAGGTGGCTGGATGGAGTCACTGAAGCAGTAGGTGCAAACTTAAATGGAGTCCGGGGAATGGTAGAGGACAGGAAGGCCTGGAGGATCATTGTCCATGGGGTCACGATGGGTCGGACACAACTTCACACCTAACAACAACAAGTGCCACTTTAGCACAGGGTAAGCACAGGGTAAGCGCAGGGTAAGCGCAGGGTTAGCGCCACTTTAGCGCTGGGTTAGCACAGAGTTAGTGCCAACTTATAACTCTACATGGCGTTACTCTCGGTCCTGACCCAGAAATTACAGATGATGCAAAATGCACTCTTCTACCATGCCTATGGTTGAGGCCAGGGCAACCTCCCTCTGACCCTTGCAGTTCCTTCCCTATACTTCTCTTGTCCATGCCAGGTAGGGTACTTGTAGCTTCACCTGGTGTAGATGGGGAAATGCCTGACAAGCTACCTTTGTGTCTGGAGGCTGGATGGGTAAGAAAGGACCAGGTGGGGAAGTGTGTCTCCTCAGTCTAGTTAACAACTTTGTACACAGTCAGGAATTTAGAGGTGATCTTTGATGTCTCCCTGTCAATGGAGGCTCACAAAGGTGCAAATGAAAAAATGGTAGGAGAAGAATGGATAGTAAATGGATAGTGAGTTAGAAAACAATTAAAATTAGTGGCCAGACAGAGAAGAGGTTATTTTAGTGATAAGTTTTAGGAAGAAACAAAGCACATATCTATGTATTTTAAAATGTTGTAAATTACCGGGAACCTTATGGGAGAGAGGTGGTTTAAAAATCAAATAATAAAAATAAACATGAAGATGTGTCCTATGAGTAACAGCACTTTCTATCCAAACAGAGATATATTCTTTTGCAAATAAGAATGGGTAGATTACTTTGGCTTGGGAAATTCTAGCAGATTGGTGGCTGGTGCTTCAGGTGGGTGGGGTATTGGAAAGGGAGGGAGCTCAGAGGGGATGTGATGTCATTAAGCCCACCTCCAAAGCTGTCATCTCCTCCAGGGGAATTGATCTCTGTAATTTGGTGAAAATGATAGACCCCCAACTGGAAATTGGTGACCTAAACAAGCGTGAGAAAATTACTGTAGCGCTGTTTCAAAAAATATTTTAAACATCAAAGTTAGCAAGGGAAGCAGGGATGACATTTGGCAGAGAAAAGGTTTTCCATAGGCAAGAAATGTCACAGAAAGTGTTTGGGAAAATTGGCTTACTGAAAGACTTGTCTTTTGAGCCCAGTAAAACAGGCTTTGTACATGGCAGAAACAGCCTTCACTTTAGCACATTTGTTTTTATGAGAAGAACAGTGAATTCCTCCCCACTCCCCCAGCATATACACAGTGTCTGAAGCTGAGTTTTGCACAAGGATAGTATATCTTTTTCCAGAAGCTTACACAGTGCTTAGCGGACAGGGAGGAAGAGCTGAGAATTGCAATTCCCGCTTGCCTTCTAAACTCCCATATTGACTACGTTTGTGTTGTTACTCTATGTTTTGTTAAATGAACATTGACTTTAATGAGGGAATTATTTTTAAATGCTCCGTTCAAGTTGTTTAGTATCTGACAAGAAGATTCTGTTAAAGGAGAGAATCCTAGTAAGCCTATATTTGCTAAGCAAAACCACTGACGCTATTAAACACAATCTACCATTCTTTTCACTATGTCTACAGTACCAAATGTGAATGGTACATCAGCACTGTGTTCTCATCATCACAACTGTAGTGTTAGACCATGTGGTCCTTAGCACCAAATATAACAAAGGCAAAGTGTCAGGGAATGGTTCAATGTCAATACAATTTCCATCTGGGCAGTTAAGTGAATGACGATACATTTTTAGTAGACAGAATTTGAGTCCATAGCTGGGTTGAACCTAGGCATCTAAGGAATGAGAAGCAATACCTCATTTTGAGCACCATCACTCCAGCCAGCCAATGGAAAAAAAAACTGTAGAAGCTAGCCGCACAAGTATGCAAGCCTAGACTACCCATAAGGCCTGTTAGTTCTTATGAGGAACTAGAAGACTTTATTTTTGCTGGTTCTTGCTAACCAAGGACAACCTGTTTTCCTTCCTTCAGTTTTGCTTTGCCCAACTGAACTGCCAGTTTACCAGGATCTGGGTCTGAGACCAGTGAGAAAGCACATTCTGGAAAGATTAAATCATTTCTTATGTAAGCTGAGCATATGGTTGTTGTGTTGAAGTAAACCTGTTTGTTTCTGGGTCTAACGCAAATAATGGATTTTGACTTTTAGAGCACTAAATGGCTTTGTCCAATGCATGAGAATCACCCACCTCTGTCCATATGAATCTATCCAGGCTCTGAGATCATTCAGATGTGGCATCTTACAGCATCAGCAATTTGACTGGCAGAAAGCCGTGTGAAGGCCCGCTTGGCTACTGAGCCTAAACTATGAAACTCCATTCTGGCATCTTCACTGAAGGCTTTCTGGCAGTTTGAAGGCAGAAATATTCCAGAAGGCCTTTAAGACTTGATCGTTTTGCCTGAGATTTTACAAATTGGGTTTATATTGAAATCTTCTTCTTAACTGTTTATTTTATTTTGTGCTTTATTACTTGTAAGCCAGCTTGTGCACTTATTTAAGGAGAAAGCATATAAGGAGCCTAAATAAAATCACTACAGGACTATATCAGCACTATATCAACATACCAATGCAATGAATATACAGGGTCAAGGATAACAAATTATTACTCAACTGCTATCACCTGCAATGGGGATTTTAACTTACATAAGAAGGAGAAAAAGAAGGAGAAAAAGGAGCAAAAGGAAGGATAAGGAGAGAGGTCTATAGTGACATTTTATGCAGCATTGTACTCTTCTGAGACTATTGAAATCAATTGGCTTTGAAGGGCTTAACTCAAACAGACTGTTAGCTCATTTTATCACTGCAATCAATGTATATAGAGGAGAAGCACAAGCACATTGCCCCTGCCTTTTCCTACATGCAATTGCCACTGCATAGAGTCTATACACGTAGTAAGTATGTGCCTAGGTGCCATTCTCCTGCTAGGAATTATGTTTTTTAAAAATTCCCTTCGGAAGAAAGCCTACACTTCCAATGTACAGAAAAGCTCTGCTTAAGAGCTAGCACTCACAGATAGGTGCATGGTCAGAACACTCATCCGCACTCCCCCCCCCACCCCCACCCCCACCTCCCCATACATTGATATCCACTAGCATAACATCATGTGTTCGAGGCTACGTGCCAGAAAAGATGATATTTCTTTTCTTAAATCACCATGGAACCTGGCCAAAAATCTTCTGGTTAGGTCAGTGAATGTGTTGAGACACAGTTGCATTAACAGTTGAGTTTACATTTCCTGACTTTACATTAAGATCTCACAGACAGCTCTGTGAATCCCCTTATGGTAATGGAGCCCTGATGTACAATTGAGCTATGTGAAGGACCAGTGAACGCGCAATCCTATTAATGAGTGCATGATTAATTTAACAATAGGAATAGTACTAGAAAAGTAAAAGTAGGCAGCACCATGAAGACAGGCTTTTGCTGCCTCTCGTGCATGTGTGCATGTGTGTGCTTGCGCATATGCTCCAATGTTTCTAAAGTTCTTGGAGATGTTTAATGTCAGTACATGTTTTATGTCAATCAGACACATAAAACACTGTCATGGTGACTGCCTATGCCATTAAGATGCACTTTTAAATCTCTAAAAGTAAGGCACTATAATTATATATAATAAAACTTTCAGAGTCCCTGGAGTGCTTTCTTTGTTTTTAAGATACCCAAGGTAGGTGAGGTAAAAGAAAAACGCTAACATCCTGAGTGCAGGAAAATGTAAAAGCCGTCCAGTTGGGCATACAGAATCACTCTCACTGTGATTTATTGAGTTTAATAACTGTGGGGTTTTGTCTTTTTTTTTTGGCTCCAGGAATTGAATGTAAAGATTTCAGGAAGGGTTTTTTTCTCCTCCTCAAAGAAATGATCTCTGCTTGTGTCAGTCATTTGGGAAAGTAAAAAAAAAATCAGTTGCATTTGACTATGATCTAATTTTCTAGCAATAGTTTTAAATTAAATGTTTTTCTTTCAACTCACATGTTCCTTTACCAAAACCCTGGGGAAAGGTCAATAGCTTGCATTTTCTTATAGAAGACTTATACAAAAGCAGCTTGAATTTATTCCAGCAGAGTTAAACAAATCATTCAACAGCACTTTCAAGAGGCAGCATTTCCATTTGCTTTAGGTGTTTTGGGTATGATTTGCCATCTATGCCCCTCATCTGCTATAATTATTTCCTCTGAGTCTTTTAAAGTCCCACGGCAGTCTAATTCCATTTAACACCCAAGAGTGAGCCTTATACGCCAATAAGCTCCAACAGCACCCATAGGCTGCCATGGCTCCCACTAAGGGGCTTTTTGCACGGCTTCAAAATCGCACAATGGTTGCTAATTGGAAACGCTATTGATTTGCCTTAACGCACGACGTCGTAGACAATCTGCAACACTCCTGAAACCGATCAGCAAAAAGCGCTTCGTTGTAGCGCTTTCAGGGGAATCCCAAAAAGTGGATTCACCCTCCGGAAAGCGCTACACTCTTGCAAACAATCTGTAACACTAGCAATAAAGACCTGTGCGTTAACATTGTTGCGGTTTCTTCAAAGTCCCTCCTCCTGAGCCTGTCCTCCAAACTTCCGGTGAAGCGATCGCCATTTTTTTTTCTCCGAGCGAGCGGGGATAAACGCACCAGCGAGCCTCTTTCAGTTTAGAGGCTTCCCTGGCTTCAGTCCCTCCCCTTCAGTCACTAAGCACACACATTTCATACAGTCATTCAGCCGAAAATCGGCCCGTGAGAGGGGGGGAGGGGGAATTTTTTTTTTCCACTCCGAGGCAGCGTGGCCACGATCAAATGACAGCTCAAACAGAGGCTTCCCCGGCTTCAGTCCCTCCCCTTCAGTCACTAAGCACACACATTTAACACAGTCATTCAGCCGAAAATCGGCCCGTGAGAGGGGGGGAGGGGGGATTTTTTTTTTCCACTCCGAGGCAGCGTGGCCACGATCAAATGACAGCTCAAACAGAGGCTTCCCCGGCTTCAGTCCCTCCCCTTCAGTCACTAAGCACACACATTTAACACAGTCATTCAGCCGAAAATCGGGCCCGTGAGAGGGGGGGAGGGGGGATTTTTTTCTTTTCACTCGAGGCAGCGTGCCAACGATCATACGATCAAACGACAGCTCAAACACATTAGGCAGCTGGATGGGTCTCTCCGTTGCAACGAATCTACACAGATTCGTTACAATGGGTGTGTGTTTTTTTTTTTTAAACCTTTCTTAAAGGGAAAGGGGCTGTTTGGGAGCATGCTAACGGCTGCCCATTGGCTGCTTGACGGCCAGGGGCGGGACGAGCTCGGCAATAGCGCTTCCTTTCTAGCGATTTCTGCCGAGACCGGAAGCCTGTGGGAAACGCTACAAAACGCAACTGGATACCACTACAAAGGCAGGTATGCATAACGACGAATTCCACTATTTTAAATGGCGATTTTTCATTCAGTGACCAATTTGCAACAAAGATCCCGGTGCGTAAAGCCCATAACTTTTTCAAAGCACATTGCTCTGTTGGCCCAGTCTGAGCAACCCCTATCGCAAGACAGGTGAGCTCCAGTCCTGAGGCATCCATCCTCCCAGCTGTAGGAGCCTGCTCTGAGTCAGCCAGCACCACTGCCAAAGAAACCTTCTCCAAAACTTTTTGTCAGGTTGGTCTAAAAATCCAAGAGAACGGAAAGAAAAAGCTTCAGTCATAATTCTGAGGCCTTGTTGTCCTCTTATATTTGGAAATTTCTACAGATTTGGAAGTGTTTTAAGAACATTGCTGAGTTGGTATCCAGCATCATTCTTCTTTTTCTTTGAGCGCACAGCCTTATGCCGCCCCCCAGGGAGTTACGCTCGGCGGGGACTAATTTATTGGTGGTTCCTGGCCCCCGGGAGGCACATCTGGCCTCAACCAGGGCCAGGGCCTTTTCGGTCCTGGCCCCGCCTGGTGGAATGAGCTCCCGGAGGAGCTGTGGGCCCTGCGGGATTTGCCATCCTTCTTCAGGGCATGCAAAACGGAGCTCTTCCACCAGGCTTATGGTTGAGGCTGGCGCCTCCACTTTTCAGATCACCCCCCCTCTACATCTACATCAGCAGTGACCCCTGGTTTCCCGGTTGGTGCCACCGCCATCAGGTGGGGTGGGTTGGGTGGGCTGGGGATTGTTTTTTTGTGTTTTATATATTTGGGGTTTTATGGGGTTTTTACATGTTGTTACCTGCTGTGAGCCTCAGGGGAGCAGCAGGCTAGAAATCTAACAACAACAACAACAACAACAACAACAACAACTAGAAGTCATTTCCCTATAATAAAAAATACCTGTCATTCTGTTGGCTAAATTACAATATTTTCAAAATTAGCGCACTGTGGCTGCCATTGATAATGAGGGGGTGGCCAGGGATGACATCGACAAGCGGGAGCCACTGGAGCCCATATAGCCCCGCATCATGCATGGGAGGTGGAGCATGGGTACCTATATAGGCACCACATGCTTCCGCCTAGCCCTCTTTGTGACGCCCCAGCCTGAACAGCTTCCCTCCCACCCAGTGTTTGGGGTTTTGTTTTATTACTGTTTACATATGGTTCTCTTCTATTTGTCACAGCTGCAGGTTAGGCATGGTTGGAGCCTGTTGGCCGGGAGTCCAGTTTGCGTACTGGAATCCCTGGGCATTGACGGTCCCCTTAACAAGACTGGCAGAGATATGAGTGCAGCCTACCCGGCTGGGAAGCCAGGGGCTTGTAGCCAAGCAACCTAGGGGTACCAAAGTGAGGTGGATGCCTGGTGGGGTCTGTTGTCAGAGGCACTGATTCAGGGGTCGGGTACCATGGGCAATAATTCAAGATCTGTTTTTCACAGGTTACAATCCAAGGTCTGTTTGATACATAACAATCCAGGGATATGGTATCACTGTTTACAAGACCGGCTGCTAAAAAAAACAGCAACAAAAGACACCCTGTTCTCTAGCATCTTCGTTGGCCTTAATACAAGAGATCTCTCCCATCTATCTATATCTTATATATGTTAACAGGCTAGTTCGGGTTAATAAAAGTGTATGTTAATTTAGTCTCCTTAAGCAAGTGGCCTCTCTTTCTTGGGTTTTTATCATCCCCAATAGGCATGCAGCTATAAGTAGAAAGATGCAGGGTCCAAAGTGTTACTGATATTTATCGGAAGGCAAACTGCAAACTGAATCAGACGCATAACACGGGAATACACGTGAAAAAGAATGGCTAAATATAGGCATGTCAAGAAACTTGAAACAAAAAGTTGTACACATGAGAGCAAAGTTAATACATATTAAGTAATCCAAATGCTAAATCGTTAATTTTTGAAATGGATGAGGGCTAAGAAGCTGAAACTTAATCTGAACAAAACACAGATGCTACTGGTGGGGCGGGGGGGAGATCCAACCCAGGAAATAAATTATCCCCCTTTCTGGACAGGGTTGCTACCCCCTTAAAGGAGCAGATTCAATGTTGTTTGTTTGTGTGTTTTAATTGAATTTCATATTTCAACTATTTTAATTGCTTAACTGTTGCAAAAAAAAATTTTAAGTTTGAGGGGTCAAATTTCTCCCAAATAAAAAAGCACGGTCTGTGTACAGACAATGCACTCACCTTCTTCAGAACTTGTACAGAAGTAGGGAAAAAACGGGGAGATTGTCAGAAAAGGGAGGAAATAAGAAACAATGTTAGAGAAGGGGAAAGGGGAAGGAAGCAAAGAAGGGAAAGAACGCAGCCTCCCCACAAGTTTCTTGCAGGTTCCATTTGTATATTCTAATAATGAAGTTGACTAAATCTGAGTGACTGGAGCTCTCAATAGACAAGACAGAATTGCAGAAAAATCTGAAATCGAATATATATATATATATATGGTTGTTGCTAGGCAACCACAGCATCCCAGGCTGCCCCCTTTAATGAACAATTTCTGTCAGTATTAAGAGGTGCGTCCCCAGTGTTTAAAGCTACTTGCGACAAGGAGCAGCTGAGAGACCTCTGCTGCCTTTGATGAAGCGGGTGGCGGCCGGAAGACACCAGCAAGAGGGCTGCGTAGCACACACACCGTTCATGGCGTGCGTAAAAGACAGAAGGGCAGGACATGAGTGCCTATAATAGGCACCACATGCACCTCCCAGCTCTCTCCAGAGCGTTGCAGCCGGCCAGCTTCCCACCCTCCCACCCCTGTATTTTTTGGTTGGTTTATAATGGTTTACGGAGAGAATGTTATAATTGTCACAACTTTGTTGTGGTAGATGCCTGTTGGCAGAAAGTCCAGTTTGTGTATTAGAATCCCTGGGGGGGGGGGATGGTGGTCTCCTTGAAGAGACTGGCACACACATGAGTGCGGCCTACTCGGCTGGGAGGCCAGGGGCTCATGGCCTAGTGACCTAGGGGTGCCAAAGTGAGGTGGACGCCTGGTGGGCCTCATGATGAGGGATTCCCTGGTGAGGGACTCCTGACTCAGAGGACCTGCTCTCCCAGTTGGGATGAGGCAGGTCTCAAGGCATCATAGGACCCCCAGGTCAAGCAGCCAAAACAGCTGAGGGGGCAGGCTTTCTACTGTGCTGGGCCAACCCCTGTTTAGTGTGGCACAATAATAAATGGCTGTGGCCATATGAATGCCAACAAGTTGCGTCTTCGTTGGCATGAACTGCCACCCTGCTAATCAGTCACTTAGTGGTTCTATCACTGCAGTCTCAACAATTTCTAATGGCAAACTACATGGGGACAGGGTTTGTTCCAAGATGGAGGCTGTAACTACATTAATGCAGGTCCCAGAATGCAATCCCATGTCGAGTTATCCTACTTATTTTAGCCAAATTTCATTGAATTCAGTGAATATAGACTAGAATAAACGTAACTTTATTAAACTGACAAAGATTTATTCAAGGCATGAGCTTTTGAGTGCATGCACTCAAAAGCTCACGCCTTGAATAAATTTTTGTTGGTCTTAAAGGTGCTACTGGATGAAATTTTTGTTGTGCTACTTCAGACCAACACGGCTACCCACTTGAACCGATCTTTATTAAACTCAGGCATTCTGTTGACTCAAAGTAAAACTCAGCAGTGCTAGTAGGTAGGATTATTCTTTGAATCTAAAAAGCCACTTTCAGAACTTAAGCTCTTGTAACATCTGTTTTGAAAAGAGATTAATGCTTCATGCTACAAAAAACTGCAAGAAGATGGAATTTGAGAGGAATACTAAGAACTGCATCTGAGATACTCAGGGAAGAGTCTGTAGCTCTATTTGAAAGCTTGTGTTTTGAATGACTATCACCAGGTAAATAGATTCAAATAGGTAGCCGTGTTGGTCTGCAGTAGCACACAAAATCAGAGTCCAGTGGCACCTTTAAGACCAACAAAGATTTATTCAACGTGTGAGCTTTCGAGTGCTAGTCTAAGGAAGAGTGCCTGCACTCAAAAGCTCATGCCTTGAATAAATCTTTTTTGGTCTTAAAGGTGCCACTAGACTCTGATTTTGTAAGATAAATAGAGTTCAGCAGGAACCTAAAATTCTGCCTGAACTTTGAAAGAGCTGCTTCTAATCAGAATTTATTTGTACAGACTCCTCAAATTTTGTGATTGGCCATCATCTCCAGTGGCCCCTCATAATTCTCAATGTGCCCAGCCTCAGCAAGGAAAGAGAGCCCTATTTGAGTTTCCCATGTGCCAGTGTGGCAGTAGTTAGTGTATTATACAATGATGAAGAGAACGGAGTTCAGATTCCCACTCAGATGCAAACTGACCTTGGGCCCACCATTCTCTGTCAGCATAACATATATCATACTATGTGTGAAGCCCGCTTTAAAAGTGGGCAGGAAGGAAGAGAAGGGGGGGGGGGCTGCTGGCTCTTGCTGTGGGAAGGCAGGAGCTAGCATTAACCCTCCCACCGTCCCAGCAGCAGTCCTGCAGGTTGGAGGGGAGCACTTTGGGTGGGGGGGGGGATACCAGCACTGCAGCACTGCACCTTGCCTCTTGGCGTGGACCATGAGCTGGCGTGGACCATGAGCCCACACAGAAGCCTTCAGTATTCCCGGCGCTCCACCGTCACTGCTCCTTGTGCTGTAGGGAGGTAGGCGGGCAGCCAGGCAAAGACCTCCCCCCACATGGCAGTTCTTATCCCAAGGGGCTGGGAGGCAGCAGAGGCCCACGCGCTGCACCAGCACCACACCACAAGGAAGCAGCGGGCAGCTGGCATGGAAGCTTCTAGTAGCCGTGGCTTGTGGCATGACCAGGAGGCCACTCCCCACATGGGACCCAAGAGGCCGGGAAGGGTCTGCACAGCACCTCTTGGGGTCCTTCAAAAAACAGTCTTGCTGCCTGGTAAGGTTGTCTACCTGCAAATTTTCATTTGTTATCTTCAGAGTGGGTTATACTTAATGACAGTCTTAAACAAAGGAACCAACTGAAACAGACCTGAGCATTTGGGGCATACTAGCCATTGTAGCCACTGGAGAATTTCTTAGTGGACCAGCAACCTCTCATCCTCACTTGTACTGGTCCGGCTGAGGGGAGAAGAGCTGTGCCAGTCTGGAGAAGACAGCTTCCAGCCAGGCAGCTCCTGGCTGTAGACAAGCTATTCCTGATCTAAGAAAGGTGGCTCTCAGCTGGTGTGAGTCATGCCTGGTCCAGGGAAAGTGGCATCCAGTCCAGGTGAGTCAGGCACAAAGGCCAGCAGAGCTGCAGGGGTGGCTTGGATCCTTCTCCCTCCCCCCTTCCCTCCCTTCTTTGTGAGGGGAACAGCCTAGGCAGGCCAGGGAATGAGGCCCTTTTCCAGGGCCATTTTTACCTCCCGGTCCATTGCCGGCACACATTATATGGATCTGGAAGCTTGGGCTGGTTCCACATTGTATCTTTTTTGTCTTGCTCAATCCCTTCTTCCTGCATTCAGAATTGAATTGGAGTTTCTACATATTTCCCCACAGGAAAGAGCCAGCTATGTCTCTACTTTGAGGTAAATCCTTGTCAGCAAAGCTCCTGCTTCTCCCTGCAGAACAAATTTTGAGTCCAGTGGCACATAGTTCATATGAGGTAGTCATATGAGGAAGTGTGCATGCACAAGAAAGCACATAACTTGAATAAAATGTTGTAGGTCTTAAGGGTGCCACTGGGTTCAAAATTTGTTCTGCTGCTTCAGATGAACACGGCTACCTACTTGAGTGCTTCTCCCTGCAGTTATATTTTGTTCTGTGACTAATTTACGTATGTTATTCAGGGCTTGCCAGTTCAATTCCAGAATTCATGAATGGTTGCTTCTTTCTGAATGGGAATTAATTCACAGTTTTATTGAGAACCTAATGGGGAGAATAGTGATCTATTTCTAGTGACATATGAACCTACACAAGAATTAGTATGTTTCTGCCTTGGACAAATTGGGGGGGAGGGTGGCACAAAATGTTTTCAGGATTCCCCGGAATCACTTTTCCAGATGTTCTTGCTTTTTAGAGGTGACTATTGAATACAGGGCCTTTTCTATGGTGGCACCCCTGGAATTTTCATCTTCAGGAGTTTTGTCTATTTTTACTAGCATTTAGGCTCCATATAGTAGTTTAATGTTAGTATTTTAAGTATCTCTCCTGTAAACAAATTCAGTTTTAATAATGACAAACATGGTTTAGGATGTATCTATTACATGACAAGAGCCTCTTGTGGCGCAGAGTGGTAAGGCAGCAGACATGCAGTCTGAAAGCTCTACCCATGAGGCTGGGAGTTCGATCCCAGCAGCCAGCTCAAGGTTGACTCAGCCTTCCATCCTTCCGAGGTTGGTAAAATGAGTACCCAGCTTGCTGCTGAGGGGTAAACAGTAATGACTGGGGAAGGGAATGACAAACCACCCTGTATTGAGTCTGCCATGAAAACGCTAGAGGGCGTCACCCCAAGGGTCAGACGTGACCCGGTGCTTGCACAGGGGATACCTTTACCTTTACTATTACATGACAAGAAGCTAATATTGCCCACAGAAAGTTTGATGCAGTACTTTCTTTGCCTGCTCATTTTTCAGATCTTATTCTCAGCCCCACCAAGTTTATTTGCACTATGCGGTAATCTAAATTCCTCATGAACACCTTCCATCACCTGCTCACTGATCCATGTCCTGTTCTTTTGGTGGAATTACATTTTAAAATCCCCCCTCCTTCCTGCTTCCCTTTGCTGCACCTAGTGCTGGTTGCCATGAAATGACCTTTGTCCCAAGTGGCTATTATTCATGATTGCCCTAAAATAAAAAATACAATGTAGCTATAGTGTTAAAGCAAGTAAGCCACATGTCATGCTGGCAAATATGTGATGCTAAAGACCAGTAGACCAGAAAGGCCTCACCTCAGATTATCTTATGATTCATATTTGAATATTTCTTTCCTCAAAGGTGGGAACTGAGTCAGATAGAGTCTGTGTGGGCCTTTCCCACCAGTCCAGGGCGACCAATAATTAATTTATGCTGAATGTAATTACTCCCTTGTTAACGGTAGTTTTTCTGCACTTTCTCTCTGTTGGCTCTGGAGACGAAGATGTTGAGTGTGATGTATGACTCCTGGCACAGAATGAAAACCTTAGGCCTGTGAAAAGACAAAGATAAAGTGAAGCCGTTCCATTAATTGCTAATGAATTTATGGGCTCACCACTCTTATCTGAAGGGCAGCACAGCAAAATTCTTTAGGGCTATTAGTGTAGTCTTGAGATGAAGATATTAAAGCTCAGATTTATCTACTGCCCCCCCTCCTGTCACCTCGATGGGTACTTCAAAACAGTAATAACTCTTCGGAATGGAGACAACTATTGCATAATAGATTGTACACAAAACAGTTTAGCCAAATCTGGAAAAGAAAAATCAATCAATAAACTGCTTTCTAAACTGAGGAGATGGATGAATGTTGAAAACTAGGGGAAGTTTTTGGTGCAATAATTATACAATTTCAATAACTAAAATATGGTGGCCATTCTTAATGTTGAGATAGCTTACCAGAAAATTACAGCAGCAGATGTTACATTTGGGCCTCTCCAGAGGATTTTTTGACATGTTCCTGAGGCCATGATTGAAATGGAGGGGCTAAGGAAAGGCATGGAAGCTCTTACCTAGAATTTCACTTTTTAAAAACATTTTGATCCTGTTATCTGTACTAGCTTTCCTGTGTCCTGCTACAAATTTCATGTTTAACCTCAATCATCTTCATTTAATTTTTTTAAACCAACCAACAATACTTGTTTTGGGATCATTCAGACTTACAAGCACCAAAATCTTGTGTGGTACATTTGAACCTGCTCCTACAGTCATGAATTCCTTAGGATGGTTAAAATCTGACGTTAAAGACAAGCTTGTTTCCTAATGATGCATATGATGAGCATTCTAGTACTACACAAAAGCCTGTAATTCATTAACAACACTTTGTGGCCTCTGATAGAAATAAACAGAGCTGAAATATTTTTAACCATCTTTTAACCTATGGTGCCTCTAGAAAAGCCCTTCATCAGTGGATAAACTGGGATAGCACCCTGATCCTGAACAGCTTGATTTATTAGCAAGTGAAGGATACAATTTAGGGAGGGTGGTGGTCAGCTTGCTCCCCCCCCAGGAGTCCTGCAGACAGTGCAGCTGGATCCAGTGGTCTGATACCAAAGACTGTAGGATCATCATTGTAATAAACACTTAAATAGGGCTACCTATGGACTAAGCATGTTTATATGCCATGGCCACATATTTGTTAGTTAAAAAGGGTGTCTGGCCTGTAATAATGAAGCTCCAATTACAATATTTCAAAGTAACCACAACAAAGATACTGGATTGGATCCAAAAGTTATTTTCCACTAGTAAAAATAACTTCTGTCAGCAAAACATAATATTCCTGCTTCCCTTCCCCTCTACTGCAGCCCACTCAACTCCCCAACTTGCTGTTCTTGAGCCCCAGGAACAGTATGAGGGGTCTGCAGCAGGAGATGAAATAAGTGGACACACTTCTTTGTGATGCTGGCAAATTATCACTGGGTCAAGGGTTGCCAACCTCCAGGTGGGGCCTGAAGGTTTTCTGGAATTACAATCAATATCTAAACCACAGAGACCAGTTCCTGCCTCACTGCTGAAATCTCTCTCACCTTTTAAAAAAAAATGTCAAAGTGAAACCCCGATGTTTGAAATGAATATTTCTCAGTAATTTTGTTTATGGTAACATTATAAGTGGGTTCCTGAATCTGTTTGTGCAATACAGTTTAGAGAATCATGGTGCAACAACATCAGGGGTGAATTAGGAGGCCCAGTTCAGGAAGACTGAGGGGAACAGTTCTGGAGGGAGTGGTGGTTATTTTTTCGTTAGCTGCTGCTTTGGGATACTTACATAGTGTATGAGCCACGGTTTGTATTCCTCAAAGATCTTTTAGGCCTTAAGAAGATAATAAAACGATGCGGCTGTTCCTGGAAACAGAAAACTTTGCAGCCCATCCATCCAGCATAATTAAAGCTTTCAGACTTGTCAGTTTTCTTTTGGAGTCAGATGTCATTAAACTACATGCCATTAAAATTATTTATTATTTAAGATGTTAAAACAAGATGCATGGTTTTGTTTAGCAGCGACAGAATTGTTTTTTGTCCTTGGGAAAATAAAAGCTGCTAATTCTTCTAATTTATTGCATACAGTTGTAGAGCATTATGAACAGACTCATGGAAGGGTTCAATATAGCTAGAAAGCATTTCTTTGTTTAAATGCTCAGTGGCAATCTACAAGTTCTTCTGCTGGTTCCCTAGTCATTCTCTGTCCCCAGGCGATCCCTGGAAACCGTAGTTCAGTAAAGGGTCTAAAATAATTCTTGGTGTTTCACCGAACTACAGTTATCAAGGTTCTTCAGGGTAAGAATTTAATTAATCATAATTAAACTGGTACAAAATGAAGGTAAGTTTTCATTATTGAGAAACCTGGAGGGCACATTCAAATAACATGGAAGGTTTCATTCCCATTACATTGTGACAAGGAAAAAAAATGTGGTACTTGCCATCTTGCAAGAGGAAACACTCGTTCATCCAAGTTCCTCTCCCATGTTTCCCTTCTTCAGATCACAAATTCTTCATTTATGCAACTGATATTCATGAGACCTCTATCATAGGAATAATGACAAATAATCTCAAGGTTTATCAGGAGACTCTAGATCAGGGGTAGTCAAACTGCGGCCCTCCAGATGTCCATGGACTACAATTCCCAGGAGCCCTGGGAATTGTAGTCCATGGACATCAGGAGGGCCGCAGTTTGACTACCCCTGATCTAGATAAATATATGCAAATCCAACCAACACAATTTCACCACCCAAAATTTCTGAGACAACAAATTATCTATTTCCTATTAGGAAGAAGTCCTTGGGAAAACTTAGCATTATGGAAAAGATCATCATACTTCATTGAATGTGTATCTGAATCTTTGCTCTCTATTTCTATTAACAAAACAGTGAATTGAATTTCTTGGCTTAGATAGCATGTGGATAAGCCCAGCAGTGATCCCTATGCTGTTCCTCTGCAACTATAAGCCACTGTAAGGCAAATATAAGCCATTTTTAGACTTCTTCTGGTCAAGAAAAGCAGCATATAAGAACCAATTCTACCTCTTCTTCTTCTGCAGGGAATGGGAGGTCCATGTACCTATACTCTCTCATTTTCCCCTTTCAAACTTCCCAGCATGTACTCCAAACCATTATTCTATCCAATTGCTATATTTTTTCTGGACTGCCACTATGATATACATGATATGGTATACTTTAGTATACATGATATACTAAAGTCTAAAAATGTTTGTTATGCAATATATAACTGGGCCAAAGTTAGTAGTCATTAAACCTGGGAGTAGTGGCTAAGGCCTGGGAGATTCAGGTTCAAATCTACACTAGGACCCATTATGCATGGACTGGAATGCCCAAATGGTGGCAACAGGGCTTCAGGGAAAATCCCTGATTATGCCCAACGTCGCCGCCATCCAGGGCCCAGCCTGGCCCGGCCCGACCCGACCCAGGCCCTCGGAAGACCTGCATTAACAAAACGCGGGTTCTTCCAGAGTCCTGGGACTCCCGAGGGCACAGGCAAGGGCTAGACTGACTGAGCCCTGTGCATAATTGGAAGACCTCCCCCGACCTACAGCATCCCTGCAGGGATGCCTCTCACCCCTGCCGGCTCTGCGGCTCCACGGAGCCAACAGGGGCGACCCCCATCCCCACCATGGTGGGAGAGCAGCATGCTGCTCTCCACCATCCTGCATTTGGGAGCCCCCGCCCTCAATCCCCCCTCCCCACAGCCACTGCTTAGCAGTGCTTCCGGTGTTTAGCAGCGCTTCTGGTGCTTCCAGCCCCGCGTTGCCCCGGCAGAGCTCCACCCCCGTGCATACACACCGAACAGCAGGGCTTTTGGCCCCACCACAACAGCATGGCGGTAGCGCGGCGTAGCTGCCACCGTGCATAATGGGTCTAGGACATGAAAGCTTGTTGGGTGATATTGAGCCAGTCCCATATTCTCAGCCTAACCAACCTCATAGGGTTGGTGTGATGATAAAATGGAGGAGAGGAAGACACTGTAAGAAGTTTGGGGACCCACTGGAGGCAATGGTGGAGTATAAACAAAGTAAGTACATACATTCTAGTAAGTCCAATTGAATTGATTCCTGGGAAGCATGATTTTAATTCAATTTCACAATAAAATTTAATTTAAGTTGTGTTTCCATAAACAAAATTCAGCTTCAAATTCACAACATTCTGCATTTCCAGTACTGTTCCTTTAGATGGCAATCAGTCCTGTTTGCTTTCCTAACTGAGTTAGGAGCACAATTACCCGATGAGCCAGTTTTGGTGGGACCATATCCCCAGCTCTAATTTCACAGTTGCTTCATGTTTAGGTCACAGAGTAAAACAGGAATGTGTTTGACTGAGATTAGTTTAGGAAGACAAATGAAGACTTCTACATGGGATATATCTGTTAAAGAGAGACTAAAGAAATGAGGTGATTTACAGGGTAGCCCCAAACAGAATCGCATGCTTCTAAGCCCATGGACTTCAATGGACTTAAAGGGCAGAACTCTGTTTAGGATTGCACTGCTCATGCAGGCCATGATGTAGTGGGTTTTTATTAGACTTTATTAATTCTGTGTTACTAACATAATAGTCCTGTGGAAATGATGGATTATCTGAAGCATTACATTTCTATCTTGTTCACTGCACATAATTCTATATCATGTAGAGGGGGGAAACCCAGGAAAACCATTTGTACTCAGGCTTTTAAGAAGAATGCTCTAGCTCTGCTGGATCCTGGTTTGAAAGCCCTGACATTTTAGTGGTTCAGAGTCCTGTCTCTTGTTGCAGAAGACCCACATATTTGTAGAAAGATAATTAAGATGTATTATGTCACTGTACATCCAAAACTGCCAAGATAGCTTGCCGGAGGGTTTTATAGCAAACTTTCACAATGACAGCTGATGTGGATTCAAGTGGTATCGGCGCTGAGTTTCAGACTCAAATTACTGAAAGATTCTGAAATAAGTGCAACAATTCCCATCTTGCACTGTGTACAGCAGCTCCTGATATTTGAAAACCGTGCTCCTGCAGCTGTAAACAAAGATTAATAATGAGCACTGTAAGAAGATATACACATAGAATATTTTTATCTGCATCCGTGTTATCTCAGGAGATCCAGAAGAACACTGAGGTCACCCAAGACAGCACAACCATTGTAAATTCAATGGCTTTCTGAGTTCTTGGCCTAGAGGTGGGGATGATCCACGAGGCTATACTCTTTGAATAAATTATTCTGCACTAGATGCTTCCTGTCAGCTGACTGACAAGATAGAGGATAAGTCCACACACGTCACACAGCAATGACACCTACTTACAGAGAAGTCAAAGGCACCCCATTACAGAATCACCAGTCCCCCCCCCCAAAAAAAACAAATTAAGAAACTGGTTCTTGGATTGGACCCACTGAAAATGTTCTGTTCTTTCAGATGTACAGCTGTTGTACGTGATTACAAGTTCCCTGCCACCAAGGGATACAAGGCCTCACATATCTACCCATTCCTCCTGGCAACTGTTACAGGAAGTTGGGGAAGGATCAGAGGAAAAAATCTTTTTAAATGGCCAGTTCTCCATGCCAGGATTTAGTTTTGCTTTCTTATCAGATAGCAGCATTGTCAGGGACAGATGTACCAGATGTAGCAAGGTGCTGTGTACTACTGACTTATATTCCAGTGGTACTCAGCTGTGCATCTACTCAGTATAGAAGTAAATTGCCAAATATGAGAGGAGGCAATATCCTCAAGTATTGAACCCCTGAGGGCTACTTGTGTGGGGAACCTCTCCAAATACATGTAGTTCCAGGGGCTTTTCTTTTTAACTGGGGCAAAAAGCCTCAATGACAAGCAAGCAAAGCAAAGAAAAAACCCTTCTCTGCTCCATCTTAAAGGGAGCACAGGGTTACAGCTGCAGACAGAGCCTTTGCATGGCAATTCTGTCTGCAGCTGGAATGGAGGGGTGGAGCATAATGTTACCTTCAAAATGGCAATGCTCAGCCTTTGCATTTTAGCCAAACAAACACAAAGCTGAGTCTCAGCTTTGTGAGTGTGGGGTGTGGAGAATATTTGCCAAGCTGCAGGAGGATAGTGGCATGACTGTCATCAGGTGGGCAATTATGTGCTGATGTAACAAACAGGAAGGGGGTGGGAGCAGCAACTGGCACAAGGACAGGCCGTGGGAATGCCAGCCTTGCACACCTGTGTGAAAGCAGCCTAGGAAATCATTGTTTCCTTTACACACCAATCCCAATTGCAACTTCCCTACTTGGCTAGAATAGGAGAAGGCAGCAACCTGACTTGTTTCCCACAAAACAACTGGGCAAACATTATGTCAAAGAATGGCTCCACAAGGGATTTCCTTGTATGAATAAAAGAAGGGAATCCAAGGCTGCTAATAGTGAACAGACACCAGACCATATGCCCAGAATCCAAACAAAACCTGGAGTAGTCAGCCCTATGGCAAGTCAATCCAAGGATGAATTGGGGCCTTTGAAACAAGTGGAAAACTGGAGAAGCTGAACAAACTCTTCCCAAAAAGCAGGTCTAGTATATGCTAGAAGTTACTGCCAGGCCCTGTGAGAGGGATATTTGGATGAAATATTTTTGCACTGAAATATTGGAAGTATGAAGTCTCCTCTGATTGTCTCCTATGGGTACAAAGAGGGCTTATAGAAGACTTTGTCATAAAATATTCTTTCATAGTCATTTACTGCAAACTGAATTAACATAAGGGTCCTTTACCATCAAGTAACTTTTTGAAAAACTACCAGCATCAACTTCAATAAATATAAAGAGTGTCTAAATAATTGGTCCTGCTGATATCTAAATATCTTTTGAGATATAAACATGTCAGTCCTAAAATGCTATCTATCCTAACCCCTTTTGGATGTAGAGTTCTTTATTATACAGCAGATGAAAACCAGAATCTTCTCTGGCTTTTTCCCCCCTCTTAAAGGCCAATTCCAAGAAATGCAGTTACTCCTACACTCCAGAGAGTAGATAGTCTGAATTAATACCGTAGATGTGCATGCTAGAAATGCAGATTGATAGGTTTTTGATTCTGAGTGAAAAGTTTAAGCAAAGGGCATTTTCTATAGCTAAGCAGGTCAATCAGCCAGCACTAGGAGGGAAAAAAATCTCTATGAAAAGAGTTTGGCTGTAAGTTCACAATTCATTCAACCCTTACCAACATGGCTCTGTGTCTACTTGACACAGCAGACTTGTAGAAAGCATCACTAACTGTTTGTCATTATCCTTTAATTCATCTTTCTTGCCTAACCAAACGTAGCTGTCTTCCTGGTACCTCGGGTCCTGGTAGGCTTGTAGAAAGGCAAAACTGTCTTAGTTCACAAACAAATGAGAACATATAATGTCTTTGTAGAATTGTCAGCTCCAGGTTGGAAGTACCTGGAAATTTTGAAGGTGGAGCCTGAAGAAGACAGGGGTTGGGGAGGTGAGGGGCTTCAATGGGTTATAGATTCGACTTTCCAAAGCAGTCATTTTCTCGAGGTGTACTGATCTCTGCCACCTGGAGATCACTTAGTGGGAGATTAATGGCTACCACCTGTAGATTGGCAACCTTACCTCATTATGAAATGTATTTTACAAAATGGCACATTTTACAGCTTTGGGTTTTCACTTAGATACAGTGGTCAAAGCTGACTTTCTTAAATGAGAAACAATTTCTCATGAAATTTCATCTTTATGCATCTTTATGCATTATTCATCTTCAATGAAACTTTATGCTTTCATTGAAAAAATACACTATATCAATCATATAATAATTACAGATCACTGCTACAATGATTATAATACTACTAGGGGCCAAGCCCATTGCATTCAGGAATACAACAAGCACTAGATTAGGGGGTGGAGTGGAAGAACTCTGCAGACGGCCTCCCTCCTGGAACTTACCAACGGGGGCAGCAAGGATCTGCAGCCTCCAAGCCTCAGAGGGAAGTACAAGGAGGAGGGGGTAGTCAGGGGTGGTGAACGGAAGGTTATTGGCTGGCCGCTGGACAGACAGTCAAGCCAGTTGGAGGAGGAGGTACTCAGGGGTGGGACAGCTGCCCTGAGTGGGTGTTAAGCTCTAAGTGGTAGTTAAGCCATGAGATCATCTCCTCCTCCAAGGCCTTACCAGAAATGTATAGTGGAACAGATAAAGAGAAATAAGGATATTGACTATTAATTCTAAGTCAAAATATAATTTCCAGTTTGTGTTGAAATTATTTTAAACATTTAATATGTAGTTCTTCCTTTTTTCAATATACAAGCTGAATCAGCCGGGTATTGCACAAATTTATCACTTTCCTTTTTCATCATGATATTAAACATTTGTACTTTCTAATCAGGGTAGTAGAAAAACATTGTTGACATGCACAACTTCCTGGATTACATATGATGAAATTTTTTGCTGTTTCTCCATGAGAATAACAGCAAACTGTGCCTCCACGCGACAGTGTAACTTTACTTAAAATGGTGCAACTACTTGTAAAAAGTAATGCTTCCAGTCCAAACTTTAAATAACAAATCTTCATTACACAAACTAGAGTTTTATATATCTCTCCCAAACTGAAATGAACCATGTTACTGAAGTCATGTCCTGCTATGACAACATAATTCAATGAAAGCAGAAATCTGCCCTTTCCCATCCTTTTAAGTATATGAACATATAGATTAAATATTAACTATGCCATTTTTGCTAATGAAATTATACTGTAATTATAAGCTTTTACATTTTTCTTCATTTTAAAGTATTTTTTTAAATTCAATAGTAGAAATGTTTAACAATTAATTATTCCAGGAATACAATTTTTGCATTTATTATTGTTGTTGTTATTATTATTAATATTAAAAGAAAAAACTCTTTAGCAGTCTCACGTTTTATCTAAGCAATGGAACCACTAATCAAAGTTGACATGTCTCCTAAGCACTTTTTATCCTACAAGTCTTTTACTCAAGTTTAAATTGAACTCCCCTTTTAGATTTATTGTCCTAAAAGTCCCTGTCGCCAGTCAAAATAATGTTATCACTTCTGAAAATATTTTTATTTTAGGGCATGTACTGAAGTGCCATAAAAGGATGCTGACAACTCCATCTCTCCTGTTATACAAATCTTATCAAGATACAGCATCAAAAAGCCACACAGGGGATATCCGGCCTCTGACAAACCTGAGGCATGGCCTGCCAGCCAAACAGATAAGCTCTGAAATTTTGTCCAGTGAAAAGGTGATAACAGGAACAAAGATCAAATATATGTACAACCGTCACCTTTAGACACCAGCAGGTTTCAGCAGAATCACTTTGTTAGAGTGTCTGTTTTGCTTTTATAGACATCCTTACTAATGACTATAGTATTTAAGTACACATATTTTTAGTTGGTATTGAGGGGGGAAAGGCATCAGTTTTGCAGATTTAAATCAAAATGGTAGAATCATTATTATCTCGTAAGATTCTTGATGGAGTTGGATGGACAACCACTTCAACTATGTATCAAAGAAATCAAAGCATTAATTTCTCCCTGCATTTAGAATGAATGACCAAGTGGTTTGGTCTAAAATAATGCATGCAGCTTCTTCACAATAAAGTCCTAATTTCATAATTTCCATCTTTATGTTATGTTCAGACTACAATAAACTGTAACACAATCTATACTAACCAAACACAAGGCCTTGGTGTGCTGCATATAACTGTTTCATTAATTTAAAAAAACTATTATATTTTCAAAAACCTAGAATTTGAACATGTTTTTTTTTTAATCTGCAATTTAAAGTCAAATTTATAATCATTTGCTTCTTAGTGGTACTTTCCTCATACCATCCATTTTCAAACCTCATTTTTACGGCTATCATAAGAGATTATGTTCCCTTACAGTTGCCGTATTTCTTGGATAATGATTTATTTTCAAGGGTTTCACCATGATAGCTCTCCAACTTTGTTCCTTCCTGTATATCACTGTTCAGGGTCAAAAGCTGGGGAAAGGGCTGGTCCCAGAGGCCTAACATATTTCACCAATGGAGACTCTGGCTTTTCACTTCTCTTTCTCTCCTCATCACTTTATGTTTAAAGAATAACAGATGTGGAAACATTTAAGGGAAGGAGAAAAAAGAACTAATTGAATTTCACATAACACAATTTAGTATTGTTTGAGGAAGTACCTAAATCAACAGCACATTTTCTGAAAGGCAGAGCCGCTGCCTAATTAGAACACCAAACGTGTGACTAATTGGCCACACTTCCACCAAAGACCCTGCAGCAGATGAGCTGTTGCCTATTCATCTTAGCTAAACTTGGTCCAGTGGTTTGGCTGCAAGGTAACTGTGGCTGTTTCAACAAGCAGTGCCAAACATAACCCGGGGGTGGGTGGAGTAGAGGGAGATGATGAAGGGGGGACTGAATGGAGAACAAATGCATCCAAAAAGCAGAAGAGTAATCAGAACGCTTATACTCTGGCAACACCCAGAGGATTACCAGGAGATTATCAGCACATAAATTATTTGATACTCAGTGCTCTGAAATTGAGACACTTAAATAGCCCGCTGTTTATCAACGCTAACTCCATTTTCTCTTTTTTAAAGTCCAGCATCTAATTAAAAAGTAACCTGATATCGAAGTGGAAGGATCCATTTTGTTCTGCACTGCACATAGATCCTACATGGAACAGGATGTTTGCTTTCTCTCCACACCCACACCAATCCTCTACAAAAAAGAAAATGGTAAGTGTATTAGAGAAAAGAAAAACAGTATGGGCAGAAAATGAGATACAGTATTCTTTCAGAAAACCACACATAGATTATTGAAGACTTGGATCGCTTTGTTTCTTAAGAATTATCAATTTGAAACTATATACTGTGGAACTGCAGAGTAGGCAACAGTAGACGGTTTCATGAATACCTGCTAACAATCCCAATTTGTGTGGGATTGTCCTCAGGCCAGAGTTAAGAAATTCTAGGCCTGGCTTATGTCCCAAGAATGTTGGCACAAGGCATTTGATGCAATCGCCCATATGCTTGCCTGACCACCTCTGGGGCTTGTTTATGGCTGTTACTCAGGCAAAAGACTAACAAACCAGACAACTGTTCCAAGCCAATAGTCACAAGACTTTTCCTGCCTTACAATTGTTCTAGTGTGGTTGCATTTGTTGCAGCAGGGAAGAGGAGAAAAGAAATGTTGGTGGGAATGCCCTTTAAGACTGATTATGTACGGCAGTGGCTGCGCTGGGCCACTGCCAGAGCATTGCGGCAGAGCAGCATGCTCCACCGTTTATGGAGCATGTATGGGGGGTGCTGTAAAGTGGCACAAGCTGGTACGCTGCAGGGGGACAGTGGGTGGGGGCTCCATTTTACAGGAAGGCGGGATTGTGGGATGCCTCAATCCCACCTTCCTGTAAAAATGGTGCACAAAGCCCCAGTTGACCCCATGTTGCTGTGCACTACCTCAGAGCTTAGTAAGGCGTATTTGGTCCACCCCTGGCCACCGTGGCACAGGGAGGAGCCAGGCCTTCCAGGTCTTTCTGTGTGCTGAAGAATCAGCGTTCCCTTTTCCTGCCTTATAATTGTTCTAGTGTGGTTGCATTTGTTGCAGCAGGGAAGAGGAGAAAAGAAATGTTGGTGGGAATGCCCTTTAAGACTGATGATGTTATCAGAGGCCCTAAATCGGGCCAGGGCCAGGAGGCGGCTGGGATGGTGGCAATGTCATGGTTAAGTGGGGATTAGCCCTGCTGCCATGCTGCCACCAGCCTGGTCTTTCTGCCCTGTGCATAAGCAGTCTAAATAATAATAAATGGAAATAGGAGTTGAAATGACACAACTTCTGACTTTGGTTGGGGAGACCAATGAAAGGCCAGGGAAGGATCTCAAGCACCACTGTCCAGTTTAGCTATCTGAGATCAAATGCATCATTTGGACATGCATGATGTTCATTTCGTGGCCCATGATGCCCTCTTCACATGATATCTAAAGAACAGCAGATCCATCCTTTTCAGTTTGTTGAAGGGTAATTTTCAAAAGAAATTAGAACACCCAAAGTGCAGTTAATTGAAAAAGCAGTAAGATGATGCTATACTACCTCATTTAACTTGCTACCTTCACATTTTTCTTCTAAAACTGCATTTTGTCTTTGATCATTTCAGCTCAATTTTTAGCACTCTATTTGGGACAAGAACATGAAAAATTCATAATGAAACCATTTGAAAAGGAAACACTTCTTGTGCCAGTAATTTGGAATATATTAAGGGATGTTGAGTTCCTGGGTCTCTTTGGGGCAAAAGAGTAGAAGCTTTAAAAACACATATTGGAAAATATTGTACCATCCATGAAGAGAGATCAGCAGTGACACTATGCTGATGTATATATTTCAGGCAGTATAACTCCAGTTATTTGCTTGGAACATTTTATTTTCTTTATAGTAAATGGCATTCATGTTCTTCTCTTTTTTGTATTACTGAACTGTTCCTATTTTGCAGGCTTCTGTATAGCCATCTACCTGGATCTTGTTCACAGGTTACAGTGAACATGCATACAATCCATGTACAAAGTACCCTTGATTTTCCTTTTTATATGCATTGAGTAATTCTCATGTTATAGTCAATGCATGTATAGCTGAATGTGAAGAAGGCATATGTCATCCATGAAAAGCAAAAATTGCTTCCAGGCAAGGAATTTTTGATGCTGGAAGAGACTTAATTCTGATTTTAACTGTGTGGCAAAACATCCAATGAAGGTATGCATGGAGAAATGGGCAGGAGAAACGGCTAGTCATCCCCATGATCGTAGTTGCAAGCCTATTGGACTACACAAGTGCACAACAAGTTAATGTAACAAATTCAAATAAATCTAGGAAGCTGGCTGGCAAGCAAATTCACAAAATACATTGTAGGCCAACACAAAGGGAAAGATGTGCATTAGACGAAGATGATGATGAGCAGTCATAAAAAGCGGCTGAGACTTACCGTGGCTGCTCGCTGATGCCTGCGGAGGGCTGGCTGGAGGCGGACACAACTGCCCCAGCAGCCTGTGGGCCAGGCACACTGCCAGCATGCTGCACGCACGGCATCAGGGCGAGCCGGGACTCGTGGCACCTATAAAAGGTGCTACATGTGCGGGTCCTTGGCCACTTGCCCAGGACACCACGGAGAGCAGCTTCCCTCCCACCCGCCCTATCTTAGTGTGAATGCAGCCTTGTTCTGTGTCTTGAGGTTTGCATGAGATGGAGCCTGTTGGAAGGGAGTCCCATGGGCGATTGGACTTCCTGAGGTTCAGGCCTCCCTATGAGACGGCATGTAAACAAGTGTGGCTGACCCTGCCGGGCAGCCATGGACCCATTTGCCAGGCGGCTGGGGGATAGCCAAATGAGATGGGCGTCTGACATAAGTCACTTCCTGTATTGCAGATTTCAGGAGGCAAGGGGATCTGCTATTCCGACTGGGAATGGTGCTGATCCCCAGGGCACCTCTGGACTCTCTGAGCTTTTGGTGCAGTCCACTGACTACTAGGTCAGGCTCCCTCTCCCATACTGTGCAAACCCTCCCATGGGGAGGTAATAAGGCTGTGGCCATGTTTATAACCAACATTGTTGTGTCGCATCTTATTCCAGCCTAAATACCCTCCTGCAAGTCAAACACAATCACTGCAATACAAACCAAGCCTATGCCCTTTGGAAGCCAGATAAACTGCAGTGCAGACATGCCCTAAACCTTGAAACCAAGCCAGACAGCCAAACACACTGGCTCCTGTCTGAGCCCCATTAAAATAAATATGATTCACTCATGAGTGAATGAGTAACATGGGAGGGAAAATGTTGATTCAATACAGACTCTAGCTATCCAAGGAAAGTGCCTGGCAATCCCCCTCCCCTTGTGCTACTTGTTGATGGCTGGAAATGACAAACACAGCTGATGGATTCATTGCATTTTAATTTCAATTTCTGATTGTATGTAAAAGCAACTTAATATGCTGCTTGGTCCCTTATGGTTCTAATCTCGGCATTACCGCATAGTAACCTGCTGACCCTGTAATGGCTGCAGTACTCGTAGCCTTGATGGAGAGCTTGGGCTGGTGGGGCATTCTAAGGATAAAGACTGGGGCTTAATAACATGAACAGGTGCCTGCCCAGCCAGAACTGTAAGATCCTGAAACTCTGCCAGCTAGCAGAAGCTTAACAGCATGCTTCAATTTATCAAGAAACATTATATAGGGAAGTTCCAAGTCATATAGAAAAATGACCTGTGCAAGCCCCTTAAGTACTTTTACCTGAAACCGGTATTTTTGATTGCCATAGCATTCAAAATTCCTCTCTGTAAAATATGACTGAGATCCAAAACAGGCTATATTCTTATAGTGAAGGAACCTCATAAACAGCCAGGCTGTCATTTTGTTTTAGTCACAGCAGTCCTGACTACCAAAAAGACAAGGCCACTTTTCCAACTAAACAGTAGCTTGTTTCTTTGGCAATTGGAACACTACAGTGAAATACTCTGACTATGGGCACAGCTGGAGTTCTCTCTGTCTCCCGGTCAATCATATTATCAATCACATTATCATAACTCCGCTCGACAGGAATGAATTTTCTGGTCATCCCAGACCCCCGGAGCATTCGCCTGGCCTCATCCAGGGCCAGGGCATTTTCGGTCCTGGCCCTAGCCTGGTGGAACGAGCTCCCAGGAGAGCTAAGGGCCCTGCCAGAGTTATCAGCTTTCCACAGGACATGCAAAACAGAACTCTTCTGCCAGGCATATGGTTGCCGGGCTTTGGTCCTGGAGATACTATCAGCGGATCTCCTAGATTCAGTGAAGTCAGGACGTTTGCTCCTAATGGAAGAACTCCTGACTGCAGCTGGAGAGATGGGGAGTTAACTCCAATGAATAGCCATCTTTTAATGTGTTTGGGGATTTTATGGGTTGGGTTGTTTTATTCCTTTATTGTAAACCACCACGAGTCTCTGAGAGTGGTGGCATACAAGTTAAAATACAAATAAATAAATAAATAAATAAATAAATAAATAAATAAATAAATAAATAAATAAATAAATAAATAATGTAACTATGATTAGTATAATGCAATGTAGTTTGAAATTGTGTGTTTCTCTGGTCTGCTTTTCTCTGGTCTGCAAACAGAGACAGCCAAATGCTCTCTTTACCCAAGTGGACAAGCTGCTGGAGTCTGTCAGGGCTACCACATGCCCCCTGGATCCCTGCCTATCTTGGTCCACAAAGGAGGTGGTCAGCGTATAGGAGACCATCTCAGGGATATTATCAACCTCTCTCTGTCTGCCAGGGAGTTCCCTGAGCTGCTGAAGGGGGCAATGGTTCGCCCTCTCCTTAAGAAACCATTGCTGGACCTGTGGGACCCAGCCAGCTACAGCCAGGTTTCACATTTGGCATTCCTGGGCAAGGTGGTTGAAAGGGCCATGGCGGAACAGCTCCTGGCATTCTTGGATGAAACTTCAGCTCTTGATCCATATCAGTCTGGCTTCCATCCTGGCCTTGGGGTGCAGATGGTGTTGGTCACCCTAATGGATGACCTCCATTGCCAGCTGGATCAGCCATGCTTGTTCTGTTAGATCTGTCAGCTGCTTTTGATATGATTGACCATGAACTGCTGGCCTTGCTGGGCTGGGGATACAGAGCACAGCCCTTAGCTGGTTACTCTCCTTTCTCCATAACCGGACCTAGAGGGTTGCTGTAGGGGAGAAATTGTTGCGCTCCTACCAACTCCCTTGTGGGGTCCCTCGGGGCACAGCTCTCTCCCCCATGCTCTTCAACATCTTATGGGCCCTCTGGCCCAGCTGGTGCAGAGTTTTGGGCTGGGCTGTCATCAGTACATTGAAGACACCCAGCTCTATCTCCCCATGGCCAGCCACCTGGACTCCCCCCGGAACCATGTGCCAGATGTTTGGAAGCAGTGCCTGAATGGCTTGACCAGAGTCATCTGAAACTGACTTTTTAAATTCGGGCTCACCGGGGATGATGATGATGATGATATTTATAACCCACCGCTCCCCTGAGGCTCATGGCGGGTGACAACATCTAAAACCCCCATAAAACCCCTAATACATAAGAACACCTAAAACAATCCCCAACCCACCCCACCTGATGGTGGCGGAACCATCCGGAAACCAGGGGTCACTGCTGATAAAGATCCTAGTGCAGATCCAGCTCTAGACTTTTCTCTTTCTCCTTGTAAATCTCTTCCATCCCCCACTGGTTGCTAGGAGGAACTTGGCAACCCTATTCTGATAGTGGAAATCAACTGATAGATTGAACCGATTTAAAGATGGCACCAGATATAGGGCATTCTATAGTCACCCAAAAGTTCCCGTCTTTTATGTATACCCACCTAAAGAAGAGGTCGGGTTTCTGATGGCAGAAGCTAGGCCAGAGTAGATAAGAGCTACTTGGGGGGGAGTGGAATATTCTACTTCGAGGGATCTTTGCAGATGAGAGAGCCTCATAAGCATAATAATTTCCAGCTAGCACTGGATCAAAGGAAAAGTGAGTAGTGCTTGTATCAGTTGACCATTTCAGATACTCTGATTATGTCGGGCTGGCCCAGTTAGCTTGAATGTACAGGTGACATGGAAAAAGAACATGGGGTGCAAGTAACAACAAACTTCTTAATTTTCTGGACACTGGAAGTAAGTAGGCTGTATTTTAAGCAAGAAACTAAATATTTCTACATGAATGTGGCAAAATTAAGCCATTGACCTCTTGCTTTATAGGCCACAGTCAATGTTTTGCAATACCTACATTGCATTAGAGTTGATTTATTAATCACATTTGCTTTTTAGTTATTCTAGTCCTCATTATTCATGTTCATTGCTCCCTGCACTTAACCTTTTGACTCTAATTCCTAGTTCTGAAAGATATGCACAGAGACTTTGTTCTTTCTGACATGCCTTATCATTTTTATCTGTCATCTATTTTTCTAACCATTAGAAGATCCCAAGCACTCTGTAGCTATAATCTGTTTACATTCTTCTCATTATGTTGTTTTAATGTTCTTCTTTCAACTCTCTGTCTTCCTCTTTGGAGTTGTTATTTTTCCTCTTGTATCCTGCCCTTTGCCTTTCATTGAATGAGCCAAATTTCTCTGCCTGCCGCACTGTACAATATCGCAGTTGACGTCACTTGTGGAATAATGAAGCAATCTTGAGGTAAATTGTAGTGTGCACTACTAGGGTACATGCTCCTGTATATGTAGCTGATGACAGATTTGGATCCTTTAGAGATTTTATTTAAATGGAAACTTTTAAAAAACCACCCGCTAATGCAGTCATTAGTTCCAAAAGTTGGTTTTTATATGGCTGTAAAATGTTGGCCCAAGCCCACGAAAAGTAGCTTGCGTGACTTTACTAACACAGTCAGGCTGAGTACATTGGCATATGTTGGCTGTCACATGTTCATTTATACCATATATAGCACTTGTTGGTGTACAAAGTTCTTTCTGTATCATGGGGCATACATGTAGCCCCTATTGCTTATAGCCAGCTTCCAGACTGATGGAGAGAAGAATACGCACCCTGCTTTGCTAATTGAGAAAAGCACCCAGCATAACTGGTACTGAAGGTATTTTCAAGATCCATAAACTCAGGAATAAATAGAATGTGGCCAGTTTGCATAGGTTGTCCTGTTCCGGCCCAGCTTTCTTTGGTATTTCCTAAGTAACCCATAATCTAGCCCTGAATAATTTCCAGTCTATCACATTCTATTTTCATGGGAAGAAGAAAAAAACCTTAGGGAAGCCCTTTCTGTTCTATCAACACAAAACTGCATTGATTTGTCTGGGCGTTGATTTGTCTGTCCTGTGGTGATAGTAGACACAGGTTGAAACACCTCTGTATTCAACCAGAAGCTATTTGTTTACAAAAATTAATCCAGAAGAACCAGAATAAAATTCAGAGTGGTATGGTAATCAGGAAAACACTGTCTTAGTCTGGTTTACCTTTTAGGACTAGCATCTCTTTTAGATTAAAAAACAAAGAAACAGCCACTGGCTATTTCTGTACTTCCTTAGATGGATGTAAGACATGACCAAAAAAAAAGAAGAGAGAGAGTGTATTTTCTCTATAGATAGTGTCAATGCTGACATACCAGAAAGCAACTGAGAAACAATATATATATATATATATATATATATATATATATATATATATATATATATATATATATATATATATATATATATATATATATATATATATATTTCTATGTCAGAGACCTGCTCTGAAAGCTTCAGAATGTGAAACTAGACATGACATTCAGCACTGCTGAAAATGGCTTCTTGTGTAGTTCTTGTCAGACATTGCAGAGTCATGATGGTTTATGGATGAGGAAAGATCAGCAGCCAGTAATGATGAGGACGACGACAGATGATCCTGGAGGGAAGACCTCTTGTTAACATTTTTCCATGTCTAATCCATCTTTAAGGAAAATCATATATGGATCCACATGAAAATCCAGCAATGCCACCATGCCAGGATTCGTGTTCTCTCCTACAAAAAACTGGTGATTTTTGAAGTTTGCAAGGATATGTTTGACTTGTTCTGCAGCCCCCGTCATGAATGGCTTTACTGTCTCTGGCTTTGTTTCCGCAAGTGTGGCTTTGATTGCTGTCATATAATCCTTGATGTACTTCTTATAAGACTCTTTAGTAAAACTTGTTTCCTGAAGATGGTGATTCATTACGATGTGACAATGTGACAATGGTAGCCTCTGACCCATCTCCTTCTGGGCCTTCAGCAGATGCATTTCCACCAATCAAAGCATCATCAATTTCTCCTTCATTCTGGCTTACCATCTTCCTCTCCACCTCCAGGCAGAGGCTGCTGGTGACTTCCTTGATCTTTTAAATGTCAGAGAACATTTCATTCTGGCCGATACACTTGCGGTCAATGATCATGGTGGCAGGGGTGGGAGAGGGCGATCCAAGTGGGTTTGTGCGGTCTCTGGGAATGGAGTGGCTCGACAGCAGCCCCAGCACTGACCAGGAGTGAGGCAGAAATAAAAAGGCTCCTGCATTGTAATATGTGGGCCCACTGACCTGTTTTGTGTAGGGCAGCCATCTCTGGTATAATGCCAAAGAGCTCACATTCCAAAGTGAACATTTTCTCCAGGTGGACTGACTCATCTCTTTGACCTGGAGATCAGTTGTAATCCCAGGTGATTTGAAGCCATCACCTAGAATATGGCAATTCTAGTTTTGTAGCATTATCATTTCATGCATTTCTCTGATCAATCATCATCATTAGCTGCTGAAGAAATGAGAGGAAAAACACAATGATGTTCCAACACAGGAACTATTAAAGGGTAATGGACAAAAAAAAATTAAGACTGTCATTTTCAGTGACATTCCCATGTTGGATCAACATCCCAGTAGCTACATTCTGATAATATTCCTAGATTTTTAAATTAAAATTATACAGAATGTGACCTGAATACATTTCACTCTACATCTTAGGCATTATTTGTATGATACACAGGTCTGGTTCGCTGCTGCTTGTGGTGGCATATTGAGCGGAGTGTGTTGATGAGAGTGCGCCAAGATGTCTTTTTCATTGCTCTCTTGCCTCAGTTTGCCGCTGCTACTGAGAACTTCTTGACCAGCAAACTCTGGAGGACTTCTTTATGCTTCTTCCAACAGTCTCAAAGACACATCTTTGTTTTCTAAGTCCATGGACACTGGAAAATTAGGGGTGTGAGAAAATTAGGAATTGGTGTGTTTTTCTCCTGTTAATAGCATCTTCTTTGGCATGTCCTTTTAAAGTATGTGGATAGAGATAACCTGCACCTGAATTATTAAGTGTGTCAGGACACAGGGAACTACGGTAATTCAATGATGCAAGAAAGTACCTTGTTCTCCCTCAGATGTATTTTTTCTTCCACAGCTCAGTTGAAAGCAAGCTTCAGGGCTAAGATGTAAAAAAAAAAGAATGAAGAATTTTTTTTTAGAGACACAAAATCCCGAAGGGCATATTAGTCTGTTGTAACAAAGTCCCATTAAAAATATTATACATCTACTGCTGAATTCAAACAAATTAATTATTCACAATCATCTAGGCTATCATAGGGAGCTATGATTTCTTGCAATGAACAAAAAAAATTAAATTAAAAATGTTCTAGAAAACTGTCATTTTGTGCTGTTGGGAACTTTGTGCTTGTGTGTATGTGTATGAAAAAATGGTACCTTGTTTGGGGTGACAAAGTACCTTGGACTGGCTCTAAGATCCAGCAAGTATCATTACATTTTTGTACCATTGTGTTTTTGCACCGTCAGGTGGAGTAGGGATGTAATGATAGATCATGAATAAATAAGTAAAGGGCACCAAAAATTAGAGAGTACATTAGTGCTGAATATACCTACGAAACTTAGCTTCAGGGTCCAGACACACATTTTGTTTCTCATAAATATTACCCTGTCATGAGACTCCCATCGTCTTGTCTGCAAGAGGTTATTACCATGTCATGGCAATGGTATACATAGTTTAATGCTGAACACAGCAAGAAGACAGAATGCAATTGTAGTATGAAAGCAGTCTACAAAATCTGGGTTTTCAAATGTGGGTTTGTCTGCAGCAAAATTAGCAAGCTCTTTCCTAGGGAAGGAATGTATCTATTGAATAAGGTTGAATATAGATAGTTGCAGATTCTCGTGGACAGCAACTTAGATATGGAAAGTATGAAGAACCATCCCTACTTGTAAACTCTTATGCCGACTATGTTCCTTGCAAAAGTGTTGTCTTTACGTCCTTCCTCTTCATATGCTGTGTTCCTTTGCTGTCCTTTGCTTTTCCCTTTTCTGTCCCACCATTGATGAAATAGATAAATCAATGCAGGAAGCCACCAACTGTTGACCTTTCATAGGTCATATGACATTGGCCTTTACCAGTTTTGTTTTTCAAAATAAGTAATAGACTTTAACCTGAAACAAATCCTGTTTGGAGCAAATGATTATTTGGTTATTGTTTTCTTTGAAGGACTTTGTTGTTGTGTTTTGCTATATGTTTGTGTCATTGTACTATGTGGCCTACTATCATGCTGGTAGGTCACCTTAGGCTGTATGGGAATTATATAAATATTTCAAATGAGTAAATATAGTCTTGGAATGCTGTAACCCATTACACAGTTTCAAACTTTTCTGAATGCATTTCTCTTCTTCTCCATGCTTTGTTTACCATACATGTTTCCCCAAAGAGAAATGCTGTACTACAGGTAGAGAGGATAACTCTTAGAAGCCATATGAAATTATAAAATCAGTCTTGCTCAAGCAGACCAATGGTCTATCTAGTATGGTGGCAACCTTTTTCAAACAGAGGCCAGTAAAATGTCAGAGGGAAACCTATAAACAAAGCTTACAGCCTAATGTTCTAGATGTCTTCAGGGCTGTCCACTCCCTCTTCCTTCCTCCAAGTCAGAAAGGAGGACAGAAATATAGAAGAGAGAGGGGAGCGACTGCATTTGGGGATTACATATAACTTTTTATTTGGAAAACTGCCCTTCAAAAGCCTATCTACCTGGGAAATGTAACAGCGATGAGAATATTATCGGGGAAGGCTACTTCAGCATCAAGCCGCTGAAACAGACAAATCTTTTGCCTCTGCTCTGGCTTTAATATTAATGTCTGAAAATCCCAAGCTCCAAGTGGTAGGTAGCTCACCGGAATGTTTTCATTGACCCCCTGGACCAGATCTCCACCCAGGTACTGGCTGTACTGCTGAGGTCAGATGTGAACAGGCAAGGCTTATACCTGTCATCATCATCCTCTCACAGACCTGCACAGCCACCAGCTGAGTCCAAATCCCTGAGATGCACTGGGACTTGGCTAGCTCCAAGAAACACTAAGCCAAGTGACACCCCCCCCCCCCCTTGTTTGCAAATGCGTTATTTTTACTTGGGCCAAAAAAGCTTCCCTACCCACCCTACTCGAAGGGGAAACCCATCCTCTACGCTTAAGCACAAAAACTGTCCAGTATGGGTACCAATTTTCTAGCCATATATAGGACTCTGGTTCTGCTGCATTCACAGAGAATTCTATACCAGGGCTGGAATGACACCCATTTGCCATATTACTGTATGATGGAGATTTCACTCCCCAGCATTAACATCTAAAAAACTGGGAGACTGCTTGCAAGAACAGTGCTAAAGTGGAATGCAGATTAGTATCAATAGTACACTGTTGTTTGAGTCATATAGCTAATTCTTTCTAGTTCCCTATGTAATTCTTTATTACCCTTATACATAATGTTATTTTTTTTTAATCCTTGGAATGATATTTATCTTTAAAATATTGAGGCCTGGTTATTTACAGTGTATATGTATATATTCATTATGCTATTCAGGGGAAATCTCTTGTTACTTCTGCACAACGACCAATGTTGCTAAATTTTTGCAGTATGCAGAAATGCTATATTTAATAGTGGAATTTCATCATTCCGCACTCCTTCAATTCTAGTGGAATACTGAAGTCCCAGTAGCGCTCTATTCATTCCCCACAGGTTTCCGGTCTTGCCAGAATCGCAACAAAGGAGGTGATATTTTTCCGCACTTCTTCCCACCCCTGGCCATGAATCAAACAGAACAGCTAATGAAGTGTTAAAGGGAAAGTCCCTTTCCCTTTAAAAACTATTTTTAAAAAACCCAAAAACACCAGTAGCAATGAATATTTGTTCATTCATTATCTTAGAAAGACCTTTTTTGCTGGCATAGGAGCTGGCGCTTAATCGTTTACACGCTCTTCAAGTAAAAAAAAAAATTTCCCCCAATGGGTGCAATTTCTGGCCGAAATTACAGGCAGTGTTGAACAAGGGGCTGTATTGTGCTCGTAAACTTTAAAGACAATTGCAGAAGGGAGCTTTATTTTACTGTTAAGCTCTTCTGTGGAAGGACTTCAGCTGAAGAAGCCTCACTTATTTGCCAGTTTAAGGGGGGAAATGGTGATCATGTTTCCGGAAGCTCAGGGGCGAGAGCTAGGAAGGGACATTCTTTCTACCGCTATATTGAGAACACACATGTCTTTTGCTGATGTGTTGCGACTTGTGCTCATAAGTGTAGTTGTTTTTTTGGGGGGAGTCCACTTTTCTGGATTTCCCCCAAATGCTATAAAATTCCAATTGTTGCTGGAGTTTTGCAGGAGTTTTGCGGTATGTTTACGATGACACGTGGAACGTTAAATTAATAGTGTTTACAAAAAGTAAGACTTCGGCTGTATTCAAGTTGTGTGGAATGGCCCTCTATATTTTCTTTTCTAGGATACAACTAATGAATTATTGATATGACTCATATGCAGAAGACAGAGGTGCCATCATTACATGCATCTGTTTTCCTATTGGAAAATGACCAAAACACAGTTCTACATCATTTGGCTGTGATAGATAAGAAATACTGAAGTAGCAATAATAAATTAATGACTATGCAAGATGAAACCCCAGTTGCTCAGACGGCTGTCTCCACATAATCTGTATTTTATACAAGAGGAGAAAGAACTCTACGGAATTTCAGCTGTGACCGGATAAAAACTGCCAACAAATTGTGATAAGGAAAGCCTAATGTGCTTATTAATCATGTTTATAGCTCCTCATTTGCTGATATATTAGCTCAAACTCCCTTTAATTCTTTTTTTAATCATTGGTAGGTACATTTAATAGAGCCCCTATTGTTGTTTCTAGTTTGTATTAATTAAAACTAATTGCCTATGATGGGTTTTATGATAAATCAAGTAATACAACTGTTTAGAAAAGCAGTTCATATGATGGCAAGCTTTTCAAACCAGAGTACTTGAAATAGCTCTTCAGTCGCTTTACTTCCTAGCCATGTTCAAATTATGTCTTTTTAGCAGCTGAATAATTTTGCTAATCAAGAAAAATTCAAGCTGGCCAAAATATAGTAAGAGTCATCTAAATGTTTTGAGCACCGCCTCATATTTTTCCATTAAGAATTAACTGGAGCTGCCATTGGTGCCATGGAGGAGCGGGCGGCAGAAGAAGAAGAAGAAGAAGAAGAAGAAGAAGAAGAAGAAGAGTTGGTTCTTATATGCCGCTTTTCTCTACCCAAAGGAGGCTCAAAGTGGCTTACAGTCGCCTTCCCATTCCTCTCCCCACAACAGACACCCTGTGAGGTAGGTGAGGCTGAGAGAACCCTGATATCACTGCTCGGTCAGAACAGCTTTATTAGTGCTGTTGTGAACCCAAGGTCACCCAGCTGGCTGCATGCCAAAATGGAACCCGGCATGCCAGATTAGAAGTCCGCATTCCTAACCACTATACCAAACTGGCAGGAAGGCACAATGGGGGAGGAGCCAGATGGTGTGAAGAGCGGGCACAGCAATGTGCTTCACGCCCACAGCAAGTAAAGCAGAAGTGGGCCCCAAGCACCTTAAATAGGTGCTTTGTGCCAGGGGCCCCGCTTCCCATGCCAGACCTGCCACCGAACGACTTCCCTTCCACCCACCATGTCATGTTGGCTAATTGTTTATGTCTGTTTGGCCACTGTAAAAAAAAAAGTGTTTGCATTGCATTTTGTCACAGCTGGCGGTTTTGGCATAGGATGGAGCCTGTTTGGGGGGGGGGGTTCAGTCTGCACATCAACTCCCCAGGTCTCATTACAAGGTGGCAGGTCTGTGAGCAGGGTAAACCCACCATGGGCTTGCAGTGCCATGTAACCCAGGGTGGGACCAAGGGAGGTGGATGCCTCTCCTTGGCACCCCAGGGTTTACAGTGCCAGGTGGCCTGGGGTGGGGCCAAGAGAAGTGTGCACTTCCTCTTGGCACCCTAGTTAGACACTTCCCTATGGTGGGAATCCAGTGGCAAGGGGACCCATGTTCCCAGCAGGGGAACTGGGTGAGCCCCAGGGTGCTGTTGTGGTCCAGGTTCTTGTGGTCATCCGACTGCAAGTCAGGCTCCCTCTGCCATGCTGTGCCAACACTCCTGCAGAGTAATAATAAAGCTGTGGCCTTGTTTAAGCCAACAGAAATGTGTGCTTGTCTTCCTTGAGCCCAAGATGCCCTCCTGCAAGTCAGTGTAGATTCCCCAAGGTCAGATAAAGCTGACTTGTTCATATTTTGAAACACCATTACTTATTTGGGATACAGTTTATAACCTATCAGCCTCCTTTATTCTTTCATGGAATATTAACTCCTCAAGGTCCCATCTCTTTACAAAGACTACTCTGGACAGTCTTCTGTGTTTCAGTTGAAAGTTGCTATTGGGTCAAGAGCCAGTGTGGTGTGGTGGTTAAGAGCAGAGGTTTTTAATCTGGTGAGCTGAGTTTGATTTCTTGCTCTTCCACATGCAGCCAGCTGGGCTTAGGCTCATCACAGTCCTGATAGAGCTGTTCTGGCCAAGCAGTTCTGCTTAGGGTAGTTCAGTCATTAACCATTGTCAAGGAGGGGTGCCAAAATAATAGTCAATTGGAGATTAGCTGTGAGACTTTTGCAAGCTTTGTGGTGAATAAAATCTCAACATTCTGCAGCAATCTCCCTCTAATAATTGATTACTAGAGGTCCTTTGGCTGCCTTTGGAGGGAGTATTTGATAGCTTTAGGCAACTCATGCTGACTGAAGTGGATAGGTTGCTAGAACAGTGAGGCCAACCATCTGCCCATTAGAACCCTGCCTCTCATGGTTCCTTAAAAAGAGCAATGAGAGGATAGGAGGCCCTCTTCCGGAGACAATCCTTCTCTATCAATGGGAGAATTTCCAAGGGGACTGAAGGAGGCAGTAGTTTGGCCCATGCTGAAAAAAACATCTCTGGATCTGCAGAATCCAGCCAACTACTATCCCATCTCATGCCTAGCGTTTCTGGGAAGGTGGTTAAAAAGGCCACCATGGACCAGTTGCTAGCATACCTAGAAGAAACTTCAGTCTTAGATCCATTCCAGCTTGGTTTCTTGCCTGGCCATAGGATGGAAGCAGTGCTGGTTGTCCTCATGGCAGGATTCAACAGTCTGACATGAACTTCTACCTCACCGCCTTTCCAGCATGGGAATACATGGGACAGCTTTACAGTGGCTGCTCTCCTTTCTCCAGGGTTGTGGACAGAGGTTTTTGATTGGAGAGCATCAATCACATTGCTGTCAATTCCCTTGCAGAGTCCACATGGTGTGCACCTCTCCCCATTTTTATTTAGCATCTTTATGCACCTTCTTGCCCAGCTCTTCCAAGGGTTTTGAGTAGGATGTCATCAACTCACTGATGACACCCAGCTCTACCCAGATTCACCCCTAGAGTTATTTGCCAGATGTCTGGAAGCAGTAGTGGAATGGATGAAGCAGAGTCACCTGGAACTCAACCCCTCAAAGACAGGGGTCCTATGGTGTGTTAGGAAAGGACCATGTGAAGAAACATGCTTACTCTGCCTTGACAGTCTAAAACTTATGGTTGCTCAAGCTGCGAGGAAACTAGGTCTGATCTTTGATGCCTCCGTTACTATGGAGGTGTGGATAATGAGGGGCATTTCCCACGGCTTAAAAATAGCACAATGGTTGCTGATTGAAAACGCTACTAATTTGCCATAACGCACGACGTCGTAAACAATCTGCAACAATCCTGAAACCGACCCGCAAAAAGCGCTTCGTTGTAGCGCTTCTAGGGGAATCCAGAAAACTGGATTCACCCTCCGGATAGCGATACACTCCTGCAACCAATCTGCAACACTAGCGCTAAAGACCTGTGCGTTACCATTGTTGCGGGTTCTTCAAAGTCCCTCCTCCCGAGCCTGTCCTCCAAACTTCCGGCGAACTGTTCGCCATTTTTTTTTTCTCCGAGCGAGCGGGGATCTACGAGGCAACGGGACAGCGACTGGCTTTCAAGCACGATCACTTTCGGAAATTCTGCCCGGACACCACAAGAGTTTTTCACAAGCACAGTGGCACACACCGTCACGTTCCCAAAATTTGCCCAAAGCTTAAAACCCCGTCTACCATCGGCCAGTCCTAGCGGAGTCAACGTACAGGGAGCATTTTAAAAAATTTTCCTCTGAGCGTGCCAACGAACATTCGCCGCTCGCAGTCTCCTGCTTAGCTTAGAGGGGTTCAATAGACGTGATTCGTGGTGATTTCATGAGGGGCGGCTTATGTGTAGTGGGTCTTTGTGTGGTTCCCAGTGCGTGCTTGTGCTTGGGTGCGGACAACCCCTTCCATTGGCGGCTAGACCTCCGGCAAGCGGAGTTGCCGTCCCCCGTTCATTTTAAAAAATTTTCCTCTGAGCGTGCCAACGAACGGTCGCCGCTCGCAGTCTCCTGCTTAGCTTACAGGGGTTCAATAGACATGATTCGAGGTGATATCATGAGGGGCGGCTTATGTGTAGTGGGTCTTTGTGTGGTTCCCGGTGCGTGCTTGTGCTTGGGTGCGGACAACCCCTTCCATTGGCGGCTAGACCTCCGGCAAGCGGAGTCGCCGTCCCCCGTTCATTTTAAAAAACATTCCTCTGAGCGTGCCAACGAACGTACGCCAGTTACATGTCATGTTTGGTTGATTTATGCTGTGGCTGGTGAATATTATTGGGGAACTGCCGAGTACTGCCGCACTTGCTCTCGGTTGAACACCGGCATGCGTTTGTGTAATGGCGGACATTTTCCTAAAATGGCTCCCGCTGCATGTTCAAACTGCTCTTCTCGCGTGTAAACGAATACGCGCATGCGTTAAGTCAAACAACAAGGGCGCCAATCTGGCCATTAGGAGCAGATCCTGTTCCCGCGCGAGGAGTTTTGAACGTGACATGTGACCTGATGTGGCCAATGTGCGTGTCCCCTGCTGCCCTCCACCAATCAGGAGCCGGCTAGTCCCTTTGTCTTTGTGTGCGGGAAGGTATATGATCCGTTGCACCCTGCACCTCCCACCACCATTTTGCTCAGCTACTAGCAAAAGCAACATGGAATCGTCTTCTCAAGCCTCGTCCGTCCCTGCAACCAGCCGTGGCCCAACTTGGAGGGACGCGGAGATCAGGGACCTGATCGGGATTTTCTCGGAGGAGAAAATCCAGGACGCGTTCCAGTCCTCCCACAGGAATAGGGAGGTTTTTGAACAAGTGGCTATTAAGATGCGCGCCCTGGGCCACAACAGGACCGGCCTTGAATGCCGGTCGAAGACCAAGACAATGAGGGCAGAGTACATGAGAGCCGTGAACCATAACAAGGGTTCCGGCAACGAAAAGGTGACCTGCCCCTACTTCGAGGAGCAGCGCCAGCTGTACGGGGACGGGGAAGGATCCGGCAGGCCGAAGCGCGTCGGCCGGAGCCTTAAGGTGGTTCGGAAGCCGGCTGCCCCGGTCGAGGAACCACCCGCTGAGGAGGATCCCGGCGAGGGAACCTCCTCCAGCTTTCGCCCTCCACCCCCCGTCCAGCAACGAGCCGCGGAATCGGTAACGCTGGACCTGATCGCCATCGTTCCTGGGGAGCCAGAGGAGGCTCCTGAGCAAACGCCCCTTGCCTCCGGTAAGTGATTTTCTTTTTATTTTATATTTCCTTTTAAGCAAATGTGTGTTCTGACGTTTGGGCATCGTTTTCTCGTGTGTTCGTTGCAACGCATAATACGGTAGGCTGTGGAGAGCTTGCTGTGGTTACTATTTGAAACGGTTTTAATTTTATAATTTTATAATTTAATTTTTAAAAGATTTTAAAAGAAGGTAGGCTGTGGAGTGCTTGCTGTGGTTACTATTTGAAACGGTTTTAATTTTATAATTTAATTTTAATTTTTAAAAGATTTATTAAGATGGTTGGCTGTGGAGTGCTTGATGTGGTTAGTATTTGAAACGGTCATGTTTAACCAACAGCCCCAAAATATTTGCAGCATGCCTCGCCCATAGGCCTTCTGCAGTACTTTGGCTCACAACTTTGGGAGCTTGCTTTGTGGTTCATGGTGTATGCTTGCTCGTTTTTCACTATTTTCTGCTCTTGTCCACAGAGACACAGTTGCCAGGGACGGGGCCCCTAGAGTCTCCAGCAGCACCTGACGTGGATAGTGATTCGGGGGCATCAACTAACATTGGTAGGTATTAGTAAAAATAGGGGGGGGGGGCTGTTTTAACTGCTTTGTGCTTTTCTGTTTGTGCAGGGCAGCAGCACTGCTAGGAGAAAGAAGAGAGTCCCTCTGCGTTGCTGGTGTAGGCTTTGAAGCTGGCTTTGCCACCCTTTGGTAATAGATCTGTTTTTTTTCCTTTTTTTGCAGATTTCATACCCGGAACACAGGAGGAGGAACAGCCTAGGGTGCTTGGACCTCCTGCCCGGCGCAGGCGGATACAGATTCAAGATGGTGAGCGTGCATGACCTGTTCCTTTCGAGCCATAGCTGCAGGACAATGTCGCTAGGCACTAACCATGTGCTCCCTTTTAATTGTTGAGAGTCCTGCTGTGCAAGTAGGCAAAAGTAAAAGCACACCATGGGCAAACAAACAATAGCCATGTGCTCGCCGGGGATTGTTTAAATTCTTGGCAGGAAAACACGGGGACAAAAAAGAACACCATGTCCACCATGGTGTGTTTTGACTTTTTGGATGTTACTAACAGTTTTGTTTCTCATTTTTTGCCAACAGAGGTTCTTTCAGATGAGGAGGAGGAACCACCCCTGGCTCCAGGCAGCCCACCACCTAGAGGTGCGCTCCCAGCAGAGGAGAGGCTTACGAGGGAACGCGGCAGGCTGAGGCGCGTCTCCGTCTTGACAAGCGTGGGAGAGAGGCTCCTTGAGCACTGCTATGAGGAGTCACGGCGTGCCGCGGCCGCTGACCAAGCCATGCTCACACTCATTGCCCAGGAGGGGAGAAAATTGAGGGCAGTCCTTAGAGAGACAAACCAAATCCTACGCGAAGGCGTGGAGGAGGTGCGTCTGATAAGGAGACTCATGGAGAGGGCTGTAGCGGTCATGGAAAGGGCCTACCCTCCACAAATCGCCCCCCCACCACCACCCACACCAACACCACCACTTCCAGCACCCACCCCACCGACTCCCTCTCAGAATGCCTCCACCCAAACAAGAAGGAGGACTATTCTCGGAAAGAGAAAAATAAAACCAGCAGACAAGTACTCCCCCTCCTAGTTTTGCCCACTTTTTCTATTTCATGTTATCTGTGTTTTGTTGTTTGTTGAATAAAGTTTATATTTTTGACTCTGTCTCTGTGTACCCTACTGTAGAATCTGCAAGGCTGAAAGCGGCCTCTCTAGTGATTGTGTATATTGTGGTACTGCTGTGTGGGTTGGAGGTTGGAGGGGTGTTAGTTCAAGGAGTTTTAGGAGTGTGGTGTGGGGTTAAATATGTGCGAGTTTAAGAAGTCACACTGGAGTCTTGTTATAAAATTTGCAATAACATTTTATTTTAAAAAACATTTTAACAGGGGAAAAACATTAGGGAATGAAACTTGGAGCCCCACCAGCACCACCACCCCCCACCCCCCTGGAAAACCAATTTTTTTTAACAAAAGTATACATTTAACAGGGGAAAAACATTGGGGAATGAAACTTGGAGCCCCCCCCCCCAACCCCTACCCCAAAACACAAACAGGAAACAAAACTCAGGTCCCACCGCTCCCCTCCCCAGCCCCTTCCATCGCCCTAACTCTCCTGCACAGCCGTCCCACGGTCCCCCTAACTTTGCGCCGGAAGAGCTCTTCGTCCTCCTTCTTCTTAACTGTGGGGAGGGAGAAAAAGTACACATTAGTACCACACATATTTTCAAATTTCTTTAGTTTACATGCATACACTTTTAAGTGGCCTTAGCCACAGTGTGAGAAGAGTTGGGCAGTGGGGAACATAACCTACGCTCTTCCGCCTCCCTCTGTTGCCTGTGCTGCTCAATCTCCCCTTTCAGCTCCGCCACTTGAGCCTCCAGGGAAGTAACTCTGGCCTCCATGGCACGCAGCCTTGCCTCCACAGTTTCAGCTATAGAAATCAAACAAAGAATTTGATCACACTCCAAAAGGAAGCATCACATCAGGCTCCCATATGGCTCCGTGTGGGTACACACACATGGGTCTCCCTCACAGACATAAAACTCTCACCTGCAGCCTGTCCCGAGGTGGAAGGTCCCTCTTCCTCCCCCTCCTCACGCTCAGGTGCTGTTGCCAGCTTGGATGGTGATTGTGTGGCTGGGCAAAGAAAAAGACAAATCATAATTAAAAGCACACAAAACAGAGATGAAACACAGCTGGTGGACACACCACAGTTAGAGTCTAAGCGCATAACCAAAGTGGTTCTACAGTACTGGCTGGCTAAGTCTGAGGGGGTTGACAGCATCTAAATACTTTCTCGAATTTCATTGGGGACAGTAGGGGAAAGAGGCAGCTAGTCATTCCATGCATGTTTAAGGGCAAAACACAACGAGGGCAGCACTCACCCATATGCCTCCTCATGTCCAGGGGGGGCTTCCCAGCCTTCTCCCATATTTTCACCATCTGGTCGTGGAAGACCGTCCTCCCACTTGGCTGCGGGATCCCCCCCCACTGTTCCAGACTGTTTAGGAAGTCCAGCTTAAGGCGCTTGAATTTTGTCCGGACCTGCTCCCAGGTCCGGACATAGCCCCTCTCCCTCAGCTTTGAAGCCAACACCAGGTAGGCACCCTTGGTGTGGCAATGGGTGCTGGCCATTAGGCGGCCAACACTTTTTGATTGTAGCACCAGCTCCAGAAGTGCCTCAGCCTCGGCGCGCTGCCAGAAGGAGCCCTTCCGTGGCTTCGGCATCTTCGGAATGACGGTTAGGGAACGAACGTGCGTTGCTCCGATCGACCACCCCGTTTTTTAAATGTATCAAAGCTGCCCACCAATAAAATTATTCCTTGGAACATGAGTGGATTGATCCTCCGGTTTGACAGGGGTCGCCAATACTTCCTGGCTACCCGCCTCCCCGAACTTTCCCCATTCAGCGCTTCCGTATTGTGTTTGTCAATTTCAGTGGGGAGTTAGCATTTAGGGCTGTCAAAGTGCTTTTGGACCAGAGAATCCCCGTTTTTTTGCTGGCAAAGTACACAAACCGCACAAGACAAGGTTAAACAAAGAACACAAAACTTTATTCAACAACAGAGTAGGAAAAACAATTAAACACGCCTCCTGTTTCTGTAGATGTGGGTGGCTATGGCGTCCCGAACCTTGCACCCCTCAGCATATATCCTTTTTCTCCTTGCTTCAGGGATGTCCTGTGTATCCTGAAGGACTACAGGTTCAGGTTCGTCCTCAGGGAAGGGGATGTTATGTCCCTTGTCCTCGCATATGTTGTGCAAAATCACACATGCGATTATCAGCGGAGTCACATTGTCAATATGTACATGGAGTCGTGACATTAAACAACGGAACCGTGACTTCAAACGTCCAAAGGCACGCTCCACTACATTCCTTGCCCGGGAGTGACTGAGGTTGTAGTGGCTCTGCACGTCCGTCCTTGGCCGCTTGTAGGGAGTCATGAGCCAGCGTCGTAATGGGTAGGCTCCGTCCCCGAGGACCAACGCCGGCACACGCACGCCCTCAATGGTGGCGGTGGGGTTTCCTGGAACAAAGACCCCTTCGTCCATGGCTTTCCTGAGGTTGGATTCCCTGAAAACAAGGGCATCATGCCTCCTGCCACTCCACCCCACCTCGGCATCGATAAACCGGCCGGAGAAGTCCACTGTTCCTTGCAGGAGAACAGAGCAAAAGTCCTTCCTGTTCCCGTACTCTTTTATGCTTCCCCCGGGGGCACGGATAGGGATGTGGCTTCCATCGACGGCCGCAAAACAATGCGGGAATCCAAGCCTGGCAAACCCGTCCATACTCTGGAATAAGGGAAAGAAAAGAATATAAGCCATGGCATGTCAGCGTGGGGTGTATCGCGTCTTCGTTGCTGACCTGTCAAACAAGAAAAAAAATTTAAAGGGCAAAGGGGATGGAATGACACTCACCGCTCCAAGCCGGTCTCCGAGGCACACGACTTTGCTGAACAATTCCGCCTCCATGGCGAGGCAGAACTCCTTAAGGATATCGCCAACCGTAGTGACTCCGAGTCCGAATTGCTGGGCTACTGTCCGGAAGTACTGAGGGGTGGCCAAGTACCACAATGCGGCAGCCACCCTTTTTTCAACTGGAACGGGGCGCCGCATGCCAGTGACTTGCCTCTCCATGCGTCCACGTAGAGCCTCCACGAGTTCAAAAAATGTCCCCCTCGACATCCTGAAGTTGGCAATCCAGTGGTCATCATCCCAGCGAGTCCACACAAAATTCTCCCACCAGTCAGAGGATCGTTCGTCCACCCAGAACCGGGGGGGGAACCGGACCTCTGCCAGAGCTTGCCAGCGTTTCTTGGCCGCCATGGTTACCCTTACAGAACGTCTTCTGCTGCTGGTCAGCGTTCCGGCCACCCGTTCTCGGTACTCCGCGATAGCATACGTCCGACGCGACAAGGCGGTATTCATGCGCTGGACCACCGCGAGCATGTAAGCCAGCAATTGAAAAATAAGCCTCTCCATTGCAACGTTGACCTGTGCTGCGGGCAGTAGGCTACGCAAACAAAAGAGTGAGGCCGACCGCGTGTCTGCCCAGGTGCATATAAGCAGGTAACCTGTGGGCGTGTACTGTGGGCGGGGATTAACCAATCAAACATGTCAATGCATCTGGTTCCTAGAAAACAATAGAAAACACGTTCCAAGGGCGCCAATGATTGGACGATAACGCGTTGCTACGGGGTTTCCTGGGTTTTTTAAAAAAAAAGGGAACCCCGACAAGTCCGGCTTTAGGGTCGAGGTCAAAGGTGTGCCTGCAGTTTGATTGACGGGCACGGGAGGCCAGAAGCGCTAAAAAGGGACCTCCTTTGTAGCGATAAGACGGAGAACCGGAAGCCTGTGGGTTACGAAAGTGGCGAGAAGTGAAAGTGCCAAATTCCGCAAAAACCGCAGCTGTGCGTTACGGGCACGGCTAGTTACATTTCGCTACTTGAAGTAGCGCTTTCACAAACGGCAACCAAATAGCAACTTTGAGCTCTGTGCGAAATGGCCCTGAGAGTAGCAAGGCGGGCCTTCTTCCACCTTTGCGAAGCCAAGCTACTAGCATCCTACTTAGCCCTAGAGTACCTAGCCATAGTCTTCCATGCAACTTCTGTAACTTGCTCTATGCAGGCCTACGCTTATTCCTGACCCAGAAGTTACAATGGGCCCAGAATGCTGCATCCTGGGTCTTCATAGGAATACCTTGGAGGTCCCATATGCAGCATAAGCAACTACACAGACTTCTGTTTGAATTCTGGATCAGGTTTAAAGTGATGGTAATTACCTTTAAAGCCATCTGTGGCCAGGGCTCAGCATATCTGAGAGACCACTTCTCTGCCTTTGTCTCCTGTAAAGTGCTCTGCCCTGCTAATACCAACCAGTTGGTAGTCCCTGGCCCCAAAGAAGTATGTCTGGTCTGAAGAAGAAGAAGAAGAAGAAGAAGCAGAAGAAGAGTTGGTTCTTATATGCTGCTTTTCTCTACCTGAAGGAGGCTCAAAGTGGCTTACATTCACCTTTCCTATCCTCTCCCCACAACAGACACCCTGTGATGTGGGTGAGGCTGAGAGAGCCCTGATATCACTGCTCGGTCAGCATCGTGGCAAGCCCAAGGTCACCCAGCTGGCTGCATGTGGGGGAGTGCAGGATCGAACCCCGGCATGCCATATTAGAAGTCCATGCTCCTAACCACTACACCAAACTGGCGTTTTCAGTCCTGGCCCTTGCTTGGTGGAATGAGCTCCTGGAGAACATCAGGGCCCTGAGAGATGGTTCAGTTCTGCAGGGTCTGCAAGATGGATTTCTCACCCACTCAAAAAAAGTCATTCCCTTGACTTTATTATCAGAAAGCAACCTAGAATGAAATTATAACAATGTTGATGTTACTGCTAATCAAAGGTGCTGTTTAATGTTTTTAGAATGCTATAAATTGTTTTTAATGTATTTTTATTATCAACTATTATGCAGCCGTCTGAAAGCTTTGCCCACAAAGCTGGGAGTTCAATCCCAGCAGCCAGCTCAAGGTTGACTCAGCCTTCCATCCTTCCAAGGTCGGTAAAATGAGTACCCAGCTTGCTGGGGGGTAAACGGTAATGACTGGGGAAGGCACTGGCAAACCACCCCGTACTGAGTCTGCCATGAAAACGCTAGAGGGCGTCACCCCAAGGGTCAGACATGACTCGGTGCTTGCACAGGGGATACCTTTACCTTTTATTATGTTGTACATTGCCCTGAGCCAATTCACTGGGAGGGCAGTATCCTAGGTGCAGCATTTTGTACCAATTGACATTTCTAAACACATAGAGTAAATTGCAGTAATCTAACATGGCTATAACCAGGACATTCACCATAGTGGCCAGATCATTTCTGCCCACAAAATGTGGAGTTGGCTAACTAGTTGAGGCCAGTAAAAGCAGTCCTGGATACAGAATCATAGAATTGGAAGGTACCTCAAGGGTCATCTAGTCTAACCCCCTGCAGAATGCAGGAAACTCACAACTACATACTACCTGCTTATGCAGCAGTAGGCCAGAGTCCAAGAACTCTGAACTATGGACCTGTTCCTTCAAGGGGCGTACAACCTTAAATACTAGATCACATGTTCTGCTCACCAATAGCTGAGGATTATCTGCACATTAGTGACAACCCAGTCCAAATGATAACCTCACCCTGTTTTTTTGGTAGATGTTGAAAAGCAAAAGGTACAAGATGTGGGACTCCTCACAAGCAAAAAGCCAAAAGCAGCTGAGGAGCATTCTTCCATCACTTCCTCTTGAAACCATCTACATAGCACTGGTAGGAATGAAATTCTGATCTTAACCACCTGAGAGGAATTATTTTGAGCCAAACTCACACAAATATCCTGCCCAAGAGTACCTTTTAAAAATGCATAAAAGGACATACACAACAACAGGACAAAACAATAATGCAGTCTATAATGGAAAATAGCATTCTTTTACCTGTGTCTAGACTAATTGATTTCAGAACCCACTGCTAGAGCCTGGAGCACTAAGCTCCATATAATATTTGAGCAGTATTTGTGGACTCTTCCTCCATTGGAAGAGTCCCTTACAGTTAAGGACAGCTCCTTCGATTGCAATAAGGCTTCAGACATGAGCCAAAAGGAAAAGTGGGGTATAAATATTTAAATAGGTAAATAACCTTTCCTTAGTGGAGTCAAATAATAGGGGGTAAGGGGTAGGATCCACCCCAGTGAGGTCGTGAGGCATAACAAAACAAAAGCAAAGAGAAGTTCATTTGCATAGATATTATGGCTACAGTCCCGTTTCGGGGAGTAAACCCCACTGAATAACCTGAGATCTGCTTAGGCTCACTCCTACAGTACTGGGAATGTGGCTGAAACGTGTGGTGACATGGCCTCCTCCACAAACACGTTATGCCAGAGTATTTGCAGTTATGATGTTGCTATCTGATTGAAGTCAGTAAAGTTTAAATGGCTCCTATCCAGAATTCTCTGTCCTAATGTGTTTGGGGATAACAGCCACACACTGGTACATAATTTAGCTCATGACAAGCTTTTCCCGAGATGCCATGACTTCATCCATCCAGTTATGTTACTTGTCAAGTGATAACACTCTAATTAGCTGTTGAACTTTGGTATCCTCTGCACACACTTTCCAATCCAAATGTTTAGTTTATCTGTACAAAAGTGCTACATGATATCCATGTTGTTTCAGGAGAATATGCTTGCTATTCACTGATTGCTTCTCAGTACTGAAGATAAGCACTGCAAACCTCTGACGTCCCTTTCAAAATCAGGCTACAAAACCTGCCTTCTAGGCCTCATAAAATAACTATCTCATCTATTACTATGAAGTCATTTTTGGTATAAAATATCTGACTATTTTATTATAATATTTAATGAATTTCACTCTGTCGTTTTACCTGACATGCAAGAATAGTAATGTCAAACTGCTACAGAGCCTGCAATCTTGTAGTAACTTCTAAAAGTTGTGCACTGCTTTGCAGTTGGGATACATGTTATTTGATTTTTCTTTTATTTATCCTCTCTGCTAGGTTATCTTGAGCGCATGGGACTGACCCAAGGTTCTCACCTTTCATTGGCACAATGAGGATTCGAAGCTGGGGGTATCAGATCCTAGTCCAACACGCTAACCCCTACACAATGCTAGTTCTCGTGTAAAATGTTTCTATCCTATCTTATTGCCTCAGACTCCAGGCAGTTAACCCAGGACCCTAATGCAGCAGTTCAGAATGAGAAGACACAAATTATCACAGTCAAAATCAACACAATTAAAGCACAGATTAAAACATAAACATTACAAATTTTAAAGGACTCAAGATTTATAATGCAGAGGATTTAAAAAAAAACATGTGGATTTAATGAACATGCAAAGACAAAAAGCTGGATGACCACAGCCATATCAACAAGAACAATTAACTATCCACCCAATGCTACTTGGAATAAGACTTGACTCATAGACCTTCCTAGGAGTAGTGAGTGAAGACACCCTCTTTATCTACTTTGACAGAACATTCCAAAGGTCTGGGCTAATTGTGGAAAAAGCCCAGGATCTCACTTTAACACAACAACCCTGTGAGTTTAGGCTGAGTGTGTGATTGGCTGCGTGAGGCTGATTCTACACAGTGGTGACCATACTGGAGACTTTATGTGCTTTCTGTGTCCCCAAAGGGGACACATTTCAGTGCTGGATCTCCATGGAATGCAATCCCACCTTCCTGCAAAATAAAAAAAATGCCCTGATCTACCCCATGATGCAGCGAAATGCTGCAAAGCTGACCAGGGCATTTTTAGCCCCCTCTCGGCCACCATATGATGGGGAGGAGCCAGGCCTGGAAGATCTGGCTCTTCCCTGACCATATGGGCCTGCCACGGGACAGGCCCTGTTGGCTTTCTCAGCAGACTAAGGGAACGTGGATTCTCCCTTGTTCCCTTAGCCTGGGGCAAATGAGGGCCCAATCTGCGGCAGGCCCAGGAGGCTATGTTATGTGAAAGTAGGAATTAGCCCTGCTTTCATATGAGCGCCCTCTTGGAATTTCCCACCCATGCAGAATTGGCCTGAGAGATTTTTATCAATGAAGAATCAACTAAAATGGTCACCGCTAATTTCTAAATCAGAATCCAGAGGGTGTCCCAGATATCATTGTGCCTTGAAGCAGCTTAAATCATTTTGTGGGATGAAATTCTCTCACTGCCGTTCTGACAGAAAATAAATGCTTCTGTGCCATTGTCACTCTCATTTCATAAGCCCTATGTGCGTTTCTGTCTCAATGCAAGTTTTCCACCAGCTGCACTCTAATTACCTTCACAACTTCTTCTTAACCCCCAGCATACTGATCAGCCAAGGGGTTTGGAGCCCTCCATGAATTGCTAAGCAGCCATTCTGTCAATAGCCCTCTGAAAACCAGCATTCCAGGCCTCTACAGAATCACTGTCTTGGGTCATGTTTATATCCCTATCCCACTGCTCACTGTATGTTTCATCACAACAATGGTCTGTGAGAGTTTTAAACTTTAGCGATGGAGAAAAATCCCAATTATACCCTTTATCAGGAGTTTTTAGTTTTGTTTTCACTTTGCCTTCAGCTGCTTTCTACCCGGCTCCTTAATTTTCCTTTGAACAGTTTTATTTTGATTGGTTTCCAAGCAAGCAATGCAAGACTATGTAGCATTATGGAGAAATTTACTTATAAGCGCTATCTGAGGATGATGACAATTGACTGAGAAAATCCTTGCTATTAAAGAGCAGTTCTAGGAAGAACTGAAACAAAGCTATGTCTGCTCCCTCCCAAAGTCAGCCATTGGATTCTGGCTTGTGGATAGCCATCCATATATTAAAGGTCTCCAGTTGCTGTCATGAGCTGCTCGGTTCTCCAGGACTGGCTCTGTAACACATGGAAGCCAAAACCTAACAAAGTGTTGACTGAGTTCCAGTTGGTGACAACACATGGTACATTAGCTAGCTTATCTTTGCTATCGCTGTGGGCCAACAAATGTGCCTTTTTTTCCCAGCAACAGTCTGATTTCTCCTTTTACCCCACAGGATGCAGTGTCTTTTTTCATCTTCTCTTTAGGAATCTCACTGAAGCTTTTCAGTCCCCATGAAGCCGTTATAAAACTTCATGTAATGTTTCTCCAAACAGTTTATCCCATCCAAACACAACGTGTATATTGTAGATCTTACTGGAGAAACGTGATACTTGACTGCAGTGGGAATTTAACTTTGGAATATTGGGGGCAAGTTGAAGGGGAAGAAAGTATTTTCTACTCAGAAGGAATTGACCTGAAAACTAGAGGCCACTGTGTCTGGGTAACCCCAACTATATAGCCTGCTGAGAAACAAGAGAATTAAGGTGTGCCTCCTGCAATAGTCTCTAGCTCTCTTTCTTAAACCCCACCATCCCTCCATTTATTCTTTATGCTTAACTGAACATTATACATGCCCATATGGATCAAAGGAATGAAGCCAACATACAACACTGCATCTCACTTGCAACTTTTACTGCACAGAGAGAGGAGCAGAGGCTGAAGGAAAACGAGTGGGTCAATGAGCTAGCTGTGCCTCCATCTGAAATGGCAGGCCAGTGTGATCTAGATACATAACAGGAAGAGGGAAGCATTACCAAACCTTGCTCTTCTTTTTATGCTCCCAACTGCCACACTTACCATTCATTTTTCTATTATTGTTTTTTTGAAGTCCACTGGGCTATGTTGGATAATGCACTTTCAATGCACCTTAGAAGTAGATTATCCTATTCTGCACAGGAAACTCCAGCTGCAAAAGCACCTTGAAAGTGCATTATCCAATGTGTGCAGAATAGGCCCGTCTTCAGAGATGAGAACACAAAGAGACCTATAAGAAAGAGTTGGAGGTGGAAGGATCGTATCAGAGATAGATGCATAGAGATTTGTAGAGTGGGGAAAGAAAGATAGCTAAGAAATGGTGCAGATACATCCGTGAGCCTGGCAAATATCTGCATGCTCTCTGATTGGCTAGGGTTACAGATGTGTCTAATACAGAAAGTATTGAACTTGGTCTCAATTGACTTGATTTGTTTAGATTCAAGTGGGTAGCCGTGTTGGTCTGAATCAGAAGAACAAAGTTTTAGTCCAGTGATACCTTTAAGACCAACAAAGTTTGGATTCAGCTCCAGGGGATAATATATTGAAGGTAATAAATATGTCAGAGACTTCAGCAGATAGACAGGTCTGATTGGCTACATAGCATAATTCACTAAGAAATCAAGTGGGATCATTGGCATGCATGATCTGGAAAGAAAAAACTCAACGAGAAAGGAAATGGCATAGAAGCAAATGGAGATTGAAGAAGTCACAGGAAACAGCCCATAACAAGAGAGTGTGCGGAGAAGAGAAGTGCAGAGTGGAGAAGGTGATGGTAGAGCAAGGGGAATATGGAAAGAGAAAAGATGGAGTATAAAAAGGAAATGAGGCTGCAGGTACAAAGAAAGAAGATGATCTGGAGGTGAGATTTGTGGTGGCACAAACAGGCAGAGAAGAGAGTGTTATAGAATGCAGAGAAGAAAGAGAGTGCTCTGATGAAGGGAGAAAAGTAGGAAGTAGGAATGCAGCAAAGTTAGGGTTGCCAACTCTGAGTTGGAAAATTCCTGGAGATCTGGGAACGGAGCCTGGAAAGGAGAAGAACCTCACTGCAATATAATGCCGGCCATTATTTATTTATGTATTGGATTTTTATACTGCCTCCTGATAGCATGGTTCAGGGCAGCGTACAACAATCTATATGCATAAAATTGTGACCATACACCCTAACAACATGCTGAACATTTCAAAGCCCCCTATTGGTGGAATGTCCTCCCCTCAGGGCCAATTAATGCTCTTGCTCAGGATTCTGCAATTGCCCCCTCCCCCCTTTTCAGGCCTGCTGTGAAGGAAGCCTCTAACAGTCCCTGACTGAGGGGAGGGAGGCGTGGGCATGGATGTGCTTTCCTTTTGAGGGGGGAAAGCTGACAGGGAGGCCACAGAAAAGCCCCTTCTCACTTAAAATACTTCTGTGGCCAGCATCGCTGCTGGAGGGAAGACACGGCCAAGCCATGCGTGTTGCTTCTCCACCACTTTCTTAATATTTGAGGCCTACCGCACATGGTTGTTGTGCAGATGAAACTGGATATTGTTGCAGGGGTTATTTTGCTTTCTGTTTCATCTTCACAACAACCTGTGTGGGAGGCTCAAGTGTTTCTTCTGCACAACAGCCCTGTCGACCCTGCAAAGCAGCCTTTTTTGCCTGGAGAGTTGATCTTTATAGTCTGGAGAGGAGATATAATTCCAGGAGATCTTCAGGCCCTACCTGGAGGTTGGGTACCCCTGGGTTGGAAATATTTCTTGAGGTTTGGAGGTGGGGCCTCAAAACTCAGAGTCCTACCCTCCAGTAGAGTAGGATTTTTGCCTGCAGAGCTGATCATAATAGTCTAGAGATGAACAGCAATAGTAGAGACAATGAGCAGTTTGTATTTTTTTGTGCAAACAGACAGACAAACTAACTGGATAGTAGAGGTCTGACCTTTGGGAATTGTGGCATAGTGGTTACAGATGAGCTTTCCAGAGCCATGTCTTCAGATCTGTGAAGGGAAAATCAGACTGGAGACTCTTCTTAGGAGATTACATGGCAGCCAATTCCTCCCCGTTCTGCTTTCAACCTAATTTCCCTTCTTGTGTGAATTAGGCCACAGATACCGAAATGCCCCCCTGCCCTAATCCATATGGGGTAGATGCAGTACACAGCTGTCCAACCTGCTCCTTCTGTTTCCATTTTTTTTACTGTTGATAAAATGTTATGTGCCTACATGCTTCTTTCACTGTTGCCCCTTGGAAGAAGAAGAGCTAGAGGAGTCTCAAAGCAGTTTACAAACACTTTTTTCCTTCCTCTCCCCACAATAGACAACCTGTGAGGGATGTGGGACTGAGAGAGCTCTGAGAGAACTAGGAATGGCTTGCAGTCACTCAGCAGGCCTCAGGTGGCTCAAAGCAATTTACTTCCCTTCCTCTCCCCACAATAGAAAACTTGTGAGGGATGTGGGGCTGAGAGAGCTTTGAGAGAACTGGGAAGGGACCGCAGTCACCCAGCAGGCCTCAGGTGTCTCAAAGCAATTTCCAATTGCCTTCCCTTCCTCTCCCCATAACAGACTCCCTGTGAGGTAGGTGTGGCTGAGAAAGCTCTGAGAGAACTGAGAGTATCCCAAGGTCACCTGGCTGGCTGCCTATGGGGAATCAAACCGGCTCTCCAGTTTAGGGGCCCCTGTTCTTTAACTGTTACCCCACAATGGTTCTCAGAGACTATTGCTAAAGTTGCTCTTCTCCCTCCCCCAGTTGTTTTGTCCTGGCACAAGAGGTCCAACATTTAAATCTTTGGCAAGGAATCTTCAAGTCACCCCCACCAGAGGGATTTCTCCTCAGAATCCCCACAGTACATGGAGGCGGGCCTTAAAGGGCTCTTCCTCCAATTGGCTGACTCTCCTTTCCCCACATTCTCATTGGCTCTGGTCACCATTGGTTCCCAGCTGCCAAGTGAGGCATAAAACTCACACCAAACCATGAGCTAGCGCCCATTGCTTTACAGCACACAACGAGCTTTACTACCAGTATAGACATAATATACAATCATTTAAATTTTTTAATTGGATTACAAATTAAAAACCAATAACAATTCAAGAATGCAATATCTGCCTTAGCGGCCCAATTTTCTGTAGAAAAAGTGATCTCAGCTGTCTGGGATCAGTTGTAATTCCTGGCGACTGTCGGACTACACTTAGAGATTGGGAACTCTGAGAAAGAGATATTCTGAGAGAGAGACCTGTAACTGTTCTGGCCCCAGAGAGAAGAGAGCGTGCAAAGGAAGCATGGAAACAGGAGACTGAGAGCAGAGGACTGAAAATAAATGTACATATAAATAAAGAAAATAAAATACTGAGCTAAAAATGGGACAAAAATGTCTTTCAGCTGTTAATATAGCAATGGGATCTTTTAATCTAGTAAAAATATAAAAGTGGCCCAGGGATTTTTTAAAACTTCGCACCACTGGCATAAACAAGGATGAATCTAGATAGCAAATATAAGACAAGAATAAGTGGCATATCCAGGACCAATAAACTAATAGGATCTGAGCTAACACCTTAAAATAATTCTCTACGAATTATAGATTATAGGCATTATTTTTTTGGCTGTGCAAAAAAACAGGGGGGGGGACAAAACCCCAACAAACCCTCAGTAATATAATAGTTCTTTTTTGTCTGGCATCCAGTATGATAAATTTGGAAACAATCCTGAAGCAATAAGGAATTGTAGTAATCCATAACCAGGCCTTTTAACCATGTAAGAACAGGATATATAATCTCACAAATTTTATTTGTGGGATTCAGTATGCCATTAAAGTGGCAGTTTTTTTCCCTGAGCTTTGCCTTTTTTAGGGGTGGGTAGGTTTAATATAGCAATCATTTTAATTTGAATTCCTTAATATCTCCACATAAAGGCACATTCCCCACTCAGACTGATATTTTTTTTCTTGGTTTATTTATGAGCACATAAAAGTATGGCTTCCTGAGCATAATCTGTGCAAGCTTTGGGGTTTGTTAAACTCCACCCCATCCTTAAGCACAACATGAAAATAATTCCTCTGGTTCCTGCACCCACCCACAGCCCTGTTTTAAAATGGTTTAGGCCAAAGGTCACAACGTTGTGTAGTTTTCAGTATCAGATTGCCAGATGTGTGGTTCTGCTTTTACTCTCAAATTTGAGAGGAAATGTGTAGCTAATCCAAGACCAACACGTTCAAAACTAAAAAGTAGCAGTTTAATGGCCCAACTTTGAGGCCTGAATCTGAACAAGTATCATCCATTCATGGACATCTAAACAAATGCTTAAGAATTCATGGGTTTCCCTAACCAGACACTGGAGTTAGAAAAAAAAATCTTGTATCCTATATAACAAATCAGAACTGGATACACTTAGAGCATAAATTAAAATAGAACAATATCTGCCAACATGGGAGGCTGGGGAAATGTCAAGTGAACGGTCTGAATGGTTCAGGACTTCTGAGAGCATGAACTGTGTGTGTCTGTATTTAAAGGTAAAGGTAAAGGTATCCCCTGTGCAAGCACCGGGTCATGTCTGACCCTTGGGGTGACGCCCTCCAGCGTTTTCATGGCAGACTCAATACAGGGTGGTTTGCCAGTGCCTTCCCCAGTCATACCGTTTACCCCCCAGCAAGCTGGGTACTCATTTTACCGACCTCGGAAGGATGGAAGGCTGAGTCAACCTTGAGCCGGCTGCTGGGGTTGAACTCCCAGCCTCATGGGCAAAGCTTTCAGACGGCTGCCTTACCACTCTGCGCCACAAGAGGCTTTGTGTGTCTGTACAGGTGTCTGTATTTAGCCCCACAGTATTATTTGTTGGAATGTGCAAGATACGTATTGTGCATGATCCAGAGACATATGAAGAATGGCCTGCAGGGGGCATTGGACAAGATGTGTATTTAGCATAGTTAGCTTAGGGACTTCCTGATGTTTTTCAAATAAACCCCTCTAGCGTCATGATTTGCTCATTTGAAGACTTTGAGCACACTTCCTCCCTGCTGGCCTCTTGCTCCTTTGAGCACACTTCCTCCCTGCTGGCCTCTTGCTCCTTTGAGCACACTTCCTCCCTGCTGGCCTCTCAAAGGACAGAACTGCAGACAACAGTTAGACAGACTGCTAGGACTCTCTGTCCTCTCCTAGACACAAAGTTGTTTCTTTACACAGTAAAACTGTTTTATTCTTTTAAGCAGCCTGGTGCTTGGCACTCCTTGCGTATTTAAACTCTGACAACATTATTATTGATGGGATTCTCATGGCAACCCTGATGATACCAGGTGTAGGCATGTCAGTCTTGAGGTGGGACTTGGGGACCCAAAGTTTGGTCTCAGCCATAGAGATCAGTTCCCCTAGAACAAATGGATACTTTGGAGGGTGGCATTGTACCCTACTGTGGTCCCTGTTCTCACCAAGCTCCATCCCTTGGGCTAGCCTTGAGAGGAAGGTCTAGATAAAAAATGTATTAAATAATAAAAGAATTGTATGAAATATAAGGAAGTTTTATCATCTTAGGTCAACTCACACAATTCCAAGCAGGAATATTCCCTAGAATTAACAAATTATGGATATTCTAATATGATGTTTCTCTATAGGAGCACACAAGAGAACTGAAGGCAATGAAAAATGCATATAATTATTCATATATAACAGTGTGTGCAGCTTTTCTGCACAGAAATTATGAGAAACGTCATGTAAAGGATGTATCAGAAGTGCTATGTGTGTGAGGCCCTTCAGAACGTTGGTTCTTGCCCATCTGAGCAACTGTATCAAGAATTCTCTTCTTACTGGTAAATGACTGCTGACATATAAAGTGGGGAGGCCACTCCTCCACCCGAATTGTACCTCCAGCAATTCATACTAGTATGACTTCTTCAACCGAATATGCAACCATCTTCCTACTCATGTGATTTGTTAATACATGAGCAATGCCTGATTTCACCATTCTTTACTTTATATTGTGTGCATCTCGGCTAGCTGCACCAACATATTTGTGTCAAATTGCCTGAGCAGTAACGTTTATTTTTCGAGAGAACGTCAGGTCAGAGACATATTGCACTGGAGAAAGACACGAACACCCCCCGGAATATGTTTCCAGTTACATTTTTATTGTACTTATTGCCTGAAAGCATTTATGCTGGAGGCAGTACAGTAAGAGTAAAAGGGCAAAGGAGAAGAGAGCATTCTTGCAGTGCAGGCAACAGTGCTGGAAATAACTCTGTTGGTAATATAACAATGGAGAAGTGAGACCTGAAAAGACACAAAACTAAGTATAGTTCAATGTATTTGTAAAATTTTTCATTTGCAAAGTGTTTTATAGTCTTCAACAATTACTCTGTGAGTTGGATCCTTAGCCGTATTTTACAAATGGAAAGCTCCTATTTTACAAGTGAATGATAATTTGTTTGATAATACACATCAAGTTGGTACACATGTACTCTCATCTACATGTATGAAAGTAATAAGATTGCCCCCAAAATCCAGATTTATCAGATTTTGGTGCTGAATTTTTGAACTTTGGGGGGTTTGATCTTGGTATAATGGTTAAGCGTGGTGGCTTCTAGTCTGACAAGCCGGGTTTGACTCCCTGCTTCTCCACGTGCAGCCAGCTGGGTGACCTTGGGCTCATCGCAGTCTTGATAATGCTGTTCTCATACAGCAGTCCTGGCAGGGCTCTCTCAGTTTCCCCCCACCTCACAGGGTGACTGTTTTAGGGAGAGGAATTGTAAGCCGCTTTGAGACTCCTTTGGGTAGTGAAAAGTAGGATATAAAAACCAACTCTTCTTCTTCTTTTTTTAAAATCCTTTCATTCAGGTTACGATGTTTGCAGTGTCCATGACAACTTAAAATAAATCCAGAAAAGGTCCTGGGACTGCTGCCTCTAGGCCATGATGTGAGCTAAAGGTATAAGTTTTATGCATTGAAGTACAAAATCCTCAGATCAAGAGCCATAGGTTGTATATACAATGAGGTTCTGCATGTGCAGCATGGCCTGCACTGGATCTCTGGACTCCACATTTAGGATTGGATTTATATTTCTAATATTGGCTTAGTAAGCCTGCCTAAATGGCTTGGCATATTTATAGCAGCAACCACACATTTGGGTAGAATAGTGGATTAAATGCAGGTTTCTCCACCCAACTTTCCCACAGTGGATTCAGGTTGCAGTGGCCACTTCCTGCAAGCAGCTAATTGTTGCTTGATTAGATGAGCTGCAGATACATGTGTGCAGCAGTACGCAGGAAGCCCATTGTTTCACTGTTGTCTTTCTCAATCAAGGGCACAGTGAAAATTAGGTAACATTCTGTTAAGCAGTTCTACGGCTGGAGTGTACTACATTTGCTAGTTAGGGCTGCCAAGCACAACCTGTCAACTGGCAGGAAACCAGAAAATGGGGGAAGAAACATTGGCGGGGGCACAGCTGGCAGTGAGGTCATGACATCACTTCTGAGGAAAACACAGAAGTACACATCAGTCCTCTCTAGGAATTGTCAAGACCCCTACAATTTTACCATAGAGTTTCTGATGATTCCTGAAGAAGAATGATGCCATTTCCATCCCCCCCCCCCCGCCAGAAGTGATGTCATACCATCACTATCAGCTGCCCCCATGTCCCCATCCCTTAGTTGTTGTCAGGTAGGGCCAGGCAACCCACAACCGGACTAACTCATGCTGTTTCTTAAGCATATTTTTTCCAGTTCAGAAACAGCTTCCTATTCCAACTTACGTTAGAGTAGGTTTAAAATCTTGGATTTGTCATTTATTAGAGATGTTCAGATGCAACATGAACATTCTCCTTTTAAATAGATTCCTGGGATCAAATCTTATTTTACCACACCTAAAAGTATGTTTAGGATTGCACGGTGATTAAACATGCATAGCTTCTGGCTGAGAGTAAACAAATCCCCCCCCCCAATTTATTCCAACATGCATTGCTTATTTGTTGGCCATCAATGGTTTAAGGACAGGTCTTCCATGAAACAACATTTCTGCCTTTTGATACTTTTGTATTTTAATGTATTTGGAAAAGAAAATTATATATGTGTAAATGATGTACCCAGCAATGGGTTTTTGGTGCAGTCTTGGTCTATTTAAATGTGCTGCCCTTAATACTCATCTTGAAAACATGTCTACATTTTCACCAGCAGACTCCCTTCCTGATAGGTATTCTTAGACAACAGCCATGAGTCCATTTTCATTTTTGGTTTTATGCTGCTACTCTTGCTGCAGCTACTTTGTGCAGAAGCAGAAAGGAGGAAAGTTCAGCTTTTGGCAAGAATGTCTCTTTGCGCAATTCATTTATCAAGAATATTAACTGCTTTGTAGCAGTTGTTGAGTGTGTGAGATATTCTGAAAGTTCATATACACTTTATTTCATATTAGCATCTCCTTTTAAAAGAACTGCTATTTAAATCCTTTATATCTCACCAAGATAAACCCAGACCAGGTCTATTTGTTTTAATGACTTATGGGAGTCTGGGAAGAGCTGCTGAGCCAAGGTTGAAGTCTGATAATATTCTACCACACTAAAAAAAAAATCGTAATCAGATACATCAGGGTTTCTTACCACACAAAATACCGATTACCTCATGCCTTCAACCCCCCACCCCCCAAAGAATTAGGTTTTAACACCAGAAGCCTACCTTGGCTTTCCAAACTGCTGCTGTGTCTTTCAGCGTGGAAATACATTAGTTTTCTTCCTTTCATTTAGTGCCGTTTATCTGTCTTAGAAAGTTCACTCCTCATGTTGGTGACGGGTATGAAGTGCAGGCCTGTAATAACTGTGAGGAAGGAGTCATTTTTATTAGAAGATTAATGACTTCCATAGACCTGTTGCCTTGGATCAGTGGGATGATCCCCATATCACAGCTGGTTTACTAGTGGCTGCTTGATAAGGTGCTCATACCATACTGAAGAAAGATGGTAAGCAAGGTCAAATGGCCACTCCTAGGAAAATTCCCACATTTAGACAGGCAATAAAATTATGGAGGGGGGGCAGTGGAAAAGTTGATGGTGACAGTTATTTCACAACAAGACATCAGTCTTAAATGTCTTAAATCTTCCATGAGAGATATCTTTTCGTATACCTTTTGCCACAGCATGATTGATTGTTATTTTGCTACATCGTTAAACATCCTGAGATCCAAGTCTACAAACTGATTTGTGTCAATTTGCAATGCTCTCAGTTCTCTATAAAGCTACTTTGTACACGTGAATCTGGTGTATTCATCTGTGTTTAAGGGAGCCTGTGAGACCTACTTACGTTTTGTCTTTCAAGGACTGGGTGGGAGGGGCTTCACTTTGGTCCTGTGGTCAGTGTTGGGATTGTAGTCTCTGTATTATCATTTAGTTCGATTTTAGATTCAAGTAGGTAGCCATGTTGGTCTGAAGTAGCACAACAAAATCAGAGTCCAGTGTCACCTTTAAGACCAACAAAGATTTATTCAAGGCGTGAGCTTTCTAGTGCAGGCACTCTTCCTCAGACTATGAACTACCATAATGACTGTGGGAATATAAAGTAAAAGTTAATTCTGTTAAATTAGTAAATTGTGTCACAACATCCTAATACAGCCATATGATAATTCTTTGCCAAAACAGCCAATTACTACCCTCAAATTCAGTTGTTGTTCACAAAACATAGCCAAATCTGACAAAACAGAAAATAGACCCTCCCCCACACAGTTATGACATTGCTTCATTGACATTGCCATATCTGACTGAGAGTCAACTGAAATTAGAGTTCTGGTTTATACTGAGAATCATTTTTATCCAAGAAAATGGCCTCATCACAAGGAGCGGGAAATTATTTTTCTTTGATTATATTTATATGTTTTTTTAAAAATTTGTTTAACATTTCTTGGATGATAAGACCATATATGATCATGTTGACCTGCCCCTGCCTCCTAAAATGGCCAAAGAAAAGGGCTTGGAGTGGGTGATAAGGGGAGGGCCCCCAGTTGGGTGTATACACAGCTATGCTTCCCAACCATATTCTGCACCATTGTGCCACTTCTTTGTCAAAGTTTGTCAAAGTTTGAAGACTGTTTCAGTAGTTTCTCAGTGATAAAAATGTTTTAAAAGGCTGCTGTAGAAGAGCTGGTTTCTTTACCCCACTTTTCACTGCCTGAAGGAGTTTCAAAGTGGCTTACAATCAGCTTCTCTTCCTCTCCCCACAAACGGCATCCAGTGAAGTAGGTGAAGCTGAGAACTGGTCACCCAGCTGGCTCCATGTAGAGGAGGAGTGGGGAATCAAACCTGGCTCTCTAGATCAGAGGCCGCCACTCTTAATCACTTTACCATGCTGGCTCTAGAATATACCATAGAGTTTCGTCTCTAGGGGGTCACTCAATTTTGCACCAGAAGTGATAAAATGCTGAAGAGCCCTTTCCATTTTCCCCAAACCAGCCTGTCAAATGACAGTGGAGAACAGGGAATTTAGGCCAGTGGTCTCCCACTACAGCAGGAAACCTACCCCCCTCCATTCCCCTCAGTTTGTATGTTCTTGTATCCTAAAGGTCTCTGTGCTGCTTTGAAGCTTATAGTTACTTTTTAAAAAACAGAAATCCTGTTATTGTAGTAAATGTTATTGACAATGACTTTGCACTGGGGATTGGATAATTTCCCCACCTCTGCTTAACTGTGTGTCATCAAAGCGTAGAATGACCCATCAATAAACTACGACCAAGAAGAAATTGAAACTGACAATGGAAGGATGCTGTAATCAAGTCAAAACAAGAATTACCTAGGAACTTGTTTTGACTTTATTAAAGCATTCTGCCATTGTCTGTTTCCGTTTCTTCTTAACTGTGTGGCATCTGCAGAACAGAGGGAGATCCATGATCCAGTTAAAGATGTCCAGGTAAACCAACAGCTATGTACAGTGTGCAGCTTCTTTTTATTGGAAAATGGCTTGCACAAGAATAGAGCTCAGTTATTTACATCCAGTGTTTTTAATCCTAATCATTATAAAATCGTAGCTATTCAAATAGTCTTTCAGGTTTAATTCTATTATATTCAATTAAGGGTGCTTTTTTTTAGAACCACACATATTTAAACAAATTGTCCCAGAGGCAAAGTGAATGATTTTATGGGCTATTTAAATACAGGGACTTTCCTAAAATATTTACTTTCTTGGCTGTTTACTATTGAAACGTCAGCATCCAGATTCTGTCTACTAAAAGCATAGTGAGCAAACCTGGTCCTGCTGAAGGGAAGGAGGCACAGGCAAGGCCTTAGGTAAATAAACACAGTCACTCCAGCCACTATTTTTTGGAATCTGAGTTAGGCCAAGTACCACCATGAGTGAAAGTAATTAAACAGTGCTTGAAAAAGTTGTTAGAAAAATGTGTAAACAGCAGTATAAACATTAGGTCAGGTCAGAGAAGGAGGCAGGCTTTTGTTGAGGTAAGCAATCCACGCTTGCCAAAGTGCAGAATTCTCCATAGGGAAAGGACATTTGGGGAAACAACATAATTGGATTTTATCAGTACAAATAATTTGTTAAGTGGCATGTTTTGCTTTGAGCTAAACTGGGAGGATGGGATTTTTCATTGGTAATTCTTACAATAAAGCCAAGTAAGAGTTCCATTGTCTGAGCTTTTGGTGAGGTCTAAATATTTGCTCACATAGAGCTCCTGTATGGATTTGATTTTTGCATATGGATTTAATTTTTCCATAACTCCATAGGAAGAAAAAAAAATAGATGCTTTCTCATCATGTTGAAACTTAAATTTGTCCATGATAGAATTCAGAGGGAATTATGTGGTTGTATCAATATTTAATTAATTGGCACAAGACAACTCCTGTAATTTATTACATCAAAAATATATTTAAAATTCATTCAAATTCCCATTTAAATTCCCATTTAGAAGTACTGAAGCTTTAAGACTACAAAATCAAAGATGTATTGTGATTTTGAGGCAAATATACACCCGAATGAATGTTTATGCCACTCAGGGGGTCCAAGTGGAGACATGTGTACAATCCTGCTAAATTCATTAGGATTTACTGTCAAGTAAGGAGGCATAGGATTGTAGCAGAAAAATGCAAAATCTCAAAGACACTCACTGTGCCTCTAAACTGTATCACATACGTAAAGACATCCATTACCTGTGTCAAAACAAACAACTCAAGAGCAAAAGAAGCCTATAGATTTATATGGGAAGGTTTTATTTAGGGTCAGAAAACAGAAATCAGCATTGTGATTTCTTCTACAGTGTTGGTCTACAAAAAGTGAAGTTCTATTTAAGTTCCACTGATGTTATTGGGACTTCCATTTGACTATATTGTTCCTTTCCTTTCAGTGTTTGTCTGAGACATGGTTCTTTTAAAGTAGGTTCAGTCATCACTCTATATAATTCAGAGTTTCTTGAGAATTCAATTAATTGTCATAATAAAATAGCATACTGATAGATAATGATTTAGGTTCTCATGAATGAAAGTGCTTCTCATGAGGTTTCAGAGATCGATTCTGCATGGAGGCGTTAAACTCACACCACCTCCTACTTGCAAACGGCACAGTTGTAAGCAGTGCACGTGCAAGCTTCCTGATGGGAGACCCCTCCTTCATTTTCCCTCTGCCTTGTCACAGCTTTTTGCCTCCTGATGAGGTCCTCAGCTTGTCAATCACTGCAAGCCACCAATCCCAGCATAGCAGTTGTTTCGGGGACTCAAACTTCTATCTTCCCCCAAGCCCTCAAATTTATGCATTTATTTTTAATGAGCATGGATACCCAGCTGATTGGAAAAGGGCTGCTTCATCACACACCACCTCCTCTTTTCCCGTTAAAACCCAAATACTAGAAAACACAAATGGGAATGTTTCTTGGCTGCCCGATCACAAAGCTGCCAAGGACAATTAACAGAACACTTTATTTTAACTTAGGAAATGTTGCTTTGAAGTCCCACACAACACGGACCGTGCCATTTTTTAAAATCTAAAGCAGGAAATGGAGAGGGGAGGGTGGGTGCAAGGGTGGGCAAAATAATGCAGAGACTGTCACATGATTCTCCCCTCACCCAGGCTTGCCCCTGGTTGCTTCCCTATGTGAAGGGTGACAAGAAGTGGCAAATTCAGTTTTGGCGATTCCCCCCTTAGAAGGCAAATTTGCCCAAAACTCGTGTCAGCCCCTGCACATCATCAGGCTGCTGCCGATGTCATATGGAAGCAGCACTAAAACACGCCAGCAATGAGAGGCTATCCAGGGACAAATTCCTTGCATGGAATCCGTCTGACTCTAAGATAGAGTCAAATAGTTCTCATTTCACATTCCTTTTCAAGAAAACAGATAGGAGGCACACAATCATTTCTGAATTCAAGGGGAAGACTCTTTCAGGATTTCAGAGAATGGTGCTAGATAGTGGCTAAAATGTCAGAATATAAATCAATGTTTCTACTTAGCTGTAAAGCTCACTGGTGGTAGCACACCCCTCCACTTCTTGTGTGCCGACAGGGGGAAATTTTCCACAGCACACACAGTCTGCCACAGAGTTGTACATGTCCATGCACAACTCTGGGGCACAAAGGTTTCACCATGCTTCACCACTGCGGTGGGGGTAGGGTTACTTCCACAGGGGTGGGATTGCAGGACAACGCATGGGACACTGTAGCTGAGGGGGGGCCTAGCCCAGCCTGGCAGCCAATGGTGGCTGCAGCAAAAAAAGGGAACAGTACTACATCAGCATTCCCTTGCGGCGGGCCATCAAAGGCCCTGAAGTGGGCCAGGGCAGGGATCAGCACTGTGCATCAGTGAGAACTTGCTGCACTGCTGTGCGAGCACCGGCTCAGCTTTTACCTTCCATGCATAATTGGTCAGGGTGATCCTAAGCTGCTCTCTCTTTCTACCTTCCTACTGGCAGCAGCCTTGACAGACCAGCCAAGCCAGACCTTCTCAGAGCTTGGAAACGATGGAGGTTGGCCATGGCTAATACTTGAATGGGAACCCCCCCCCCCTCCATGGTTTGTTATTAGGCAATGGCAAGCCACCTCTGCATGTCTCTGGTCTTTAAAAAAGATGATTGGGTCACCATAAATCATCTGCAGCCTGACAACTCACTTTATTTTTACCTAGCCTTCTCACGGGATGTAAGGATAAAATAATAAACACTACTGTGAAGTATTTGCAGTTCAATAGGTCACTTTATTAAGGTATTAACTGAGAAGGAATTTCTAAAAGCCAACATTTTAAATCATTTGGCTCCTTCGGGCAATATGAACTGATGAAGAGTTTGCCACATTCATCCCAACCCATTTTAAAATCTGGAGCAGTGCCACATGGGGTGTGTGTGTGTGTGTGTTAAAAAGTCCTTTCTTGTATGTGCCATTCAAATGTTTGCAGTGCCCACACACTGGTATCAGTGTAGCCCAGAGAAATTCAGCACAGGCATTTGACATAGCATGTGTTTGAACATAGAAGTTTATAGATGTTACTTCTTCTGCAGGGGCCATTATCCTACAAATGAACTTTAAGGAGAAAATGTAAGGTGGGGGGCACAGGACACGGAACAATAAAGGCAATAGGGTAGGAGGCTGGGAAAGTGTCCAGCGGCCCAGGGGAAGAGCAAGAGCCTGATTGCCTTAGGCAGCCACCTTTTATAGCCGGTGAAGGCTGCTAGCCATGCCCCTGCCTTACGACACACCAGGGCCCTTGCGAGCAGCATCCACCTCTGATCTCGGAGCCACTGACTGTGTCGCTTTGCTGGGTGCTGGCTCTGCCCAAGCAACAACATGCTGTTTTGCCAAATGGCAGAAGTCGTTTATAGAGACAAAGAACTGTTTTTTCTCCCCTATTCACTACCTGAAGAGTCCCAAAGTGGTTTACAAACACATCTCCTCCCTCTTCCCCATAGCAGAACCCCTGTGAGGTAGCTGGGGCCAAGATAGCTCTAAGAAAACTGTTCTGTGACAACAGCTCTAGAGAACTGTGAATAGTCCAAGGTCACTGAGCTGGCTCCATGTAGAGGAGGAGTGGGGAATCAAACCCAGTTCTCCACATTACAGTCTGCTGCTCTTAACCAGAACACCACACTGGGCCATTTGAAAGCCTACAGAGTTTGACTGAAGGCAGCACTGTGTTCTTATTTCTCTGCCTCTATTGACTCTATTGCATCTCACCCAGCTCAATTGTTTAGAGTTCTTAGGCAACTGACTACTCTTTCAGTGGCTCCAGAAGTAGATATAAATTTGGTTATTATCTGCAACACATCTGCAAAATTCTTTTCAGATAAAGTCTTGCTTCTCCACCAAGACTTCCCGTATTGTTTTATCTATTTTATATGTTGTTAGTTTCCTTGGGGTCAGTTCAGGGGAGAGGGAGCAGGATATAAATTTGATAAATAAAATAAGACTGTAGCATTTGAAGCAGTCCTGGGGGAAAGCCAGGATAGAATTTCCTCTTTATGCCTAAAGATGAGGCTTTAAATTAACCAAACTTATTTCCCTATTTTCCTCAAGCTTTCATTTAGTCCAGTTAGTTCTCCTAATGCTGTGGATTATATTGTGATGTCTCCAGTGGAACAAAAGGAGTCTTATTCCCCTCTTCTTTTCACAAACTCTCTGTATTAGCAAGAGGTTTTCATAGTCCACTTACCATAACCAGTTTATTTAGGATATTTCCCCTAAATTGTACTCTGAAATTATTATATCAACAGAATGGAAGCTGCAAAGTCAAATAAATAAATAGGGATCTCATTTCTGCATTTAGTTGGGACTACTGTTTGTTTATCAAGAGGCTGCAAGAGGTGTTCATTTCAGTTGAGGGGCCTCGCAAAGTGACCAGAGCAGAGCGGCTTTGCCATATCCAAAATTTCACAGCAATACACTCATTAGGCTCTAATCATTAAAAGAAAACATCTCTGAAAATGACCATGGATGTATCCCTGTGGCCTCCGCCTCCATCCCAGCTTTCCCCCAAAACTTCTCTTTCTGGGACAGGATAAAAGCTGGAACGCCTGGAACGGGCATTAAACAAATAAGAGTATTGCAAAAAAAAAAACAACGGGATGCATTACAGACACTTAAGAACAATATTTTAGAAATGAAAAGACAGAACTCCCGCACCTTTATTAAACCTTACCAGGCCAAAAAGCCTCTGGAACACCCCAGAACAGGCTGGAACAAGCATTAAACAAACAAGAACACTGAAAAAAAAAACAGTGGGATGAATTACAGACACTCCCGAACAATATTTTAGAAATGAAGCAGTGTTGTAATTCTCATCCCATTCTGGGCCAAAATGCCCTGAGAACACCTCGGTATTAAACAAACAAGAGAATGACAACAACAACAAAAAACAGTGAGATGCATTACAGGCACCGGCTCTCTTTTGTCTTTCATCTTTGTTGTCATCTTCATCTAGTTAGCAGGTTGATTCCCCCACCCCTCCACATATCACCTTCAGGGTGACCCAAGCCATTCACAGTGCTCTCTTAACCTCACCTATATCACAGGAGGCCTGCGGTGGGCAAAGGAAGGCTGTCTGTCTATTTTAATTTATTTGTTACACTTATAGTCCACCACTCCCAGGGCTCTGGCTCATGGCAGGTAACACCATAAAATCCCACAATAAAATTCCAATAAAACAAGGAAAAAATTATCCCTTCCCAGCAGCAAACAGTTCACACACACATGCTCCATCCCACTCAATGGACATGCCTCAGGGACAATGAATTTTAATAGTGATAAATCACATGTATCACTATAGGATGGGTGAGACTTGTCTTGGCAGTATGTGTGAAAAGGATCAGCTGTCTTAAAAGACCATACATTGAATATGAGTCAGCAGTGTGACTCGGTGGCTGATTCTTAGAGAGCTAGACGTGAAATCTATATATTGTTTGTGTGTGTGTGTGTGTGTGTTTGTGTATAAAACAGCAGATGTTGCACATACTATGACTTGATTGATGAAGAAAGTTATCATTATTGCAATTCTTAAGCTTATACTTTTTTAGCATACTGACAGGCCTTGCAACTCTGGCAAGGAAAAAAAAACACTTGGTAATCCTTTTCCATCTCAAGTATTCACTGCTGGTTCTGTGTGGGAGAATCTACTGTGAACAAGCATGTCCTTGAGGTTTCCCTCTCCTTTATAGATAAACAAAAGGATTGAATTACATCACGGAATGTTAGAAAGAAGGTGCCAGTAGCTATTAATGATATTCTTAAAGTTATTGTAATGTTTATTATATGTTAACACAACAACCATTTTATCTGAAGTATTGGTTTTATTTTTGGGAATTAAAAGACTGGACCTAGGAGTTTGTTTAGCCTTATAAAGAACATTTCAAAATTTTGGCTGAATTCTCTCTCAGCCAATTGCTGGACAGCTATTTGAGACTCTTTGATGAATTCAGAGTCACACCTACAGTTACTGTTCTTAGTAACTGAGAGAAGGGAAGATTCTTTTTTAGATGGTAGAAGTGAAAACTGTCACCTGCCACACACACCTGCCAAAGTGTGTCTCCAATGCTACTCTGAGACTTGAGACAGGTTTTATGAAGATGGAGGCTAGGGTATGGCTGACTGCTTTAAACTACTGGCTTAGACTATCCTTTTCCCCTCGTGGCCTTGCCCCACTAACAACTGAGGATGGTTACCAATCTTCATGGCAATGAAATGTCAGAGCTAAGATTACACTCTTGGTGTTCTCTCCTGAGTTCCTACAGAGTATAGGATATGATCAGGCCAAAGAAGTTGTTAAGCAGAGATTAACTGACATAGAACGCCAATAAGCTCTAGCTAATAACCCATCTTTCATTATCAGTGAACCCATTAGATACTCCTCTTTCCCTATGACATATCTGGCCAAGCTTGAAGTACCTAGTCATAGGAGGGCCTTCACTTTGGCACGCTGTGATGCCTTCCCTTCAGCTGTATTAGAAGGAAGATATAGAAAAATACTCTATATTGAAAGGAAATATACCTGTGGCTCTAGACATATAGAAACCATGGAACATGTTCTCCTTCAATGTCGATATTATAATGACATTCGTATTAGTCTAATTCTTCCACTGTTAGGCAGATTCCCAGGGCATTCAGGAGAATTTTACATTTCTCTGCTACTTACAGATATAGATAATGATACAGCCTATAGAGCTGCCAAGTTCTGTGGAGCAGCGATCAAAATTTGTAATAGAATGGTCTGTTTCATGTGAACTGGACAGCTGTATTTATGTACCTTATTATTCTATTTTGTATTGCTATGTTTTAAGATATTTTAATTCCTGGTTTTAATAGATATTTTTGTATCATCTTGTGCTGGTCTATGACCATAATAAAACTAACTGAACTGAACTGTCACCTGCCAGAAATGAGTTCACATCTGTGAGTTTCCTAAAAGTATCTGTTTGAATGCTGTTACCTTGTTTTTAAATATTCACATCTAGAAAATTGGTGCTGTTCTTATCATATTTCAATTCAAATTTAATGGTTTTCTGGACTGTATAATTAGATATATTGTGAACTGAAGTACTGTTTCTTGTGAACCATTCCATATGCTTCTAGTGTGGGCTTGCCCTCCAGGGGAGGTATATTTCTCTTTTGCTCTCTCTCAAAACTAGACTGTAGCTTGGGGGAGGGAGGAGAAATAAGAACTCCATCAGGGAGCCCAAGCACTCTTCCCAGAGGTCAAGTTTACTGTGCCTTGGCTATGAAAGTTCCCTCAAGAAGCCAGGTTTACCTGTTCTGTTGCCTGGGTGGTCAGTTCATGTGGCCAAGTCTACCCACAGGAGATCAGGTCTAGCTTCCTAAGTCCAAGTGCTGACTCCAGAGGCCATGTCTACCATACTTTGGCCAAAAAATCTATGAACAACAGGTCTACTTCCGATAGGCTTCCATGAGAATTCTTGGCAACTTGTCATGAACTGCTATAGGTAGGCCTGAACTTGGGAGAAAAGGTCTTCCTTCCTGTAGAAGGCTGCATTGGGGAAGGTCTAGCCTTTGGTGGCAAGGTGTGCCAGTCATCAATTTCTAACAGATAGACCTGGTCTCCAGAGAACAGGTGTACCCACTAAGGCTCCTGTGAGGAGACATGTTTGCCAGAGTTCTCCTGGTGCTTATCCCTGATAGTCTGGAGAACAGGTGTATACGTCCATGGGTAGACATTACCAATGGGAGAACAGTGCTAGCCAGCAATATAAAGGAAGAGCTCAAGCTTCTTCTACAGACAGGAGATATGATATAGTAGTCATTAGAGAAACTTGGTGGAATGATTCCCATGACTGGAATGCAGTCGTGAATGGATATGAGTTGTTCAAAAGAAATAGAAAAGGTCAAAGAGGAGGTGGGGTGGTGCTGTATGTGAGGAGAGGGCTTGCCTGTCAAGAAATACTAAAGGAGGACAGTGACATTTTGTTGGAAACTGAGTGATGATAAGGGATGGAAAAACAAAGAGTATGATGGTTGGTATCTGCTACAGACTACCTAACCAGGTTGATGATGTGGATGTTGCCCTCCTGAAGCAGCTTAGTGGAATATCCCAGCAACAGGACATTTTAATTATGAGTGATTTCAATTTCCCTTATGTGCACTGGGAAATAAACTCTGCAAAGTCCAGCAACTTTATGACTTGCCTTTACGAGCAACTTTATGACCTCCAAAACAGAGGTCATCTGGCTGGGTCGAAGAGGGCAGGAGCAGGAAGCGTGTCTTCCCTCCCAGGATGGGGTACAATTGTCATCTGTGCCCCAGTCCAGGAATTTGGGACTGATTCTGGATGCCGCACTTTCTATGGAGGCCCAGGTCACTAGGGTAGCCCAGATGGCATTTTTCCATCCACACCAAGCACGGCTACTAGTGCCCTACCTGCCTCTGAAGCACCTGGCCACTGTGGTTCATGCAATGGTCATTTCTTGGTTAGACTTCTGTAACTCGCTCTACATGGGCCTACCCTTGTCCTTGACCTGGAAATTACAGCTGGTGCAGAATGCAGCTGCGTGGGTCCTCACTAGGTCATCTTGGAGGACCTATGTACAGCCTTTGCTGAAGCAGCTGCACTGGCTACTAGTCTTTTTCCAGATTAGGTTCAAGGTTTTGGCTTTAACCTTTAAGGCTATACATGGCTTGGGTCCTACATATCTGAGGGACTCTGCTCTGTGGTTATGAATCTGTGTTGGTTCTGGAACCCCAGGAAACATGCCTGGACTTGGCAAGGGCCAGGGCCAGGACCAGGGCCAGGGCTTTTTCTATCCTGCCCCCTACCTGGTGGAATGAACTCCCTGAAGAGCTGCAGGCCCTAATGGAGCTCTCTGAGTTCTGCCGGGTGTGCAAAATGGAGCTCTTCCACCAGGCGTTTGTCTGAGACTGGGAGGTGGTCCCGGGGCTTAAGATCGGGTTCCCCCCTCCCCTTTGGGTACAGGGCTGCTATTAGACCAGCCTCGAGTCCATGAGGTAATATCAGCCAAACTGTTATGTCTACTTGTTTTGAGATCAGCTAGTGGTCTCACTGTGCAGGATGCATTTTAAATAAATTAATTAATACCACCATCAACTGTGCAGTTGGGTTTTTAGACTTTTTAAATCAGGGATTATTAAATGGTTCTTATGTTATTTTGGATATGTATTTATATGATTGTAAGCCGCCACGAGCCAGTTATCTGAGAGCGGCAGTTATATAAATCCAAACATAAATAAAATAAATAAATTTTAAGTATGTTTAAGTATGTTTTGAAAATAAATAATTTAAAAGCTAGAAAGCCCAGAAGATAAAGACAGTAAAAACCCACCATCCCCTCATTCACCCACAGCCACCCATACATCCATAGAAACTCAGAGTGAGACAAAAAAAGAAACAAAGAAACAAAAAAGAGACAAAAGATAAGGTAAAGTTTTTCCAAGGTTCTTTCCAGCCAGACCAGTGCAGTCTTCTCCAATTATGGGAGTCCAGTCAGCCTCAGCCAGTCAACCAACTAAATGTCTAGGAGCCAGACTCAGCAAGTCTCCTCTCTATCAGAGTAGATCAGCAGGCAAGTAATTGAGTCAGGTAACTCCCTTTCTTTTTTAACCTCTCTGATTGGCCTACAGCAGTTAGAAATAATTCTCTCCAAAGTGATGCCTCTTTGCTTCTATCTGCAAACAGGAACTCTCTTTACTAAAGAGTTAGTGAGAAAGATAGGAATATTGACCTGTCCCTAGAGGGTTAAGTTCCTGTTTCGTACTTCCTTCAAGTCTGCCTCATGGTGAGTGCAGAGATGTCTCCAGCATCTCTCCCCATCCAGCTATTTCAATTAGAATAGGAATCTTCTATTTACTTTTTCATGTGTAGAATTAAGTCTATTAATAAATAGTTTCTGTATTAGTTACACACAACCTTGGAGAATGTGTTTTTCTTTGTTTGTGGTTTTCTGACCACATGCACTGATCTGCACACTGTGTTTATTAGCCAAACCAGGCACTTAGCTAACATTCAGGATATGAAGAGTTCACCACAAGTCTACCAATTAATATCCTTCAGGTTATGGGTCCAGCCTATATCATATTTTTAAAATGAATTTATGTTTTTTTTTCAAAAAAGGCATGCATGCTTGTTGCACCTGAAATTTTTGGCACATGGTGATCTCCTTTCTTGGTAGAAGTTACTAGACAGAAATCAACTTGCTTTCTCCGTTTTTGAAGAGCACAGATTGATCTCTATTGTTGTGCAGCCATGCATGAAACTGGCAGGTCAGATTTCAGAGCAGGACTCATCTGCTTAAAGGACAACTTTTCAGACTGGGTTGGATGCCTGAAAATGGTGCTGAGAGCAGAGAAATTAATCAAGATCATGGAAGAAGAACTTCCTGTAGCTCTAGATACAAGAGCCTCGCAGGAACTCAAGCTAGAATATGAAAAATGGACAGAGAAAGATGCAAAAGCCTCTACAATTATCATCTCATGCATGAGTACAGCTGAATACCCTGATTTACTAAGACTACAGTCTGCCCATAATATGCTAAAGCTTTTGGAGTTAGCTCTTGTTTAAAAGGGACGGACTTATTCTTCCAGACTAATTAAGAGGCTGCCTAAGGAGGTGGTGAGCTCCCCCTCACTGGCAGTCTTCAAGCAAAGGTTGGATACACACTTTTCTTGGATGCTTTAGGATGCTTTGGGCTGATCCTGCGTTGAGCAGGGGGTTGGACTAGATGGCCTGTATGGCCCCTTCCAACTCTATGATTCTATGGTTCTAAGACTGTACCTCATGTGTTATCAAGAAGGAGAATCCTTTGATGAGCATATATTGGTAATGAAAAGACTCTCTCAGGAGTTAGAAAGATCCGATGCTGCGCTATCAAATGTAAACAAAATTACTATATTATTTCTGAGTATGTCCAATGACTATCATCTGCATAACTATTGAAGCGATTGATTGCACAAATAGTACTGGAAAAAACTAGTGGGACATGTTAAAGAGCAATATTTTGGAATTCTAAATGTAGACATGGCATATGCTTACTTGCAGCTCCTCTTCCCAGGATGCCTCCCTACATCCCCAGCAAGTTTCCTGGGAGAGGCACTGAAAATTTGAAGCCTCTAGTCCACCCAGGGTTTGTTCTGTCCATTCCTGAACCCACAAGCAACTACCCAGCACCTCTCTGGAAACCTCTGCTCAGTTTAGAATGCAGCCATTTAATTGTGAAGAAGAAGAAGAAGAAGAAGAGTTGGTTCTTATATGCCACTTTTCCCTACCTGAAGGAGGCTCAAAGCGGCTTACAGTCGCCTTCCCATTCCTCTCCCCACAACAGGCACCCTGTGGGGTGGGTGAGGCTGAGAGAGCCCTGATATCACTGCCCGGTCAGAACAGTTTTATCAGTGCTGTGGCGAACTCAAGGTCACCCAGCTGGTTGCATGTGGGGGAGCGCAGAATCGAACCTGGCATACCAGATCAGAAGTCCACACTCCTAACCACTACACCAAACTGGCTCTCTTAATTGTGGGATGCTTCCTCCCCTTCTCTCCATTCTGGAGGTATTTTGGCATGAAAGGGGTTAATCTGCGCACAATATTTCTGTGGTTTGATTTTTTAAATATTGTTCTGGGGTGCCTTGAATGCATCCCACTGTTTTTTGAGGTACTATGGTTCTTTTAATGCTCATTCCAGCCTGTTCTGGGATGTTTTGAAGGTATTTTAGTGCCATGCAGGTTAATCTGCACAATATTTCTGCAGTTGGAGTTCCAAAATATTGCTTTGGCATGCCTTTAATATGTTCTACTGGTTTTTGAGGTTTGTTTAATGCCCATTCCAGCCTGTTTCAGGAGCATTTTGTCCTGGAAAGTGTTAATAAAAGTGTGAGAACTCCACTTTCTTATTTCAAAAATATTGTCCTTGAGTGTCTATAATGCATTCCCCTATTTTTTGTGGTACACTTACTTGTTTAATGTCTGTTCTGGGGTGTTCAAGAGGCATTTTGGCTTGGAACAGATTAATAAAAGGGCAAAAGTTCTACTTTTTCATTTCTAAAACATTGTTCTTGAGTATCTCTAATGCCTCCCACTGTTCTTTGTGATACTCTTGTTCAGGGGTAGTCAAACTGTGGCTCTCCAGATGTCCATGGACTACAATTCCCATGAGCCCCTGCCATCGTTTGCTGCCAGGGGCTCATGGGAACTGTAGTCTATGGACATCTGGAGGGCTGCAGTTTGACTACCCCTGCTCTTGTTTGTTTAATGCCCGTTCTGGCCTGTTCTATGTGTTCAGGAGGCTGTCTTGTGGCGCAGAGTGGTAAGCAGCAGAAATGCTGTCTGAAGCTGTCTGCCCATGAAGTTGGGAGTTCAGTTCCAGCAGCCGGCTCAAGGTTGACTCAGCTTTCCATCCTTCTGAGGTCGGTAAAATGAGTACCCAGCTTGCTGGGGGGTAAACGGTAATGACTGGGGAAGGCACTGGCAAGGCCACCCTGTATTGAGTCTGCCATGAAAACACTGGAGGGCGTCACCCCAAGGGTCAGACATGACTCGGTGCTTGCACAGGGGATACCTTTACCTTTAAGGGTTATAACGGTACAGGAGTTCTGCCTTTTCATTTTTAAAATATTGTTTCCAAGTGCGCCCCACTGTTTTTTGTGGTACTTTTGTTTGTTTAATGCCTGTTCTGACTTGTTCTGGGCCATTCCAGCTTTTACCCTGCTTCACTCACTCACCCTCTCTCTTTCTTTCGTAACTTTTGAGAGGCTGGTGGCCTAGTAAAAACCAGAAAAGGAAGAGCTGAGGTTTTTCTGCTCTTAAAGTGAGGCTCCTTAAAGTATAGTTCTATTTAATTACAATGAATACTTCACCAGGCCTGGAGCTTTATGTTATACTCAGATGGTGGAAACATGGCCAACAGAGTCACAATGGCATGTTAATAAACAGAATCATTGTGGCACCTCAGGGCAAAACTGATTATTTTAAAGGGTGAGCTAAACATTTTTAAGGTGTGAGGGGTTTTGTTGCAATATTTTAATTCACACCAATCCTACCACATTTAACTTAGTTCTTGAATGGCTCACACAATGACCTCAGATTTTTTATTTACAGAATGCATAGGCTAAAGTCAAAGAGTGGCAGCCCCCCCCCCAATATCTCTTTTGCTTAAGAATTCAGATTTATAAATGCCTAGGCATGCTCATTCCTTTGTAAAGCAATTAATTAAAAATGCATTTGGAGAGCCTTTGGGAACAGAGAAGATGGTAATGTAGGATGAAGTTTGGCTTCAAGTCACTATCATTCACACAATCTGTAAAAATGGGAGCCATTTCTCCTTGTGGAGCTGCTGACTGCTTAAAGTATTATCTAATCAAGCAAATTATTGCTCAATAATTTAATGCTAACATTACAATAAATGTGCAGAATACCAGCATTTCAAAGTGTCTAAAGATACAAAATAATAATAGCTTACAAACTTTAAGCCATTGCTCAGTAGAAGAAGCTCTTTTACAGCTTCCATTGCATTGACAAAACTGTGGCCTGACTGTTTAAAAGTTGCCCCCATTGTAATTGGACTTCAGCCCTTTAACTGTAGTCATTCAGTTTATCCTCTTACTGAATTGGATGGATCTTGCAATCTGTTTTCTCTGTAGAGTTACTGAGAAAGTGTACACAATGGCAATTTTAGATGCACTTTTTATGAATCTTTTAAATAAACAGAGACTATGCATGTATGGCTACAATCCCCAAAGAGTGGAATACTCTTAAAACCTACTGATTTTAACGGGTCTGTTTATTTTTGCGTGGGTTAGATATGGTTGCTGTAGTCTCCAGAAATGTCCGTTTCAACGCACTACTAAACAGTTCTGGCTCCTTCAAGACCTCTTGAAGTCAATGAGCTTGTACGCCCAAATCAACAATTTCTTGCTTCCTTTCAACCCTGTTGGATTGCTTTTAAAATGGCTGGCCATTAAGAACTACTATCAAGGAAGAGATGAAGCAAAGCTATTGTGAGTGTGCCAACTGCAGCTCCGTTCTAGGATAGGAGCCAGTCACCACTGTGAGACTGTGTGTGATTGAAGGGCGACTGGATTTTAGAAATCTTCATTCTAAAGTGACTCATGGGAATATACCAGGTAAACTGTAAATATTCTCTGCAGATTTTCATTATTTCAGAGTGCTTGATGCCAGAACCACTGTAAATCTCCGTATTAAAACCCCAGCCTACAGTAGTGAGATGAACATTTTCGTTTCAAAGACTAGTTTTATAGAAACTTGGCACCAGAAAACACGTTTCTGTTTCATTATTATGACACATAAAATTTTATTGGGGTCTCATAGTCTTTTTTCCCTAAATCATTGGCATATGCTGAAATACACAATGTATTAGCAAATACACAGTAGTCCTCATTCCGCATCATTTCCCACAGCATTTTTAAAAGTATTTGCAACAACTTAATACTTAAAACATGCAATAAGTTACTTACAATGCAATACAAGAAGTTATAATAACTCAAGTCACTTTTTGTGTCGATTTTTCAAAGTTCCTGTTCCTGAGAATAGTTACACAATGGCAACTTGGAAGTATTTTTTTAAATGTATTGACCTTTATCCAATCTTTAAAAATAATCCCAGGAAAACTACACATCCATTTTTGCATACGTTGATATGTATATTGCTGCTTCAAATCTGGACAATATGTGTAGTTTCTCCTTTTGTGGCAGAGGATCTGTGATTTCATTTCTAACAGTGTTCACCAATCATTAAATGAATTTGTCACTCATTATGTAGCTGAAAGACAATCCCTGATTTGAGCAGGTTTTTTTCACCCCTCAATTTTCACCCCATGCCTAAACTGTCCATGTATCCCCAAGCTCACTCCAGGATTTCTTCCCACTCCCAAAGAAGAATATCTCTGAGAAGAAATCTGTTTTCACTTACTAATCCTTTTTTCAAGATCGGGGTGAGTAATAATGCTTACTGTATCCCAGGTCAGCAAGTAATTTTAAACAGAGACCATATATTCAACAAATCAAGGCGCGAAGAGCCAGCAACATTAGCTCTGAGTACAGACTCCCTCCCACATAAGCAGAAACTATGGGTCAAATTACACGTGATGTACAATCACGTGAATATTCTTCAAAGCTTTTTTTAAAAACTAAAGCAACTGTGGGAAGCTCCAATCTGGACCAGATGTTCATGCAGTGGGTTGCTTATCTCTTTTCCTGTGAAATGTTCTCTGATAAAATTTGCTCCTTCAAACTGCTTTTGGCCAACAGAGGAAAGACACACATGCTGATATCTTTTCTCCATGTGGGGTAAAAGGTAAGATTACAATCCTACCCAGAAATGTAGCGCATGTCAGAATCAGTTTGGCAGCATCTAAAGCCTTTAACTTATTTATCATACAACAAGGTACTGTCAGTACTCAAAGGAATCCCTTAATCCCAAGGGTAAGCATGTTTGAACCCTGAGAGGATGAGCAGGAGTGAGAAAAAGACTGTAGACAGACCTTACATCCCATAGGAATAGGAACAGGGATAGATTCTGTTTCTGTGGGTCAAAGCCCATAAGGAGGAAAGAGAACTTCTGAACAAATAATGATTCTTTTTCACAAGTGCCTTTGCTTTGTGAGTATCCAGAATGGGGAAAATGAAAGCAAAGAACACATTATGAAAATTCATTTCAAGAATTTATGGAGGAGGTTGAAAACTATGTTCTATTCCAGAATTTAGAGCTGGTATACAGACAGACTGGTGAAGAAAACGTTTTATTAGTAAGAATAGTTTAATTAGTGAAAGCAATAATATGTTCTGGATCAGTTCATCCTATGCGCTTATTACAGACCCACACACACTTTCCCATCTTGAGGTAAATTATCCTTCCAAAATAAAATGTCTTGCTGCCTCACAGAACAAGCAGCCCTGATATCATGGCTTCCTTGTTATAAAATGATGCTGAATATCCCATCCTGTCACTGACAGATCTATTGAGCTTTATTCAGCCCTGGAACTTTTTGGTAAGGTATGGAGCCTTCTTTTCTGAAATCGTTTGTCGGAATGGCAACAACAAACAAAAGATTCCAACCAACAAACAAAAGATTTAATTTTCCATTGAGGGTGAGGGTGGTTGGAATGAGTAATTCAAGCTTTTGTTATTCAAAACAGTTATACCACCATTTCAGATTCTTAGTTACAGACTTTTAAGAGGATTCTCTAGTCACTGTATTTATCCAAAAATACTTCTGTTTTTCTTTTGTCTTTGTGAGTTCCACTAAACTCCCTTGGCTCCTAGTACCTCCACTTTCCCTTCTTTGAAGTCCCACTATCCCTCTGGCTACTGGGGAGTCTGAAGAATTCTCCCCTGTCCTTTTGGCCTGAATTGGGAGCAAGTAGATCAACTTTCAGTCTTTAATAAAGATTTGCTCTTTTAACTAAAATTTCTTCTCAGAGCCAATGTTCAGTCAGCTTCCATCACACTACTCTCTGAACCAGCATCAGAATCAGTCTCAATTCCCTTCCTTGTTGTTGGCCAATCAGAGAGCTTTGAGCAGGCTCTCTGAAGATTTTTGACCCTTCACTCACTGTTGCTGTTACTTCAGCACTTGGAACTTTCCTTTTATAGTGCTCACCATCACATCTCTACACTCTTTCAGGATTTAACTTTTCCTTTGGGGATTCATAATTGGACTAGTCCAACACTGACAGGAATTTCTCTTTCTCAGGACTCACTGGAAAAGACCATAATACTAGGAAAAGGTGAAATCAACAGGAAAAGAGGAAGTCCCAACATGAGATGGATGGATTGATTCAATCAAGGAAGCCACAGCCCTCAGTTTGCAAGATCTGAGCAAGGCTATTAACCATAAGGTGTTTTGGAGATCATTAATTCATATGGTTGCCATAAGTTGAAAGCAACTTGACAGCATTTAACATGTACCCATATACCCACAGCTACCAAAGGAAGCTTTGACTCTCGAAATCTTATACCCTGAAAATCTTGTTGATCTCTAAGGAGCTACTGGACTCAAAAACTCTTGTTTGTATCAGCCAATCATAGAAGAAGAAGGATCATTTAAATTGTAAATCTGTGGTCCAGTTTTGCATTTACAACTCTGATAACTTTTTCATATACAGCTCTGATAACAAAGAGGCCAAGGAAGAGAAAATACCCAATACCTGCTAAAATAAAATAAAAAACATGTATTTTCTTGGAGACTAGGAAGTGGATTTCAAGATCTGTTGCAGGAATGCAACAGGTGACAAAGAGTTGGGGATATTTTTGTGTAAACTGTATGAGATCCCATAGGAGTTTCTGTTCATCCACTTCAGTGGACTTAGTACTTAGATGTGCTCTGGCAGCCAACCCCATTGAATATAACTGTATAGGATTATGAATAGACTTGCTTAGGATACATGTGAAATTCTCTTGAGCATTGTATACGCACTTACCTGGTAGTAACTTACATTGAACTCTCTTGAGTTTACTTTTGAGAAAGCATGTTGAAAACGTGTTTTAAGCTATTATTTATATGTTCCCATCAGAGGGCATGACCCTGTAAAAAAATCATCAAGAACTGAAATTTCTAGCTGCCTTCGCTAAACAGTTTTCTCACACTGTATCTACCTCAAAGGAATGACTTTGAGTTCACTCTTATCAATTAAGAAGTGTTCCCTGAAGCTTCAGATGACCTAATAGGAACCTTGGGGTGCCCTGTAGTGGTGATCTCAGGTAAACACAACTGGCTCTTGACCCCAGAAAGAGAAAAGTCAAAGTTCTTTTGAAAGTGACACACTGTGACCTGAAGTCTGCTGTAGCACATTAAGTCTGACAAATGTTGAGAAATGATGACTAACACAAGCAAGGGAGAGAGAACATTTTGGTTATTGTACCCAGCAGTTAACCTTATGTAGTCCCATTGCAGGGTGCGATCATTTGGGAGTCCTGTTCCCCTGGTTAAGAATAAACATGGCCTTGCAACACCATTAAAAGGTTTTCTACATCTTCCTTCTGTGTTAATCTGGTTCAGTGCTTGTGTCATGAAAATGAACTCAAAGAGACAGTTTCCCACACACAGGTTCACAAAGACCGCAGTATGTAGCTCTTATAAAGATGGCATTTTATATTTCCCTGAAAACCTGTACATTGCAGAGGTTAACTGTGACCTGCTAGGCTTTTGCTCCTGCTTGGCTTCATAACTGCATTGTGCTTTCTGTACTATCTTTAAACCGTCCGTGGCGCCATGGGTGCCACGGACGAAATAATTCATTAACGGCTCTTGAGGTGGGATTTGTCCGTGATGAGGAAGGGTCCAGATTGGACCCTTCCTCAGGACAGACAATCGGAGGGACCAATCGGCAGGCGCAAAGCGCTTGCTGATTGGTCCCTCCGATTCCCAGCCCCAGCAACTGCGAGCCGCGCACAGCGCGGCTTGCTGTTGCTCCTGGCCTGACGCGGCGAGAGGCGCGAAGTGCCTCTCGCCGCGTCAGCCGGCTACCCGAGGGAGCCCCTGGCAGCCGCATGGAGCACGGCTGCCGGGGGCTCCCTGCCCGGCGGCCTGACGCAGCGAGAGGCACTTCGCGCCTCTCGCTGCGTCGGGCCGCTGCCAAAGACCCTGGCAGTCACGCGGAGCGCGGCTGCCGGGCCCTCCCTGCCTCCCCCGCTGCTGCTGACAACACGCAGCCGACAACGAGGGCCGTTGCCGCGGGACACCAGAAACTGTACGTATCTAGAGCCCGCTGTATCCCTTATACAGTGGGCTATATTTCTAGTCATAGAATAATATGGTGGGAAGGGACCATATAGGCTCAGTGCAGGATCAGTCTAAAGCATCCCTGACAAATGTTCATGTAGCCATTGCTTGAAAACTATTAGTGAGGGGGAGCTCACAATCTCCCTAGGCAGGTGATTCTACTGTTGAACTATCCTTTTTTTTTTTAAATCCTAATATCTAGCCAGTATGTTTCTGCCTGTACTTTAAGCTCATTATTGCAAATCCTGTCTTCTGCTGCCAACAAGAACAGCTCCCTGTTCTTCCAAATGCTTAAAGAGAGCAATCATCTTCCCTCTCAACCTTCTCCTCTCTAGACTAAATATCCCCAAGTCCCTCAGCCTTTCTCACAGGGCTTCGTGTCCAGACTCCTGATCATCTTTGCCACTCATTCTGCACCCACTCCTTTCTGTTTACATCCTTTTTGAAGTGAACTCCAGAACTGCACACAGTATACCTGACTCATGGGGTGCATCACACTTAACAGCTCATACTGAATTTACAGTCCACCCATATCCCAAAATCTTGTTCATGCACACTGCTACCTAGAGATCTATCCCCCCATCTAGTATGTGTGTTAGCCAGATGTAGAAGTCTGCACTTATCCTTGGTGAATTGCATCTTGCTTGCTTCCACCTGTCAGAAAGTAAGGAAGGCCTAGAACAGCAGACTACAAAGGTCAATGAAGTAAGTTAGAAATGTGGCCTTTTCTTAAACTCTAAAAAAAACAAAAAATATGATCACTGCAAAAAACAGACATGTCACAATAACAATTGATGGTGAAGAGAATTCATTTCTCTTGGATCACAAACTGATTTGAGTGGCAATTGCAGTATGGAAATAAAACGTTGAATTGCTCTGGGTCGCTCAGCAATGATGAGTTTGAACAGAACATGGAAAAGCAAGGACATAAGCCTGACTACCGAATGTGGATTAGTTAGATCTATCATATTCCCAACTGCCACTTGTGGCTGTGAAAGTTGGACAATGAAAAAATCAGACAAGAGAGGAATTGATACATTTGAACTCTAGTGTTAGAGAAGGCTTCTGTGGGTTCTATGGACAGCCAATACAGTGCATAAAGTCTGATATATCATTGTTAGCCAAAATCACAAAACTCCAGCTCAGTTACTTTGGCCATATCATGCGATCCAACTCAATGGAGAAACAAATTATTCATCAGTGGAAAAAGGAAACCAAGCTGACAAAGAGCATGGTAGTTGGATGCGATCAAGGTGGACACCAGACAGAACATTGCATAACTGAGTTAGACTGAGCAGGATTGGGGATCAGGGTGACAGCTGTGCCATGGGATTGCCAAGAGTCAGACATGACTGAAAGGCCGACAACAACAACAACACTTCCACTCACTCTTGTTGAATTCTAGCTGTATCTTCCAGTGTGTTTTCTAGTCCTGTTTTGTTTTTGTTTTGTAAAGTTTATCCTGGTTTTTTTTCAGGCCACAGGCCACAGAAAAAAGTGGTTGAAAAACATGGGAAAACTTGATGAGAAACTTGGTGGGAAAGTTACAGGCAAATATTGCTGCATATAAGAGGGGGGGGGGAGAGGTACAGTTAAGAAACCAAGCTGGAACAAAAACCCAAGGCAGTATCAGGCTCACAATCAAATGTGTCTTTATAAAGACACATATAGCCTTGGACTTAAAAGGGTGTGACTCTTGCACTCAGAGACACTCAGGACCTGGATATTCACTGCACCCTTCTTCTTTTGTATTGTGTCCTGGGCCTGCCAAAGTAATTTTATTTCTCAGGTAGAAAAATATAGGTGCCTATGAGTGTATAAAGTGCCATCAAGTCATGGTCAACCAACAAGGTGCTTTCAAGGCAAATGAGGAGCAGAGGTTGTTTGCCATTGCCTTCCTCTGCAGAGTCTTCCTTGGTAGTTCCAAGTACCAACCTTTTTGAGGTCTGATTAAACCAGGCTATATCATACCACCTTCCTTCCCAGATGTGCATATAGAATTTTCAAAATCCATTTGACATCAGACTGTAATACAACATCAAGTTAAGATTTTGTGCCATGAGTTAGAACAAGAAGAAATGATATTAACTTTTATAGCAGTGGTCCCCAACCCCCGGTCCGGGGACTGGTACCGGTACGTGGATCAGTCGGTACCAGGCCGTGACTCCTCCTTGTCCTCCTCCCTGGCTGCTGCCTCGGGGGCTGCCCTGCCACTCTGCTGCCGGCTGACCCTTGGTGCTCTCCAGTGGCCCCTATGGCTGGGGCTCCCCCTCGGCGTGGCACTGCGCAGCTGCTGCTGGCAGCGCCCCCCAGTGGGCGGCAGGAAGTCAGGGGCTTATGTGGTGGGAAAGCAAGTGGAGCAGGGGCTCAGGCGGCGGCGACATTCCTCGGTAAAAGACTACCCCCCTGCCTGGGCCTCAGTAAAATTGTCAAGCATTGACTGGTTCCCGGTGATAAAAAGGTTGGGAACCACTGTTTTATACTCTTCTGCCTATGGAGTCCTTGTAAATGTTTAATTAGCAAACAGAATTACATACACTGTTAAAACCCATGATCATCATCATCATCATCATCATATATAATAAAACAGTAGTTAGATTACTGTGGAATTATTTATTCATTTGCCTTTATGTAGCAAATTCAAAGATGAAATTATTAATTTCTAGAAGCTACCATTTCCATAAAGAAAATAGATAATGATGACTAAGAAGTATGAGGAAAGGTTGGTCTGTTTAGCCTGGAGAGGAGACGACTGAGAGGGGATCTGATAACCATTTTCAAGTATTTAAAAGGCTGCCATGTAGAGGTTGGAACAGAATTGTTCTCTCTTGCCCCAGAGGGATGAACCAGAAGCAATGGGATGAAATTAATTCAAAAGAAATTACGTCTCAACATCTGGAAGAACTTCCTGACAGAGTGGTTTCTCAGTGGAACAGGTTTCCTCGGCAGGTGGTGGGTTCTGCATCTCTGGGAATTTTTAAACAGAGGCTGGATAGCCATCTGATGGAGAGGCTGATTCTGTGAAGGTTCAAGGGGGTGGCAGGTTACAGTGGATGAGCGATTGGGATGTGAGTGTCCTGCATAGTGCAGGGGGTTGGACTAGATGACCCATGAGGTCCCTTCCAATTCTGTTAATTTATGATTTGATTAGTGGTGTTATCCAAATTAGTCCCTGTGTCAGGCCTGCCACTGGTAAGTGACTTCTACTTGTGCAGAACCACACATGTTCTTGGGACCATTCTTGTCTGTTGTTTTTAGAACAGGAGAGAGAGAATTAATAAATATGAAAACATTTAGCATAATGCTGGAAGAAATGGAATGCAAAGGAAAGCAAAAGCATAAAACAGTGTTTCAATACAGCAATGCAGTGATACCCTTGGTTGTTACCTGCTTGTGGTGCAAATGCGGGTGGGGGTATAAGGAGAAAAGAAACAAAAAGAGACAAACAGGGGAAAGAAAATTATCATATATTACCTGTCCTGAGGAGATGCAGGTCCAAGGCAAAGGAAGAAAAATCCTAAAGCAACTATAAACTTTAGGATCCAAGGAAGAGCTGGGGTCCAAAAGCAAAAGGAAGGGATTCAGTGACTCAGGAAGCCAAATGCTAAGTTATAGAATGAGATTTGGGGGCAGAACTAGCTACAGCATGTGGTGGCTTAGATGCCCTTCTATAGATTTAGGACACCTCTCTTCCCCCCTCCCTTATTTGGCCTCCTGTATAAGTACCCCTTGTCTCTGCCAAGAAGTTTATTCATCAATCTTTGCCTGTAGATGGACCATTATGCACGGAGTGGAAGGTCTGCATTCGGGGTGGAATGGCGGCGGCTAAAATCACCAATTATGCACGCTGCATGCGGTAACTGGGCGCAGAGTCAACATATGCCACCGAAAAAGCCGCGTTAACGAGATGCGGAAGAAAGTGGAGCTTCCCAGGACCAGGCCGCAACCACAAGTGGCTTCGGAGTAGCCACGTGCATATTCGGATACTCTGGGTTTTGCCGCCGTTGTGTTGCGTTCCATCCCGTGCATAAGCAGTTTGCTTCGCTTCTTCCTCCTCTGCGTTCTCCATGCTGCTGTTTCAGCGGCCGTACATAATAGGCCAATGCTTCTATATTAGTCTTTTGAATAAAGCTTCCCTTTGGATTTCACAAGCCTTGTGGTCTCGGGGACTGACTTTTGCAAGGACTTGACTCGGGTGTCTTCTGCCTGGTTCCTGACAGATATGGAATGATTGAATTACCAGGTCGGTGGACCACCTTGGGCAGGTTTACTAGTCCCTCAGTGAGAGTGAGGGATTCCCCAGGCCTGGCACCAGTTTGCAACAGTAGGAGAAAAACAAAATGGAAATATAAGTTCAGCTGACATTGTGACGTCATTTCTGGGGAAAATTCAGAAGTTCCATTAGTACTCTCTAGGAATCTCCAGATTCCTCCTAGAGAGGTGTGATGTCATTCTGTCACCAATGTCCCCTGCCATCTCCTGCTGCTTGCTAGGCCATAACTGACAACCCTAGCTTGGGCTGACCCTACAAAGACTGAACTTAATGGCATTTCCCTGCATTTGGGATTGAATTACCAGGATGGATTACCAGGATGGACTTCAGGAAATTCTCCAGAGGGAATAAAAGTGGAATGAGAGCAAAAAGGAGTTGAGTAAGTCATGACAGAGTCTCTAAAGAAATCTTTAAGTTTAACTAAATGAAATAATTTGTAAGTTCCACTCTAGTGTTAAAGGAATCATATCGTGGAGTAGGAAAAAAGGAGAAACCTCATTGTAGAGCTAATATAGCCTCCTCACTAAACTGTTTGGAGGAGAGATTGACTACTAGATTGACTACTAGGTTTGTTTTCTGCCTCTTTTCTGGCCTTGGAGAAAAACCTGTGGAGCGGCACAAGCTATGTTTAGCTATTGTTAGTATGACCTTGTAAGTCTCTGTTTTGTCTTCTCTTTTTTTCTACAAGTTTAATGCTATAGTAACAATATTAGCTTGCTATAGTTTTAGAATCACTGAAGAATTTATTTACTGTGTCTTCAGAATAATTTGAATATTTTATTTCTGTTTTAGATACTCTGTCAAGAGATTTCTTTATAAAGTTGAATTTGGTCCTTAAATATAAAGTACGTATTCATGATAACTACTTGTTAATTTGTTAATATACACGTAATTATTATTGTTGAACAACCATTAGTTTTACCTTTGTATTTTCCAAGAACCATTGTCCCTTGAAAAAGCTATAGGGCGAAACGCTTCGGGGCTTGTGTGAAATTATAAAGAATAAAGATAGAAGTCTCCATATGAGTTCATTTTGGATATTTTATTGCCATATTGGCTCCCCAGTGCATCTATATTTCTCTATATTTGTTTCTTTCACTGGGACCCACCTCTCTCAGTTCATTATTTTTGCTTCTTGCAATTAAGGACAAAGAAGCTTTTAATCAAAGTCCTCTTTGGACCATTTCAGCAGGTGGGAGTCCATGAGAAAGCATCTAAGGGAAATTCCCAACCAGTTCAAGCACCCCTGCTTCAATATCTAAATTGGATTATTTTTTTCCAGGTCTCTTGCAGTCAAGTCAGAAAGTCCCTTGGAATGTGCAAAACGTCAGGGGGACAGGAGCTGTTTGCAACAGCTGCAGTTTTGTTGGGTTAACTTTATTTGCTCTGATATTGCTCTGCCTTGCTCCCGACAATCCTCCCCTTCACAAAAAAGCATGGGAATGAAGTATCAACACAGGAATTATAAATGCTGTAATGGAGCCACTTCAGATGTCCATTAGAGCCAAAGGATGAATACAAGAGTGGGAAGTGGCACAAGAACCCCATAGACTTATTCACTCACCTTGCTAAGAAGACTTAGAAGATACACAGTACTCTCCTCAACTACTAGAAATGACTTGCAGTGTATCCCTAAAGCCATTGGGGAGCATTTTGTTTTTCACTCCCCACTGATTGGAGTGTTCCTGCTTACACTACCAATTTCACTGGTGTAATGTTTTATCAACAGCATTGGGCCCAAGATGTAGAAACAAGGAAAGTATGATACTGATGAAATCTTGCTCCTTCCCTGGCAGGTTCACAATATTGCTAATTTCTGAACTCTACATCAATCTACTTCTGCCAGCACTAGGTTTGCTCTGGTGCGGCAGCTTCACCAGTTCATAGACTGACTTTACAACGACACCCTAAAATATGTAATGTGTGATGATTTAGGTCAGGCTTTCACAACCAGAGTTTTGTGAAACCCTGGGGTTTCTTGACAGCCCTCAAAGGGTTACGTGAATAAGTGGGAGCTAAGTAATTTTTAATATATTTTTAAAATTTGTTAAATATTTATCACATGATATGTCCATATATGATCATGTTGACTCATCCCCCCCTCAAATTGCCAATGATGGGCCTGGAGGGCTTGGGAACAGGACGGGCCCTGGGTCGACATGTACATAGCTATGCTTCCCAACCATATTCTGCATGATTGTGCCACTTCTGGGGTTTCTCGAAGCCTGAAGAATGTTTCAAGGGTTTCTCAATGGTAAAAAAGTTGAGAAAGGCTAAGTTAGGTTTATTTTTACCTATTTTTGTCCTTTGATTGTTAAAACTTTAGACATTCACTGAACCTTTTTTTTCTATGTAATTTTGAATTGCTTTTGTATAAGATGAGCTCAGCTGTAGCTGGGAATCTATTTTCAAAAGCCGGCATCTTAAGAAAGAAAAAATAAACATGAAGTCAGAATTTCCTGAAGGACGGTGGGAAGGAGGAAGGGAGGGTGATCAGATCAACTGAAAGCTGATTGTGTGTTTTCCCAGGATGAGTTTCCCTCCTTCTCTTTAATAATTTGTCCTTCATATCTGAAATTGCTATACATTTGTAAATATTTTGATGTTTCATAAATGAAATGAATTTACAATGGAATACATCTTCCTAGATACAGAGGCCTTGAGGCCAATTGGCTTGTAGCAAAAATGTCCTTTTAGAAGATAATTGTAAAAAAAATGCAAGTGCTACTTATGTGCTCTCCTTTGGGAGCCAGTAATCTTACCAGAAACACAAAACAAGTATTCCTGTGTGGAGAAAGATTGTTTGAATTTAGGGTTAAGATGGAGGGAGGTGTTCACGCTGGTCTGAAATTATCCCTGGCACTATGCACATCAGCTGTATACATTATGGGAGACTAAAGCCCCTCTCCCTTCCTTCCAATTTCCCTAGAAGTAACTCTAATCCTGACTCAAATTTCAGAAGGATAAGGAGATGCATGTACAGAGAAGCATGGATTGGAGGAACATTCATCACTGATTCTGTCACATACATCCCTATGGTCATCGAAATGTCTGCAGTGAGTTCAATACATGTGTAAATGTTTGTACGAAAGCCATCACAAATTTTGCAAAAAGCAGGAAGGGTCTTAGTTGCATGGAAGAACCTATTCACCTACACTTGCATGCACATAGGATTGCGGACTATAATTTGAGGATAAGTGAGTGTAGTCCCATTTTCCTAAGGATTTTTAGTGTTTGCTAGCAAGCATGAAGGAGAACTGAATAAACAGAGAAGGTACCCGTTTCTTCACTGCACAGCCTGCAGCTCAAGACATTTGTAGACTAATCAAATTCTCTAAAGCTACTCAAGGTACCTGTTGTGTCCAGCCCAGGAAAGGTTTATGAAAAAGGGAGAGTCTTCTCTCAGGCTAGAGTTGAAAGAAACACAGACAAAACTTCATTTTCTTCAAATACTTTCCTACTTCCTAATCCAATGATTTCTGGAATATAATTTTTACAAAATGGAAAGAAAACACAATGCAAATAAAGGCTTCCAAGTTTTGTTTGTGTCATGTTTTATATTGTGAGATACAGCTCTGGAATTTATTTCAGGAAATTATTATAAAATACATATTCCTAGTTCTATTAAAAATCAGGGAATATTACTAACTTAATATACAGGCTCAAATTAATGGATGTTAAGGTTTGCTTTGTGGCTCCAATCTGCAAATAGATGCTGCAGAATCATTAATTTAATAGACTACTTGGCAAAATAATTTGTGGCTTACAATTTGTGGATGTCTACGCACAAAGAAGGCTCCTACATTTAATTTTCCAAAATTCTTGGGGCTTGGCTCTAGCACATGTTTACCTCATTGATGAGCTTATATTGAATAAACCTTCAGTCAGTCTTCAGTGTCTACACCAAAAACATCTGTGAATAGGTTAGACACCACTATATCTGCATGTTCAGGTTGCTATAGAATAGCAAACAATGGCTGATAAAACATCATGAAATTCAAGAATATAGAATGAGACTTCTTCAAGGATCACTGCCTTGTTGTGGCGAAGGGGCTTGCATAGCTCAGTGAAGCTATGAGCTATGCTGTGCAGGGCCACCCAACATGGACAGGTCATAGTAGAGAGCTTTGACAAAAGGTAATCTACTGGAGAAGGAAATGGAAAACCACTCCAGTATCTTTGCCATGAAAATTCTATGGACAGTACCAAATGGAAAAACAATATGACACTGGAAGATGAGCCCCTTAGGTCGGAAGATGTCCAATATGCTACTGGGGATCAGCAGATGGCTAGTATGAGTAGCACCAGAATGAATGAAGCAACTGGGCCAAAGCCGAAAGAATGCTCAGTTGTGGATGGAACTGGAGGTGAAAAGACAGTCCAATGCTGTAAAGACTTTTATTCCATCATCAGATCCATGAATCAAGGCAAATTGGACATGGTCAAACAAGAGATGACAAGACTCAACATCGACATTTTAGGAATCAGTGAACTAAAACGGACAGGAATGGGTGAATTTAATTCAGATGACCATCAGGTATACTACTGTGGGCAAGAATCTCTCAGAAGAAATGGAGTAGCCTTCATAATCATTAAAAGAGTAGGAAAAGCAGTATTGGGATACAATCCTCAAAATCAGTGGTCCCCAACCTTTTTATCACCGGGGACCACTCAACGCCGGGGACCACTCAACACCGGGGACCACTCAACGCCTTTTACTGAGGCCCGGTGGGGGGGGTAGTTTACTCCTCTACTCTCAGCCACTGCCCTAACACTCTCTGATCGCTATGGTAATGTTTAAACATCCCTTCAAAATAAGATACAGACACGCCACAACAATGAATATAAGGAACATTTTATTTTCATGGAAATTTTAACTCATGACAATGACAAATCAATGGGAACCCTGAGTTTGTTTCTCTGCAACAAGATAGTTTCATCTGGGAGTGATGGGAGACAATGACACCCAAAGTGTGTTGTAAAGGGCCAGGGGGAATGAAGTAAAGGGCCGGGGGTGGGGGAGAAGGCATCCTTCAGGGCCCACCTCCAATTAGTCAAAGGACCACATGTGGTCTGCGGCCCACAGGTTGGGGATCGCTACTCAAAATGACAGAATGATCTCAGTTCGAATCCAAGGCAAACCATTCAACATCACAGTAATCCAGGTCTATGCCCAAATCACTGCTGCTGAAGAGGATGAAGTTGACCAGTTCTATGAAGCCCTACAACACCTTCTAGAAGCAACGCCAAGAAATGATGTGCTTATCATCATGGGGGATTGGAATGCTAAAGTAGGAAGCCAAAAGATAACCGGGATAACAGGCAAGTTTGGCCTTGGAGTACAAAATGAAGCGGGCACAGGCTGATAGAATTTTGTCAAGAGAATACAATGGTCATAGCAAACACTCTTTTCCAACAACCCAAGAGACGACTCTACACATGGACATCGCCAGACGGTCAACACAGAAATCAGATTGACTATATGCTCTGCAGCCAAAGATGGAGAAGTTCTATACAGTCAGTAAAAACAAGACCAAGAGCCAATTGTGGTTCAGATCGTCAGCTTCTTGTTGCAAAATTTAGGCTTAAATTGAAGAAAGTAGGGAAAAGCACTAGGCCACTCAGTTATGAACTAAATCAGTAGAGATATACAGTAGGCATGTTTTTTGCAGATTCACTGGATAGTTTCAGCAAGGCCTCAGCATGCAGTAGCTTCCCATATTGGAAAAATGTATCCAAATGTGGGTTGCTCTCTGAAATTTAGCATAGGAAAGTAAGTAGAGAGATAGGGCCATTTCGCACGGCTTCAAAATAGCACAATGGTTGCTAATTGAAAACGCTACTAATTTGCCTTAACGCACGACGTCGCAGACAATCTGCAACACTCCTGAAACCAATCAGCAAAAAGCGCTTCGTTGTAGCGCTTTCAGGGGAATCCAAAAAAGTGGATTCACCCTCCGGATAGCGATACACTCCTGCAACCAATCTGCAACACTAGCGCTAAAGACCTGTGCGTTACCATTGTTGCGGGTTCTTCAAAGTCCCTCCTCCTGAGCCTGTCCTCCAAACTTCCGGCGAAGCGATCGCCATTTTTTTTTCTCCAAGCGAGCGGGGATAAACGCACCAGCGAGCCTCTTTCTGTTTAGAGGCTTCCCTGGCTTCAGTCCTTCACCTTTAGTCACTAAGCACAAACCACATAAAAGCCCGTTTGCTGAAATAAAGTCCCTTTATTTTTTACACATTAATTCAGCCGAAAATCGGGCCCGTGAGAGGGGGGGGGATTTTTTTTTTATCACTCGAGGCAGCGTGCCAACGATCATACAATCAAACGACAGCTCACATTAGGCAGCTGGATGGGTCTCTCCGTTGCAACGAATCTACCTAGATTCGTTGCTATGGGTCTGTTTTTTTTAAAAAAAAAACCTTTCTTAAAGGGAAAGGGGCTGTTTGGGAGCATGCTAACGGCTGCCCATTGGCTGCTTGACGGCCAGGGGCGGGACGAGCTTGGCAATAGCGCTTCCTTTCTAGCGATTTCTGCCGAGACCGGAAGCCTGTGGGAAACGCTAAAAAACGCAACTGATTCCACTACAAAGGCAGGTATGCATAACGACGAATTCCACTAAATTAAATGGCGATTTTTCATTCCGCAAACAATTTGCAACAAAGATCCCCGTGCGAAAAGGCCCATAGAGTCTGAGATAAAGATATCAATGTACATGGATAAAAAACCACCAAGGAAGACCTAGGTTGTTATGCAGAGGAAGGCTATGAAAAATCACCTCTACTCATCTCTTGTCTTGAAAAGCCCACAACGGGACACCATGAATTGGTTGTAGCTTGATAACACTTAATTATTACATGTTCAAAACATAATTTGTTGGTGCGGCAGAAAACCAACATGTCAGCCAATGGAACAACCTCTTTAACATATCCTGGATACTTTTTTATACTTAAGAGTATCCAAGACAACATAAACTCACTTTTAACTTGACCACAGTTAAAAGACTAGTCAGAATGAAAAAGACAGTTGCAAACCCTGCAAGGATGGTTTTCAGCCATAATACAATGTAATACAGGCAACCTCTTCCAGCTTCCATATAGTCAAATACCACTTGTTTGTTTGTTTGTTTGTTGAGCACTATATTTTTATTCTGTTGATCCCAGAAAAACTGGCTTGCGGCGGTTCACAAAGACAAGAAAAAACAACAATATCCCGTTAAAACAATTCGAGCACATATAAATGCAAAATAGCGGTATACTAAAATATCTTAAGAAATCTATTCCCCATATTTTGGGCATCAATCTTAATATGGATGGAATATATATAACCAGCTGGGAAGACAGGATCTGGCTCCTAACACAGTCTAGCACTGCAGTAGGCGCTGGGGGGGGGGGAGGACCAGATTGAATACTCAAACAAACACGTGGCAGAAGAGCTCCATTTTGTAGACCCTACAGAACTCAGTCCCAACAGGGCCCGCAGCTCATCTGGGAGTTCATTCTATCAGGTAGGGGCCAGGACTGAAAAGGCCCAGGTCGAGGCCAGGTGCACGTCCTGAGACCCCAGGACCTTCAGTAAATTCATATCCAGAGAGCGGAGTGCTCTGTGGGGGGCATAAGGAGGCAGGCAGCCCCATAGGTAGGTAGGGCCCAAGCCACGTAAAGCCTGAAAGGTCAAAAACAATACCTTGAACCTGATCTGGAAACAAATTGGTAACAAGTAGAGTTGTTTAAGCAGCAGCTGAATGTGGACGCTCCAGTAAGACCTGGTAAGGACCCATGGCACTGCATTCTGTACGAATTGCAATTTCCAGATCAGGGACAAGGGTAGACCCACGGAGACCGAGTTACAGAAATCCAGCCTGGAAGTTAACTTTGCATGTTCTGGGGACAAGTAGGGTGCTAGTAGCCAGGCTTGGAATAGGTGGGAAAATGCTGTCCAAGCTACTTTAGTGATCTGAGCCTCCATGAATAAGAAGGCATCAAAAATCACTCTGAAATTCCTGGCTTGTGGTATAGATCAGTGGTCCCCAACCTTTTTATCACGAGGGACCACTCAACACCAGGGACCACTCACCGGGGACCACTCAACGCCTTTTACTGAGGCCCAGTAGGGGAGGGTAGTTTACTCCTCTACTCTCAACCACTGCCCTAGCGCTCTCTGATCGCTATGGTAATGTTTAAACATCCCTTCAAAATAAGATACAGACATGCCACAACAATGAAGTGTGTTGTAAAGGGCTGGGGGGGATGAAGTAAAGGGCCGGGGGGGGAGGAGAGAAGGCGTCCTTCGGGGCCCACCTCCAATTAGTTGAAGGACCACATGTGGTCTGCGGCCCACAGGTTGTGGATCGCTATTATAGATGACAGTTGCACCCCATCCAGGCAGGGAAGTCATGCTTCCTGATCTTGCCCCTTCCTACTCAGCCAGAGGACCTCCGTCTTGGAGAGGTTGAGTTTCAGGCGACTCTTCCTGATCTATTCAGTTACTGCTTCCAAATTGCTGGTGAATGTTTTTTTTTTGTTTGGGGGGGGGAGTCCAGCTGGCCATCCATCAGGAGATAGAGCTGGGTGTCATCCATATACTGGTGACAATCTGGCCCATAACTCCGGACCAACTGGGCAAGTGGGCGCATATAGATGTTAAATAAAGCAGGAGAGAGTACCACCTTTTTTGGCACACCGCACGGCAGTGCAAAGGGGCTAGACAATTCATCTCTGACCACCATCCTCTGCAACCTGTTCTTAAGGAAGGAGGCCAGCCATTTAAGAGCTGTACCTCCTATCCCTGTGTCAGCAAGGCATTTGACCAAGAGCTCAAGGTCGACCACATCAAAGGCAGCTGACAGGTCTAACAGCACGAGAATGACCAAACCTCCTCGATCCAGTTGGTGCCAGTGATCATCCATCAGAGCTACAGTGCAGTTTCCACTCTATGGCCAGAACAGAAGGCCGACTGGTATGGATCCAGGGCCAAATTTTCCTCCAAAAATGTGAGGAGCTGGTCCACAATGGCCCTCTCAACCACCTTGCCCAGAAATACAAGATGCAAAATTGGGCAGTAGCTGGTGGGGTCCCACTGGTCCAGAGATGTTTTCTTCAGCAGAGGGTGAACCACCACTTCCTTGAGCCACAGAAGGAACTCCCCTGAAGAGAGGGAGAGATTAACTATTCATCTGAATAGTTGAGTTACACTGTACGGTTTTTAACAGCGATTCATTAGTTGTTCCCTAGGCCACAAGAAGCCACCTTAGACTTGCCTCTTTACCTCCTCTCATTACTGGGCCACACAATTATTTTGTTGTTCCCATGACTACCAATACCTTAACTCCAACAATCATTTTCCTTACATTAAAGCAATTCCCACACGTATAAGAAGGAAACTTAAGAAGGAAAAAGGTTGGGACTAAGTTGCTGGCCCTTTGTCCATCCTTGAGACCGTCAGTCAGTGTTGGTGATGCAATATGCAGAAAATCAAGAGAGGGTTTTAGAGGATCTTCAGTACCACTTGGACTATGCTTTCAAGTTCAGCCCCAGGAGATATGTTATGGAGATATATTCCAGAAATTTCAAACAGCTTTTTAAATTCAAGCCGCTGTTTGAGGACTTAGTGGGAGAATCTTGGTAGTTCAGGTTAGCCCAATCTCATCAGCTCTCAGAAGCAAAGCAGGGTCAGTCCTGGCTAGGTTACGGATGAGAGACTGCCACAGAAGTCCAGTGTTGCTACACAGAGGTAGGTAATGGCCTTGGAACATCTCTTGCTTTGGAAACCCTGCAGGGTCACCTTAAGGCGGGACAGCAAAAACCAACGTAGAAAAGAAAGATGAAGTTGGACAGGAAGCAGTGCATACATGCAGGTGGCATATCCCATTCGGAAAAGTCCTTAGCCAACCCTTAGCCAACTGTTTGTTTTAAATTGTCAAAATTTAAAAATATAGTCTGGGAGTTCGCTTGGTAACTGCAGAACGGGGGGAAGGCACATGCAGTGATTTGTGGATATCACTCTTTGGATTTTGGAGCAAGGAACTATAAGAATTCATTTTGAAATTACTCCAGATTGATGCAATTTATCATGCCGTCTATATTTGAGTAGAGTTTTTTTTTACAAATTTTAAACAAAATGCTATTCCTTAAATGAAATACAATTGGAAAAAATATATAGAAAGGTAATCTATGCAGGGAAATATATACTTTTCTTTCCCTGCATTATTTAAACTGTCCAGGTTAGTAAATGAAAACGTAAATACTGAGAGCAGCTGTAGAATTTAATAAAACTTCAGTTTGAACTAGCATGTGAAAAGAACAATATTATTGGAAACTTGTGGTCGAATGTGAAGCTTGAAAGAAATATTTTAGCACTATCACAATATTAAATTGCAAACATTATTTAATTTATCTTCTCTGAAATGGCTGAGGGGAAGTGCACCCCAAAGCCCTATTTACCTAAACCAGGAAATAAGTCAGTGATCAGATTGGTGAATGAAGTAATCAAAAGCTGACAGGGGACAATATAATGTCACTATTGTAATAGCACTTACTCATATTGTTTTGCCTTGGCCTTGCTTTGGAAAAAGCATCGCACAGCCTTCATTTAATAATAGAAAACGCAAAGTAATGAAACAAAATATGTTCTTCTAACTGATTTCTTGGTTTAAAAAAATGTTGAAAAATATCAGCTCTGGCACATCTGTAGGAAAGGAATGTTCCCCCCAATTACTAAGATTTGAAAATATATAAGTGTATTAAAAATTAAGGTATTTGCCATTCAGTATTGGGGAAAATAAGAACCTTTGGCAACCTGTGTGTTTCAGTTGTCACTTTGAACTTTAGAACAAAGGCCAGACTGTAAAAGCAGTTTATAAAAAGTATTATGAGATACCACAACTGGCATTTTTACGGCCTTATTAAACTACATTCAAGTGGCATAAATTATGTGCAATGAAAACGAATAGGTTCTGTGACTTGATTTTAATATCAGGAGCATGCTTATTAGTTTTCAGAGGGATGGAGAGTTGTTTTCTGAAGAGAAAGAGGCTTTATTGTTTTTGCTTTCTGACCATACCAGCTGATATTATATGGAAGTCATAAACGTCAGATTACATTTAGTTCATGGGATAAAATCATTGGTAAGTCGTTTGAGGTAATGAGCAGTTCTTCTCACTAAATCGTGCTGGAGGTGTTAATTTAGATTCAAAGCATTCCTGCTTATTAGAAAGGTATATTAATTTCCCACATGCAGAAGATGCATAAACCAGCATCTACAGTTCAAAAGGTCATCTCTCCTTGAGAGTGCTCCAGGAAATCTCATGCCCCTACCCTGTTTGTCAGGAAGGTTGCCTGTTGGAATAATCCCATGTTCTCCCAGAAGCAGAGGCGTTTATGGGACAGGAATGATCTTTCCCTTTGCTTCTTTGCAGTTAAAAATTCAAACTAAAATGATGATTTAAAACTTAACGTGAACTAGTTTTGAGAGGAAATTGTAAATTATGTGGGTGATCTGTGATATGTAGGGTTACCAGCCTCCATATGGGCCTGGAGATCTCCTGGAGTTATAACTGATTTCCAGACTATAGACATCAATTCCCCTAAATAAAAAGACTGCTTTGGAGGGTGGTCTCTATAGCATTATACCCTACTGATGATATCCCTACCTTCCTTAAATTCCACCTTCTCAAAGCTTCACTGCCTGCCAAATCTCCAGGAATTCCCAACCTAAAGTTGGTAACCCTGGACTGAATCTCACAACATTTTAATTATGAAAGTAGCCATAGAGGAGGAAGAGTGGTATCAGTGTTATAATGTGTTTAGGTGGATTCAACCCTTCTACCAGTGCAATTTTCCAAGTAGAAGTAGCTCCTTTGGTTGCTATCTTCCATGGTAGAACAAAAAGGTACAGTGTGATGGATCCAACCATCCTCCAAGGAGCCTTCCTCCAGCCTAAGGAGCATTCCTCTTTGTTTGGATAAAGCCTCCTTAAACTGGAGATTGTCAGAATTGGTCAAGAGAATGGTAGGGTTGACGTAGAACCCATTGGAATGTGGGTATCTATATTTTCCTACTGAGACTAATATCAAGTTGAGTGAGGGATTTCAGTTGAGCAGTCCATCTCTCATGTGACATGCAGTGTTTTCTCTGAGATTAATCAAAAACAAAAGAAGAAAATTGTAGGGAGACTAAGCAATGATAGTCAACATATACCTGTGATACCAGGTGTGTAGTAGACAAAAGTAGTTTGGTACTCAGTGGTTTCTATCTTTAGGGCTTAGTAAAGAAAAGGAAATCATGTGTATCATTGAGTAGAAAATAGATATTTTGTAGCCTGTGACATGGGATCACTAACAGCTGTGACTAGATTTAGCTCACCACCATAGTAAAAGCCCTGAAGGTTACTCCATGTTACATGACAGTGGGATTCTTTCCAAGCCTTCCCTTTTCTCACTGACATCCAGTTTATCTCATCCTTTGACTTAATGACATCATTACAATGTAGGTTTTACTGCTTCTGCCAAGTTACCCTTTGTTATAATGGGAGAAAGTATTGCACTCATGGACACTGCTGAGGTGACTTGTGTCCTCACTGGCAGGGTTTAGAAAATTCTTGAATCAAGCAAAGGTTGCGTTGTGAGTTTCTTAACAATTTTCACTTTTAGAAGTTTTCTATCTAAAATGCAAAATACATTAAAACTATTAGACCAGAGCTACAAGACTGACCACATCAGAGACGACAGGCTTTCCTTAGAAGAAGAAGAAGAGTTGGTTCTTATATGCCGCTTTTCCCTACCCGAAGGAGGCTCAAAGCGGCTTACAGTTGCCTTCCCATTCCTCTCCCCACAACAGACACCCTGTGGGGTGGGTGAGGCTGAGAGAGTGCTGACATCACTGCCTGGTCAGAACAGTTTTATCAGTGCTGTGGCGAACTCAAGGTCACCCAGCTGGTTGCATGTGGGGGAGCGCAGAATCGAACCCGGCATGCCAGATTAGAAGTCCGCACTCCTAACCACTACACCAAACTGGCCAAAGGGCAGTTATCACCCACCACCCCACACAGGCGTTTCATGCTAGGCATTGGCAGCTCAGTTCCCCCATCAAAAATCCAAATAGATTTATCACTAAAGATCAGGAAAGCAGGAGATTTAAGGAAACAGTAATGCTTATTTAATTTATTTTATAAAATGAAAACATCAAAAATAAGTGTAAAACTATGCTCTTAATCAGCCTTTCTCAACTTTTTTACCATTGAAAACCCCCTGAAACATTATCCAGGCTTCAAGACCCCCCAGAAGTGGTGTGATCATGCAGAATATGGTTGGGAAGCATAGCTGTGTACATGCTGGCCCAGAGTCCCACCCCCTCCAGGCCCATCATTGGCTGAGGGGGGCAGGTCAACATGACCATATATAGTCATATCACTCTATATATGTTTAACAACTATATTCAAAATTAACTTCCACTCATTTGAGAAAACCTTCCAGGGCTGTCAAGAAATTCCAGAGTTTCACAAGAACCTGGTTGAGAAAGCCTTCTCTAAATGTAAATGTTGCCCTCATTTTCTTGTGGTACTTGCAGTGGTGTTGGGGTGCCACTGGTGCAAGAGACAGGAAGGGGTTGATTCCTTTGTTTTCCATCTCTTGTTACAGCCCCTGCCCTTCTCCAGACTGCATGGCTTTTGTCCCTAGGAGTCCCATGACTTTCAGCGTCCTTTGTCAGGGATTGCTGGAGGAAGGAGGTCTTCGTTGCTAAATGCCTTCTGCTGACGTTTGTTGGATCTCACCACTAGTGTGAAATGGATAACAGAGGTATTGTCATTAGGAAATCAAAATCAATACTGTAGATATTGAAACATAAAAGAGAGGAAGGGATTTCTAAACATGGCCGTGATTTTCCATGATATATAAGATACAGCTTTATGCTACACATACCCAGGAACATACTGTAGATAATAATCCAGGAAACTGGTAGAAAACATATTGCTTGTTAGTGTACACATTTTCTTATGGTTCCTACTGCTTAGACAAGGAAGTAATAAAACACCACCGTTATGAAGCCATTGTCAGCATGCCTGTAGACCCTTCCACCAAACATCAGCCAGTTTTCTGACAGAAACTCAAGCACCTGGTACAAACAAAAAAGTTGCACCTTGTTATCTAGGACCAGTGACATAATAATAAATAAGATCTCATAAAATGAGGTCATGGCTACAGTAACAGATGGGGGAAATAAGATATGAGAGCTGAATCAAGGAGTTGTCCTCATATTATCTGAAGCAAAACCTACCTTGACTGGTGAAATGTGGCTGCTGACAAAATAATTTATGACACTGTGACTGGTAGGTCCTATGACATTTTTAGGCTAAATCCTAGGTAAATCAAATAAATAAGAAAACATGAATTTTTTCCCTATCTATTCTAACTTTAGATGGACATATGATCGTTGTTTCTTATACTGTTCCAAAACATAAAGAGGTACTTCATCCTGGCTCCCAGAATGCTTTGTCCAATGTTGTGCCACCTCACCAATTTCTCTTGGTTATCACTGGAAAACATATGAAGTTCAGAATGGTGCATTGCTCCTTTGGAGAGTTTCCATATGTGCTTAAAACTATATGGAGAAAATGTGGTTTCCCTAGCACCATCTGGTGTTTTGGGACTGATAGTAAATCCATGTTCAATGAACCATGAACACTATAGAATTTTAACAAGGGTGACATCTAAGGCATCATCTCTTTTAGTTATATAAGCAGAGTTCTAGAATTTGGATGGCAGCCTAATGCACTAGAAAGAAAACTATCTTGGTATACTATTATTAAGCAAGTCTTCTCAAAAGCAACGATAACTTGAGTTATTCGATATGTTCAGTACCTTACCCATCTTTCTTCAGTAAAACGTTGTTAAAGCAGACTTTGGTCGTGCCATGAAATCTTCAGGGTTGCCTGAGGCCTCTGATAAGTTGAATTTGTGTGAGTGTGTGTGAATGTGTGTGTGTGTTTTCACTCCTCTTTGGACTAGTAAAGGATACAGTATTTTCCCTTTGAAATCTCTCTGCTGGAGAGATGCCATTTATTTGCAATGAATGTATCAGCATATGGGATGGTCAGGGTTTTATGGTTCATCCATCTGTAACTCCAGAGTGTCTGAAATTGGTCTCTGGGCACTGCTAACATCAGGTGTGGTCTAAAAAGGCTAGTATCCCTTACATTCTCTTTAGCTTCTTTACATTCTAGTATGCCATGGAATAAAGCACAAGAATTAAATGCACTGTTGAGAGATCTTATTCATTTATTAAACTCCAACAGCATTTACCAGGATGACTTTAAGAAAGCATCCAGAAATGTTAAGTTCCATATATTTTAACTGGACACTTGATTTTTATTGTATTTTTTTCATAAAGCTGTTATTACATGCACTGAACCCTTGGAAAGGGCAGAGGAGACGTTCAACCCCAAGTAAAATAAATAAATTATAAATATTACAAGATGGTCTGGCTCAATGTAGCTTGCCTGCAAACTCCTTCCAGCCGTTGGCTAGATATGTGCGGCACCAAACACAGTGAAGCACACCCAGGACTGAGAAGCCTGTTGATGGAGCCCATTCTGTGCACACAAAGTACTCAGAAGGAGTCATGGCACCCTTGGTTTTTGAAGCAACATTTCAATTTGCTATGACATAAAGGGATTGCCGGGAATGAGAATGATCCAGGCAGATTATCAAACATTCCAATTGCTTGTAGGTGATAAGTCCTGTGTTACACAATTATGACTAACTCAAGGTAAGTTCTCTAGCAAAACAAAAGTGGTATGTTTGCAGCTATTATTTCCTGTCATTTATTTGTCATTCTTTTCTATGTTGCTATGATCATTGATCAAATGGACCTCTCAGGATTTCAAAGCTCTGTAAAAACTTGAAAACTAGGTTTGATCAGAGACCATAGCAGAACATAGCAGCACTGATAAAGCTGTTCTGACCGAGCAGTAATATCAGGGCTCTCTAAGCCTCACCCACCTCACAGGGTGTCTGTTGTGGGGAGAGGAAAGGGAAGGCGACTGTAAGCTGCTTTGAGACTCCTTCGGGTAGAGAAAAGCGGCATATAAGAACCAACTCTTCTTCTTCTTCATATATACCTTACTCTTTGGAGCCCTTTCACACTGCTTTCATAAATCATTTTGACTACTGGTTGCTAATGGATACCATTTAAGATGCAACTGTTTTGACCAGAGATTCCAAAATAGGAGTCCACGGACCATTGGGGGTCTGCAGGAGCTTTGGTGGAGGGTCTGAGTCCTTTCCCCTCCTGCCTAAATGGACTCAGCCACAAGCTAGGGCCACTTCCATTGCTCCCCCTCCTGAGCGTGAGTTCTCTTGTGGTTTAGAAGTAGTAGTAGTAGAAGTAGTAGTAGTAGTAGTAGTAGTAGTAGTAGTAGTAGTAGTAGTAGTAGTAGTAGAAGAAGAAGAAGAAGAAGAAGAAGAAGAAGAAGAAGAAGAAAAAGAAGAAGAAGAAAAAGAAAAAGAAGAAGAAGAAGAAGAAAAAGAAAAAGAAGAAGAAGAAGAAGAAGAAGAAGAAGAAGAAGAAGAAGAAGAAGAAGAAGAGAGTTGGTTCTTATATGCCGCTTTTCTCTACCCAAAGGAGTCCCAAAGTGGCTTACAGTCACTTTCCCTTCCCTCTCCCCCCAGCAGACACCCTGTGAGGTGGGTGAGGCTTAGAGAGCTTTGATATTATTGCTCAGAACAGCTTTATCTGTGCTGTGACTAGCCGAAGGTCACCCATCTGGCTGGATGTGAGGGAGCGTGGAATCAAACCCGGCTGGCCAGATTAGAAGTCTGCACTCCTAACCACTACACCAAGCTGGCATGCCTACTCTGCCTGTGTAGCACCATCTCCTGACTCTCCTCAACTCAGTGCTCTTTGAGCCTGCCTGTTAATGCAGGTGGGATGTCACTTCTGGGGATGTTGCAGGGATTTATGGCCAACCGACATCATTTCTGGGGTTCCTTAAAGCCTGAAAAATTATTTCAGGGGTTCCTTCATGGTCAAAGGTTTGAAAAGGGCTGGGTTTGGCTGTTAATTGCTAACAATGTGTGTGTGTGTGTGTGTGTGTGTGTGTCCTATTTGAAGTGTAGGGTTCTTTGTGTTTCTGATTTGCCACAGTACTGCTTAAAAAGTCTATGATGCTTCCAAAAGTGCAACCTTTTTATTTCCCTGCCCATTTCCAGTGCATTAAAACTGATACTGGTTTTCTAGATAGTGCTCTACCAAATGCAACTTGCTCTATGCAGGCCTGCCCTTAACCTTGTTCCAGAACCTACAGCTGGTCCAAAACACAGTGGCCAAGGTCCTCACAGCAACACCATGGAAATCCCACATCCAGCCCATCCTCCAACAACTGCAGTGGTTACCAATTGAATTCCATATCAGGCTAAAGGTTCTGGTAATCACCTTTAAGGCCATACGTGGTCAGGGCCCAGTGTACTTGAGGGGCCACTATTCTGCCTGCCCCCCTCAATGAGCTTGGTGCCCTGCCACCTCCAACTGGCTAGTGATCCCTGGCCCCAAGGAATCCCGATTGACCTCAACCAGGGCCAAACCCTTCTCTGTCCTGGCCCCCACCTGGTGGAACAAGCTCCCAGAGGAGATCAGGGCCCTAACAGGACTAACACAGTTCTGCAGGGCCTGCCAAAGGGAGCGCCTCCACCAGGCTTTTGGTTGAGGTCGACCAGAACCAACAACACCCACTAGGCGCCTGAACCTCCCTCCCAGGAATCCATGCACCTGAACTGAACAGCCATGAACCTGTTTGATTGCTAACCTGTTAAATTGTTATTCTCTGTTGTTGTTATTATTACCATTGCTGTATTTCTGTTTGATACAAAAAACTGAGTTCGATGTATCATTCCTTTACATTCCATGTGAACCACTCTGAGCCTCAGGGGAGGACAGTATACAAATGTAATAAATAAATAAATTGGGAAATGTTGGAATCATTTAGTTAGTTTGTTTAAACCTGTGCAGCCCCAGAAAAATTATTACCATATAGGAGGGGCACTACATTTTATATCTATCCCAGACACAGATACGAATGCCATTTAAAACAGCCATTCCCACATTCTTTATACCATTGGGACAGTATAAAAATCTTATTAAAACAAAAAATGGAAGAGCTTGTACTGAAGCTGAGAAGAAACTGGACATGTAAACTGCATCTACTTGGCAGAGGTTTGTTGTCTTCTATAGGTGTGCATTATGCGTAAATCTTCAGTCCTTTGAGAGATGACCTGGAAGTAAACAAGGAAGACTCGTTTGACACCTAATATAAAAAAATGAATATTCTAGATTGAAGCAAATGAAAAAGAAAGTCCCAGAATGCATTTCAGTCAAGTTGGCACATAACAAGCATCTCTCCAATCAGGGTTCATTCATGAATCAAGTATGTTATATATCACTCAAAGAGAAACAGTTTCAGTGCTTGTAAGGAAAAGATGGAGAGGGCACTAGTTGTGAATGTCCACATCATTCATGTTCACATCATCATTTTATTTATTGCTACTGGCTGCCAAGGGGTAGCATTCTTTGGCTCCTCCTTGATTCCAAATTTTATTTTGTCTTTGCTAATATTATTTAGTTTCTCCTACTTGTATTTTGATTTTATTGATCATTTTCTGGGCCTCTTTGATTCACATTCTTTTGTCAACGCACAAGTACCCCTACCAACTTTCTCTATATAATGGTGCATTTGCTTTCCTCACCAAACAGCATTACTGTATTCCAGCAATAACTTGACTGTTCCATAGTTTATCAAAAGCAGTACATACCTAAGGAATGAACAGGAGTAGTTTCTCTCTTGCCACATTGGCAGTGTGGACAATACAGAAGAGAACTATTTGAAGGTTTTGTGGGAGAAAGCTGCTGCTGTTTGAGAAGGTAGGTGTGAACACACCCATTATCATGAGAATATCTAAACACACACATACACTGCTGTACGGCCACACAGGAAAGGAATGCTGCCACATGGAAGACCACACAGGCTGCTGCTATTGCTTGATTGTTTGAGTTAGAGGATGTGAGATATGAAGGGTTTTTGCACACATTAGACACAAGTACCCATGCCTAGAAACAACGTTTCTGCCAATGAGCACAGGGGAAGAGGGAATGGCTGCTAATAAGAAAAATCCCCAGCATGAAATAAGTGGAATTGTAGGCATTAAAATGTATGCTGGGACTGTCATGATATGTGTGATGTTGGCATCCCTTGGCAGTAAAGAGTAACAAATTGTGGCATGGTATAAATGGTTTAAAATGTGTGTTTTTTTAAAGCATAACATTACTTTTGGACAGTCTGTCATTGGCTGTCTTTTACAGGAGCTTTGTCAGAACTTGCCAGCCACTGCCCCTAATGAAAAGGTCTTGCCTTCTTAAATTGTTTACCATTATTTAAACCCAGGTCTAAATCAATCAGGTATAAACCATTAGGTGGCAGGGTCCAATTTTTAGAACAGAAAATGCAGGTGGTGAGGGGCAGAAATTGTGTGTGTGTGCATGAGTGTTCCTATGTCTCCATCTTACCCTGCGGCTTACTTCCCCATCATCTGTCTGTGCCACCAACAATCGCTTTCCCCCTCAACCAAGCTCTGATAACAGCACCAGAGGACAGGGAAGCAAATGGTGGATAAGGGACAAATGGACATAACCCACGCACTTTACATGTGACTGAAGCATAGTTGTTTAAGCAAATGGCTTAGTTAGGCGGCATCTAGTTTTCTTCCTTATTTCATATTCAGAACATTGTGTATTCATGAGTACAAAACATGTGCACTTATTTTCTTTGCCTCTATCAGTAGTGGGTAGGAACTATTGATACTGGATACAAATTTTAGTTTGAGGGATGGGAGAGACTGAAATTCATCAGAAGCTTAGCTATGAAAATATTTTGGTTTGAGGGATAAGAAAGGCAACGCAAAATGGAGAAATGCCTAATACACATAGCAAATTGCAGAGCAATGAGCCTCTCTTCCGTGCAAACCAACAGGCTGTTATATTTAACTTTAAAAACTGATCTCCAAGTGTGGCCCAGAGGCTTCTCTCTCTTTAAAATGCAAAGTGGTGGAGGGGGAGGTAGAAAGGAAGCGACATTGACTTTCTGCCTACACCTGTGCTGCATGTGGTCCCTGAATGGCAGTGGCACACTCCCAACATCTGTTCCTTTCATTGAAGTGAGCTGCAAATTGAAATTCCATTGCAATGTTTTTAGACCCAGTTGAAGCAAGGAGACTGTCAGAAATCCTCTTTAAACTCACCCTTATCCAAACAGGAAGCTGACCCCTGACCTCCGGATATAACAGTACACCAGTGGAAATTTCATTATCCTTGTTTCAGCTGTACTAAGTGAAAATTAATTGTGTAATTATCTGGATGAGCGCATGTGTAAAAGTTTACAATGTGCCAGCTAGATTATGTAACTTGTTAGTGGCATGGTTTCGAGAAGAGACAAAATTGTTGTGTTAACAACAACAACAAAAAAGCAGTTAAAGTTTCGGTGGAAGGGGAGATGCCTGAATAAACGTTGATAGAGATAAAGGAAATCTAGGCTTAATATCAAAACATAATTCCCCCACTTAAACCTGCTATGGGAGTGTTCTCGCCATATCACAGCTGTCACGCTTAAATAGGCTGTTAAGATTAAGTGAAACAGCCAGTACGTTTTCATACACATTTTACATAAATCATATTCTGCAGTTACAGTTGCAGTGTTCTTGATAGCTTACATTTCATTCATTACCATAAATATTTATATTAGATAAATGACTTCATTTTTAATGTCTCCCTAATTAATTCCTTAACAAGATAGTAGGATCAGATTATATTATAGTCTAATTACATTTTTAAATGGTTGCTATTACAATATCGCTTCCTTCCTTCCTTCCTTCCTTTTTTAAAAGAGACAAGCCTTGAGAGTAACTAAAGCCACTATTTGGTGGAGATTATTTCCATTTCAAAGCCACTGCACTGTTTAGATAGCAGGATATCAGGATGAAAGGTGCAGCTTTCCATACCATGTGTGGCCTTTGAAGAGGCATAGTCAGTTCTGACATCCTGACTCAGAGCAAACTGTTCTTTACGTTAATATTGAGAAGGGCCAACATGTTAATGGCAAATCCTGAACATATATCTAACCATCTTATGTACATGCCAGACTGATCCTTGTTATAGTTGTGCAGGTCAGCAGCTTTTACATTAATAGAAGTATGGAAGCAATGCTCCGTTTTCCATTCCCACATGCAAATTTCTTCTAGGTGCCAAGAAACAGAAAATAAACTGGGGCCATTAAAAAGTAGATATGAAATATGCTGGATTTATACAGTTGGAATAACAGTATTATCCAGCTAAGATAATTTCCTATTACATTACAGAGAGCTGAAAGATGAGATTCTTTAAATAAACATCACTACTAGTGAGATCAGTGCAACTCAAGCCATTTCCAGTCATTACATTTCACCCCATATATGGAAGAGATGTATTAATTTATTACCTGTTTTAAATAATTCATGGGATTATGACCTCTGAGTCATAAAGCATCAAGAATCAGTTCTTGGAATTCATAAGTGGATATTCATATATTTTAGAGAGTCTGAAAAATAAGTTGGTTGTGTTGAATATTTTATTAGGTAAAAAACAATGTTGTATCATTGCTGAAGGATAAGTACCAGTGATTTTTACCCGGATTTACTTCCAAGGGGCAAATTAGTTCCTAAGGGCAATTCCACACATTAAAAAAAAAATAGAGTTATGCCAGCAAAATGGCATAACGCTAAAAATAATTGCGCCGCCGACCATTCTGGCTCTCTTGCTTTCATCTGCCACCTTCGCACACTCCTTTCACTCCGCATGCCTGCTTGAAATGGCGGAAGAGAGCAACATGCTTTACAGGCAACTCTCTTCCGCCTGTCAATCAAGGCAGGCAGCCAGTCCCCTTTCTCCATGCTTTAAAGGGCCCACAGTGCCAGCTAATTTTTTTAAAAGTAAGACCCATTGAAACTTTTTAGAATGCCACCCCTTATGGAATCATGAGCCTGTCATCTTTTAAAAATTAATTTTTTTCCTGATTTGGAGGGGGGACTTTAGAGAAGCATGCTTTGTGCTTAAACTGTGGGGAAAATTTTTTTGGCTCTGCCTGCATGCTTGTACACCTATCGTTGCTCCAGGCAGTTTGCTTTCTTTAAAAAAAAACATCCCCGGGAAAAGGGAGAGAGAGGCGGGTGCAAGGGTGGGACATTGAAGGCAGAGATAGCGCTTCTTTGGCTCCACACATTTCCATAGCTTGTAGCTTGGTGGTTGGTCTCCTGTAGCTCACACTTTTTAAGCTGGGGAATCCACTTTATGCAATTCCCCAGCTAGTGCTTTAAAATGGAGGATATATATACCGGTTTGCTGCTTGGCCGCTGGATGTTGCCAATGTCGTGCAAAATGCCAAAAATATGGCTTCTTCATAAGGTCAGCATTTCACTATATTTATCAGGTGTGGCATGATCCTAAATATTAGCTGTGGGAGAGCGTGACCTGACACAGTAGCACTGGGGAAGGAAGAAGAATGGTTTGTCATGCTTATTTCCCCAAGTAAGACTGTGCCCAGCAGACTTTTAGCCTGGGTGAAGAAAAAAGGTCAAAGATAACAGGTGTGCCTTTTTCCTTATTGGGGCTGTTTCTCTGGGGGAAAAGATGTTGACAAAATGCCAAGGCCCCTTTTTACCAACACCAAAGTTCTACTTCAGAGCAGAACCCCAGTAGCCTTTAGAACTGGGTTGCTGATGAATTTAAAAGATTTGATGATGATCTCCTGATGTTTTAGGAATTATTGGTGTGATGACTTACAGATGCTAGGCAAATTCTCTATTTACATTTTTTTTAAAACTGCACTAGTTGCCTTTGCAACCAAAAGTGCTTACGAAAAGAATAAAAGCACAATAAAAACAAAGTCTGAAAAAACTAGGAATGTCTGATCTGATTTAACCAAATCTGATATTATACTGCTTTTGCCTGAGCAGCTGTCATTACTTTAACACAGGCTTGTAGACTCTCCAGTTACAGACCACATCAGCCAAGGGTAGTCCAGTGATACTTGGGATCCAGCTTTGGCAACAGAAGACTATCGGTGATCTGGCTATATGCAGTGTCTGAGGGTTACAAGTTCCTTCCAGTCTGAACAATCACCCCCAGCAGAAAGATTGGCCTTGGAGAGGTTGATCAACATGGTCCCTCGCCTAAAGCTTCTAATCTTTAGCTATGGTCCTCAGCCTCCATATGAGGCTCTTGGAATTACAACCTATCCCTTGTACAGAGATTATTTCGCCTGGAGAAAATGGCTGCTCTGGAGGGTGAACTCCATGACATTACACACAGCTGAGATCCTTCCTAGGCATGCCAGCCTCCAGGTGGGACATGAGCATCCCCTAGAATTACAACTCATCTCTAGACTGCAAAGATCAGTTACCCTGGAGGGAATTGATGCTTTGGAGGTTGGACTATGTGGCATTCTACCTCACACAGGTCCTTGTCCTCCGCAGGCTCCACCTTCAAATCTCCAGAAGTTTTGAGTTTTTTCAGCCTGGAACTGGCAACCCTCCCCCCTTATGCAAACACCCCACCAGTGACTAAAGGGGGCCTGGGAACCCTAATCCCTTCCCAGGAATTTCCCAGTCTGGAGTTGGTAACTTTACTTTTAGCAAAAATGGTCTTCCTTCCTCAACAAGTTTTTATTGGCAATTAAAATCCTCCCTCCCTCCCCAGTATACATCCAAGAAGTCAAGGAGATGTTTTAGATTTCCTTGGCTATTAATAAAGCCCAATTTTGAAAGCATACTCTTTTACCATGAATTTTTTTCCTGAAGCTTATTACATTGTATTTTCTATAGCATTTGATTCAACAAGCTATCATCTGTTGGGATTCCTGGAGCCAGTGTGGCGTAGTGGTTAAGCCTGCTGGGTGAGTCCCTGGGGAAACAGGATCTGTATCGTCACTCATTCCATGGAAGTTTGCCCTGTGACCTTGAGCCAGTCGTATTCTCTTGGCCTGAGCTACCTCACAGGGTTGTTGTGAGGATAAAATGGAGGAGAGGAGAATGATGTCAGCCATGTTGAGTCCCCATTAGTGAGGAAGCTGGGGTACAAATGAACTAACTAAACAAACAAAAGAATAAATAAGCCCATCATACAAAATATCATGTAATAGGGCTATGATTTTTTTTCATTTTCATTTTCATTTTTTATTATGACTTTTAATGTTGTTATTTGAAGCATTCCCCCTTATTTGTTTCCATTTGTTTCAGTGGCAACTTTTGGTTTTCCCCATACAATTGGAATGGCATGGTCAGATATCACATGAGTATTTACCACTCATAGTCAGGACCCGAGGCAGTTAACAACAAGAGATATAATAAAAAATAATTATGTATTAAATTAAAATGCATAATCATAAACAGGTAGTTAAAACGAGTAAGCCAGCATCCATTCCTTCAAATTGCCCCATAAACCCTTAAACAATTCTGTCTTACAGCCTTTCCAGTAGATTCTTGGGGGAGGGTGCCTGCTTCACCCCTTTTAGGAGGCTGTTCCATGGGAGGAGAGCAGCAATACAGAAGATCTTAGCCCCCAGGCCGTCATAGATCATACCCTCCCCTGATAGGAAAGCCTTATACAACTTAGACATGGGAGTCTGGGTGACAAAATTTCTTCAGTGAAGAGCAGGAAGAATTTAACAAGGCAACCTGTTAATGTTGATAATATGGCAGTGTGGACATTTATAAATAAGAAACAAAATGCCATAGGACTAACAAATGTGGAGCAATCTCTGTAGAATGCATTGAGTGCAGTACATACACATTAGTATTCTGCCTGGTGTCCAAGTATCAAGGCAAGTGTAGCTTCTCTCTCAAGCCCTGGGAGGTACAAGGGTGTAGAAGGATACATTAAATAACCCAAGATATGTGAAAGGTACAACCAATATTGCAAGCAGAAGTACAGTCCTATCAGAATGGCACAAAGAGGAAGTAAGAAGTGACAAATTATTCCTTTGCAGGGAAAAAGAAAACAGAGGAGGTAAAATGTAAAATAATACTAATGAAAAGCTAAAAATAAACTGCAGAGTATCAGATCTTTGAAAACATATTTTCCTTAAAACAGAAATATAAGACAGCAAAGGGAATTCTTTCCTCACTGTCCACTTTTATCCCAAAGATCTGAGAAAGTCAAATGAAAATTTCCTGGCATCCTGGGGCAATAAAATAATCTCTGTCTTCTTGTGAAACCACATTTGTGTGCACACTGAACAGTGGCCCTTTGAGAAGTCTAAGTGCTCTGTAAGCATCATTTTTTCCCAGGAAACTGAGGCTTTGCTTATTTGCACAGATCTAGGCATGAATGTAATGAGAAATAAACTGCACAGCTGAGATACAGCCCTGAAAATCCAGCATGCTGTATAAGCATATTATTGCTGATAGTTGTGTCTCTCGTACCCAGGAAGGATAGTGGGCTTGGCCAATGTGGGGAGGACAGGTGGCTCATTTAACTTCAGCCTAAAGATCCCAGAGGGGAGCTTCTCAGATTTACACACTTTTCATTTTGGGGAATTTGATAAGGTTTGCAATGTCTTTTTATGTGTGTCGTCTGGTGAAATTGTTTTATTACAGCTAGGGGCCTCAAAGGTTGAAAGCAGCATGGGCCAATCTAGACTTCTGAAAGGGAGTAGTAGAGTTGTCAGTCACAGCTGGCAACCCACCAGGAGAATTTGGGAGTGGGACATCAACATTATGCCAACTCACAATGCCAGGTCTGGCAAAAATACAGATGTGGCATCATGATACTGGGAATGATACTCTAGGAAGAGGGGGAATTGTCCAAAGGTAATCTGCTACAGCTCTACTGTCGAGGATGTCTACCGCATGGGAGGCACTATGCCATGCTGCTCCCTAGAATTGTGTTGTAATATGATTGGACTTAAAAAAAAATAAGGTTGTGAGGGAAGATGATGAAAGTGATGCTCGGGGGGGGGGGGGACGGAACAATGCCCAACTAAGGACAGCTCAAATGTTCTCCTTTGTGCACGGCCCTGCCGTAACATACACACTGATGGTTCCCGGGGCAAAAAAGGAAATATGGATTTATCCGCATTGTCTTGCTGAAGGGTAACTGAGGGCCTGAGTCAGGCCAGGCCTTGGACCACCCTGGACCAGGCCTGATTCCATACAAAAGTGCCAATTGGTCCCATGTGCAAACAAGCGGTGATTGCAGCCTAATTGGGTTGTTGGAGGTTGTTTTTTTTTCTTTTAAGAAGATGGGTTTTAATGGGATTTTATTGTACTGGATCATTATGTAAGCCATCACAAGTCGGCATGCCAAGAGTGGCGGGAAATAAATAAATAAATAAATAAATAAATAAATAAATAAATAAATAAATAAATAAATAAATAAATAAATAAATAAATAATCCCTCATGAAGAAGACTTCAAGGAAGAGCTGTGGCTTAGTGGTAGACCATTTGCATTGGATTTAGAAGGTCCCAGATTCCAATTCATGGCATCTCTAGTAAAAATATCTGGCAGTGGGTGATGTGAATGACTTCTGCCTAAAATACTGCCATTCTAAGTAGACAGTACGAACCTTGATGGCCTAATGGTTTGATTCAGTATAAGGCAGCTTCATATGTTCACGTAGCAGAGGATGTCCCCCCACCCAGGGCCTCATAGTGGGTATCACCCTAGAGTTGCCAAGCAGGACTCCCTGCCCCTGCTGGGAGGGGGGGGGCTCCCCACTCTCAGCTGCTGCCACCATCACTCCACTGATCACCTGGTAAAAATGGCTTCTACCTACCTAGGTCTACCAGGTGCCAACTAATAGCTGACAAACTCCTGGTAATTGCTGCTGATACTCACTGAAGCTCACCTGGTCACTGGGTAAGAACAGATTGGCAAAATAGGGGAGCAGTTATCTTTGTCACCACACAGTGACACCACTCCTGTGCAATTTGAGAGTGGCCGGTTTGGGAGATTGGAAGGGCCATGGTAGAATATAACATCATAGAATTAACCCTCTGAAGCAACCGCTCCAGGTGAATGAATTTCTATGGTCTGGACGTCAGTTGTAAATCTGAGAGATCTCCAGGTTGCCCTAGTTATCACAGTGTCAGTATCATGAGCTGGTAGAATGATAAGCTTGTTAGACTTGAGATTTGTGTTCACATCCCAGTTAAAACTCATTGAGAAAGCTGGAGTCAATCAATCTCTACCAACTTGATTTGTGTCAATGGGAAGGAAAAGTAAAATGATATCAGAGAAAAGCATGTGTGCTGCCATATGCTCCTTTGAAGAAGAGCATGTTAGAGTATAACAAGTCTTATATTCACACATGCTCATTCTTTCCAGAACTGTGTTTCTTATCAGAGCACCTTCAGAAATATGATGTAGTGTAGCCATTTTTGGATTGCACTGCTTCAAAAAGCAGTGGGTGCAAACTTAAATGAACTTCAGGGAATGGTAGAGGACAGGAAGGCCTGGAGGATCATTGTCCATGGCAGGGGTAGTCAAACTGCGGCCCTCCAGATGTCTGTGGCAGGGGCTCCTGGGAATTGTAGTCCACGGACATCTGGAGGGCCACAGTTTGACTACCCCTGGTCCATGGGGTCGCGATGGGTCGGACACGACTTCGCACCTAACAACAACAACAAAATATGTATGTATGTATGTATGTATATTGTATTTTTGTGTATGTGTATACACACACAAACACACAAGCATCTGGGCAGGGAGAAGGAGAAAGTGCCAGCTCGGGAGCTACTAGTAAGTGTTGCTTTCTTTCTTCCAGTGTGTGAGGGTATATAGGTTGCAGGAGAGTAGAGGCTGTTTTGAGTGTTGTTGTTGCTGTTTTGCTCATTTCCTTGCCTGAATGGTGGGGGACTGCTAATCAGCTAATATGATTAGCAGATTTGCATTAGTTGGCAGTTGCATTAGTTGGCAGTTTTGACTGCTGCTGACTGCTAGCTCACCCTCCAGAGGTGTGCACCAAATTACAAAAGCTAAAGGACTCTTGGTTTGGGGATTAAGCCCGAGGATTCTGTAAGTGTTCCAGAGTTTGCAGTAGGAATCTGCTTCTTCAACTACTTGAAGGGCTGAAGGGAGAGGAATGGGAAGGCGACTGTAAGCCGCTTTGAGCCTCCGTAGTTACTGTTTTTACTATAACTATTTGTCCGCCTTGAGCTCTTAAGGGTGCAATCACCTCATAAAATTTTTCAAATGATCCATTTTGCTATGTTAGTATCTCTTGCTAAGCTGAATATACACATATCACAGGACACGTATGTATGTAAGTGCGTTTCTGGTAACAGATTCCATAAAGGTGGAGATCCCAGTTCTAGACACACTTGCCAGTAGTATCTACATAAGGTTTCTGGCTATTTTAATGAACAATATTTTGTTATTGTTTATTTGCCTATAGTTTAGTTAAACACCTGCTCAATGTCCAGTTAACTAACTATGAAGGTCTTGGATTTAAACCAATTTAATATCATTACAGTTTATGGGACTGTATGGGCTTTAATCCAAACAATTTAGCTTAACTGAGTTGTGGATCAAGGCTATGAAATTATACTACATTTGATGGTTACTTGCTGGCCCTTACTTGTATTTTATCCAGATTTTTTTTCTTATTGTTGTTTCTAGGATATAGGGTTTCCTCTCTAATAACTTCATCCCTAAGGGCTGTTTTAGCTCAAAATATAACTGGCCTAATTTATTTGATTTAGAGCAGGGTAGCCAAACACTCAAGGTTTCTAGATATTTAATAGGCCCTCCTGACAGGCTGAGATGCTACAACATGCAAACTTTCTGAATAAATACCTAGGTCAATCTCTGAAAAGTGACTTGCAAGATATTTACACTGGGCCTTGGGAGTGACAGAACAGATCGTAGAAACATCACCTACCAGCCACAGATAGAATTAAGTAAGTTGACGTAGCCTGACTGAGACCAAAAATCATAAAACTACAAACACAATAATTGTCCAGTTTTTATAGCAAACCTACTTGTAGCTGTTTGTGGGACATCTCATTGGAAATCTTACTTCCAGATTTGATTCTATGTAATATTACTTGGGAACAGAGCTATGGAGAATTTGTTTGTGTACCCTCACAATTTCTTTCTGAGGTAATCACCACACTCTCCCAGACACTGGGACCCAAGGTGGTGCAAGGTGTTCTCTCAGGGTTCCTACCAACATTATGGCTCCTGGGTCCATGTTGTTGACATTCAACATGTCATAATAGACAAACATGCAATGCTTTCATCCTACATGTAACTCTTCTATGAGGGAGATTAAGGAAAACAACTTCTTTGCTGTTTTAGTGGAGGGAGGGAAAACAATTAAAAGACAGAAGCTCCCCACTACTGAAGAGGGGGAAATGCTTAAAATGAAGCATACCATCTGTAAAGAAAACAGTCCCAAGAACTGGAGGGGGTAGGGATCAGAGTGGGGAAAACTGGCCTAGCAGAGCAGGATCCTAGACACCTTACATACCCTAAAAAGATCCCACATACCCAATGTCAAGACGATATAAACAATCTTCACAGGTTCATGGGACAATTAGCGGATCATTCTGAAGAGCAGTAAAACCCAAGATTTTACAAGTTTGGAAAGTAATATTCCATAATAATTTCTCCCCACATTTTCTACATTTTGATATATCTGTCAACCTTACAACTCATGTCTAAACACAAGCAAACTAAATCTCAGAGGCAGAAAAATAAAATTAAAAAAGGTTATGTGAGAGAGGGACACTTTGAATTTCTGTACCCAGGTTTCCAAACTTTGTGAGCCTTTGTGAGCCAATACAATTCTTAGGGCCTTTTCGCACGGGGATCTTTGTTGCAAATTGTTTGCGGAATGAAAAATCGCCATTTAAAATAGTGGAATTCGTCGTTATGCATACCTGCCTTTGTAGTGGAATCAGTTGCGTTTTTTAGCGTTTCCCACAAGCTTCCGGTCTCGGCAGAAATCGCTAGAAAGGAAGCGCTATTGCCAAGCTCGTCCCGCCCCTGGCCGTCAAGCAGCCAATGGGCAGCCGTTAGCATGCTCCCAAACAGCCCCTTTCCCTTTAAGAAAGGTTTAAAAAAAAAAACAGACCCATAGCAACGAATCTAGGTAGATTCGTTGCAACGGAGAGACCCATCCAGCTGCCTAATGTGAGCTGTCGTTTGATTGTATGATCGTTGGCACGCTGCCTCGAGTGATAAAAAAAAAAATCCCCCCCCCTCTCATGGGCCCGATTTTCGGCTGAATTAATGTGTAAAAAATAAAGGGACTTTATTTCAGCAAACGGGCTTTTATGTGGTTTGTGCTTAGTGACTAAAGGTGAAGGACTGAAGCCAGGGAAGCCTCTAAACAGAAAGAGGCTCGCTGGTGCGTTTATCCCCGCTCGCTCGGAGAAAAAAAAATGGTGATCGCTTCACCGGAAGTTTGGAGGACAGGCTCAGGAGGAGGGACTTTGAAGAACCCGCAACAATGGTAACGCACAGGTCTTTAGCGCTAGTGTTGCAGATTGGTTGCAGGAGTGTATCGCTATCCGGAGGGTGAATCCACTTTTCTGGATTCCCCTAAAAGCGCTACAACGAAGCGCTTTTTGCTGATTGGTTTCAGGAGTGTTGCAGATTGTCTGCGACGTCGTGCGTTAAGGCAAATTAGTAGCGTTTTCAATTAGCAACCATTGTGCTATTTTGAAGCCGTGCGAAATGGCCCTTATTTGGCCCCTCTTGTCCTCTTCGTTGTTGCTGGTGAAGCATTTGGAATTGCCAGGTTAACATGAATCCAGGGGTGGTAACATTTTTGCACATGACTGAAGGGTACACAGAGCATGAGTTCAGTGGTGGTGCTAGTATATTGCACTCAAGGTTTGATGTAATTTTATTATCAGTTCTTGTCAAGTGACAAATCACTCCTAATCGGATTATTTTTGACTGTTGACTTGTAAACCTTCTACATTTGCAATGAAATTTGTCTCTGTCATATCAATATTTTATATCAACAATTAAGTCTAAGAGGTGATGGATGGAAGTTGAGCTAAACATTTTAGAGAATATTAGGGAATGTACTCTTGTGACAGAGCATTAAAATATCCATCTGATAATTTTGCTGAAAGCATGCAATAAAATTAGGCTTCAATGAAACAACAAACCCTCCACATTATTAATTTGTAGTCAGATTAACTGATAGGCTTTATGTTGATGGCAAGTTTATTTGTGTATTGGTTCCTTTGGCACTTTAGAAACAATGCTACTACTGCTAGGATAACAGTATGTTACAACTGAATTAATGCCCACAGGGTCTGAGAGAAGCACCACCAGACACATTCAGTCATATTTGTATTAGTGCAGCTCTGAGTCTAAAAGGGGTATTTCAGCTTACCCTCACAAAACCCTGTGAAGGAAAGTTAGACTAAGAAATAGTGACTTGCCAAGGCTACCTGTGCGAATCTGATGGCTGAATAAGTATTTGAACCTAGATCTCTCCAGTCATGTATTTTGCTGTACCTAGTACCTCAGAAGTCAGATGCACCTAACTGAAGTTTAAGAAAGAAAAAAATATGGTCTGTTGTAGGGCACAGTGGTTTCTTTGATTTCTTTTCTTCTCTCAGAAAAGCCAATTGAGGCAGTCAAATTACAGTTTTTAGAACAGATGTGCTGCTGACGTTTCATAGTTTTAGTCAAAACTGTCTCTGAAGAGCTTTTGTTTCAAATCCTGAAACAGCTGTCTCAAGAGCATACCATATTTTAAGAGCAAATGTTTTCTTCCTTTAACCCTTTGTTTCTGGGGGTATGGATTTTCCAGGTATTCCCAATATCATTTCCAGTCTTCTGCTATGAATAAGAGATCTTCAGATATCAATGGTCATTCCTGAAGAATTTATATACATGCCTGTAAAGATAAATCTACACCATTTCTGCTGCATCATGTTTGCTTTTGCTTTTCTTTTTAGGGAAAACATTTAGGCGAGAGTGAAAAAGAAATAACTGTGTTTTAGAATCTACAGTCAAAAGATCAATGGGAAAATAAACGGTGCCATCCATCAGTTCTCACTTTAGACATTAGCATTGCAGGATATTAAAAACTCAGCCCAAAGGTACTGCAGTTAATTCAAAGGACACCTGGAAAAGAAACCATAAAACAAGTGATTATTATCAGTAAAGTGTGATAACAGCTGAAAGCATTAGAATCAGCCTAGAGAATCCAGATTCTTTGGGCCAGGTGGGCAGTGAAAGGGTTTAGCATAGTATAAGCCTTGTAAATCCTTTAAATGTGCCAGTTCATACTGGGTTAAGACAATGTGGTGTCATTCATTTCACCAATGTGACAGGCATACACAGATGGATAACTGGTCGCAAAAGGATTTTCATTCAAGTTATGTAAAACTTACAAGACGAAACCCAACACCACTCTACGTTCTCCTGGTTTTGATACAAAAACAAACTCAGACCATGTTCATAAAGACTGCATCAGTCACACTCACTTCCAGCTCCAATGAGTGAGCAGGCTTTTTTCAAAAGCCTGCTACCCTTCAGTAGAATCCATGGCTGCCAACTAATTATAACTTGTCCTGGTCCTGAGTGAACCATTGGAGCCTTTTACCAGTCTACTACAACTCTTGGAAAAGAAAGGAGTTACAGGAGATGTTTTATAGCAGTTTTAATCAGTTGTCACAAGCTTCCATGGAGAAATATTCCTCCTGGGGTCCTACTCAGACTTGCCCAGATTCCACCCAAACACTATATAAAATTGAAACTCACAACTTGGACCCCGACCCCATCCTAAAATGTTGTCCTCTGAGCCCACCCACCCCCTACTCGGGAGCCAAGGTTTTAATAATGCCAGTCCATTCTGTGATCTGTAGGAAGTGGAACTGTAGGAAGTGGAACTTCTGCATTCAGTAACACAAATTCTCCACTCACTAAATTTGTGCCTGATGAAAGTTTATGAACTGGAATGTCAGAAGAGTGGCCAGATAACCAGGAGGGGGTAGTCACTGACCTGGAGCCAGACATCCTGGAATGTGAAATCAAATGGGCCTTAGGAAGTCTGAGCAATAATAAAGCTAGTGGAGGTGACAGCATTCCAGTTGAACTATTCAAACTCTTAAAAGACGATGCAGTAAAAGTGCTACACTCAATATGCCAGCAAATTTGGAAAACTCAACAGTGGCCACAGGATTGGAAAAGGTCAGTTTACATTCCAATCCCAAAGAAGGGCAATGTCAAAGAATGTTCAAACTACCACACCATTGCACTTATTCTCATGCTAGCAAAGTTATGCTCAAAATCCTACAAGCTAGGCTCCAGCAATATGTGGACCAAGAAGTACAGGCAGGATTTCGAAGAGGCAGAGGAACTAGAGATCAAATTGCCAACATACACTGGATTATGGAGAAAGCTAGGGAGTTCCAGAAGAACATTTACTTCTGGAGAGCCAGTTTGGTGTAGTGGTTAGGAGTGCGGACTTCTAATCTGGCATGCCAGGTTCGATTCTGTGCTCCCCCACATGCAACCAGCTGGGTGACCTTGGGCTCGCTACGGCACTGATAAAAATTGTTCAGACCAAGCAGTGATATCAGCGCTCTCTTAGCCTCACCCACCCCACAGGGTGTCTGTTGTGGGGAGAAGAATGGGAAGGCGACTGTAAGCCGCTTTGAGCCTCCTTTGGGTAGGGAAAAGCAGCATATAAGAACCAACTCTTCTTCTTCTTCTTCTTCTTCTTCTTCTTCTTCTTCTTCTTCTTCTTCTTCTTCTTCTTCTTCTTCTTCTTCTTCTTCTTCTTCTTCTTCTGCTTCATTGACTATGCTAAAACCTTTGATTGTGTGGAGCACAACAAATTGTGGCAAGTTCTTAAAGAGATGCAGTAGGTGCGAACTTAAATGGACTTCGAGGAATGGTAGAGGACAGGAAGGCCTGGAGGATCATTGTCCATGGGTTCGCGATGGGTCGGACACAACTTCGCACCTAACAACAAAAGCAAGATATCAGGAAAACATTTTCACGGTCAAGAGTAGTTCAGCAGTGGAATCAGCTACCTAAGGAGGCGGTGAGGTCCCCCTCACTGGCAATCTTCAAGCAATGGTTGAACAGATATTTATCCTGAATGTTTTAGACTGCTCACTGGTTGTTCACCAATGGGACGTACGATTTAGTGATGTAAATGCAGTTTTGGGAGCAGTTGGATTACTAGCATTCCCCCACTGCAGAGCCAAAGGCCAGGTTGTACTTTAAATAATTTCTTTTCATAGAGGTATTTAAATACCAATTCATTTACAAGTGAGAGGAACAACCACTGAGGAAAATTTACCTTGAAAATGGGAGATATCTAGAAATCCATTTTGGTTGGATCCTGCAATAAAGCCACACAGAAAGAAGAGACCTTTTATCTTATTTTTCTTTATTCTGTATAAAGTCTGCAAAACCTATCCCAAGGCTACTAGTAGCCTTGGGATAGGTTTTTCTTTCTTTTTGGTTGTATACACTACAAACCGTCCCTTTTGTCTATATTTGCCTCTGTTGATACCCCAAGATCTCATTCACACACATTGCTACCCAGAAACGTATCTCCCATCCAGTATGCACACTTCTCAACGGTCATGACTGGGGAAGGCACTGGCAAACCACCCCGTATTGAGTCTGCCATGAAAACGCTAGAGGGCGTCACCCCAAGGGTCAGACATGACTCGGTGCTTGCACAGGGGATACCTTTACCTTTACCTTTACATTTTGGTGAACCAGGTATAGACTCTGCACTTCTCCTTATTGAATTGTATCTTGTTCTCATTTGCCCACTTTTCCAGCATGTTCAGATCTCATTGAACTTTATCTCTATCTTCTGGGGTGTTTCTTGCTCCTTCCAATTTGGTGTCATTTGCAAATTGAATGAGGAGTCCCTCTACCCCCACATCCAGATCATTGATAAAATTATTGAAAAGTACCAGACCCAGTGGTACCCCACTGCTCACCTCCCTCCAATCTGATGAAATACCATCGACAACTACTCTTTGTATGTGTTTTCCTAACCAGTTCCCTAACCATCTGAAAATCCAGTCTGCAGTCCTCCTGTCTGCCCATCAGAACATCATGGGGAACCTTGTCCAAACCCTTACTGAAATCCAGGTAAACGACATCAACTGAGTTTCCACAATCTAGTAAGCATGTCACTTCATCAAAGAAGGAAACCAGGTTGGTCTGGCAAGACCTGTTGGAGACAAACCCATGCTGATTTTCCTGGATCAACAAATTCTCCTTCAGATATTTGCAGATATCCTCCTTTAAAATCTGTTATTATTATTATTTATTTGATTTCTAGCCCACCACTCCCAAAATGGCTCATGGCAGGTTACAACATGCATAACCCCCCGATCAAACTACCCCTAAGACACCACAACTACTCAATAAAATACACAAAATCAGTACACAAGATTTCCAAAAGCGGAGGAAACTGCAAATAACAAAACCTGACCAACTATCAAGCATGGGGTAGAAAAACGGGGTTGGTGACCGTTAACCGCTAAGGAAGAGCGGTGACCGCTAAAGAAGAGCTGCCCCCCCCTCGGGTTACACTTATGGTGCACCAGCCTCAAATATAAACTTCAACCTGACAGAAGATCCCTGTCTTGCGTTATCTGCTCCATTACCTTCCCTGCAGGTCAGGTCTGTAAATTCCCGGGTCATCTTCTCCCTTTTTTTGAAGATTGGGATAACATTCACTGCAGGTTTTAGTGCTGCTTCCTCATGACGTCGGCAGCAACCCACGGCTGCGCAGGAGTTAGTGTGAGTTTTCATCCAGTTTGCTCCACGATGAGGGAAATTGCAAAATCCCACTTCCCATTTCTTGTCGCACTGCAAATCAGGGCACAAGCAGAGGCAAGCCCATTCTGAAAGGAGAAACGTGCAATAATCATGGTAGCATTTTGCCTGCCCTCACACCCACCCTCCCCTCTCCATTTCTGGATTGCAATATTTTTTAATGGCACGGTCCACATTGCTACAGGACTGCAAAGCAATGTGCCCTCAGTTCAAATAAAATGTTCTCCTCAGTATACATGGTAATATTTGGATCGGGCCGCAACCCAATCACAAACACATTCCTGTTTGTGTTTTCTGGTGGTGGGGTATGAATGGGGAAAGGGGAGGGGGCATTTGATGAAGCAGCCCTTGGTTTAGCATCCATACTCTGTGTTTTAAATCTTTATTGAGAACACACAACCACTGGAGTCCAATTACCATGTGCCTATCACAAATCTACCCATACATAAAGACAGACCATTATACACAGAATCCCGAAAAGAGATCTAAAGAAATGTTTTATGTTGTGGCGTGATCCCATAGCAGTGTGGAAGTGTACTTAAAAAAACTGTTTTATTGTTATAGTGGGTCCCCACAGCAATGTGGAAGGTTTTTTTAAAAATTAATTTTAGGACTTGGGGGGGGGGGATGGAAGTTTGAGTCCCCAAAGCCACCGCTGTGAAGGGATTAGTGGTTTGTGATGATTGACAACCCGGGGAGATGGGGGGAAACTTTGGGTTGTCCCCACTTCCAGGTTCTCTGCCATCTCCTCAGGATGCAAAAAGCCATGGTGAGACAGTGGGATAACGCAGGAGGGGTCTCCCGTCAGGAAGGGTGCAAATGCATTTGCAAGCAGGAGGCGGTGCATGTTGTATGCCTCCAAGTGGAAATGGTCTATGTTACCACAATCATATGTGGGATGGTAACATGCACACAGGCTTCATCCAGCATCACTACATCAAACAGTAATTTCTACAACACTGCAGGATAGATGAAGATGCCAATTTTATTCTCAAATAGTCACAACCCTGGGAACAATTTTGTGAAGTCATTGTTGACCGTGTGAGCCAGCTCACGGAGACGCAAAGAAATTAATCATTTAATTCATCAGATTTCCTTTCCAGAGTCCATCACTCTCGGCTCTTGCCCAGCTCTCAATCACCAGTGCATTCCCACGTGTGCCCCACATGTGTCTGCATATTTTAGAAGGTGGGCTCCAAATCAGATAACTTTACATTAGAAAGACTAGTTGGCGCAGCACCTAAAAGATTTTTCTTTGGCACCCAGCAAGCCTTTTGATTTTGATTTTATACATGAGTGCATTCCTCACAATCATTTGACCACTGAGGAAGACCCCTCAGGATCGAAACGCATTTGGGCCATTCTATGTTGGTCTATCCCATGTGCAATTAGAAATGTTATGTTTTTAAATCATGATGACTATGCTGAGTTAGTGCACTTTATGTAATAAATATTTGAATATTTTACAAATTATTTTTGCAGCTCAACCTTTGGGTTCCTAACTACACTACATATATGCCTAACGATGAATAATAAATCCATAATAGAATAGAGACACTGAGAAGAACTGACACAATTGTGAATCACATTCAGCTTGCTACCTATTAGAATGTGTTTTGAAATAATAAAATATATGCCTCTTTTATAAACTGACATCTATTTCCTGCATCTAAATCTACATTAATCTTACAACATGAACATAATGTAATGGTTAACAATTCTGTTATCTTGTCTTGATAAAATCTTGGAACTCTCCATTACCAAATCCTTCTTTTCCCTTACCCATGTAGATTAAGATCCAAAGCTTCTCTTTTATGTTCTCCCTTGCTACATGTTCACTTGAAGCCTGGGGGTGGAGAGGAACTAAGCAACACACCATATCTGTTTTGTCATTAGCGCAAGAAAACTGCTGCGGAAGATGAAACACTGGATTTGCTGAGAAACTGAGATGCTATCGTTTCCACTTGCATTCATAATTTCTTTTTGTTTGGTTTGTAAAATAGGACATACTAATTTGTTTAAAGAAAAAACAGTTTCGCATAAACTGATTGTGATCAAGACTGAGAAAAGAGCACAACAGCAGCAGCATATGAGAAAGTAGCCTAGGACGTCTGTTTCCTGCCTTCACTGAAAAGGCAAGACTGCCCAACAAATGTATACCTTAGGCTGCCATCCACTGGTAGTTCTAGGAAAAGGACTTCCAGGAGAAACTTCTTTTCTCGTATACTTTAATGGTCTCTCTTCCAACCCATGTGCTCCTTTTTGCTCTCTTTCATCTTGGGCATGTATTAATTCTTCTGTTTACTTTTAAGAAAGCCCCTGGATGCTCCTTCTTGCTGAAAAAAGGTTTTAATCTTTTACTTCCTTGACAAACTGGATTTCTATTAAATGATAAATGAAGCTTTGAGAATTGCTCAGTTTGCAATGAACTATGGCAAGAATTTTATTTTAAAAAATTTATTCTTAAATGTATACCCACCACTCCCACAAGTGGCTTGTGGAAGGTAATAATTTAAAATCCAATAAGACCCCATTAAGACCCTCCCGTGCAAGAATCACAGATTCTGGCAGCGTTAAAAACTCCCCCCTCCACCCCGGACCAAACCTGCCCCCACCTTGGGAGTATGAGAATCAGACAGATGTTCAAGCTCAGCCTGGGGAGGGGCCCATGATATTCCTTGCCCTGGTCTCAACCAAAGTCCTGGCAGAAGAGCTCTATATTACAGGCCCTGTAGAACTACAATAGTTCCATCAGGGCCCTTAGCTTTCCTGGGAGCTCATTTCAATAGGTCAAGGCTAGGATTGAAAAGGCCCTGGCTCTGGTCAAGGCCAGGTGAACTTCCCTCAGTTTGGGAATCTCCAGCAGATTAGCACACGCAGAGTAACAGGCCCTGTGGACGGCATAAGGATTCAGATAAGAAGCTGAAAAACTGTTTGAAACTGAAACAAAACCAACAGTTGATGTTAAGTCTAATATTCATGTTTCCAGGTCAACAGCTTTATCGACTGAGCTAAACATTTGTAAGATAGAGTCATGTAGGTAGCCATCTTGGTTTGAAGCAGATCGAAGTTTGATCCCAGTGGCACCTTTAAGACCATAAAACTATGCAAATGTTCTTTCACAGAAATTAAACTGAAACTGACCAATGGCTTGAAGATCCATTGTTCATTAGGTTTTTTCTGGGGTTTCTCAGTTCAGTTCTGCCTCTTGTTCCACCAAGCTGTGCTGCCACCTGGAGCGCATTGTGGGAGACTGCACTGTGCTGGAGGCGCTGGTGGAGTGGCTGGCAGCCAAGCGCGGGCACCTGCAGGAGGAGTGGCAACAGTGGCAGCACCACCAACACCTCGACCAAGCTGCTCGCCCTGCCGCGACCCCTGTGAAAGGGTTGTTCAACCCCCCAAAGGGGTCCTGATCCCTAGTTTGAGAACCACTGTTTGAGACCAGCAGTTTTATTCATGTGTAGGCTTCAGTATCTGAAAAAGAGTGCATGCGTATGAAAGTGTATACCTTGAATAAAACTTTGATGGACTTAAATGTGCCACTGGACTCAAACTTTGTTCATGTGAAAGATAAGTGGGTGTAAATGATACAATAAACTTAACTATGTAGTATTTTCTATGTGGAGGCTTTGTTCATAAAGATAATTTCAGAATATTTCAGTCTGTTTTGGACAAAAAACAAAGTATGCGTGGTCCATTTTCCATTGAACCTGCCAATTTGCACAGTGCAGCCATATTTTTAAGTTCCATGGATCACAGAGAGCATGTAACATTCCCATTGAAATTAATGCAACTTAAAATATCTCAGATTCAGACTGGATACACCATAATTTGAGTGTGTGTTTGTGTTTGTGTGTGCATGTCATAAGAGCCTCTTGTGGCACAGAGTGGTAAGGCAGCAGTCATGCAGTCTGAAAGCTCTGCCCATGAGGCTGGGAATTCAATCCCAGCAGCCAGCTCAACGTTGACTCAGCCTTCCATCCTTCCGAGGTCGGTGAAATGTGTACTCAGCTTGCTGAGTGGTAAAATGGTAATGACTGGGGAAGGCACTGGCAAACCACCCCGTATTTAGTCTGCCATGAAAACGCTGGAGGGCGTCACCCCAAGGGTCAGACATGACTCGGTCCTTGCACAGGGGATACCTTTGCCTTTGCCTTTGTGCATGTCATAGGGATAAATACAAGGATGCCAGTCTTCTGTCACTGAGGGTTGGTTCCAACTAGGTTTTCCACTGGTGAAAAGCAAGGGAGGGGTTGACTTTGACCACCTGGGGATCATGGTCTACATGAACAAAAGCCACATGGCACCAACACTTTAACAATAATAATAAATATTTGAATTGGAGAGCTCCAAGAGATATATTTGGATACTTTTCATCAGTGTGGTAAGTACCTGGAGATTTTGCAGGTGTAGCCTGAGGAGGGTTATATTCTTATACTTCATTAAAATAAAAGTTTAAGAACTTTTAAACAATGCACTGAGTCAGACATGAAGATTCAGATTGATTCACACAACTTCATGTTATACATTAATGACATCACATGCTCACTTTTAGCTTAATGTACAAACTGCCTTATTTGAAAAGTTAAGTTCATAGTAAGTCATATTAGAGTTTTGGCTATGGTGACACACATGAAAGTTGTCATGATGCTATTCCTGTCTTTCTAGGTTAAGTGAAAATATCAGGATAGTTGTTTTCAATGGGGCATGGTGCTCTAGATCAGTGGTCCCCAACCTTTTTATCACCGGGGACCACTCAACGCCAGGGACCACTCACCGGGGACCACTCAACGCCTTTTACTGAGGCCCGGTGCGTGTGTGTGTGGGGTAGTTTACTTCTCTACTCTCAACCACTGCCCTAGCGCTCTCTGATCACTACTCTACATAAAATAAGCATCACTATTTTCCATCCCTACCCCCCCGCCTATCCCCATAACATACTCATGCAGCTCTGGCTTCGAGTACTTGCAGTAAGACATCAGTGCTCCAAACAAATCAAACTGAAAGTAATACAGGTGATCAAATACTCTAGTGTAAGCCTATGTAGTTGTAAGCATTTTTTTTGTTTTTTTAAACAAACCCCAAAGAAATTTAAACAGGAAAAGTAAACATGATATTTTTTAGCATATTGATTCGTTTTTAAAATAACATAATAGAAAATTTTCTTTAACTTCCTCTACAGTTAGGATTAATTTAAGAATCCCATATGTCTTCTTCAGATTTTCTGCTACAATAATGGTCAACTCCAAAATATGTTGAAGAGCATGGAATTCAACAAAACAGGTTCCAAATTGTTCATTGTACCCTTCTGTTGGAAACACTGTGTCCAATAAAACAAAAACCCTGAAACCTCTGTCTTCTCTGATACAACTCCAAATGTTTATTAAGGATGGAGTGCTCTGCTGAATCAAAGGGTGCTGACAGATGTAACAAGATCAACAGAGATAACTTTCTGTTTTACACTTTTAAATACAGTCCACCAAACAAGCCATGTTGGTTCTGAGCTAAGGCCTGAAGCCAGGTTGAAATGAGTCATGGGCAGAGGTGTCACCTAAACTCCATCAGGCCATTTCATTGGTTCTATGTGCTTAAAGATAAGAAGTTGGGATACCTGTGACTAGGTTGTCTAAGAAAATTTAACACAGAAATAAAGCTATATGGGGGCCAAATCTGGATCAGGACTATAGAGTCAGACCATTGGCCTACCAAAGTCTAGTCTGTGTGGCAGTAGCACTCCAGGTGTCAGACTGAGATCAGCCTGATCCATTAATCTGGAGATGCCAAGGACTGAACCTGTGATCTTCTGTAGGCAAAGCAGATGCTCTACCACAAAGCTATGGTCCTTCCCCACTTACAAGTTACCCAATGTGTCATCTAGTTGGGCCAGGATTCCTAACTGCTAGATCACATGAATGAATCTCTTTCCCAAATACTCATACTTATAAAGTCTGGTACTTTAAAAGGGTCGCAGTCGCATTCGTGGTGATATAATTGGCATACACAACCACTAGAAGTGCTCCTGACAAATGCAGGATCTCTGCAATATAATCTGGAATCTGTCCAACAGCAGGTGTTTAAACTTTGCTGAGAGTTTTGTTTCCTGTTACTGAAACCTTCCTCCCCCCAGCAATGAAATGGCTCCCTAGTCCTTTGCTGCCTAACAAAGGGTTTTGAAAATGTTTAAAATAGAATTTGTTTAAAAGTTGGACCAAGAGTTGAATGAATTGCAAAGGAATAGACTTGTCTGAAATAAATTTTGTTTGTTCGTTTAGGTCTTTAGTCCATAGAATTCTCTTGTCTCTAAACTTGTTTGAAATATATTTTGGTTCATTACTAATACCTATTAAGAAAGTTACACAACTAGTTCAAGTTGTTTTGGAATGTAGCACTGAAAAGTAACAAATGCATTGCATTTAAGATCCCTTTGTATCTTGGATGTGAAACGGCATCTCTTAACATTTTCCATGTCTGCTCAGAGTAATGTTTGATGAAGTGTAAGCTGTGAAATGCAGTTTCAACTCATTTCATGCTCGTTTCTTTGTTTCCTTCATGTGCCTCCAGTGTTAATTTATGAAACCACATTCTTCATATAATCGCAAGCAAAATGCTCTAATTCTTTATGGGAAAATAAATTTTCCTTTTAAATGGCATATTTGGTCACATGACCTCTGTAAACATGTTTGAGTTCAGCTTTCCTTTTTATTTTAATTTTTAGCTGGTTTAAAATATCAAAGGTATCCCAGTCACCAATAAGGACCTTTCAGTCCCCTGATCTAAGGCCCCCACATATACTAGCACCACAGCCACTTCTGTTGAAGGCTTGTACAGATGCCTGAGGGCATCTTTCAGCAACAGTATCAGATTTGCTTGTAGGACTGAAGTAAATATTTTCATGGTCTGTCACCTTGATTTTATTAAAGGTGTTGGGCTGGACTATTAACCAGCTTTGGAAAAGTCTCCTATAGAGTCTTTACATTGTCTTTGGAATGTATAAAAGCCATTCATTTTCAGCCTACAGCAAACTTTCTTTCCATGGTTCATTTTGGAGCACTTTTACAATTAAATGGTGCCTCAACACTGTTTTACTAGGTTTAGGTAGCCCTCCTAGACTGAAAGCTCTGCCTTTTGCACAATTATGCAATATGAACTTACACATGTTTACTCAGAAATAAATCCAAGCAAGTTCAATAGGATTTCTCACCGGTAAGCTTACTCATCTCAATTGTATTAGTTTGGTTTCCTCTCCAAGTTTAAAAAAAAATGATATACCAGCTGAAAAAGTCTAGCCACAAACAAATGTTTGGCACTGTTTTGAAAAATTCCATAATGTTTTATGAAAAGGTTTCTATCACTCTGAACATTTACTTGCTCTGATTTTTATATTTAAGCATTCAATGAATAAAAAATCAACACAAATAAATGAGGACCGCAAGATATAAAAATGTTTTGTTTTATTTTTTTAATGCACCATGCATTATATCCCTCTTGCTGAGGGATATAATTTAAGGATCTGGAGGTTAGAACTGCTATTTATAGGACCGTCACCATCCTTTTCACACACATTTTTGTTAAAGAATTTTTAGCTCCATTATTTTAAAAAATCAATACTGCTGAGTTTAAAAGCTACAGGCAGAAACAACTTGTATACCCATGTAAAGCGCTCTGTGCCTGCTGTTTATATAGCAAGGGCAAAGCAAGTGTATTCTACAGGCACCACATGGAAGCCAGAAGATTTGTGTGTGGTCTGAATGGAGCTTTTTTTTTTATCATCCTGTTTGGGAACAAATTCAGGATCTGTTTCTGTTGGCAGTTTCCTCCTGTTGTGAATATATTAGTATCGTTCTCAAGGCCTCTGTGGAGCTGCAATGTTAACAATGTGAGCCCTGGGGATGATAGAGAATCATACTCCATCAGGTCAGATGTGGGTGATGGGATGAAGGAGGAAAGATTACATCACAAGGAGGGAGAGAGTTAAGAAGCGCCAAGACGAGTCAGCGAGCTGTAGCCTTTCTCTCTCTTTTACCATAAATGTCCAAGATCATCTTATCTATACATTTTTTAAAATCAGAGGAAAGAAAGAAGCCACCATGCTTTGAGAAACCAAATAATACTTCCTAAGGAACTTTAACTCCAAAAATTATTTGAAACCCACCATTCACCTTTCATTTTTAGAAGTCATCACAGCACAATTTTTTATTATTATTACTATTTTGAAACAGTTGAGACGAGAAGCACTTCCAAACTGTGTTGTTGTATCACAAGACAGAAAAAGTTTTCATTAATGGATTATAGCAAGGTTTGTTTAATGTTTACAGTACGTGTTAAAACGTCCCTGCCCACTGAACACTTGGAAACTGTTGCAGGAGGTAATAAGTGTTCTGCGCGATATGAAGATTTCTGTGGCTGCCCTATCATGCAGTCTCATTATGAGCAGGTCTATATGATGGACAGAAGGTGGCCCTGCCCCTGAAGGGGAAAGCAGCCACTCATTGAACCTGTGGGAGTTCTACTCCAGTATCCAATCACCTTCGAGAAGGCTGGAGGGCAGCACAGCAGCAGTTCAGTTCAGTTCTGCCCCTGGAGAAAACTCAAGTCTGGCTCAGGAAAAGAGCAGACAGAGGGAAGGGTAGCTCTCCTTGGTAGTGTGGTCTGGCTATAATTCTGGTTCTACTCAGTCCCCAAGCTTCTTAAAGAAAGGGTGGGATAAACAGATGTGTAATAAATTGACAGACAGATTTGACCCCTTTAACACTCTCTGATTAAGAAATAATCTGATTAAGAAAAAAAGAAGGGGAGGAGGTGTCCAGTCTCTAAGGTCATGGGGTCGCATGCATGTGTTGTGTGGGAAGTTGTGGTGGCATGGAGACAAATGAGGGCATGGAAGTGGAGATATGGGTGTCAAGAACCTGTGGTGTGGAGTGTTCATTGACTGTGGAGAGGACTGACCTTTGGGAATTGTGGCATAGTGGTTACAGATGAGCTTTCCAGAGCCATATCTTTAGATATGTGAAGGGGAAATCAGACTGGAGACTCTTTTTTGGGGGAGATTAAATGGCAACCAATTCCCCCCAGTTCTGCATTCAACATCATTTCCCTTCTTATCCCCCTGCCCTAATACACATGGGGTAGTCACAGTACACAGGTGTCCACCCTGCTTTTTCTGTCTCCATTTTTTTACTGTTGATAAAATATTATGTGCCCAAATGTTTCTTTCACAGTTGCTCCTTAGAAGAAGAGCTGGATTTTTTTACCCTGCTGTTTACTACCCAAAGGAGTCGCAAAGAGGTTTACAAACACCTTTTCCTTTTGTCTCCCAGACAACCTGTGAGGGATGTGGGACTGTGAGAGGTCCGAGAGAACTGGGAATTGGCTGCAGTGAACCAGCAGGCTTCAGGTGTCTAAAAGCAGTTTCCAATCGCCTTCCCTTCCTCTCTCCATAGCAGACTTCCCATGAGGGAGGTGGGGTAGAGAGCCTCACTTGGAAGATGGCAACCCTAAGAGGAGGTCCCTCTGTGCACAGCAGTCTTGACCCTAGTCAGGTTTATGCACACCTAGGTAGTGTGGAATTCCAGAAGATTAATCTACACCAATCTGGCAACCTTACCTCCTCTCGGCAATGTTTTCTTGACCTAAAATAGATCAGGGGGTGCTAGGTAGCTGTGGGGACATTACATTCTTTTGAGGCCCCACTGTCAGACTTCAAGGAATATGTTCAGACCAGGGACAGCCAATCTCCAGGTGGGGGCTGGATTGCTGCTCATCTCCATACTATACAGACCAGCTCTGCAAGCAAAAATGGCTACTTTGGAGGGGTGACTGTGTAGCATTATATCCCCCTGAAGTTTAGGTGGGGTCTGAGAATACCCTGGAAGTACAGCTCATCTCTAGGCAGTTAGGCTGAAGGGAAAGCTCTCTCCCTTACATGCATCCCTTCAAAAGGAATGCACATGACCCCAGAATCCACTTGGTTGTTTGGCTGGTGATGTCTGCCCTTCTGAAGCCTGAGACCTACTGCTGGCAACTGCAGTCCCTGTTGTTGTCTGCAAGGCCAAGTCGTTGCCTAATAAAAGTGAATCATCTAGTTTTCCCCAAGGTCTCACTGTCTACTTTCCTGTAAAGCTAAGTACACTTGAAATTCTGGGCCACTTATGTCTTTGAGTTCATAGGAGATTTTATTTACCAGGCCAAGCTTGAAAAAAGTCACTTCAGTTCCCATGTTTCTCCAGCCATTTACTTGTTCACTATTTACAGTTTTAGGCTGTAAATATTCTTTATTTAGATCTTCCTGAACTTTCCAGACTCACAGGATTGATATTGGTCTGTCTGTCTTTCTTTCTGCACCCCAAAATACAAAAAGTTGCTGGTAAGGGCTGGCCAAAACCCATAGCCCAAGAGAGACACACCCGCAACCACTCCATCCCAACCACACTCTGTGAGCCTCTACCATTCTCTCTAGATCGCTGCTCATCTCTAGATTATAATGATCAGCTCTGCAGGCAAAAATGGCTACTTTGGAGGCCAGACTCTGAGGCATTGTACGGTTTTAAGGCCCTCCTCTAAACCTCTAGGAATATCTCCAAACCAGGGGTAGCCAACCTCCATGTGGGGCCTGGAGAGTTCCTGGAATTACAGCTCATCTGCAGAGTATAAAGTTCAGCTGCCCAGGCAGAAAGGGCTCCTATGGAGTTTAGACATGGTTGAGGAGAAGAAACATTTAAGATCTACCATGCAGGTTGTTGTGGAGTTGAAATACGTGAGGCCTACTGCACAGGTTTGTTGTGCAGATGAAACAGGATGAAACAGAAGGCACTTAGTGCCTTCTGATTGGACCCTCACCCGGACCGGCCCTGCCCACTCTCCACCCACTTAGCCCTTAATCAAATATGTACACTGCTCCTCAAGCGGTTTAAAGATAGCTTACTATTAATACTTGGCACATGGCAGCTGAAGGCCTCATTTAAATGTGAAACCACATGGGTTATCCGTCTTTGCGTGCATGTGATAAGTCAGTGGTTCTAAATGCACATGTATCCATTGTGCTGGCTTGATTGGTTGATAGAGGGATGTGATAGTTAAACAGAGATGTACAAAGGTCTTTTTTGGTAGGATCTGTGAAAACATGAATGTCAAAGCAAAATTCTGATTTGAGTTCTAGTGAATGAAAAGGCTGTTTGCTCCAATCTTATCTAAGGTTCTTACAGTGCAATCCTGTTTAAGATTACTCTGATAATTTCCCTTGGCCATTGGTTTGACCCTCTTTTTATCTTCAGTCTCACCTCACAAGGATACCTTCCTTACACACATACTTTCTCTCATTTTTGTATATGGAAGGTCACTCCCTTTTGTAAAATTTCCAGATTTAGGACTGAAAATGAAGCGTAAATCTTACTGCCTAATAACCACATCCATTCGTTCCATAAAATGCTACTTAAAAGTCAATAGGCTGCACATGTTAAAGACATTAGAGCTGTTAACAGACCATTGTAAAGTAAGCAGAAATTTTAATAACCTGGATGGAACTTTTAGCCATGCTATTTGAAACAAGGACAGGCTCAGTTCTAGGGTTTTTTGGGGGGGGTTTTGCTTGCCTGATGGTACTTTTCTGGCAATTTGAGTATTACTAGAGCAACAATACTAGAAACAGGATCTAAGAGCAGAATCACATAAACATTGTAAAGCACAGGATGGTTAGAATGTGATTGTAAATCACCCCTCTATGAATCAATTGAGAAATCTGGTGGAAACACATTAAGAACTGCCTGTCTGTTTTTCACATGTGGATGCTGACAGCTGGTGAAAGGCAGAAAAACTGTTATAAGTGGCATGTGTGAATTTGGCAGTAATACCTCTCAAGAAAGATCCAGGAAATCATGGATATGTGATGGCCATTTCTGTGCTGTCATGAAGAACTTGGGTGCAGTGGTATATACATGCATCAGAAGTATATATAGTATATCTCTCCTCAGAAACAAACTTTCTCATCTCCTTGTTAGTATTTCTCATAACATGCAAAACCACTCATTCTCAGTCATTTCAGCATCATAGACATTTGAACAGTACACTTCAAAATGCTCCCTATGTATCTATGTAATTTTAGCATTCTATCTAAAAAGACATTATAAACAGATGAAAGATTTATGGAGTAAAAATGTTAGAGCATCATGTGTATTGGAGAAGCATACGTGTCTTTCATTCCTGTTGGACAGTTTTTTTCTGCATCCCCCACCCTTCTGTATGCTATGTGTGAGCTTGCTGGATGTAGTAATCATGTTTTTAGGTAAAGAACTATGAACATTTGACTTAAGTTGTTGAACTGTGCCAGAGCTGTTTTGAAAGAGCTATTTCATCTCCATTAAGTTTGACTGCTGAATTTTGTAAGATCCTGTTTTAAAACATTAGCATAATTTGGACATCATAAAGCTGTCTTTGCATAATTTACAGAAATGTGTGTGCCTAGTCATTTTTTTAAAACTTGGCAATTATCTGGACAGTTTTATTTTTCATTTAAATTGTTCAGGGAGGTATACTCATTTTCCATGCGCATACTTCTCCTGTTTCAGTGGTTTGAACCAATGTTCTATGGGTAAATTAACTATTTTGAAACAATATTTATGTTCCATATATCCCTCCTTAAATCAGTGTAATTTCATGCTATGTATAGCAAATACTTCAGCTGATGCTGAATTATTCAAGCAGTATTTCTTAAGTAGGTGGAATTCTCAATCACGATAACCATGAGCTGGCCCCAAAGAACCAGTAATGGCACTGCATTGGTGGAACAGGTCTTCCATCTGTCCTCCTGAGAGAAACAGAAGGAAATGCATAAATGAGGCTACATTGAGGTGGAAAATCTACAGAAACTGTGAATCCCTTTCCCTGGCACCTTGAAGTCAATTCCTCCATGTCACTAGAGATGCTTACTCTATAAACATCTAAATCCTATAAGATGGAATGAAAGTTATAGGCCCCTCACTATTTGGCCATCCCAAAAACAATCAGAATGTCATAATTTCTAAAAATAAAACCCACTACGCTATTAACTGCCTCCCTCAGCTCAGTTTACAAATTACTGGTCTTGACTGCAAACCAAACTACTGGTCTTGACTGCAAGCTATAGTTACAATTTTATATGCATATTAACACCCAGAAAGTAAGAAATAGCATAAAACAAACCAGAGAATATATACTGAAAACAGTTAAAAAAACAACAATCACATATATGAAATTCAAATTTCATGCTGTAATAAGCGCAGCCGAGACTTACTGCAGCCACTAATTGACACCGCGGAGGGCTGGCTGGAGGCGGGGGCCTGTTAGTGGTGCGCACTGCATACATGTACTATGCGCAGTGTCAAGGGTCCCAGCTTCTTTGCCTCAGATGCCACGAGAACAGCTTCTCTCCCACCCACGCTATATTGATGTGTACACAGCTATGTTTACAGAGTTTGAGGTGGGTGTTTCATGGTTATTATTTTGTCACTGCTGTGGGTTTGCATTGGATGGAGCCTGTTGGCAGGGAGTCAGGTGTGCGATTGGACTCCCTGAAGTTTGGGGCCTCCCTCAGAGGTGGCACATAAATGAGCACAGCTCACCCAGCTGGGAGGCCAGGGACTCATTTGCCAGGTGACCTGGGGGTAGCCAACTGAAGTTTGCACCCTTTGGTACCCCCTCAGAGGTTGCTTCCCTTTAGTGGTGGACTCCAGTAGGCAAGGGGATCTGCTTTACCAGCTGGATATGGTGTGGGTCCCCAGGGCACCTCTGGACTCCATGGGGTGTCGGTTTAGTCTGCTGACTGCTAGCTCAGGCTCCCTCTGCCATGCTGTGCCAAACCTCCCGTGGGATATAATAAAGCGGTGGCCTTGTTTATACACAGTATTGCTGTGTCAGGTCTTATTCCAGCCCATAATGCCTTCTTGCAAGTCAAACAGCATTTGTTTTAAAACTAATAGCTGCTTTACAATATCCTGTAGTTTTGGGTATGAGCTTTCATGTGCATGCACACTTCATTACATACATGCACACAAAAGCTTACACCCAGAATTAAAGTTTGTTGGTCTTAAAATGCCAGTGGATGCAAACTTTGTTCTGTTGCTTCAGAGCAACACAGCTGCCTATCTGAATCTTACAACATCCTGTAATTCAAATATTCAAAGCAGTCAGGGTTGCCAACAACCAAATACAACCTGAAGATCTCCCAGAATTACAACAGTTCCCCCTGAGTAAATGGTGGATTAACAAGGTGGACTCCCCTCTCCAAACCCTGCTCTTTCCCAGGCTCCACCCCAAATTACCAAAAATACCCTATGTGTAACATGAAAGTGTAACATTATTGGGGCTGAAGCTTTTATTAAAGGTAAAGGTATCCCCTGTGCAAGCACCAAGTCATGTCTGACCATTGGGGTGATGCCCTCCAGCGTTTTCATGGCAGACTCAATATGGGGTGGTTTGCCAGTGCCTTCCCCAGTCATTACCATTTACCCCCCAGCAAGTTGGGTACTCATTTTATTGACCTCGGAAGGATGGAAGGCTGAGTCAACCTTGAGCCGGCTGCTGGGATTGAACTCCCAACCTCATGGACAGACGGCTTGAGACAGCATTTCTGCTTTACCACTCTGCGCCACAAGAGGCTCTGAAGCTTTTATTAGGTAGTCCCAATTTAGTGCCAGATACACGTATTTATTTTTGTATTATTATTACATTCTATACTGTCCTCCTTTGTGGCTCAGGACAGTTAACAATATAAATTCACATTTCACAACTCCATCCAATTTTGGTACAGTATATAATGACCAAACTCATTAACTTATAAATTTAAAACTTGCAACTCGTTGTAATCATCCAAACTGTTAACAATATAACTGTCCAAAACTGTCACTTGAAGAGGTGGCTGGACTTGGGGTCGCCTTGTGTTGTGTCAGGTGGCGTATCTGGTGGGGCAGGTGGGAGCCCTAGGGGACTCTACTAGCTCATTGGCCTCAACAGAAAGCTTGGTGGAAGAGCTCTGTTTTGCAGGCCCTGCAGAATTGTGCTAGCTTCTGTAGCTCCTGCTTCTTTTAATCACTGAAGTCATTTCCCACTTTTTCAAAAGAATGCTTACTATGTTTTGGAATGAAAATCTTTTTCCATTCATTGCTATTTTTAGTATAGCAAGAGATTGCCTGCATGAAGCATCCCGTATGTTTGCTGCTGGCTTGCCTTTTTTGACATGTTTTGTGTACAATAAGTTCCTTGCCACTTCTACTTAGTCTTAAGTGGTTTACTGTTCAGAAGAATCCTGGGATTTCATTTGACTTTGACTTCCACGAATGATTTCAACAACTTTCTTAAGGCAGCAAGGACACAGCATGGGGAGGACGCAGCTGTGTCATAAATCCCAGGCCAACCTACTATCATTGGAGAATTAATTCAATTCTTAGCATTACAAAGTTAGATCAAGTGTTCTTCACTGTTTTGTCAGCTGAGGGAACAGGAGTAATAGCAAGCAATAATAGAGCATAACTCTTCTTACACACCCTTCCATTGTGGTACCCAAAGTTAAGGGTGGTTACAATACCCATTTGTAAAGCGATGAGTTTACAGCATTCCTCTGGGTGAAACCAAATATGAAATGAACATTCTCTGTAGCCTCCAGTGAAGGCCTAGGAAGGGATATGGAAATTCAAAGTTGGCCAAAGTCTGAGTAGCCCTAGTAATTTGACAGGTCTTGATGAACCCAAAGGAAGTGCAGCCACCAAAACATCTGGAATTGGATTAATTGCAGGGCTTTGTGGTCAGGTGCATGAGCTATGCAACTTCCATCCAATAAAATCCTATTCCAATGTTCCATTAGTATGAAATCCTTTCATTTTCATCTTTCATTCATTTCCTTTAACAGGCAATCTAGGCATAATTTATGTATGGTGTCCAATGATTGCCATGTCATGAAGTCAATGTAAGTATTCTTCATGGAGATCCCAAAGCAACTTTGGTCTCCCTCCAGATCACTCCAGTCCTGGTTGTGGTGGCCCACAAGTACTGATTTCCAGTTTTTTGCAACTAATCCCCCACCATCTGTTTCTGTAGTTGCAATGCCCAAGATAGGCATACTCAACTTCAGTAAGAAGGTAAAGTGAAATTATTATCCCTTTGTGTTGTTCTACCTAATATTCTTTTACAAATGTTATTCTTACAAAAATATACATTCAGACACCTGGTAATTATGTTGGTAGTACAATGATACATGCAAATTATTCCAAAGTTTCACGAGGCATCAGATTTGACTTTTCTACTTGCTGCATTGATCTGAAGGCCAAATAAAGGCTCTGAGAAAGTTAATTCCCAAGACTCTAACAATGCTCATATTGTTAAAAACAAAGCATGGCTTTTCATTTGAGATACAATTTACTTATCCACAATGGTGCAAATTAATTACTCTCGTAATGGGCAATATTTGTGAACTAGGCCTAGCAAAAGCTGTTTAAATTTTGTACCTTTGCAGATGAAATGCATGATTAAGTGGGAAGGGGAAAAACAAATAAAATAGTCTAGTTGAGCCAAAATACATATTTTTATCTGAACACCAATTTATATTTAACTTTCAAAATTAGTTTGCAATTAAATTATTAGTATATTAAGTGCAATTGCTCCTTAATTATTTGGCCTTTCACAATCTGAGAACGACTGGCAACTCCCACTCTTTACAAACAAGAGTTTTTGGGAGGCCTTTAAGTTCATATTAATGAGTATAAATGCCCTGAAAAAAACAAGCTCAGTCAAGTTTATATAGCCTCCAAAGAATTTGCAGAGAGGGACAGTCTATAAATTTAATAAATAATAAAATATTTCCTCTCTATCCACTTGCAGTCAAAGTAGATTTGCCAAGCTCCAGGTAGTGGCTGGAGATTCCCCCCCCCCCCACACACACACACACAGACACACTATTACAATTGATTTCCAGGTGTCAGAAACCAGTTCACCTGCAGAAAATGGCTATTTTGGAAGGTGGACTTTGTGGCATTATATCTCAATGAAATCCCTCTCCTCCCCAAACCCTGCCCTCCTTCCACTCCTAAAATCGCCAGGTATTTCTCAAGTTGAAACTGGCGTCCCTAAGTCAAATTCATTTTCAAAAATTGGATTTTCAAGCAGTTCTTGCTCGATTTGGCTTGACATTAATCTTTGCAAAAATTCTCCTCCTCCACTTCTTCTTCCCTTTGAAGAACAGTCCATGATTACTTACAGATAATTTAAGCAGCACATGCAAAAACATTTGTTTAGTACTGTTTGTGAGAGGAAACAACATAAAACATGGCATACCTTTATATTCTCCATTAGTTTCAAACATCTGGTCTTCCAGTCTCTTGGGCTGGCTGGACCGCAGGACAATTGGTTTCAAGAGCTCGCTTGGTTGCTTATTTATTTATCTGTTTATTTATAGTTTGCCCTTCTTAAAGGGATTCAAGGCATACATATAGTGAACCATATGTTTAAAAGCTCACGTTTTTACATAGTTAAGACTAGCTGGCAAGACTTTTTATATCAATTATTTTAGCAAACACTGGCAATTATTAGCCCCCTCTTGAACTCACACCTTGTCTGTTACCTAATGCTATAAAAAGTAGTGCTTTCAAAGAAGTATATAGACCAAGATCTACTTCATTCTTGCATCAATGTAGTGCAAAACTGCTGGCAGAATTAGATGAGGTTGCCAACCTCCAGGTGTGGCCTGAGGTTCTCCTACAATTAGAACTGGTCTCCAGCCTACAAGGATCAGTTCCCCAGGAGGAAATGGCAGCTCTGAAGGGTAGACTGTATGGCTTCACACCTCCACTGAGCTCCCTACCCTCCTCAAATTCTGCCCTCCCAAGAATCCATTCCCCAAATCTCCAGGAATTTCTCAATCCACAGGTGGCAACACTAGTATTATGGCAAAGCTTTAATACTCACTGAGCCGTTATTTTTAACTTCTGTGCCTCAGGAATGGTGCAGGAGTGTCATCACTCAAAGGCTCAGACACAACTGTCATTAGGGAAAAGAAATCGGCCTTTTGCCTTGGGTCCAATCAAATCCATACTGCTAGCCTCCACTGCTAGCAATTGGTTTTGACCAATTGTTTAAGATAAAATGTTAGGGTTATGATCAAACAGCCATAGGAGATGCGGAAAGCAATCACAAGGACAGCCTGTGTCAGTCATGGTTAAACTATCACAGCCACAGCGACAAATGAGGGAAATCTATTGGTGTCAGTAGAATTTATGTCCAGATTAGGTTAAACTAATCCATCAAGAATCATTCCAAATATGCACAGCTGTGAATGAAGTTTTTTAAGCCCTGATTTTGTTGCATTATTATTTTTGTGTCCCTTTTTACAATTCTAGAACTTCTGGGGGAGGGGGAAGTGAATTGCTAATGATTTAAAAAAAACAATAGCAGAAGGCAGTGCATTCTGGGAATGTCTTATTGTCTCTCTTTTTTTAACAGAATGAAAAGAGAATCAAATGCACATTCCACTGAGTGTTTAAAAGGAATTCTGTGGGGGGATGAATAGCAAGCATGTACATAACCACACACATATGTATGGAGAAATTTACAAGCTACAATATCCAGACATCATGAGGCTCTGCTAATAATTTTCCCAACCTTACCAGACTGTAGCTACATTTATGATCTGTAGATTTATTGATTTTAGTTATTTTATCCTTTCCATAATAGGAAACTACCCCTAGGACCGTTGACCTGCTCTTGTTATAAATGTATTGTAGCCTACTTTCATCGTAGTATAATGCAAGCCTGGAGCTTCTAGATATTATTATGAACCGGTGGTATTCTGAAGAAGGTGGTTATAACAAGGTTTTAAAATAACCATTTAACCTTTCAAACATATATCAGGCATTCTTTTTTACACATCTGTAACTGCAACGCATCTGGGCAACCAAGTGCAACAATTTATGGTGATAGTATGGATATACACAAAATGTGTGACACTCCTTAAAGCCCTACCTCTTGAGTAAAGCTCTTCAGGTACTTTTATGAAGCCTATAAGCTTCTGTTACGAATATAATTCCCATTCTGCTTACTAAACATAAGTTTCAGACCCTCTTTTGTTTCCATATTAGCTTGAAAAATTGAAAGCACAAAGACTCCCCCTCTCTTCTAGGTAACTAGAAAACAAAGAATAAAAATCCCATGACCATGCAGGATGGTAAATGTCACGTTTGCAGCCCTCCTCACGGGGAGACATTTCCGGCAATTTCCCTTTGCCCTGTCATGGCTTTATGCCTCCTGACGAGGCTGCAAGGGAAAGTAAAACTAACTCCTCCCTCCGCTCCTTGGCTAGTCAATCTCAGCAAGTCACCAATCACAGCACAGCAGTTCTCTCATAGTCTGAAAATCCTCCCCCCCCCCCAGCTCCAATTATTTTAAGGCACTTCTGCATTGCTATGTGGTAATGCCACATGGAGGTTCATTGTCCATGGGGTCGCGATGGGTCAGACATGACTTCGCACCTAACAACAAGAATGCCACAGCACAGATGCATTTTGAATAAAAAGTCAGCACTGCCGTGTTGCTATGAAGAAATGCCAGAATTATACAGCATTACCCCCCTTTTTAAATGCAATGTGTAAATAGGACCATCAAGGAAAAATTTCTTTGTCACTGGCAGCTTGAATGTCTCAGTACTGTCCAATGAAATAAAATACTACTTGTATTTCACTCTCAGAAAAATCAATTTAATAATAAGGTTATTTTTAGCTATTCAGAGATTTGGCTTTTAAAATCTGACTATATTTGGAAGTATTGTGACTTCCAAATGAAACGTTTGGAATTTCTATTATGTTATTTAAAACTCATTCTAAGCTTAAAAGATTGACATTTCAAAATTATTTCCTCATCTTTTGGCTCTTGTTGAATTTACTTAAGGAAATTACATTTGACAGGAGCAATTATAATATGTCTAATAGTAAATTATATTAAGGGTGGAAAGTGAAACTTGACATCCACTGTTTCATAATCTCCCTTCAAAATATTCTTTCTAGTAAGACTCCTTCAAGAAGCCAAAAAAGAATACAGCATCTGCCCAGCAGCAGAAACTTTGCCACTCTAGCAGGAGGGAGAGAAACTTTAAAAAAGAAAGAAAAGACTCAAATAAGAGACCAAAACCATACAAGGCAAAATAATAATAATAATAATAATAATAATAATAATAATAATAATAATAATAATAATAATGCCTGTGGCCGTGATCTTACCTTCCCCCCCCCCACACACACAAAGCAACCAGGCATAAACAGTAACCAAAAATGCAGAACAGAACCACGACAGAACCAGAAAGAAAAAAACACAAATAAAAAAGTTGCAAGAATTGGCTTCTCACATAAATTCTATGTGAAAGCATCATGACAGGGGCAGAAGGGGGGGGGGACACACCTGAGCATTTGTGTTCATCACCACCCTGACCATGACATTTTCACATAGACTGTAGAGATTCTTGCACCTGTTTATTGAGTGTTTCATTTGCAAGTCTTTTTAAGTCCATAAAGTGGTGTAAAATATTTAAATAATAAATAAAAGGGAAAGCCAAATCCATCCTTGTGGCTGGTGGTCAATAAGAGGTGCTCTGGACTGAATGGGCAGCTAATCAGATATTCTCCTCTCCCCCACTGCCATGTGGATGGGGCCAAAAGCACTGCAAATGGATGAAGTTGGCCAGCACAACCCAGGCACAGCTACCACACTGGTCACGCTTGCCTGGGAGAGGCAGCTGTCACAAGCAGAGACCCCTGACGAACATGGCCAATAAGCCTTCCCTTCCTCGGGAGCCTGAAAGACTTTCTCCCGGTGGGCCATGGTGGGGTGGGTGGGTGTGACCTGGCACACGAAGGCAGCTCAGAACAAAGGAAGTGTGGTGAGTGGGGCAGCTGTAGAGGGGATGAAGAAGGTTGCTGTCAGGCCCCTCCCTTCCTGGGCTGCAGTCAGGATCAGGGGGGCAGCTAAAAGTAGGAGTGGGGACAGCAGGCAGACCCCCACACACACATTCCACCTAACCTGGGCTGGTCTCCCACTGGGAGTTTGGCATTACTGCAGTTGGGTCTCCTTCCTTCCTCCTCTCCCCACGGCATCCTCGACCTCCCCCACCATGCCACATCACTTCCATGCTGCATTTCTGTTGCATCTGAGGTCAAGGGTACTACTAAAAGTGTTTTCACATGAAAAAGGCCAGAGCCCCCCTCCCACTCCCTACTACCACCCATCACCAAGTCCAAAGAACAATAGCAGTAAAATAGCCCTGAGCCTCTGGGGAGGGCGGTATATACATTAGAATAAATAAATAAATAATAAAAGAGGGGAAATAAAAAAAAATGTTCTGCAAACACCAAGTCTTCTTCAGTGCTGATCAGAAGTCCACAGCAGGCCAGGCAGCACAGGAGTCAGGCTCAGAGCAGTAGCAGCAAGCTAAATTACAGCCATAAGCTCTCCAAACCAAAAAGCAATGGAGTCAGGCTCAGCCATACACAAAATAAATGTTTAAAGAGCCAACTTCTGTGATTGACCAAAGAGCAGTTTTACCCCCTAACCTAAAATCCTATCCCCCTCCCTGCTGTTGTTTAGGAAATGGGTAGGCAAAGGAAGGTTGTTTTGCTGGAGTTCACAGTTGAACCCAGAAACAAGCTTGTAATTTGCAGACCTGCATTGCAGTGACTGGCTAAGCTCCCACTAAAGGGCTCTTGCCATTGGTCCGTAAAAATGTTTCTTCCTTCATCTTCCCTGGAAATCAGAGCAAAAAAGGTAGAAAAGTTCCCTAAAGGAGAGAGAGGACAGGTAAGTTTGTAACTTTCCCTTTAAAATTTAAACATCTGTCTCCTCCACTGCCAGCAGCAGGCAGTTTGGTGTAGTGGTTAGGAGTACGGACTTCTAATCTGGCATGCCAGGTTCGATTCTGCGCTCCCCCACATGCAACCAGCTGGGTGACCTTGGGTTCGCCACGGCACTGATAAAACTGTTCTGACCGGGCAGTGATATCAGGGCTCTCTCAGCCTCACCCACCCCACAGGGTGTCTGTTGTGGGGAGAGGAATGGGAAGGCGACTGTAAGCCGCTTTGAGCCTCCTTCGGGTAGGGAAAAGCGGCATATAAGAACCAACTCTTCTTCTTCTTCTTCTTCTTCTTCTTCTTCTTCTTCTTCTTCTTCTTCTTCTTCTTCTTCTTCTTCTTCTTCTTCTTCTTCTTCTTCTTCTTCTTCTTCTTCTTCTTCTTCTTCTTCTTCTTCTTCTTCTTCTTCTTCTTCTTCTTCTTCTTCTTCTTCTTCTTCTTCTTCTTCTTCAAAATCTATTCAGTCTATCAGAATAAGGCCAAAATCCCCGAATATTAGGTGTGTGGGGGGGGGGGTGTCAGCATTGACTAAACTGGTTCCCTGACACTGTTTCCTGTTTACTTGAATCCCCAGTGGATGCTCTGACTTTGCCGCACTCCTTCTACAAAATGGCATTTATTAGGGGAAACTTCTTTCTTGAATTCAGATCCAACCCTCCCCATGTGCTCCACATCTCCCTTGAAAAGGAATTGTGTGGCCATGTCATCATATTCTTCATCAGTGATGGAACATCTTCTTTTTCTGTGCAGTAATGTTATATAGGGTAAACGTATCCTCTGTGTAAGCACCAAGTCATGTCTAACCCTTGGGGTGACACCCTGTAGTGTTTTCTTGGCAGACTCAGTACAGGATGGTTTGCCATTCCCTTCCCCAGTCATTACCGTTTTACCCCCCAGCAAACTGGGTACTCATTTTACTGACCTCAGAAGGATGGAAGGCTGAGTCAACCTTGAGCCGGCTGCTGGGATTGAACTCCCAGCCTCATGGTCAGAGCTTCAAACAGCATGTCAGCTGCCTTGCCACCTTGCACTACAAGAGGCTCTTAATGTTATGTGTGTGTGTGTGTGTGTGTGTGTGTGGATCTGCGTGTGTGTGCAGTAATATATTGTATCATAAGGAACAGCATGTTTACCATTTCAAATGGCTAGCAATGATTAAACTGGACACACCAATTCATAACACTTATTCAATCACTATGAAGCACACTAAATGTGACATCATGTACTTCATCAGTGACAGAAGCTCCTTTTTGTGCATGTGCAATAATGTTATAACATCATGACATTGGTTAAAAGGCTGGATGTATTATGAAGAAATGGGGCAGGAGGCCTTCCCCCCAGGCCCAGAAGCACACTTGGGGCCTCAAAGAGAAGGCCTTCCCACCGGGCCCAGAAGAGGCCCTGGGTGTGCTTCTAGGCCTGGGGGGATGGCCAGGCCGCCACTGGGGGGGAAGGAGGCCTTCCCACCAGGCCCAAAAGCACACTTGGTGCCTCAAAGAGACCCAGGGTGTGCTTCTAGGCCTGGAGGAAAGGTCTGGCTGCCACCAGGGGAGGGAGGGAGGAGGCCTTCCCACTGGGCCCAGAAGAGGCCCTGGGTGTGCTTCTAAGCCTGGGGGGAAGGCCGGGCCGCCATCAGGAGGAGGGGGAAGGCCAGGCCGCCACCAAGAGGAGGGGGAAGGCCGGGCCGCCACCAAGAGGAGGGGGGAAGGCCAGGCCACCACCAGGGGGGAGGGGGGGAAGCAGGCCTTCTCCCCAGGCCCAAAGGCCTCCTTCTCCCCCTCCCCCTCTTTCTAGTGCCTGTTTTATTTAAAAGTACAATGGGCTTTAAATCTAGTCAGGCATATTTCCTATATAGTTGGGGCATATGTTCTATAAGAGTATATTGTCCTATACTGCTTTTATAAGTGGGCTTTATCCATTGAGAATGGATGCCTATAAAACAACTTGACAGAAATTGGTAACTTCCTGTCTGGAGTGGCTGGTGATTTTACTGAATGATATTGACCATCTCAGTTTCCTTTCTATGAGCAAACTGATTCTGAGACATCTCTATGTCTTAAATGAGATGGGTGTTGAAACACCGGCTCATAGAGTCTGTTCTCCATTTTATTTGGGACTGCCAGTCTATTTAGATTACTTGACAGTTCCCAAATATGATGATGGTGTTAACCATTCAGTAGAAGAGCTTTTATGTTGGCTCCTTTAAACTCTATTCCAACAGCAGAACGGCATGAACGTTATGCCAGGATCCCACTGGCTGAAAGACTTTGTAGTTGCCAGTTCGAATGCATTCTTATTGGACTCTCTGAAATGTTATGAATTCAGACCAATATTTCTCTCTCCCTTGATAAAGGATATGGCTGATCTCCCATCCCAGCGAAAGTTGCAAATCCTTTTCGAAGGAAGGGACTGTAAAATTACTATGTATTAAAAAAACCTTTTACTTCATGTAATTAAACTTAACAGGTAGACATATTAGGTTAGGATGAGGCCTGACTTTTGTATCAGGCTGCACCTGTCTTTGTATACGAGATGGAAAGTCTAGGTACTGTGCCATCGCTGTCTTTGTATTGTTATGTACTGGGTTTTAGCATTGTTACTGTGTCTTTTGATGTCCAAGATCAGTTATTGTATTATGGTCATGCCTGCCTTACTCATTCATTTGTATTTGATAAGGACTCTATCTTAGTGCTCAACCAGAAGAGCTTAAAAAAAAACAAATACAAATTACTTTCCCTAAAGAATTACGGAGGGATGCTAACAATTTGTTAATACCCCTCGCAGAACAGCACCACAGCTCCACACTTCTTTCAATTGATTTTATAGTGTGTTAGGAATATGGATTTCTGTTGTTCTCAAGCTAGATGCTATATAAAAATTGGGATCATTGACAAACTCAGGATTTTATGCATAAATATCAGTAATGAATTATCACAGGAACTCTGCTTAACAAGTCTATACCACTTCATCCATTGGATCATCATGAAGAAAATTCTCATACCTGAACAACTGCAGCAACACTAATTTTCTTCATGCATCCTTTCCACAGATGCTGTCCAGTAGACAATGCCATCTGTAGCAGAGTCATGTTCTAAATGAGAGCCAGTTTGGTGTAGCACGGACTTCTAATCTGGCATGCCAGGTTCAATTCTGCACTCCTCCACATGCAGCCAGCAGGGTGACCTTGGGTTCGCCACAGCGCTGATAAAGCTGTTCTGACCGAGCAGTAATATCAGGGCTCTCTCAGCCTCGCCCTCCTCACAGGGTGTCTGTTGTGGGGAGAGGAAAGGGAAGGCGACTGTAAGCTGCTTTGAGATTTCTTCGGGTAGAGAAAAGTGGCAAAGAAGAACCAACTCTTCTTCTTCTTGTTCTTTTTCTAAATCGATCGAATTATTAGAAGTATGCAAGGTGGCATACCCCCTTCAAGGATCGCTGCCTTGTTGTGGCAAGGGGGCTTGCGTAGCTCAGTGAAGCTATGAGCTATGCCGTGCAGGGCCACCCAAGACGGACAGGTCATAGCTGAGAGCTCTGACAAAAGGTGATCCACTGGAGAAGGAAATGGCAAACCACTCCAGTATCTTTGCCATGAAAACTCTATGGACAGTTCCAATAGGCAAAACGATATGACGCCGGAAGATGAGCCCCTCAGGTCGGAAGGTGTCCAATATGCTACTGGGGATGAGCAGACGGCTAGTACGAGTAGCGCCAGAATGAATGAAGCGGCTGGGCCAAAGCCGAAAGGACGCTCAGTTGTGGAAGTAACTGGTGGCGAAAAGACAGTCCGATGCTGTAAAGATTTTTATTCCATAGGAACCTGGAACGTCAGATCCATGAATCAAGGCAAGCTGGACGTGGTTAAACAAGAAATGAGAAGACTGAACATCGACATTTTAGGAATCAGTGAACTAAAATGGACAGGAATGGGTGAATTTAATTCAGATGACCATCAGGTATACTACTGTGGACAAGAATCTCGCAGAAGAAATGGAGTAGCCTTCATAATCAATAAGAGAGTAGGAAAAGCAGTCTTGGGATACAATCCCCAAAATGACAGAATGATCTCAGTTCGAATCCAAGGCAAACCATTCAACATCACAGTGATCCAGGTCTATGCCCCAACCACTGCTGCTGAAGAGGATGAAGTTGATCAGTTCTATGAAGCCCTACAACACCTTATAGAAGCAACGCCAAAAAATGATGTGCTTATCATCATGGGGGATTGGAATGCTAAAGTAGGAAGCCAAAAGATAACTGGGATAACAGGCAAGTTTGGCCTTGGAGTACAAAATGAAGCAGGGCACAGGCTGGTAGAATTTTGTCAAGAGAATACAATGGTCATAGCAAACACTCTTTTCCAACAACCCAAGAGACGACTCTACACATGGACATCACCAGACGGTCAACACAGAAATCAGATTGACTATGTACTCTGCAGCCAAAGATGGAAAAGTTCTATACAGGCAATAAAAACAAGACCAGGAGCTGATTGTGGTTCAGATCATGAGCTTCTTGTTGCAAAATTTAGGCTTAAATTGAAGAAAGTAGGGAAAAGCACTAGGCCACTCAGGTACGAACTAAATCATATCCCCGACGAATATACAGTAGAGGTGACAAATAGATTTAAGGAATTAGATCTGATAGACAGAGTGCCTGAAGAACTATGGACGGAGGTTCGCGACATTGTACAAGAGGTAGCAACTAAAACCATCCCAAAGAAAAAGAAATGCAAGAAATCAAAATGGCTGTCTGAGGAAGCTTTACAAATAGCTAAGGAGAGAAGGGAAGTGAAAGGCAAGGGAGAAAGAGAAAGATACACCCAATTGAATGCAGAATTCCAGAGAAAAGCTAGAAGAGATAAGAATGCCTTCTTAAATGAACAGTGCAAACAAATAGAAGAAAACAATAGAATGGGGAGGACCAGAGATCTTTTCAAGAAAATTGGAGATATGAAGAGAACGTTTCATGCAAAGATGGGTATGATAAGGGACCAAAATGGTAGGGACCTCACAGAAGCAGAAGAGATTAAGCAAAGGTGGCAAAATTATACAGAAGAACTATACAAGAGCGAGCTTAACATCCCTGATGACCACAGTGGGGTAGTTACTGACCTGGAGCCAGACATCCTGGAATGTGAAGTCAAATGGGCCTTAGGAAGTCTGAGCAACAATAAAGCTAGTGGTGGTGACAGCATTCCAGTTGAACTATTCAAAATCTTAAAGGACGATGCAGTAAAAGTGCTACACTCAATATGCCAGCAAATTTGGAAAACTCAGCAATGGCCACAGGATTGGAAAAGGTCAGTTTACATTCCAATCCCAAAGAAGGGCAATGCCAAAGAATGTTCAAACTACCGCACCATTGCACTCATTTCTCATGCTAGCAAAGTTATGCTCAAAATCCTACAAGCTAGGCTCCAGCAATATGTGGACCGAGAACTTCCAGAAGTACAGGCAGGATTTCGAAGAGGTAGAGGAACTAGAGATCAAATTGCCAACATACGCTGGATCATGGAAAAAGCTAGGGAGTTCCAGAAGAACATCTACTTCTGCTTCATTGACTATGCTAAAGCCTTTGATTGTGTGGAGCACAACAAATTGTGGCAAGTTCTTAAAGAGATGGGAATACCAGAGCATCTTATTTGTCTCTTGAGAAATTTATATGCAAGTCAAGAAGCAACAGTGAGAACTGAACATGGAATCACGGATTGGTTCAAAATTGAGAAAGGAGTTCGGCAAGGCTGTATACTGTCGCCTTGCCTATTTAACTTGTATGCGGAGCACATCATGAGAAAGGCGGGATTAGAGGAGTCACAAATTGGGATCAAGATTGCAGGGAGAAATATCAACAACCTCAGATATGCAGATGATACCACTCTAATGGCAGAAAGTGAAGAGGAACTAAAGAGCCTGTTGATGCGGGTGAAGGAGGAGAGTGCAAAAGTTGGCTTGAAACTCAACATCAAGAAAACAAAGATCATGGCAGCCGGCCCTCTCAATTCCTGGCAAATAGATGGGGAAGAAATGGAGATAGTGACAGATTTTATTTTCCTCGGCTCCAAGATCACTGCAGATGGGGACTGCAGCAAAGAAATTAAAAGACGCTTGCTCCTAGGGAGGAAAGCTATGGCAAATCTAGACAGCATCCTAAAAAGCAGAGACATCACCCTACCAACAAAAGTGCGTTTAGTCAAGGCTATGGTATTCCCAGTTGCAATGTATGGCTGCGAAAGTTGGACCATAAGGAAGGCCGAGCGTCAAAGAATTGAGGCTTTTGAACTCTGGTGCTGGAGAAGACTCTTGCGAGTCCCTTGGACTGCAAGGCGAACAAACCGGTCAGTCCTAGAGGAGATCAGCCCTGACTGCTCTTTAGAAGGCCAGATCCTGAAGATGAAACTCAAATACTTTGGCCACCTCATGAGAAGGAAGGACTCCCTGGAGAAGAGCCTAATGCTGGGAGTGATCGAGGGCAAAAGAAGAAGGGGACGACAGAGAATGAGGTGGATGGATGGAGTCACTGAAGCAGTAGGTGCAAACTTAAAAGGACTCCAGGGAATGGTAGAGGACAGGAAGGCCTGGAGGATCATTGTCCATGGGGTCGCGATGGGTCGGACACGACTTCGCACATAACAACAATAACAACAACAATGCAAGGTGGCTGTGTTAGAGAGAAAATCTAAGCAAGTCTACTCAGAAGTAAATCCCATTTTATTTAATGAGGCTCTTGGTTTCTTAATTTTTCATCCATAGCTGATCAAGGCTGTATCCACACATGATTGGATATGTACTATGTAGCAGTCTTTTGTAACTGGATTTTCCTGTGTGGTCAAGACAGACCTATTGGAAAATGTTTACTATAGTGGAATGATATCCAGCACTTTGGGAATACAGCTTAAATATATTTATAGCACAAATGCATACCATCTCTACAATTCCACTAGCAGGTTTCCCAATGCCATCTTTCTTAAGAGGCATTTCTCCTTTTAAAGTAATACAAATCATTGTTGAAACTAGAACTGAAACAGAATTTTGAACACATTATGAACGTATAGAGTTGAAATTAAGCCTTGAAAATTATTTTATATTTCACTTCTGCAATTGCCTGTTTGTTTGGTGGTTAAAATGTTTATAGCCTGCTATTTTAAGGGGCCTGGGAAGGTTAAAAATAAAAATTAAAACAGCAAAACACCCAAACTATACAAAAATTCTTAGAACAATTCTGCCAGATGTCCACACAAAACTGAACTACATCACCTACAAGCACAGATGAATAAGAACAGAAACTGAAAAATCATTGCAGATTTCTTAGAGCTGAGTAAACAATGAATAAAACCTCAAACTGGCTATCTTTTTAAAACATTTCTGTCCTGGCAATCATGAAGATGTATCCCCTCAGGGATTTTGTTAATCTTCTGTCACACTGCTAACCAGTTACCATGACTGAGATTAAACAGGCAATGTTGGTATCTTCACAAATATATTAAGAATGTAACATGATATTTTGAACTTTCAATTACAGATGGAGATAGAGTTTCATAAAGAGCTCCCATCTGAAAGTATTCCTCCCAGATGTGATTTTAGCAGTGGTCCATAGTATATGGCGTTGATGAGTTACACCGAGGAAGCTAGAAAAAGGCCAATGTACCAGTTTTAGATTTCAGATGAGGCTTTCTCTTATGTCCATTTCAGGAAATGAATAGTGCATTCATAAACTGGGGCATGCCTCCCTTTCTTATCCAGGAGATGAACCTCAGCATTTTGATTTGGCCCCAGAGTATTAAATTTCTTTAACACTTTACCACATTAGAATATGTTTTCCATCTCAACAAGGATGATGCAATCTTGTGAAGGGGGGGGGGGTAAAAATTGGCAAAAGTGGCCTTCCATAACAAGCCATAAAAATTTATGATGCACGTAGTCCGATAATGGCACACAATGAATTGAATATTTCCTTATGGATGCTATTTGAGAAGATATAGCATGTGAGGCTATCATAACACTTCAATCAATCTGCAATTGCTACTTTAAACAATAGTTCTTTCACTGTCTGCAGAACAGATTTTTTTTACAGTGCCAAAATTTAGTCTTTCACTGGAAAGATAAAAAGGCACATGATTTCCCCTCTGTCCCTTTGCATCTTTGCCTTTATTTGTTTTCATTCTTTTGTCCCTTTTGGCATTCCATCTTTTGCTGGGCAATGAAGCTTTTATGCTGATGGCACGTGATTTGTGAACATCAATGCCAGCAAGCACCCCTTTTCTCCAATTATGGCATTATATATTTTTTTCCACATGAGCTTTCATTAGGTTAATTGTGCTATAATTGGGGAGATCATTCATGGACCATGTCCTTTTCCATTCTGCAGATTTTTCAAAACCTCACACCTGTTTTTCTTGGGTTTTGGGAGCTACATCAGTCTATAAATCCTTCTACGTGTCCTAGTATAGTTTCTTATGAAATAAAACTTTTCTCTCTCTTTCTCTCTCTCCTTTTGCCCAACTGTTTTCAATACTTGCAGTCATGCCTGAAGTTGTCAATCAAGGAACAGCTTATCAGTCTGGGCTTTTCCTTTTTAAGCTTAAACTTGGTGACTTTGGAAACCTGTCAACACGCAGTTGCTTTTAGCCCTAACAATAAAGTCACACTCTATCTCCCACCTAGTAGCTTTAGATTAAATTCTGATGCTATATACGTCATATTTACATAGTTAAAACTCATAACAAAGCAACCCACAGGCAATAGGATGTAATAACCATGCAACAGAGCCATTTCCTGTCCCCTTTTCTCTCTCATACTATGTTTTGTGTAGTTTATTGGATGTGAATGTTTTGAAAATGAAAATCAGCTGGGGAGGGAAAAAAGTGCTCACCAGGCGTGAGGTTTTAGAAGAATTCAACTGAAAGAATATATAGAGCTGTAAATGCTCGGCCACCTCTGGTATTGTAAAACAAAAAACCCTTTCAATATTCCCTTTTATTTCCACAAGATGAATAGATGGGAGGGGGGTTACGATTGTATGCTTCAATGGCCTATGTTTAATATGTTTTATTCTACTCACATTAAAGGGGAACAATTATAACTTGAAGTCAGAAAGCCTTAAACACCAAAGGTCTTACAGTTTTCATTTTAAATCACAAAGGGCCTATTACGAATGTGAACTTTGCGCATGAACTGTGTTTTAAAAAGCTAGTCCTTTTGTAGCACTTTCTCCCAATATGCCATTGAGGAGTTTTAGACACTTTCTGGTCAGCCAAGAAAGCCAATGATAACAGCAATATAAAAATGTCTATGATACATCTTTCACACTAAATTGACAAGCTTCGGGTTGCATTAATGCTTTAGACCCAGGATGAAGTGCATTATGTGCTCAGGCGCACGCACACAGCAACTGTGCATGTGGGATGCAACAGTCTCAAAATGAAGAACGCTGACTTGGGAACACAGATCAGCCTCTTCAACTGAAATGAAAGAGACTGCCTCACATTGGAACGAATTCTATAAAAACATCAGAGTTACCACAAACAACTAGTGGATCAGAGAAAATCTGGAGCTTGGAATAAGCTAATGAAGACACATGGAAACACACTATACAGTTAAAAAGGATAAGAGTCCAGCAGCACCTTAAGGAATAACAAAACTTGTGGCAGGATATGAGCTTTCATGAAACACCACTCTCTTCTTCAGATACAGCTAAAATGACAGCTAGTTTGATTGACACTATGCATTATAAGACTTAACTCACACTATTGCATTACCCAGCCCTCTTCTGACATTTTCCTGAGTCCATATAGGAGCTCCTTCCATGTATTTGCATTCTAATTCCTTGAACTAGCAGTACTGCCCTTGGAGGGCAGTGGCTTATGCTCTTTGCACATGAATTTACAAAGCAGTATGGGAGGGAACCAAGCTGCATTGGTTCCTCCACCATTCAAGGTAACACCAGAATGAGATCAAAGGGCCTTGGCTTGGGGGCAGCTGAAGTTTAACTGCTTGGGAGGTTGAAGAGGGCTATTCAACTTTCATTTAGCTGTGAACAATGACTGGCTAGATCTACTGCCTCTCCTCTCATATTTCAAGGAAAAACGGGTCCTTCATAAGTGATTAATGCAATTCCTACTGTAGCAATATGTGTGGGTTTTGCTCTTTTTGTTTACTTTTGCATGTCTTTCCTTCTAATGTGGAATATTTGGCATATATTTAGGAAACAAGCTGCTTGTGATGATACTCAAAATGGTATCTTGTAGGGGTTGTTTATACATCCTTTAATATCATGAGAGATCCAATTCTTCCATCGGCTTTGTAAGATGTTTCTCAGTTCACTTTACAGGAGAGTGGAGGTGGGAATTCATTGAAGAGTGCAAATCAGCTTCTATAAACATGATGACCAGCCCACACACAGAAAGTGCTCTTCAGAGTTCCATGAGCTGCCTCATCAATATTTCACCACACAGAAGTCAGATGAGAAGCAGCCTTTAGTAATAACAAAACTACCAGGAGTGGCAGAGTATATAAATAAAATTTTTCTAAAAGGCAATTTAAGAGCCTATTGTGGCGCAGAGTGGTAAGGCAGCAGACATGCAGTCTGAAAGCTCTGCCCATGAGGCTGGGAGTTCAATCCCAGCAGCCGGCTCAAGGTTGACTCAGCCTTCCATCCTTCCGAGGTCGGTAAAATGAGTACCCAGCTTGCTGGGGGGTAAACGGTAATGACTGGGGAAGGCACTGGCAAACCACCCTGTACTGAGTCTGCCAAGAAAACGCTAGAGGTCGTCACCCCAAGGATCAGACATGACCCGGTGCTTGCACAGGGGATACCTTTACCTTTAAAAGGCAGTCTAAAGAAGAGAGACATTTATTAGAACCACTTTGATGGCATCTGCTAAGTACTTAAAGCAGGATTGATAACATTGTATCTCTCAAGTCATAGCTTGAAATTTGTCCATAAGATATTTCCTTTTTTTTAAATAGTTTTTCTTAATCAAGCAAACGTGTAAAGGCATGCAGATTTGAAATGTTTTAACTTTTTAATTATGATGTTTATAATTTTGTAGTATGTTTTGAAATGTTGTGTGCCACTCAGAATTGCTATTTATTGAATTTATTGAATATTTCAAGTGTTCTTTCACAGGAATTAAACTGAAACCGACCAATGGCATGAAGATCCATTGTTCATTATTGTATATAAATTGTTTTTTTTTCTGGGGTTTCTTAGTTCAGCTCTGCCTCCTGTCCCATCATGCCGATCTCACTCTTTTCTGCTGCTCCAGAAAGACGAATGCTCTATCTCGATCTACCCCGCAAGGCTGTTGTGTGGATGGCGCCCCCCCCCCCCCCCGGCCAAGCTGCTTGCCCTGCCACAACCTGCCACAACCCCTGTGAAAGTGTCATTTCTCAACCCTCAGGCTGAGAACCACTGATTTACATGCTTGAGGCTGCGATTCTAAGAATCCTTATCTAGAGGTCCCTCAGAAATCAATGAAAATTACTTTTGAGTGATGGGGTCTAAGGCTATACTAGTTTCAATCCACCGAGGGGTGGCATGCCTGGAACATTTTTAAAATAGGAAGCCCATTTCCATTCTTGACTTGTTCTCTCAGAATAATAAAGCCAAGTTTTGTACCTGTTTGAAAACTGTTCCATTTAAATAATAAACAAGAAAAATTGGTCACATCCTGTTTTCATTATTACTCTTATGTTTCTTTCCAGAGCAGCAGCACTCTTATGGAATTTTCATTATTATGTACAAAACCACCAGAGCCCCAGATTCTAATTCTTTTGTGTTTTATATAACTGTACCAAGTACAATTTCAGTAGTTTTTATATTCAGATCGTCTTCCATTTTTTATCTGCCTCACAAATGCAACAATATGCATATGTGTGCATGACTTCCACTCAATCCAGTAAAGCAGATCTGCATATTGAAGCAACCTTTTAGACAAAGTACGCAAAGCACACAGAACTGCTGTGAGTTCGCAGAAGTTCCTTGTGAATTCTGGATTCCTACCCACCCACTCCCTCTGAAGAGTGATGTGGGATAGTGAATCTGCTGCCTTGTAGGAATGCCTCTTTACTGCCATCTGTGCTCGATCTTTATATTTGTACAGCAAAATGCTGTAAATCTTCAGTGTCCTCTCATCCAAAGACAACCAATTCTGGGGAGCACTACCAGTGGAATGTCTAATCTTACAAAAAATAGGGAACATATAACACTAAAAATACCAAGACAAGTGTCATGGCCCCGTCTCCAGAGGGTGCCTCTGCACCACTGCCTGAGCACATTCTGCCAGCTCCCTCGGAGGAAGAAGTGGAGGAGCCGGAGCAAAGCAGCAGGGTGCTGCTTAGAGAGGCCAGTCCCGATAGGGAGCCACAACCAGGTCCCAGCCAGACAAGCACCATGCCCTCTGCACCAGCATTACCTCAGCCTGCAGCAACACCCCTGAACAGCCCAGACTCATCTCCAGAGCACAGGAGGGAATGCAGGAGGACAACGTTGGCAACACGCAGGCAAAGTGCTCGGCTTAGACTACAGCAACAGGCTAGGTTGGGCTCAGGTGGGGCTCATTCATTGGAGGAAGGCTGAGTGCCAGGTGCAGCCACTTGGTGTGACAGCTCAGCTTGTTCTTAAGCACAGCAGAAGTGCTTCCCAGTGTGGCTGCAACTTTGTGCACATGTCCACCTGTTGCCTTGACCGGTTTCCTGCTCTCCGATGCTTTGGCAAAGCTCTGTTTGACTGATTCCTGGCTTGACCTTGGTAAAGATAAATGACAACTCTTTCGGTTCTCCTTTGGACTTCGTCAGCTAACAATTCCTGATAAGACCCAGACTGGACTTTTGACTACTCTCTGGTACGCACTTTGAACTTGCTTGACTCGGTAACCGTGCTTGCCCTTGCACTAACCCTGCATGTGCCCGGCTAGGGCAGCACAACAAGTTTCATCCATATTAAAAAAAAAAAACTGCATGAAAATATGCTGGGATCTGGATTAAAATGAATAATTGAATAAGAATAGAACAACTATAACCAGCAACAATTGGATATTGCTTTAGGTGTGACCATGGCTCAGTGGTAGAGCATGCACTTTATATGCAGAAAGTCCTCAGTTCAATAATTGGCATCTTCAGCAAAAGGATCAGGATGTAGATGATGTGAAATACATTTGTAGGCAATACAAATAGTTGCCAGTGCGAAAAGACTAGTTACCTGGAGAGACCAGTGAGCTCACTCAGTAGAAAGCAGTTTCATGCGGAGATAACAAACTGGAACTGAACTGAAACTCCTTCAGGTTTCATGGATGCCAATGCAAGAAGGGAGAGGGCTACAATTGTTCTTGCCTGATAACAGCTCTTTTGGGACTCATCTCGCAGTCAGAATCCATTAAGGGACTCTCTCCTTTTGACTTGTGCCAAATGGGTGGGATGGAAAGGAAACACTCACAGCATCTGGACATAACTAAATTTGAGTCCAATTGCATCTTTAAGACCCACAAAGTTTTATTTGAGGTACAGGTGTTATGATTTATTTATTTATTATTGTATTTCTATAATGCCGCTCCCAGAAACTGGCTTGCAGCAGTTTACAACAGTATCAATAAAATCACCCCAAAAAAGTAAAACAATATAAAATGCAAATACAAAACATGTACAAGATGGTGGCATTTTAAAATTTGCTCCTGTTGCAGATTCTGCCCAACTGGGACTGGATTCTTCCCACCCCCGTCACACATTCAACAATATCTAATCTCTACAGTCATTTCCCCATACAAAGTACATGGCTGTTCTCCACATTTCTCTTTTCCTCTTTACCACTCTGCACCTTCCGGAATAGTAGTAGTTTCTCTTTTCTAGAGGCAAATCCATCTTGCATCTGGGTGTCCATTCTGCTCTCTCTAACACACACTCATTCCTCCAGAGTGGTGGCTTCTAACCTGGCAAGCTGCATTTCATTCCCCACTCCTCCTCCACATCCAGACAGCTAAGCAACCTTGGGCTAGTCACATTCCTGTTAGAGTTGTTCTCACAGAGCAATCTTTCTCAGAGTTCTCTCATCTAGCTCGCAGGGGAGAGGAGGGGAAGGTGATCGTAAGCCGCTTTGAGACTCCTTTCAGTAGTGAAAAGCAGGGTATAAAAAACAACTCTTCTTCTTCTGCCTTGCTACTGTATACTTTGCCATATGCTTGAGCTGTATATACTGATCACTTGCCCTCTGCAGCTACAGAACCCTGATTAGTGAAGTTAGCTTTTAAGAAATGGAGCCCTTATTATCTTTCTTCCCTTCTTCGGTTTGTGCCTTCTGTCTACATAGCTAGAGGTTGACTGTTCACTTACTTTGCTTCTGGACAATGTTTTTCTCTGTTTTAGTCAGGGAAAGTAAGAGAACTGGCATTTTGAACATGTGGGGGTTATAATATGGAACTTATGCCGCTGTATGTGTAATGGAAAGATTATGCATGTGCTTGCTATGGTGGTGATTGCTTCAGATCACACTATTATGAGCCAGAGCACCATCTGTCTTGTCAGTGTTTTCCATCTGATGGCTTACTTGCATATGTTCAGAATGTTTCTGATTTTTCCCCACCCTGTAGGCAGGTGAATTATCTTGCATCATATCAGTATCATCCCAAAATGACTGTCGAGGTATCCCAGGAAGACAGGAAGCAACAGGGTAGAAATGTTCATCTCATGCTTCCTACTTCCAAGCGAAACATATCCCTGATGATTCAGGGATGTGTGTGTTTGCGTGCGCACGCATGCACATGTGTGTGCATGAGAGAGAGATTTGAGAGAGAGAAAAAAAGGTGGCTCTGTCATTGAAGAAGTATGTGATAATATAACTACGCAACATCTTTTCAAAAAGAGTGCAGAACGGATGGGAAGGGTCAGATCCAAATTCAAGAAAAAATTCCTGAAATAAATTCCCTTTTGTGGAAAGGGTGCTAAAGTCAGAACATGAGCTGGGGATTCAACTTGCCGGGAAACAGCAGCAAAGGACCTGCAGAAAAGGTCTGTCCTGCTGGTGGAAGAAAAGATAGAGAAGAGACAGATGTATCTTTCTTAGCAGGGAATTTCATAATCAAGGTAAGCCCTTCCCTGTGTTGCTAGCTTCAGGGACAGGGCTCAGATGACAGGCCTCAGATGACAGGGGCACCTGAAGCAGGCCCTCCCCCCTGAAAATAACTGTAGAATGCTGCTAGCAAGCCATGTAGGGCACTATGCATTAGTCTGTTTTACAAATCTACATTATATAATTAAAATAATGCCACTAACTACAATTCCTTACACTGTCAACACAATGATTCTTTTGGTGCTCTACCATGCAGTCCTGCACATGTTTGTTGAGAAAGCAGAAATCCAACATGCAGGCACTGTAAGAATCCAGTAAAAGTCCCCAGACTGAAGAACATTGAGGGTGTGTTTTCCTTAATATGATAAAAGTCATTCTCAATGTAAACTTTGCAGCTCTCCTCAATAGCTAGCTATAAATTGGCTGAACTGCATGGGGTCCATTGACATCATATGTGAGGAACAAAGCCAGCAGAGGTGGTGCTGAGAAATGTTGTTTGAAGTGCAGACATTTACTTGTGTACATTGCTTTGCCCCTCAAACCATTGTCATAATTGCTATCAGATGGAGGTATTTTAAAATTGTTTTCTTTTGATTTTTATTGTTTGCTTCAGTCACATCATACAACATTGGGGAACATCACCAATATTGTTCAAAGACAGGAAAGAATCAGGACTTTGAATTTTTAGCCCATGGTGATAAATAACACTGAGGCTTTTCTTATGATAAAGAAATAGGCAAATATTTATAACTTATCGTTTCTTTCTTGTTTTTCCAGGTTAGATTAAACCCCTTCACTGATAGTTTCTTTGTATCAAATTTAAGGCTGAGAACAAATAATTTTACATCACACAGATGTACCTTAACTCTACAGATTCTCTCACTGCTAAGAAGTACAGAAAGTATTTGTAATTGTTTTACATCCCATCCACATCCATGAGCACTCAGTATTAAAAAACAAATTCTTGCTGTTAGTTTATTTTGCAGTAACACCCCCCCCCCCATAACAGCTTTATCCAGGTGAACAGCCTGTGAGCCCCACCACATCAATGCAGGCTTAAAAGAGCTAGTAAAAGTTTATTTGGGTGATATACCCTGTGCTTATTTTCTTTCTTCACCCTAATGCATGAAGTTCGGGTGATTTCTAATAATTAAAATAGCATGCTTTTCTTTTTTAAAGAAGAGAGATAAACCTTTGATTTGGGGGTTGTCAGAGCTGAGAACAACAATGGGCTCCCAAATGAAAATTACACTGCCCCCCCCACGTGATTCCGATCCAAACTAAATATAATAACAAAACAAATTACTTGGCTTGCTGTTGACAATCTATAGTAATAAAAGAATCGGCCAGTCTTGACCATTTGTACGTTTATGGCAGGCATAACCACCAGCTATAAAATGATTGTGGGAATTCCAGGGTCAAGATGGAAAGACATGGGAATACCCTGGACTTTCATAGCAGTCTTCCATCAAACAACTAAACCTGTTTAGATTGGGGAAATTTAATGAGATCAGGCTAGCCTGGACCATCCAGGTCATCTATAAATTTGGCTGCCTTTTCCACCATTTTCCCCAGAAACGCTAGATGCATGGTGGGTTGGTAGTTGGTAGGCTTCCAAGGGTCCAGAGATAGGGGTTTCATTACCTCTTTCAGCACCTCCAGGAATTCTCCAATTGAGAGAGAGAGAGAGGTTAATGATCTCCCAAAGGGGGTCCCTATCCTTACATCAGTTGTTTTAACTAGCCATGATGGGCTCAGGTCTAATGGGCATGTGGTTGGCCATGTTGAAGTTAGCATCCTGTCCACTTCAGCCACCGTGAGTCATCTGAAGTCATTCAGTGTTTCCTCCAGAGGCAGCCAAGGAGCCTCCAGCTCATTTTCTGTGTCCAAGGATGGGTGGGAAGTCATGGTCACGTGTCGAGATTTTGTCTGCAAAGTAGCTCACAAATACCTCACAGCTAATTTCTGACTGACTATTGTTTTGATGTCCTTCTTCCAGGGTAGCACTGAGTTATCAGTAATCACAATTATTTATGTATCTTGCTGTCAAGTTGCAGCTGACACATGGCATCTCCACAGAGTTTTCAAAGGCAAGAGAAGTTCAGAGGTAGCTTGCCATCCCCAGGATTGACCTGCTTAACTTCTGAAATCTGACAAGATCAGACTAACAAGGGCTATCCAGGACTCATTCTGCATACATTGGCTAATGCATTTTCAGTGGGCTTTTGCAGCTAGCTTTTCCTGTGCAAAACAGGAAAATCTACCTCTAAGGTGTATTGAAAGTGCATATCCAACATATGTAGAAACACAGGTCAGGGCAATTAATAACACTTTTTTATGGACAAGCTCATTGTCAAATCTTTTTCCTCTTGTGATGCAGAGTGGTAACGCAGCAGTCATGCAGTCTGAAAGCTCTGCCCATGAGGCTGGGAGTTCGATTCCAGCAGCCGGCTGAAGGTTGACTCAGCCATCCATCCTTCCGAGGTCAGTAAAATGAGTACCCAGATTGCTGGGGGGTAAACGGTAATGACTGGGGAAGGCACTGGCAAACCACCCCGTATTGAGTCTGCCATGAAAACGCTGGAGGGCATCACCCCAAGGATCAGACATGACTCGGTGCTTGCACAGAGGATACCTTTACCTTTACCTTAATGAACAATAACTGCTGTTGAAATGTGATATAGAGTTTGAAATGTGATATAGAGTCTTTTGCTTGTTATAGAGATTATCTTGCCTGTTATTATAATCCCCTATATATTGTCATACCAGGTTGAGATACCAAGTGGCTTTTTATTTTATTTTTATTTTTTTCATATTTATATATCACCCTCCCTGAAGGCTCAGGGAGGTTTGTTCTTCCAGTTTTGTGACACTTTAAATTTAGCTAGGCAATGAGCTTCTTTCTAATCATGAGGGAGGATGTATTTGTTATCAGAATATCCCAGAAATAAAATAGTATACCTTTCTCATAGGGAGACTGAATAGTCTTCCTACACAGAAATGTGTCTCATCTCCTAAAAGCAAGCAGAACTGCTTAAAACCACTTGGAAGAGAATTCCAGGGAAACTGAGTCACCACAGTGATGGCTCTGCTTCTAACTCTAATTGACAGCAAGAGCAACAAGTGTGCCGACTAGGAATCGCCACCCAGAGCAGCAGTGAAGTACCTCTACCTAGCTGCAGAGTCCTCTCGCATTCATGGAGGGTGGGGCGGGGGGGGGCTGGTGAGGTTTGTTTCACTTCAGAGTACTTTACACTGTGGGCACTTCTGCACACTGGGCATTGTAGCGTGAAGCACTAGAAAACATGGTGACTCACCAGCACTCCACACTTCTCAAGCTGTCTCACATGTTTCTGGCCCCTTTTCCCGCTTTAATCTTGTTGCGCTTTGGCCTGCCTACCAGTGTCAATCACTTTGGCTAGCCAGTCCCTTCCCGGCATAGCTGATCTTCACAAGGTAAGCACTGCAGTATATTTATCACCTGCAGAAAAGCCCTGTGTGTTTCCAGACAGTATTTATTTATTTATTTATTTATTTATCATACTTTTATACCGCCCTCCCCGGAGGCTCAGGGCGGTTTACATTATAAAAGAGAACCATACATAAAACAGTCTGTAGAACATGTACACCAATAACCAACAATTGCAACCAAACACAACACAGTATAACAATAAACAATCATAACACAAACAGGTCCAGGGCTTGTTGAAGAGATTCTGAGGGGGGTGGCTTATTGATTGAATTCTGAGGGGGGGTGGGGGGGAGCAGGGGCCCTTGGTCGCTGTAGATTACATCTGGTCTCGGCCAAATGCCTGGTGGAGGAGCTCCTTTTTGCAGGCCCTGCGGAACTGTTTAAGCTCTGTCAGGGCCCTGATCTCCTCTGGGAGCTCGTTCCACCAGGTAGGGGCCAGAACAGAGAATGCTCTGGCCCTGGTCGAGACCAGACGGACTTCTTTAGGGCCAGGGATCCTTAGCTGATTGGGGGCAGTAGAGCGTAGAGCTCTTTTGGGGGCATAGGCGGGGAGGCGGTCCCTCAGGTACACTGGGTCCTGACCGCGTATGGCCTTGAAGGTAATTACCAGAACCTTTAGTCTGATCCGGAATACAACTGGTAACCATTGCAGCTGATGGAGAATAGGCCGGATATGGGACCTCCACGGTGTTGCCGTGAGGATCCTGGCTGCTGCATTTTGAACTAGTTGTAGTTTCCGGGTCAGGGCTAAGGGCAGGCCTGCGTAGAGCGAGTTACAAAAGTCCAGTCTAGAGGTGACCGTCGCATGGATCACTGTGGCTAGGTGTTCCGGGGCCAGGTAGGGCGCTAGTAGTTTGGCTTGGCGGAGATGGTAGAATGCCAGCCATGCTACCTTTGTGATCTGGGCCTCCATTGTCAGGGAGGCGTCCAGAATCACGCCTAGGTTCCTGGCAGAGTGAGCCGTAGAGAGCTGCACGCCATCCAGGGTAGGCAGGCACGCTTCCTCGCATGGGCCCTTCCTACCTAGCCACAGGACTTCCGTCTTTGAAGGATTGAGCTTCAGTATCCCATGCAAATAACTTACTTACTATGGAAGTTGTGTACAGCACCTTCAGACCACTAAGACAGTAATTTTAAATATACAGGCTAACTTCATTGCTATCAACATTGTGTCATTATTGCTGAGTTACGAAGACTCAGCCCAGAGCCTTTTAAATGCTACAGTTTAGTCCTGAAAAAAAATTATTATGCACAATAAGGTCTGTGTAGAGTATATAACCTTTTTCTCATTGTAGAGTAACCAAAACCAACATCTACACCTCTGGCATTAGAGGAAAGACTTCCAAGATCTGAAGAGCCTTTTCAAAGTAAAATCAGTAAATATAAAAATATAAAAGAAATTAAAGATGAAACAGATTGTATACACATTCTGACATTTCATGCTCCATCACCAGAAATTGCTGTCCTTTTACTGTAAAAGAATTGTTACACTTGGAGTGAAAGCAGATGTCTGAAGGCAATCTGATGAAGGAGAGAGGAGTTCTTCTATGATTTGCTCAACTAACACAATGGGACAGGATGTTGCAACCTCTGGGAAAGTATTTCCAGTTCACTACAGTTCCCAAAGCACAGGCTGCAGAAGCCTCATGGGAGAACTGAAAGATAATCGGCTTACAACAAGTATTTACTGGATCTACGTCCACCTGCAAGCTGCCCCCTTTTACTGCTTCTGGGATCAGAATCCTCCAAGGCAAGGCTGGACACCTTCTATAGTCTCAGGGGCCACTCTGTTCTCCAGACCATGGGCCTGTATTTTGCACCTTTCTTTCTTTCTTTATTTATTTAGATTTCTATACCGCCCATTTCTTTGCAGCTCTGGGCGGTCATAAGTTGCCAAGCTTCATAATCATGTCACACCTAGGAGTGCATACCCAGCTTATACACACAAATGTGTAAATATGAAAATAATTTAAATATTAAAAATATAAATATTTAATATTAAAAAATGTAAATATGAAAACAATTTAAACTTTCTATCATGACAACAATTTGAAAACAATTTAAACTTTCTATCATGACAAAATCTGGCATGGTTGTTTAAACACATGGAATTAAACACAGTTCAATTTTGAAACCAGTGGAATCATGAGTAACTTGAGGACACTTTTATGCACTCATGACCAACTACATGGTGGGATTTATATCATGACCAACTGCACTCAGGGGGATTAATGCCTGAATAAATATGCATAGGACTGCATGGTAGGGAGGGGATGTCAGTTTCCAGTTGGGATCTGAGGATCTCCAGAATCACAGCTCATCTCCAGACTAATGAGATTAGCTCTCCTGGAGAAAATGGCTGCTTTTAAGGGTGGCCTCTATGGCATTATATCCCACTGAGTTCCCAATCTTCTGCAGTCTTCAACCCCAAGCATTTCCCAACCTCCAGGCGTTTCCCAACCTTGATCTGGTAATCCTATCCCCTGACCACCTGCCAGTGTACAAAGGGGACTCTATCAGAAGGTCATGACTATCTTTAGATCAGGGATTTTGGTTGTAGCATATCAAGTTTGGTTGTAACATATCAAGGCCACTGAGATGCTATAGGGAGACCAAATAGGGCAGACCAGGCATGTAAGCCTCCAGCTGGCTGACTCTTTTTGTGGAGGGGGGGGGAACATAAATCTGGGAACAATCCAGCAGGAACTTCTGTTCTGGAAGCCCCACTGAAATGAATTAAATTTTCTCAAGAACTTTACTCATACTTTTTCATGCTAGCTTGTATGGGAGAACTTCCTTTTGGATACTCAAGATTTCCATATCATAATATCAAGTAAAATATGGAAGTAAATGGAAATGAGATCTGGGTAGCACTGTCAAGTGCAAAGTGACTTTGATTTTAAATAGGCAATATTCAACCAAGTGCAAAGGACTAGACTGGTCAAAATCAACTGAATTCCCAATCAGGGAACTCTGGCATCTATACCCGTAAATAAGAGACAATTTCATTTAACGTATGGACCAGTCAGATTTGCTCCCATTTCTGAAAGGGAAAAAAAAAGGGGCAGCAACAAATAAAAAGACTCTAATTTGAGTGAAGACCAGGATTATGTTGTTTTGTTGTCAGATGACTGTGATCAAGAAGGAGAAGTTAAAAGTCACACCAAGTGTGACCAGTCAGATGGGTGTTGTTTGATGGATAAAACCATTTGCAGCTACTGTATCATGTATCCATACAATGCTGCGGAATTTGTTTGTAATTGCTACTTTCATGTTTTTTCTGAATGCCTTATTTACTTAATTAAGCATTTGCTTCAGAGCCTTTTTACTTTGTGATTGGCATGGTTGCCATAAATGTATTGGCTGACATATCCGCTTGTAATGATGTCAACCAGAACAAAGAGCAGCTGTGCTGGATCAGACCAATGGTCCATCTAATCTAGCATCCTGTTTCTCAGATGCTCCTGGAAGGCCAAAAAAGGAGAGCAAGGAGGTCAAATACACTCCCTATTTTGTTCCCCAGGACTTGAATTCGGAGACTCCCTGTCTTTGAAGATTTCCCATCATAGCTAATTGTCATCTATTGAGCTATCATCCATGAATTTGTCTAATCCCCATTTAAAGTCAACACATGACACAGTAGCTGATCCCTCAAGACAATGACACTTTGAAAAAATACAGTCAGGATCCAGAATGTATTCTTCTTTTTGAACCTGCTATGGAAATTTTAAAAACTTTGGTGAGACTTATGGGTAATATTCAAAAATAATTTTTCAGAGCGCTGAAATCAGCATAATATTACATACCCCCCCCCCCCCGTGGCACTAAGGCTCAAATGGATTCAGGTTTTCTTCAAGTTTGAAGTTTAAACTTTGGAGCTCCTTGTCCAGAAGAAAGAGGAAGACTGACTATACTTTTCTCAACTGCATTTTTCATTAACCAGTGAGCAGCACCCACCAAGGGGTAGAACTAAACTCTTTTGTAATCCCTGCTGCAACCCTATTATTCCCTCCCATATTCTCCCCCACCCCACTCTCAGGTTAAATTATCCTTCAGCCTTCCTGGAATGCAAATATTATCATGCCTGACTTATATCTTGGAAGATAATTAGAAAGTTGTTAACCAAATTCTCCTCAAAGCCAAACACCACCAATTTCCAAATAAAACTGTTTGAAAAGGAAATTAACTGGAATATTGTTCACAATAGTAATTAATTCCCCAACTAGTTTTAACTCAGTCAAAATTTCCCCCTGACTTAGCCTACTGAGATGTTACCATTATTAGCTCAATAGGAAGCAATATTCATCCTGATTGGCCCAAGGTTCCTGGAGGGTTTTTGCCTTCCTCTAGACATCAAGCAGGCATTACTGGGGGAGTAGGGGAAGGAGGTACTTGTGAATTTTCTACAGTGTGCAGGGTGTTGAGTAGTTAACCCCTGAGATCCCCTCACACTCTTATGTTTCTAACATCAGATTTTGGGATCCTAGTTAGGCCATTCTCAGCCCTAAGAGCAACCATTGCAAATCACTCACATAACCTGAATTTCCTATCCACCAAAGAATTATGAAAATGCTGGCACATCCTTGAGTAGCTGGAGCTTCCTGAGTATTTTAGTGCAAGACAGACACCGCACAGGTTGATGATAAACATCCTTCAAATGGGACTAGTATTCATAGGGTTTGTCTGGATGTTCTGTGCCCACTCGTCTGTTCTCACACATTTTTCCCACTTGATTTTTTCACACTCCATGTGGAAGATCTCTGTGGTCACGGAAGGGACTCATAAAGGTGCCTTATACTGAGTCTCATCATCAGTCTATCAAGGTCAGTATCATGTCTTCTGACTGGCAGTGGCTCTCCAGCATGGCCCTGGAAAGATCCTTAGCACCACCTAATGCTCCATCTTTCAGCGGGAGATGTTGTGGCCTGAACCTTGAACATCTGTATGCAAAACAGACCCTCTCCATTTAAGTCTCAAGTTTCCTTAGATCTTTCCACTTTTTTCTTCCCCTCAAAAAACAGCTGATGCCTGGAGCCATGGTAGACCCATTTATTTATTTATTTATTTATTTATCATACTTCTATACCGCCCTCCCCGGAGGCTCAGGGCGGTTTACATTATAACAAGGAACCTTACATAAAACAGTCTGTAAAACATATACATCAATAACCAACAATTGCAACCAAACACAACACAGTATAACAGTAAACAGTTGTGATACAAACAGGTCCAGGGCTTGTTGATGGGATTCTGAGAGGGGTGGTTTATTGATTGAATTCTGAGGGGGGGTGGGGGGGGGAGCAGGGGCCCTTGGTCGCTGTTGATTACGTCTGGTCTCGGCCAAATGCCTGATGGAGGAGCTCCTTCTTGCAGGCCCTGCGGAACTGTTTAAGCTCCGTCAGGGCCCTGATCTCTTCTGGGAGCTCGTTCCACCAGGTAGGGGCCAGAACAGAGAATGCTCTGGCCCTGGTCGAGACCAGACGGACTTCTTTAGGGCCAGGGATCCTTAGCTGATTTGAGGCAGTAGAGCGTAGAGCTCTTTTGGGGGCATAGGCGGGGAGGCGGTCCCTCAGGTACACTGGGCCCTGACCGCGTATGGCCTTGAAGGTAATTACCAGAACCTTTAGTCTGATCCGGAATTCAACTGGTAGCCATTGCAGCTGATGAAGAATAGGCCGGATATGGGACCTCCACGGTGTTGCCGTGAGGATCCTGGCTGCTGCATTTTGAACTAGTTGTAGTTTCCGGGTCAGGGCTAAGGGCAGGCCTGCGTAGAGCGAGTTACAAAAGTCTAGTCTAGAGGTGACCGTCGCATGGATCACTGTGGCTAGGTGTTCCGGGGCCAGGTAGGGCGCTAGTAGTTTGGCTTGGCGGAGATGGTAGAATGCCAGCCGCGCTACCTTTGTGATCTGGGCCTCCATTGTGAGGGAGGCGTCCAGAATCACGCCTAGGTTCCTGGCGGCATGAGCCGTGGAGAGCTGCACGCCATCCAGGGTAGGCAGGCGCGCTTCCTCGCAAGGGCCCTTCCTACCTAGCCACAGGACCTCCGTCTTTAAAGGATTGAGCTTCAGACGACTCTGCTTGAGCCATCTCGTCACTGCTTCCAGGCAGCTGGCTAATGCTTCTGGGGGAGAGTCAGGGCGGCCATCCATCAGGAGGAAGAGCTGGGTGTCATCTGCATATTGATGGCAACCCAGCCCGAACGTCCGTACCAGCTGTGCGAGAGGGTGCATGAAGATGTTGAATAGGATAGGAGAGAGGACCGCTCCTTGTGGGACTCCACAAGTAAGTTGCCGGCGGCCTGATGTTTTCTCTCCTATTGCAACCCTCTGTCCACGACCCTGGAGGAAGGAGATCAGCCATTGAAGGGCTGTCCCTTGTATTCCAGCATCGATGAGGCGGCGAGCTAGAAGCTCGTGATCGACTGTGTCGAACGCTGCTGAGAGGTCTAATAATATCAGCAGTGCCGACCCGCCTCGATCCAACTGGCGACGGAGGTCGTCCGTCAGGGCGATTAGCGCTGTCTCTACCCCATGGCCAGGCCGGAAGCCAGACTGAGATGGGTCTAGGACCGAAGCTTCTTCCAGGTATTCTGTCAGTTGGTTTGCGACTGCCCTTTCTATCATCTTGCCCAGAAACGCTAAGTGAGACACGGGCCTGTAGTTGTTAGGCTCTTGTGGGTTTAGAGATGTTTTTTTCAACAGTGGACGTACCACAGCCTCTTTCAAACCCTCCGGGAATTCTCCTGTTGTTAGAGATAGGTTGATTATCTCCCGGAGGGGGCCCATTATCTTTATGCCAGCTGTTTTCAAGAGCCAGGATGGGCAAGGATCTAGTGGGCATGTAGTTGGTCTTGTTGTCGCTAGAATCCTGTCCACTTCGGTCAGCGTGAGTCGTCTGAAGTTACTCATAGTTTTCTCCAAAGACGGCCAAGGGGCCTCTAGTTCACTTTTTGTATCTAAGGTTGGGGGGAGGTCGTGGCGGAGTGTCGAGATTTTGTCCGCAAAATGACTCGCAAATGCCTCACAGCTGATGTCCAATTGGCTACTGTTTTGTTGCCCTTCAATCAGGGCAGTGAGAGATCGAACTACCTTAAACAATTGAGCTGGGCGTGAGTCTGCAGATGCGATGGTAGCCGAGTAAAAATTGCGTTTTACTGACTTCACCGCCATCTCATAGGCTTTCATCTGCATTCTATAAGATGTTCTCGAGGCTTCGTCACGAGTCTTCCTCCAAACTCGCTCTAGCCGTCTCAGTTCCCGTTTCTTGTCGCGAAGCTCCTCGGTGTACCAGGGAGCTCGCTTGAGACGGAGCCGGAGAGGGCGTCGGGGAGCTATCTCATCAATGGCAGTCAGCAGTCTGTCATGCCAGTCACTGACCAGGCCATTGAGAGAAGTGCCGGGAGGCATTGGTTCCCGCAGAGCGTTCAGGAATCCTATTGGATCCATAAGTCTCCGCGGGCGAGCTAAAATTTGCTCGGCGCCCAACTGAGGAGGTGGTGGAAGCCTTAGCCGAGCCTTTAGAGCATAGTGATCTGACCATGGCACGGCTGTTGTTGTGACCAGATCCACATCCAAACCTACGCCGAAAATAAGGTCCAGGGTGTGGCCTGCTTGATGGGTGGGGCCAACAACAAATTGCGAGAGCCCCAGTGTTGCCATGGTTGACACTAGGTCCTGTCCAGTTCTAGAGGACAGTAGCTCAGCATGGACGTTAAAGTCCCCCAGGACTAGTAGACTGGAGAACTGTAGCGTCCAGGCCGCCACCGCCTCTAGCAGGGCAGGCAGGGCATCTGGTGGTGCAGTGGGCGCGCGGTATACTAACCAGATGGCCACGCTCTCGGTTGATCCCCATCCGAGGCCAACACATTCAATGCCTGGTATTGACGGCGCAGGGAGGGCTCTAAAGGAGAAAGCCTCTCGGGTTAGGATTGCCACCCCTCCTCCCCGCCCCGCTGTCCGGGACTGGTGGAGGACAGAGAACCCAGCAGGGGCTAGGTCTTTGAGGGCAACTGTCTCCCCTTCCCTGGTCCAGGTTTCTGTCAAGCACGCCAGGTCCGCTCTTTGCTCTACAAAGTAGTTTTGCAGCGTAGAGGTTTTGTTGTTTATTGACCTGGCGTTGCACAGCACCAGTGTCAGAGGCGGGTTGTTTACCTTTGCCTCCACCCTAGTGTCACGAGGGATGGGGCGGAGTCTGGAGGGGGCCTGAGTATGTTTGGTTTTCGGCCCCCTTGGTTTGATGTACCTCCGCCATCCGCTGTCCCTGCCTTTGCCCCTTATTATTGGGATCCCTGACCCTATCAAGGCCCCTGCTTTTCCTCCTTCTTCAGATTTGTTAGGCATTGTGAGCTCTATGGACACTGTTGGTTCAATTCTTGGTTCAGTGGTTTGGCTGGGGTTGATTGTTAAACCCCGGTTCTGTCTTTGTGTGTGTGAGTTTGTGTATCTGTGGGAGGTTGGCCCTGATCGCTAATTACAGCCTCTCAGGGCTTCCCAGTTCCACTTGTGTAGTTATGTGTTGGGTGTAGGATGTGTATCGTTGTGGGAGCCTGGAGGGGTAGTCCCGATCGCCTATTGTGGCACCTCAGGGTTGCCCAATCCAGGGGTGTGTGGTGTATGAGTGATCTGTGTGTTATTTCATGTTGGCTTGGGACTGAGGTTTATGAATTGGGTGTGGTTCAGTTGGATGGTAGGGTTGTTTGGTAAGTGGGGGGCAAGTTATTGGGTTGGTTGGTAAGTTGGGCTAATTGGTTGATTGAGCTAATTTCCTCAGGCTGGGTTGGGTGTTCAATTGATGGTGATTGATTGTTTAATTGGTAGGATTGGTTATTTGGGTGGTTTTGGGGTAGAATCAGTTGTTTGGGGTGGGGATTAGTTATTAATTGGTAGAATTAATTGTTTTGGGTGGGTTTGGGGTAGGTCAGTTGATGGTGTTTAATTGTGTTGGGTTTATTGTTCTGGCTGATTGGTGGGTGGATATGTTGATTTAATTTGGTTTGGCTGGGTAGGGGGGTGGGGATAAGTCAGGTGTGGGTTGGTAGCTAGTGAAGGTTGGGCTATCTTTGACTCCCTCTTGATTCCTCCTCTTTTTTGATTTTGGAGTATTTCCTTTCTCCCTCTCCCCTCTCCTTTTCTTTATTTCAGTCCTTTCTCCTCTCACTTTCTCTTTCCCTTCCCGTTTTTCCCATTTACAAAATGTAGAACACAGCCCTTTTCTATGTAAAATACAGAGGGCAGCTCAGCCCATAAAGCTGCCTTCTGATGCATTTCTTCCAGATATTAGTTTTTTGTTTTAGTCCAGTTAAAAATGTAGAATTTTAGCCAATGGCATCAAGTTAGCTGGAGAAAAACATTTTGAAATTGCAAATTTTAATTTTGCCCCAAAATGTATGCACATATTAATTACCTCATTAAAAACAATTCCCTGTTATAGCATGCAGCACAATGCAGCCCAGACCACAGGAAATCTCTGGGCTAGTTCATCCTGACCTTTCCCCTCTCACACGTTCTAACATTGTTTTTCTCCTCCTGTCCATCTGCTTTAATCATTAGCAAAGCTTTCTTTCTTTCTTTGCAACTGCACTATAAAGTAAAGTCAGCTGTCATCAGAGCATATTTAAACTCTGACTGTTAGATTCCACTGAATCAGCTGTATGCCCACAGGTCTCATTAAGCCTAAGGAAGAGCAGAAGCACAGTTTCCTAAAAACTCTAGGGGGAAATAAGCTTTTCTACATTAAAGACTGATCTTCTGGATATTGCAGATGAGTTTTAGACTAAAGTGCAACACTGTGTAGGTAGAAAATACAACATATATATTTTGGAAAGCAAAAATGGCTCACACCTTATAAGCATCAGGGAGCTGGGTTAAGAGCAACTATGGCATGGCCAGATGTAATAAAAGGCCAACCAGGAAGGCATTTTGGAAGTAGAAATTTCCCCTGGCCATACTGGGACCCCAGTAAGACTTCTGGTGTGAGGATCAGATGTGGAGCTTAAAGTGGCTGACAGAAACACAGCTCGGAAGAGAAGCCAAGGCCTTATTCCTGGACAAGGAACTGCAACATTACTCCAGGAGTCCCATCATATAAGAAGGGAAATATTGCTATGGAAGATGGAATCATATTGTCTGGGGGTACAACTCTGAACAAAGAGACAAACTCTGGAGAGAATATAAGCGCCAAAATGAGCACACAGTTCCCCTGAAGAGCCAACAACAGGGTTCACAGGTTGAGGGCTTCCCCTGATGTTGGACTTACCTAATTCTGTTTTAAAGCTCTTTATTCATCACTACATCCTCTGGTAGTAAATTCCACATTTTAATCACTCTGCATAAAGTAGCATTTTCTTTTGTCTGTCCTGAACCTATTGCCCACTGGCTTCAATGGATGCCCTCAAGTTCTGTATTTTGGGAAACAAAGAACATTTTCTCTTCGCCAACTCTTCCTGCCCCATGCATAATTCTATAAACCTCTATCATGTCCCCCTTTAGTCTTTTCTTTTCTAAACTGGAAAGTCCCAGCCTCTTCAGCCTTTCCACATAGGAAAGTTGTTTCAATTCCATAATCATCTTGGTTGCCCTTTTCTGTCCTTTTTCCAGCTCTGTGATATCCTATTTGAGAGACTGTAACAGGGACCATACATAGTATTCCAAATTAGGCTGCACCATAGATCTATACAGGGTGTATAATAGTGACAGTTTTTATTTTCAATCTCTTTCCTAATAATTCCCAACGCCATTTTCACTGCTACAATACGATAGGTTGGCACTTCCACTGATCTACTGTTGGAATATGCAAGATCTGCAGGGTGCATAAAGGAAGAGAATATAAACAATGTCCTGTAGGGGGCATCAAATGAGATTTATATTTAGCAAAGATAGGATAGGAATTTCTTGATGATTTTTAAATTTCCTCCGATGTCTTGATTGGTTCAACAGGAGACTTCTTGCTTTTTAAGTACACTTCCACTTGCTTGTCACCGGAACAATTGTTTAATAACAGAATGACTGTACAGAATAGCATACAGGTCTCCCCCCCCCTCTCTTTCTATACACAGTTGTTTCTCTTTTAATAAAAACTATTTTGGTGTTCTGCACCCTCTGCATATTCAAACTCTGCCAACATCTGCTATGACCCCAAGATCTTTCCCCCTCTTGGCGAGTTCAGACCCCATGAACAAATGCTATTACCACACTGAACACAGGCATACCAGATCAGTCCATGGGGGAAATCACGGGACACCAACATGAATACACAAAAGCAAAAACTCCCTCTTCTACTCTTTTAGTCCAAGCAAATCAATTTTCCTTTAGTCACATAAGATATAGAGGTATTTTCTCGGGGGGGGGGGGGCTCCTGCATGTATTTGCTGTATCTTATAACCTGATATATCAGTTAATGAAAGTATCCGCTGAAATATTAAGTTGCCTTGAAGTTGTAGAGTGTCTACAATCAAATTAATTTTTGTTAACAGAAGTAACTTGCTCTATAAAGAGTGTCGCTTAATGGAAAACCATGCAAGAGTGACCTTTAAAAAGCTCTTTTCTCGTGAAAAGAATATTTGGACGAATATGGGGCACTGCTCAGCAACCTACAATCTCTACATCTTCCTGGGTTTCTGAGAAACAAAAAAGAAGGGTTGTGGCTACATATCATTAATTTGTCTAAAGTGTCTAAGTCAGGCTTTCTCAACCAGAGTTTCATGAAACCCTGGGGTTTCTTGAGTCTCCAAGCAACTGACCATTGCCTTCCTTTCCTCTCCCAACAACAGACACCCTGTGAAGGAGGGGAGGCTGAGAGGGCCCTGAGATTACTGAAGAAGAAGAAGAGTTGGTTCTTAGATGCCACTTTTCTCTACCTGAAGGAGGCTCAAAGCACCTTACAATCACCTTCCCTTTCCTCTCCCCACAACAGAGGGTTTCCTGAATAGGTGGGAGTGAATTAAATTTTAATATATTTTTAAAATCTGTTAAACATTTTATCAGGTGATATGTGTACCATACATGGTCATGTTGACATGCCACCCCTCCCAAAACGGCCAATGATAGCCTGGAGGGAAGGGCCCTGGGCCCTATGCTTCCTAACCATATTCTGCACGATCATGCCACTTCTGGAGTTTCTTGAAGCCTGAAGAAAATTTCAGGGAATTCTCAATGGTAAGAAAAAGGCGAGAAAGGCTGGTCTAGGCTATTTGTCTATTCAAAATCCATACATTTGGCAATAGGAGAATATTTAGGGGGTCTAAATTTGTCAAGATCCAATTATAAAGTGTCAGTTCTCCATCTGTTCTTGGGATTCAATTGGGTATCTATGTTTGTCTGAAGAAACACAACAAAGTTTGAGTCCAATGGCACCTTTAAGACCAATGAAGATTTATTCAAGGCATGAGCTTTAATTTCCATGCACACTTCCTCAGACAATGAAACAGGGATGATAAGTATACAGATATAAGGATAAAGTAAATTGGTAGAAAATTAGTAAACTGCATCACAACTTCCAAAATATGCAATATGATAATTCCTTGCTAGAAAAGAAAACTAGCCAAATGACCTTGACAAAAACATTAGGGGAGTAAAAATGTTAAGGTTAGTGATTAATGGCAGACACTTCCCCAGATGTGAAAAGAAGTAATTAAAAGAGACTTGTTACTAGCCCCATCCGTCTCTACCCAACCATGGAAGCATCTCCACAAGTGACAAGCCAATGCATTCTTTGGCTTTTGTTTTTACAGAGTTGTTCCCTCAGAGCTCTCTCAGCCCCACCTATCTCACAGGATGTCAGTTGTGGGGTGAGGAAGGGCTCTGAGATTCCTTTAGGTAAAACCACGGCCCGGTGGTTGGGGACCCCTGCCCTACAGGATTGCCTGGAAATCTAGGGGCGAAGCTTTGCGTGAAGGGATCTGTGAGGGACCTCAGCTGGGTATAATGGCACAGAGTCCACCCTCCAAATAGCTGTTTTATCCAGGGTTACTGACCTCTGTGGCCTGGTGCTCAGTAGCGATTCCAGGTGATCTTTCTCTGTGAACAGAGGAGAGCCTGAACAGGCCAAGATTATACAGTAAAGCTCCAGTACAGATCAGAAGCTAGGTCTCCTTTGTCTCAGCTCAATACTCTCAAGTCACATTGGCTCACACAACCAAGTGAAACTTCAAACAGCCATTCTGCAACATGTTCCTTTCTTTACAACTGCTAGATCACCACACACTAACTCCCATGTGCAGAATTACTGTTTATTACAAGTATTTCCTAGAATGTATGTATCTGGCAGTTAAGCAGCCAGCAGGCTTACCTTATTTTGGCAGTTAGCTTGGACCTGCAAGGAATTTTACATAGTCAGTTAAATCCTGCAAGACATTATACTTGTGAGAATTTCCTTTTATTTAATGGGGTTACTTTTGTAATTCTGAAGGGTTCAATGCAAAGCCCTCTCCTGTTTCTACACATCTGTCTGGAATTCTCTCTATGAGTTCAACCACTTGACCCTATAGTATATTTTAATGCTCTCTTTATATCTTCCATAACACAGCTGACACTCCTCATTTCTTGTATCAAGCACTATTGTTTATTGGCCATCAAACTGGGGTTTCTTTTACATTTAAGACATCAAAAAGAGGCAAAGGGTTGTCTTTTTGAATTTTGAGAATTATATGCTCTTTTTCTTCACTTTGAGATGGCTTACAAATGTCAATTAAAAAATATATATAAAGGCACATAAAAACATATCAAAGTATTCATCTATCAGACATAACATAAAGGTAAAAAAGGTAAAGGTAAAGGTAAAGACTGGCATCCTTGTATTTATCCCTATGACATGCACAAAGGCAAAGGCAGAGGTATCCCCTGTGCAAGCACCTGGTCATGTCTGACCCTTGGGGTGACGCCCTCTAGTGTTTTCATGGCAGACTCAATATGGAGTGGTTTGCCAGTGCCTTCCCCAGTCATTACCGTTTACCCCCCAGCAAGCTGGGTACTCATTTTACCGGCCTCGGAAGGATGGAAGGCTGAGTCAACTTTGAGCCGGTTGCTGGGACTGAACTCCCAGCCTCATGGGCAAAGCTTTTAGACTGAATTTCTGCTGCCTTATCACTCTGTGCCACAAGAGACGCAGAGATATAACACAAGAGAGATATAACATTACAATTACAACAATTAGACGTCAATTTTTATTTTTAATTGCAACCCCCAAACAGAAAAGAAATTAAAACATAGCAAATTATTACAATAATAATGGCTAGTTTACAAATAAAAGGTCCCCAAATATTTAAAAGTATGTCACTGTGCAATTATCATCTATGTGTCACACATTCAAATGTTACTAAGATTGCAAAGTCCTCATTCTATTGGGTGACGGGAGGTGGACATGTGTCTCTCCAGTGTTTTGATAATTCTTAGTAACAGTAAGGGCACAGAAGTTCCATTTTCACTGAACATCAGTTAGCCTCCAGGAGACAGGCAATAGCAGAAAAGCACATAAGCATCCACACAAAAAAAATTAAAACTCTAATAACAAATTGACATGAGTATTTACTTCTCCAAAACACTGAATAACTGGGAAGCCCAAAGCATATGTTTAAGAGATGCATCTTGCTCGTTAAACCAGCAATTAGACACTTAGTTATTCACAGAAAAGTCTTTGTGATGTCCAGTATATCCTAAACATCAATCAACCAATCAGTACCTTTAATGACATATAAAATATGTAAAACAGTTATGAATGTAAAATCAATACAAAATCACAATGTCGAGCAGAATAGTAAAACAGCAGCACATGTAAATAGCATCAATGAAATAGATTGGAGTTAACCTTCATGTCAGTCTCAAGAAATTTGGCAACTACCTTTGTGGTATCAGGATCATTGTCCTTAAGGAGTTGCTACTTGCTAGCATATATCTCCTTTGTTTACATTAATTCTGTTCTCCAGAATGGTTGAAAAACATTTCTGGTGAGGTACTTTGTGATATCCTAAACATATTTTTTGCCGAATAAATCACAGCTCGGGGTCCATAGAAACAACAGATATAAAGTGTAGGCCCTTATCCAATTGCTTTGACTAAACAGTGATCATTGAACATTTTTAAGCTATGTTTGACACACAGAAAACCATAGGCTGTTTGCCCTGAGATTTAGCTCATATGGAAATACAAGGTACAGTCTTTAAATGGCTGTAATCTTTTCACCAGGGTCAGAGACAGAGCATGACACAAGGAGAGAGGTTCCACCCCAATGTTATTTAACAACTACATGTGACCCCTCACCCAGTTGGTCCGAAGTTTTGGACTGGGTTGTCATCAATACAGTTGTAACTGTTGATCAATCTATACCCTTAAATTTATTGGCCAGTTGTCTGGAGGCCATGGTGCATTGGCTGAAGTAGATTCCTCTGAAGCTGAAGTCAGCTAAGATGGAGGTCCTCTGGCTGGGTCAGTGTGCCACAAGTGAGCAATTCCTGGTTCTTAACAGTTCAACAATAACTTCAGCCACCTTCAGGATGGACTCTGCTCTATCTATGAATGTTCAGGTCATCAATATTGGCTGCCAAGCCCTGCAGGACCTAGGACAGTTCCACAGGGACCACAAGACAGAGCTGTTCTGCTAGGCCTATGGCTGAGGCTGGAGACAATACTGTAAATTTGGTCTCCTTGCCCAAAACACCAGTATACTCAGAATATCACTTAAACCACTATCCCTATTATCACCTATGTTTCCACCACCCCCTCAGAAAAATAGAGGCGGCAGCTTTAGAATGATCAATTTTAAATTAACTATAAATTATTTTAATGTTTAAATTATTGTTTATTATTTATGTTGTTACCTGCCATGAGCCTTTGGGTAAGGGCAGGTTATATATAAAATCATCATGGTTCAGTGGAAGAGGAACTGCTTTGCATACTAAAAGTCCCAAGTTCAATTTCCAGCATGTCTGAAAGATTCTTAGCATAGGTGGTAGTTAAAAATTAATTGTTACTGTTTAATGTTTGAGCTAGGATCCAAGCCATCAAAAATGAAGTAGAATTCATAGATGAAATCCAATTCTATCTTCCTACTGCAACCTCCTACACATATGCGGCCTGAAAATACACTCCTGAAAATCAAGGGATCACGGATTGGGTATGTTTATGCTACAAAAGCCCTTCTGTGTTTGTCATGTCTTTGGTGTGAACATGGCACTTGTTATTTTAGCTATGCAAAGAAGTTAGTTTAGATCTTTTCACCAAATCAACATGTCTTCCATACTTCCACAGTTTCTTTCATGTTACATGAAATTAGTTGTTAAGAAATACCTGGAGGCAGTCCTATGAAAGTTATGCACTTTTAGGTTTCATTGATTCCAATAACATGGTGGGACTTATTCCAGCAAAGAATACTTAGGATTGCAGCTCATCCTCTTTTCCCCACACACAAGATTTTCACTCAATTTCCCACTTCTTCTTTCTTCCTTTCTGGCCGAGCAGCCCCTTTCATCTATTTTCCTCTTATCTGAAGGTTTATGGCTGTCCCACCCTCCCATATTACTAAACATTGATGCTGACGGCCCTGGGACTTGAGGATAGAGACAAAATCATCTACTAACATACTTCTGAAAATGACACATAAGAAGCTTTTGAAAGTTCAAAAACAAAATATTTTATTCTACATATGGGGGGAAAGGTCAGGTGGGATCAGGGGTAAAATGTCTGAGGTGAGTCAACAATAACTCTGAGGTAAACTAGTAATTTCACAAACTCCAAATTATATGTTTCCAGCAAGTAAGAGTTTTTGATTTTTCCACAAAGTTTTTGAATCTCTGAGAAGAGAGGCCTTATTTTAAGAGTCTACTAAACCCTTCATTATAAATTCTTGAGTTTAACTGATTCGTCTTCAAGTTTCAGAAGGCAAAGTACCCCCCACCATTTACCCCCCAGCAAGCTGGGTACTCATTTTACCGACCTCGGAAGGATGGAAGACTTAGTCAACCTTGAGCCGGTTGCTGGGATTGAACTCCCAGCCTCATGGGCAGAGCTTTCAGACTGCATGTCTGCTGCCTTACCACTCTGCGCCACAAGAGGCTCGTACTAATAGTACTAATGGATAATTAAACAGATGGTTTTTTAAAAGAAATTCTCATAACCGGGGAAACTAAAATGAGCATGGGGTCGAAGTGCTTTCTCCATGGAGAAAGCTAAAAGACCTTCTAGTTTAGGGCTACTAGAATGTTTACTATACTGGCAACACCACACCAGGCTGCCACCGGGTATTTGTGACAGAGCAGTTTACCCTGCCACTTCTCTACTTTATCTTTCTTATAATCTTACATTTCAGTTAGCTAAGAACTGACAAAATGAAATTCTTCAAACAAATAATTAACTTCTGGAATTTTTTTACATTAGAGTGATGGACATCACTTGTTTTTTTTCTTTCTTGCTTTACAACACCCCCCCCCTGCTTTTAGCACATTGGACCAGATTTAGGGAAACTTGTGTTCTTAGTCATGATTATGATTCTAGAGGTCTTCCACAACAACTTTAAATTAGAATAGCTTTCATCCCCATGAAATTCTGCCTCTGATTCTTTGGGTTTTTATTACTCACCTTTGGTCCCTTTTGTTTTGGAGAAAGGCAACCTCCATCTAAATGTTTAACTAAAAAAATTGCCTCACACAGATCTGCTGTGTGTGTTTATTGAAATATTTGGTGGGCTTGCTCTTTCCATCCAAAAGTAAGGGGAAATGTCTGAAACTCCCTTAGGGGTTCCTTTTGTGTACTTAGACCCGGAAACTAAATGCTCACAAAAGCCTTCACTGGCACCAAAAACCAAACAAGAGCCCTAAGTGCTGCAGCTCAACACTGTAGCCCAAACACAACTTATCATAATCCCTTGCTGCCTTCAATGCTTGTATAATACAGGCCTTCTTGAGTTACAAGACACTTTGAAGATCTCACCTTCTCCCATTACTTGTCTTTTACATAAAATCTCCACAGATGTGAGCCTGTCAGAAAACTGTAGTTAATAATTTATAAACCAATACTTCCATCTTCTTATGTTCCTTGAAATTGTCAGGGAGAGACTGGCAGGCAATCTTGCTCCAGGAGCACCTCCTGCTGATTGTTTTGTAGACCAGCTTTAAGAAAAACAGGGACAGCTGAGCTCCCTTGTGATAATTAGGTGTGAAAATTAGCTGCCAGGGAGGAATAGCAAGGCTTCATGTTTTTCCTCATGCACTGGAATGATGAAGCACAGTATGCTGGCAACCCTAAATTGGCAACCCTGAACAAAACTGCCAGGGCTGAAAATAAATCCTGTGATGTGGAGATCTTATAAGGAAGGATTTCCTACTGAATAGTAATCTATGTATAGAGAAAGCAAACAGTCTTTGAGAGGATTGAAGGGGATTTATTGAACCATTGTTTCCCAGGTTGCAGACCCTTGTTTATAGTTAATTGATCGATTGTCAATATTGATGTAGCACAAAAACAATGGGTAGAATGGCAGTGCTGTTTGGAGTGAGGGCATATAACGTATCAGCACCTACAGTTACTGAGAAATTCCCAATCTTTTATAAGGGGGAGAAATAGACCTTCTTGATGAATCCTATTTCAGTAGTGCCATATTGAAAGAGATTTTTTGGTGTGTGAGATTATAGTGACTTTCCAACAAAAGAACATCAAATGAAAAATTCAATGTGGAATGTCTGACATGGGATTCATCAATTCTTCAGCTCTTACAAGAGGATGATCTAAAATGCAAATATGAGAATTTTGAAGACAACAAGTTGGTGAGAAATGTTATCATGTATTAAGAAATACTGATTTGCCTCTTCCCTACAATTTAACCATTAGAAAATAACTGGAATATATTACACAGCACCCATTCATGTGTACAATTATGGTTGCCTGCTAGATTATATATTTGTCATGCACAAGGACCCCAGTTCCATCCCTGACATCTCTAGCTAAAGTTGAGCTATAAAATAATATAAAATTTTAACAATTATTTATTAAAGTGCACCAATATTAGGTTAAAAACAAAGTAAAAACAATATTAAAAAACTGTACATATCTAACTGCATACGAACAGACCAAACACATTTCGACCCTACTGGGTCTTCCTTAGTGGTCAATATTATGGAATAATGCACTCTTATCTAAAACCAATTATGAAATATAGCTGGGTGATCAAAGGAAATGTTGGGTGTAGCACCAACAAATACTAGTATAGTAGTTTTACTTTATGCAGAGTAAATGAATAGCTGAGAGTGGTGTTCCTAGATATTACATATCTTAGAAGGTAGGGATCCAGAAAGAAACACTGTACCAGTATTTGTACTGATTGCCACCTTGTTGTTTTACTTAATGGGTTATGAGTTTTAACATACAGACTGTAAACCACCGCGAGACACTGAGAATGGCGATATATAGATATAAATATACATAAAAATAAAATAAAATAAATAAATAATAAATAATTGTTAAAATTTTATATTGTTTTATAGCTCAGCTTTTGAGTTCCTGACTTTGTTAAGGTTGGAGTTTCATTCCCTTTTTGGTTTTGCATCTCTAGCTAAAAGACAGCAGGTGATAATAAGGACCTGAGGGTTTTTGCCTGAGACCCTAGAGAGCTGCTGCCAATCATGTAGGGGTAACAACCTCAAGGTGAGGCCTTGAGTTGTCCCACAATTACATCTCCACACTACAGGGATCAGTTCCCCTAGAAGAGACTGCAGCTTCAGAAGGTGGGCTGTATGGATCATACCTCCATTCTAAATGTTACTCTTTCAGGCACCACACTTCAAATCCCCAGGAATGTGCAACCCTACTTAGGTGAGACAATATTGTGAAAAGACAGATGCTGTCACCACGTACGGTTTCTCCCCTGAACGCACAAAAGGGGAAATGGGTTTTTTAAAATTTCACATTGACCAAAGATTGCCAATTTATTTTCCAGATTAATCAGTGCTGTGAACAATGTTCGGATTCTATGGTTGTTCCCTGAACATTAATATTCAGTGCACAATAGGCCAAAAGAGATGTGATGAAAGTCTCTATCAGTCTGTAAGAAGTAAATTGTTCATATGTACAGCCATAGTTTAGATTGGGTGCTATACAGTAAAAGCAGAGAGTATTTCACCCTTCAGGCCCTGATCAGTATAATTAATAGAAAGGAAGTTCCCCATACTGTTATTGACATATTAGCAGGTTAAAAGATGTGTTGTTTGTTTGTAGCTTGTTTGTTTGTAGCTTGTTTGTTCAATTTATTTCCCGCCACTTCCGAGACTGGCTAGTGGTGGGTTACAAACGTCCAATAAAAACCCCAATAAAACGGACAACAAAAAATCTATTTCTCTTTAAAATGTTAATAACATGGAAGCATGGTTTGGATTAGCAAACAATAATAGGTGTTGCAGGGTTAAATCCCCTCTTCCCTTCCTGCACATCCCTGACACAAATTGTAAGTGCAAATGTGCACTTCACATAGTGACAGATATATGTGATCCTTGTCTTTTTTTTATCCCTAATACAGAGCTGTTTCTACCTACTAGTGTACATAGTAAGTAGAACTCTCCTGATAGAATAGACAAAGCAATTAAGTTGCTTGGGCCACAATATAATTAAGGGGGAAAGATTGCACTCTACCACCAATGACTGCCTTGTATTTTCAGATACAGTTTTCATACAATTGCTATAATGTATATGATCCTGCAATATAGCATTCATTGCAACACTGCAAAGGCTCCAAAATACATTCTACTGAGACTGTTTACTGCAACTGTATGGATTAGTGCATGCCATGGGCTGGCCTGATTATAGGAATGAGAACAAAAGGTAATCGTTTAGACAGAGGACAGATTGACTACTCTTTTCCTAGATTTCTCCCCCTGTGACTCTCATCCAAGCACAGGATTACAAGGTAGCTAGGGTTGCCAGTTTTGGGTTGGAAAATACCTGTGATTTGGGGGGATGGAACCTGAGGAAGGCAGGGTTTTTTTTGGGGGGGGGGAGGGAGCTTATCTTCAAACCGCACGTGGCGCCGCGGGCGCCACGGACTAAATAAAAGGCTAAGGGGTTCTAGGGCGGGATGTGTCCGTGATGAGGAAGGGTCTGGATTGGACCCTTCCTCCGGACAGACAATCAGAGGGACCAATCGGCAGGCGCGCAGCGCCTGCCGATTGGTCCCTCCGATTCCCAGCCCCAGCAACGGCGAGCCGCGCACAGAGCAGCTCGCAGTTGCTCCCTTGGCTGCTGGCCTGGAGCGTCGGAGGCGCAAAGCGCCTCCGACGTGTCAGGCCAGCCGCAAGGGAGCCCCCGGCAGCCGCGCAGATGGGCTTTGAAACTAGTCATGGTATAATGCTATAGAATCAATCTTCCAAAGTGGCTACTGTCTCCAGGGGAACTGATCTTCGTCGTCTGGAGAACAATTGCAACAGCAGGAGGTCTCAAGGTACCACCTTTTAGGTTGGCAACCCTAGAGATAGCTATTAAGTCTTTCATTACTATAGGCAATTCAGGCATATCAACTTAATGAGAAAAGAGGATAAAAGTGTGGGCCTGATAGTCATGTTGATTTCTAGTTAAATTTTATAGGGCACATCTACTTGCAGATGGAAGTGGACATAAATTGTTTGGAGTTACAACAGTATCCCAAGGAGCTAAACCCTTCTAAGTCTATTGAAATCAATTCTCTTAGAAGGGCCTAACGCTACATAGGAAGCACTGGCAGATTGGCAGATGCATCCCAACCATGCATAGTTTGTTGTCTGCATAAGCCCTAACCAAGAACTAACTGCCTAAGAACTAACCAAGTTCATTTCTATGACTGATTATGCATGGGCTGGAACGCCCAAGATGGCGGCAATAGGGCTTCAGGAAAAATCCCCAATTATGCTTGATGTCATCGCCATCCCAAGTGCCACCAAGCCCTGGCGCAACCCAGGCCCTCGACAGACCAGCATTAAGGAAACGTGGATTCTTCTGCGTTACCATGTCTGCCACAGGTGCAGGCAAGGGCTAGGTCAGATTAACCCAGTGCATAATCAGAAGAGCTGGCCCAAAGGCCTCCCCCAACCTACAGCATCCCTGCAGGGACACCTCTCGCCCCTGCCAGCTCCGCGGAGCTGATAGGGGCATCCCTCCACCCCGACCATGGTGGGAGAGCAGCATGCTGCTCCCCGCCACCATGCAGTGGGGGCCTCATGCCTCTGCTTCCCCACTACCACTGCGGAGTGCTCTCAACTCTTCCGGCCCCACGGTGTGCATGTGGGGCCGTTGCATCGAGGCAGCCAGCATGCGCCAGAGGAACCCCTCTCCCATGCACATGCAGGGAATAGCAGTGTTTTTTGCTGCACCGCAAGGGAATGGTGGCAGCTTGGTGTGGCTGCCGCCATGCATAATAGGTCTATGCATGTCAATACCATCTGAAAGATTTAATTCATAGGCGATTCCAGCACATAATTCAGAGTTCTCCTAATTCTTCCCATGCCAGGAATTCTTCAAGACATTTTATTGTAGCCATGCAACACCTAATTCCTTTTTACTTTCATGTTATTTGAACTGGTCAATGACTTGTAGCGGGGAAATACTATTATTATCTAATCTAAAGGAGTGACTCGGTCTCCTTTGTGAATAAAACCATGTGAAATTTTTCCAGTGGTGTTGCAATAATTTGGTAGAAAATGTAGGATTCAATTTTTTTCTTGGAATAGTATTAGGGGAGGCCATGTTCAGGAATACTACATGATTGCTATTATGCTTAGGACAGCTCCAGGCATGGCAGGATAGTCCTACGAACACTTAGGACACCTGTATGGACTAAGTCCCGAGCCATTAAGTCCTATGTGGACTGGGAACCCCACACAGGTATGTCAGGTTCTACTTTTCCAACAAGCTAAGCAGTATAAGGGCCTTTATAGGGAAATAAGCCAGAAGGCTGACCTATGGTAAACAGACAGTAGATCCAACACAGATCCTTCTAACATTTCCCTTTTTCATTTAAGCTGCTGTCTTGATAATTTCCACATCAAGATTTGGGAAGCCAGGCAAGAAGGAAGTGCCATAATAATATACTTGCCCAGCTGTTTCGGACTTGGGACCTTGCTATAGCAGGAGTCATGTTCAAACTGGCATTTCAAACTTTGTACGAAAGTCACACTCTATGATAGCCTATGCCATTTATTGTCCAGATTTATTTCTGGACAACAACAGAACCCATTCTTGGGATGAATTAGAAATCGTTCATTTCCCAGAATTTTCACGTTGATTTGCAGGTGTCCAGCTCCCTGAACAAAAGTATTTTCTTAATTGTGGCTAATGAGCTAACTTTGTAGATCTTCCACTGGTCTATAAGCCTGGAAAGTTGCTGTGATTAAGTGTGTCTAAAGCATTTTGTATTTCCTGGTTCGTATCCACAGAGAATTTGGCTTATGCTTAATCCTTTAACTACTTACAGCATCCAGCTAGAGGATAAGTTTTCAAGCCCTTTCATGTAAGAGAAGGAACAGAACGTTTAGAAGAGCCATTCTTTCAGTATTAAAAACTCTGTGTGCCCTCTCCCCCTTTCAGTTCCTGTACACCTGATGTGTGTGGTAAAGGAACTTGCAAGGTACAGAAAATAAAAATAGAGCTATTCCATGAACATATGATGTGAATCTTTTCTAAAGAATAATCTGGCTGTTCTCACACTAACTAGAGAATTAACTTGAATGGCCTAACATTGCTGGATGTTTAAAATTATATTTAAAAAAAAACAGCATTGTCTGCATAATACATTATAAATCAGCCGCAGTACGTGTTCCTTCTTCTGCTCCCGTCACCATCACAATGAACACAAACGTCTGCTTTGAAAGCAATGACTGATGAATGGTCAGAACAGAGGATCATAAAGACAAAAATGAATCATGATTTTTAGAGTAAAGCTTCGGCTAACACACTCAACCTCCTGTTACCAGATGACATTGAAGAGGGGGGATGATTTTTAATAAATGTGATGTTTTTGTTTGTTTGTTTTTAAAAATGACTGCTTCAGAATCATTTGTTTAAGCACAGTAACTTTTGAGCTTTTGTGTCTGGCCTGAATAAGCGTTTTTTTCTGTGGGCCATTTGCTAATGCTAATTGTTGTTGGTTAAAAGTGGAATAGAAGACTGTTAAAGTCCTCCCCTGGCAGTAACTCGATCTGTGAAAATGTTCTTTACAGGCTGTGTGATGTTTTCTGCAGCTGTCAGGCATTTAAGGAAGCCATGGTCACATGACTATATCACCCACTCTGTAAAGGAATACACACATGAATGATACTGTTTCATTCGCTAGATGATTACACACAGACTGTGGTTTAATCCCTATTTCCCACAGCCTGCTCAAACATATATATTAATGCCAACAACAAAAACCCTATCTACAGCATTACTACTTTTGAAAGAAAAGGTCATCGACTTAATCGTGGTTCTTTGAGAATTAAAATATGAGATCAATTATATTTCTAATAGAAATGGCGGCCTCACCATCTTGATCAAAAAAATCTTCCCATAGAAAAAAGGATTACACCACCCCAAAAGTAAAAATAAAGTTTGTATATGCAGTAATCCCAGGGAAAACCAGGCTACTCTCATCTTGTTGCATTTGTCTTCTCTGAGAGCTGCTACCAGCACAGTACCAGGAAGGCTTCTTCTAGGTTAGGGTTGCCATCCTCCAAGCAGGGCCCAGTGGTCTCCTGGACAGAGATCAGTTTCCCTGGAGAAAATGGCTGAGGTTCCACCCTACTCCAAATCCCACCCACTCCTGGCTCCATCCCCAAAGCCTCCAGGTATTTCCCAATCCAAAGCTGGTAACCCTGACCCCAAATTTACTACCTGTCAAATTTCCTAATATGAAGTTGGCAGTCTAACCATGGGAGTATCACTGCTTACTCTTTTGCCATCCGGGAAATGGGTCCAAAAATGGAGGTGTAAAAAATAAGTTAGTAGCAGGATAGAAAACATTGTGATGCGGGGGACAAGCAATTAGGTGGAAATGAGCAATTGGGCAGGTGGGAAGTAAAAGCCAACAGAAGGGGGAAGAAGTAGGAGCTGACAGGTTGAATAAATGGATTTTCCCTCCCCTGAAATTTCTCACTGATCCTCTTTTGGAAAGTATATTTTTGCGATGTGATCAGGACATTAGAAAAATACCAAATCTGGCCAAGTGTATTAGACAGGGCTTAATTTCTTTAACATGGATCTTCATAAGCAAAAGCATGGCCTAATTCAGTCAGAGGGCCCCTAATTCAGTCAGAGGACAAAGCTCATGGATTTGCAGCTGAGGGCAGGTCTGCTGAATCTCCAGGCCCTGGAACTGATCTCCAAGTATCCCTTGCTGGACACTGTATAAATTTATTCTAGTTGATTACTATTAGATCCCTAATTTGGCAACAGTTGTTCAATCTACTTTAATATGGTTGCCAGCTCTGGGCTGGGAAATATCTGGAGATGTTGGAGGTGGAGCTGGGAGTGGACAGGATTTGAGGCGGGGAGGGACCCCAATGGAGTATGCTATGGAATCCACCCTCCAAAGCAGCCACTTCCTCCAGGGGAACTGATCTCTGTTGCCTGAGGATGAGCTGTGAAACCTGGGGACTGGCATCCCTGTACTTTAACCCAGGTGTTTATATGAATGCTAATAATGTATAACAAAATGTATCCACTGACTCTTACATCAAGATCTAAGTTCTAACCACAAAGCTTCAACAAGTGAAAGTGACCAAGGGCAATTTCGCACCCGTTAAATGTAGTGAAATCCTTACCTTAGGTAGTCATTATATTCCAAACGTCATCAATATCCAGTGTCCAGGTAGCAAACTGCTCACTACATCCTCCATTTTAAAGCGCTAGTTGGGGAATTACATAAAGTAGATTTCCCAATCTAAAAAGCGCGAGCTATAGGAGAGCAACCAGCAGGCCACCAGCAAAAGAAATGTAAGGAGGCAAAGAAATGCTACCTCCACCTCCAATGTCTCACCCTCGCACCCGCCTCCCTCTCCCTTCTTCCAGGGGCGGAAAGTCCTTTTCAAAAATTAGGAACAGCCTGGAGCAATGAGTAGGCGCACATGCATGCAGGTGATACCAGAAATAATTCTCTACCAAAGTTGTAACACAAAGCATGCCTCTCTAAATCCCCCCCCAAAAAAACATCAAGAATGAGATTTTTTTTTTAAGTATCAAAAGACTCGTGATTCCATAAGGGGTGGCATTCAAAAGCACTATGTATCTATGATTTGATGCATAGGCGTTTAAACAGAGAAGTATTTATTTTTTAAAAAATAGCAGGCATCGTGGTCCCTTTAAAACATGGTGAAAGGGGATTGGTTGCCAGGATTGATTGACAGATGAAAGAGGGTTGCATATAAAGCGCGTTGCTCTCTTCCGCCATTTCCAGCAGCACTTGTGGAGTGTAAGAAGCATGAAAAGGTGGCACACAAGAGCAAGACAGCAAGAAGGTGCGGAGTGGCCAGGAGGCACGATAATGTTTAGCGCTACGCCATTCAACTGGAATAACACTATTTTTCCCAATGTGTGGAAATGCCTCAAAGTTGTGCCAATCATGGCTTGTCTGGGAGGAGCTGGATTACTGACATGATCACACAGCTTTCCTGGATTTCTTGCCTGATTGGCTACGTGAGAAGATAAAAAGTTATAAAAAGAATTCCATCACTCAGCTTGCCTCTCTGGGAAGTGTCCTATAAGGTGTCCTCCTAATCAGCAGGTGAAGCCTGGAAATCTCCTGGAATTACAGCTGATATCCAGATGACAGAAATCAGTTCCCCTGGAGAAAATGGCTGCTCGGGCGGGTAGATAGCATTATACCCTGCCAAGATTCCTCCTCCCCGCAAACCCTGCCTTCCCCAGGCAATGCCCCCAAATTTCCTGGAATTGACTTTCACAACTCAAAGCTCACTTCCTCAACACAACTTCACAGAATATGCACAGGAAGGTAGACCTTGATCAAAACAGGAACTTTTGAACCAAACACCAGGTATGGAGGTAGAAAACTTTTTAAAGCTAATTTCCCCTTCTCTGGGTCCAGTTTGGGTAACAATATGTTTACATCATCACCAATAGTCAAATCAAATCAGAGATGCAGACAATTTTTCTGAAAATCCAGGGGCTCCTTGATTTTTTTTACTGACTTTGTTCTTGATTTAAGCCCAGTTTTATTTAACTAAATACAAGGCAGAGGGAAATAAAGGTCATAGTGTGGGCCAATTCCTATAAGACCACTATTGGTTATTAAACTCTCTCTAGTCTTTTTTCCCTTTTGTATTTATAGCAGTTTATCTTAGAGTTAAAAAAGAGTGTTAAGGAAGTCCAAATCCTAATGAAGGATTAATATTACATGATGATATTATATGAGTTTTCATATTTGCATTGTCCTGTTAAAGTCTGCTCTAGGAGGAACTGGTCAAATAAAGTTTAAAAGGAACACTTTTCTGCCTGGAATTGCCATTTGGTCGATCATGCTGTTGTTTGAATGGCTTATCTAAAGTATCAAACCATTCAGTGAAGAATTGTCTTGCTCAGCTTGATGGGAAAACATTTTTTTTCTATTATTTGTATCACATCTGTTTTTAACCACTCCCATACTATCATCTTGTAATTATCATGCCTTTTTCTTATGTGATCTGGCTGTTATGGAAACTAATTTATTTTAAGGGTTGGAAGATGAGGATTCTAAGTAAACTCAGTATTCAGGAAACTCTGAAAATGTTTTCTGTACCTAACAGCACGTTATGTTCAACTACTTTGGGCATTTCGCTAATGTGCAAAATGATTTTAAATGTCTTCCACGAATTCAAACATGCCTCTAACTGAGGTTCTCAATCAAGGAAAGGAGAATAAATTATCTTGCTCAATGCTTTAAGAGATAATATAGGACTTTTGAGCTGACCTGCTTAAAATTGCTCCCACAAGCCACCAGGAAGCACAGGGAGAGTAGGGAAATTAACTCATGCCATATAATTGCTATGCCCTGAGCTCCCATCCTGCATCCAGCCACACTATCCACTTATGCATGGCCCTGAAATTGGAGGCAATATGATGAACTTTTGTTAATTTGTTCACAAGTTGAAGTGTCATTTCCTAATTTACATACTTACACCAGGTTTTTATATTTCATTTAACTATTTAAACAATGCTTTTCTCCCAGTGGGGATTCAAAGTGGACAACATTCTCCCCTCTTCCATTTTAGACCAAAAACAACCCTGTCAGGTAGATAAGGCTGAGAGTGTGTGACTGGTCCAAGATCACCCATGCTTGCTTCCATGACAATGTAGGAATTTGAAACTGAGTCCCCCAGTCAAGACTATACCAGTATGCCACACTGTCTCACTTGCTCAGAAAAGACATATAATTTTCATGGATACAGGAAATGCACTCTATTGAAACCTTTTCCCCCCCTATTATCTCACATTATGGCCATGCAACATATCAAAGTAGGAAGTTTGAATCAAGATAAAAGTCTGATACTCTAACCATTACACTACACCGCCTACAATGTATAGGCTATACCATGATCATCTGTTAACTTGCAGTGTATGAACACTTGATTAAGACAGCCAACATTTCCCTACATTGACTTTGCAGTGAAGAGAAAGTTCCCTAGTGACTAGATAAAATGGAGCTATTTTGCTGTATGTGGCTGATATTTGGGCTCTAGACAAGAATGGGACTACTGTATTTTGTACTATTTTGGTAGTCTTATGTGCATGGCTGCTGCTTGGGAGACCCTTGCATTGGCTGTGCACTGAAAAGAATGGTGTCTGCAGTGTACATGTACAAAAATAATGAACTTTGTGGGGGCCTGGTAAAACAGAGTTGCTTTGCTGTATGTGGCTGACATGGGGGTGCTGGAGAGGAGACGAAAGACTGTGTTCTATGCTATTTTGGTAGCATTATATGCCACCATGACTGCTGCCTCAAACTGGTGTGACATTGAAAATAATGGTTTCTGCAGTGCACATGCACTGAAAATGGTTTCAAAAATCTAGAACATGAAAACACAGCAAACATTTTTTACACAAACTAGTAATGCCATACCAAAATAAAACAGTCATAGTAAAAAAAAAAAATCCTTCCTGAACCCCAGATCTGAAACTGTAATGAAATTTTCCTTAGCATACATCCCAATCTAAATGTGTCATAAAATTCTGCCTAGTTTTGTAACCAGAGCTGCTAACAAATAGACTTTGCAAATTTAGTATACATTTCTAGACGTTCCTGGGCAAGCTTGGAGCACATTTTGAAACAGTATTTAAAAGTTTATACATGGCAGACTTTTTCACTGTGGAAAATCAAAGCATATAACCGTGATGTAAATTTGATAGCTGGAAGGGTCCACTTATAGTGAGATATTCCCAAGATTAGCTGATTGGCCTAGAATTTGTAGACATAAAATCTAAGGCTGACTGTTTATGCACAGCCAGGAAAGGCAAGCCGGCACCTGCACACCAGTAGGACTAATCCCAGCTTACACATGATGCTGGCGCCATTCAGCCCCCCCCCCCCCAGCCCTGGACCGCATTAGGTCCTCTGATGGCCCATGGCAAGGGAATGCAAATTCTTCCGTATTCCCTATCTTGCCATGGTGGCCAGAAGAGGCCCATCTGGGGCAGGTTTGTGCACCACCTATGGTGTCCCTGCAGGGACACAAAATGCCCTGTTCAACTTTGTGGTGCTGCAGAGCCAAACAGGACATGTGTACACTCCCCACCACGGTGGGATAGCAGCATGCCGCTATACTACCATCATGTGGTGGGACCCCTATGCCCCCCGCCCTTCCTCCTGCTGCCACCAGCACTGCGGGTTATGGTGGACTCTTCCCACCACAGAGTTGTGCATTCATACACAGGAAGCAGCAGGCCATGCCGCTCCACCATTAGGAATCAGCGGTGGCCTAGTGTGACTGCCATCATGCATAATCGATCATTGAGAATACAGCAGGATATGTTTATTCCATATGAAATCATACTTTTTCCACATCAGTTCATTTTGAATGTTCTTTTAGCACTGACTTTAGATCAAACCAAATTATAACAAAATTTTGGGATGAACTCTACTTTTATGAAAGACATGTTAAATGACAGTGCAATTCTTTACTCAGCGGTTTAGGGCATGTGTGCTCAATAGATTTTTAACAATGGACAGAAACAAATGCTTTTATAGTTCTTCTAAAATAAATATCAGCTGATGTAGTACAGGTAAAACTCAATGCCACATTCTTTCCCTATAAATGCAAACCGAATACATTTGGTTCTGTCTTCAAAATTCCTACATCGCAAGTTGTTGACATACCTAAGTAAAGCATTTAAGTTTATCCATCAAATGTGTTGGATCTATGAGCCCCACCCCATCCCCGAATTAGGTCAAACTCATAATTACTTATCTTGGTACAGCAGCAAGCACCCTCTCTTTGGAATACGCTCAGTGTAACACTGCCATTTCAGAGGCCATCATATTATTTATGAAAGCAATTCTAATCTGGTACTTTCACACATTCCTACTCAGTCACAGCTCATACAGATTTCAGCCAAGAGGTTCATAATCTTCATAGTATGCTACCATCCTGTTCTCTCACCCATCCATTTCTAGTCTATCTTATCTGCAACATGTATAAATATGTATAAATATTACATCATCCTCTCCAGTGCTGGCTCAAGAGATTAACCCCACAGTGATAAAACCAATGTATCATTTGACAAAAATGTTTTCCCTAACATTAATTCTTGAGTTGTAAGTCTCATTCAAGGGTGTGAGATTGCTACCAGGCATTAATTTATGTTCTTCTTCCATTACAAGGCCATAAATATTAAGGCCATTTCCGCATGAGGAAAATGTTCCTGAACAGCCTTCACATGTTGGCGGCATAGCCCCCTCCACATAATGTCACCAACATACCGAGGGCTCTCCAGTAGCCAAGTCACGATTTGGACATTTTTAATTCGTGAATTTGGGAATTTAAAAAAGTAGATTTACCACCTTAAATTGCGCAAACCACTGGTGAGCAACCAGGGAAAAGACCACATGGAGGGGGAAACACGTGATAGTCTGGTCAGTCTTGTCCTGCTCCTGCCTCCCTCTCCCAGGCTAAAAGGAAGGGCATTTTTTTGGTGCCGCACACTCAGCAACGTGTATGAACATCTGTGTGTAGGTGAGTCATCAAAAAAACACACCAATTTTTTTTTTCACTGTAATGCTTATGGAAACACAAATGCGAGGTGGGAAGAAAGAAGAAGAAGCCATCTCTGCTACCCAGCCATTTTCTGGGAGCTGCTGTGCAGATAAGATGGAGTCTAGCTCGCAGGCATCATCACATCTGTCAACCTTACAGAAATCCTCCATGCCCCCCCCTCTGGTAGCAGGGGACCAACATGAAGGGATGTCAAGGTCAGAGACCTCCTGGCCATCTTCTCAGACAAGAAGGTCCAGGGTGCTCTAAATGCCTCCCACTGCAACCAGGAGGTCTTCAAGGATATATCAAGACAAATGAGCGCTCTCGGCCACAACTGGATTGAGCTGGAGTGCCACTCGAAATCAAAGACCCTATGGCAGGAGTACCTTTACTGTGTGGCACACAAGGGCTCCGGAGCCACACCAGTCACCTGCCCTTGGTTCAACATTCTTAGGGGCATCTACAGAGAGGGGAATGGCACCTCCTGTCCAAAGCAGGTGGCTCATAGCCTAAAGCTGAAGGTCAGGAAGCCTGCAGCAGAGGAGAGCATCCACCAGCAGTTGGAGGATCCAGACAAGGAGCCCCAGGGAGCAGCCACGGAGGCAAGCCACCCTGGAGGGAGATCCTGTGCTCATTTCCTGCTTAAAACATCTTCATAGGTCTGACCTACCGTTTCTCAACAGACTACATCCCAACAAAACTGGTGGGGCGGCGGAGGGAGGAAGCCGAAGAGAAGGGAAGGCAGCAGCAGGAGGAAGGCAGGAAGCCCCCTGCCGCAGCCCATGGCCGCTGCTGCCACACTCTGCTTCACCTCACGCCTCCAGGGCCCCGCAGCCGCCATTGCCAGCCCATTTCCACAGCTGACGGGAATGGCGGCACCATGCAAGACCTGCCCTGGAGCCGGGGAGGGCCTGCGCAGGGGCCTTCTGAGCCCAGGTTGCCTGCTGTGCTGCCTGCTAAAAAAATTAAAAATACTAAAAAAATTTAATTATTTTTTTAAATAAAAAAATATTGCAGAACATCATGAGACACTTGAAAAATGCCGCGAGACAGGGCGCAGATGCCCCCAAATGCGGGACTATCCCACCAAAGGCAGGACATCTGGTCACCTTACTTCAGACCCACCCAAACCTATCATTTAAGAAATGTACACTACACTTTTTATTCCTACATACCAATATATAAAAACACCATATTTGTAACTTCAAGTGCAAAGATAGGTACAAATTTATTTTTCTCCAATCTAGGACTATATAAGCCTAAAAGGAAGATTTTTAAGCAGCTAAACATGCTACAAATGGCCTCAATACTATATTTTGAAAGTTGATATTATAAAACATTATTGGTAAAGTTTTGCTTTGTTGTTTCTAGTCAAAAGTTCCATTTATTTTGTAATACCCTTTGGCTTGACACTAAAAAATCAGGGATAATTTCTAATTTCTTTGCTGCTCAACTCTAGAAATCCATGGTACATTTCCACATCTTCAATTTGCCAACTGAAACATTAGGACCTTTTTTTGTACCTATTCCTGTTTCATGTTCAATTTTTTCTTAAAATATACACATTTTCAACATGCTCTGTACAGCTAGCAATGAGATATCCATATGTGTATATAAATGCCATATAAACTATTTATAAAAACCATACAAAACATATGGGCAATGCAAAAGAATTTGCAAAACCATAGGTGAAAAAATAGGAACAAAGGAGAATAAAACAAAAGTGAATATTCATAAATCTCTCCAGAAAGGTGATTTTATCAACACCATTTTAATTGTTGTGTTAATGCTGGGCCATGTCCTATTGAAAGAAATAATGCGGCATGCCAGATTAAAATCCATTCAGGTCACCAGAGATATTGTTCACCTTGCCCTGCTATAGTTCTAAGCAATTTGACCTATAGTTAATGAAGTTCACAAAGATGAAAAGCCTCTGTGAGATGGCAGGCCAGTACACCTTGGTTCAAATGCTCATCCACTTACGAAGCTTACTAAGTAGTCTTAGGCAAAACAGCAGAATCTGCCTTCTTATGAGCATAAAGAGCAACAAACTGCTAGGCTAAATGTTGCCCTGAATCTGTGAGACACAGGGCAAGATACAAATCTTGGAAGTATATAGATCCACTATAAAGAGGAATGGGATGCTTTGAAAATAAGATACATATTTGCTTAAACACATATAATACATCATCATATATGTATATATAAAGGGGGACTAGAGTTGCCAGCTCTGGGTTAGGAAACACTTGGAGATTTTGGGGGTGGAGCTGGACAAGGGCTGGGTTTAGGGAAGCGATGGCCTCCAATGGGGTATAATGTGCTAGAGGCCGCCTTCCAAGGTGTCCATTTTCTCCAAAGGAACTGGTCTCTGTCGCCTGGAAATCACTCATAGTCCCAAGAGCTCTTCGCCGTCCACCTGAAGGGAGTCTGACTCTGCAACCTGGCTGCAAGGGACACGGCCAAGTAAACTACTTTAAGCTCTTCAGAAGAAAGTTTAAGATATTTATTTACTGATATTTATTGATTTATAATTACATTTATTGTCACCATTCCTGGGCCCCGCCAGCTCATGGCAATTTACAGTAAGATCATAAAACCACATATAAATATCAGAATCACGAATTCTGAGGTGAAACAAGTTCTTCCTTGTCAATCAAGCCTTCTCATTAGCTAAGTGCCATAAATCATAGAATGAACCAACCTGTTTATGTGTGTGCATCCGTGTTTTTAAAGAAACCAAACAGCAGGACCAGCAACAGGCAGCATCTGTGGATAGCAAAATGCCCAGAAAAACTTGGAACATTTGTCACAAGAAAGCTGTTGCTGCAGCTTCAGAAAACAGGACTGCACGACTGGTCAAAAGGAGCAAAAGGCAAACAGGTTCTGGTTTATATACAGCCGTGTTTTGTTTGTTTTCATTAAACACCCTTACTGATTTTAACCATCTGTATTTGTTAACTTATTTCGTTCTTTCGTACTCTGGAATACAAACAATACCATATGTGCGCTCATTCACTGCTGGTTTTTCAACTCATCACACTGACACATGCCTGAGGGGCCAGCCTTAACATTTGTCATCTCTGTGGAAATGAAATTTGAAATATTCAGAGTATTTTTGTAAGAGAAAACATAAAGGGCACATAAATGGAAAGCATTAATCTCTGGTAAAGCTTGTGTACCAACACACATTTAAGTATCTATCAACACAGTTCTTTTTTATACAAATGAACTGCCCTAAAATGAGGAAAGGAGAAAATCCCCACTCCCCTCTCACTTCTCTCATCAACTTCAGTGAAGCAAGTGCCCTTCTGCTTGCTTTGTTACACTTCCATAGGAGAGAGAAACTAGGGCTGGGGTACCATCAGACACACCCACTGAGACATGGGGGATGCTGTCATCCTGCACATAATGTCACTTCTGGAAATGTCACATCACTCCAAGAATTAATGGTAACTGTGGTAAAACTGTAAGGTTTCTGGGACTTTTAGTGAATTGTGACATCACTTCTGGGTTCCCCCCAGAAATGACATCACATAGTATGTAACAAGAGTAAGGTGTTTTTAAAAACATTCTCCTGCTTCCTGAAGAACAGCAGCAGAAAGGGAGGCCTGCCATCAGGAGGCAACCCTGCTTCTGATTCTCATTCCTGTTCTCTCCCACAAAATTTCCTTTACACCGTAAAAAGCGTCAGCCCCCTTAATAAGGGGCCTAAACTTAGATTCTCTGTGTACTCTTCTTCACTGCTTAAAAGGTGTTCAAAAAGATATTTTATTAGCATCAGAAGGGCTTCCTCCAAATCAAAATCTTTTTACTAATCAAGAAACAAAGAGAACAATCCTTTCTTACAACTTTAATAAAAGACTTGGGGAGAGGCAGCATTTTTGGTCAGGGGATTCAAACACAATACTGCCTGTCACTTACCTTTCATTCACACTCTCCACTAGGCCTTCGAAGGGAGAGGAAATGAACTGTTTTATTCTCTTTGGCTAATGGTCACTGGGCAGAAAGGGAAGGTACCTCAGCTTTTCTCATTTTGCCAGATGATAATGATTTTGCAGCATACAGGCACAGTTTTCCTCCCACCCACATGTCTAGGATTTTCTTCTATTGAGGTGTTTCCTTCAAATGCACAGAAATCCCCCACACGTTTGCGAGAACCCCATTTGGGGGTCTAAGTGATTAGCAGGGATGATATGTTTGGCCATAGGATGGAATAGATAACATTTTGAGCATCCTATTTTTTCCTTTTCTTCTAACATAGTACGAGACCATAGAACTGAAATATTTTACTTTGTGTTGCAGTACGTTTTTAAAAAAGTGTATAAACAATATGAGAAAATCGGGAGGAGGGATTATCAGACGTGATAAAGTTTTTGGAGTAAAAAAGTGAGTGTCATTTATCCTATCATGTAAATAAGAACCACTAGATCTATCCATTTCAATGAGTAAATGAGTATATGCTATAAATGTACAAATGAATCTTCATTCACTAGTAGTGGAGGCTGTTGCACTCTTGAAGGCAAAGGGCTTTCGCCAGTGGCCTGGTGCAAGTCTTGCCAGGGAAACGTCACACACACATTCACGTCATCACCAAGTACTCATCCCCAGACTATAAGGACCAGCTTTGCAGGGGGAAAGCCACTTTGGAGGGTGGACTGTGAGGGATTGCTCTGTTTTGAGGCACCAGGGGTAGCCAACCTCCAGGCGGGACCAGGAGATCTCCTGGCATTAGGGCTCATCTGCAGACAGGAAAAATGGCTGCTTTGGACCCCGCTGAGGTTTAGGGGTGTCAGGCTCCAGATGGAATCTGGTGATCCCCTGGAATTACATCTCCAGGCACAGACTTGAGTCCTCCTGGAGAAAATGCCTGCGTTGGAGGGCATTGCCACCCGACTGCCACCCAAACCACTCTGAGTTACACGGATCACTCCCACTCACCTCCCTCAGCCATGGACAGGAGCTCCAAGGTCCTTGTCTGTGTCCTACTTGTGAAGACCTGCCTGTAGTTCATGGCCCCTCAGGCCTAATGGCGAGACAGCAGGTCTCATGGTCGAGGTCTTCTGGTTTCCCAGATTTGGTGGCAGTGACTCCAGGTTGCCGCAGGCCTCCCTCACAGGCTCCCAAAAGGGGAGGGCGGTGTAGCAGTTGTGACAGTGGCCCAAAGCAGCCCAGCTGCCTGTGGCCTGCCCCCAGAGTGGTTGTCCATAGTCCACCTGAGACGGTGCCTCCGCTGCCACGGCCGACCTCCTTCAGGCAGAGGCTGGCCTCCTCCTCAGGCTTCCAAAGGGTGGCTGTCTGTGGCAGCACCATCCCACGTGGGCCATGGGCAGCTGCACTATGAGTCCCTCTGCAGTTCAGTGGACACCCTTGCATTAGCCTAGCAATTCAGTGGATATCCTGTTCCCTCCTGGAGGCTGGGTTAAGTTCCTGCATGGATCTGGGGGGGGGGGGTTACATGCCAAAGGAAGTGACGACCCAGTACAGGCTGACTGTAATGAGAAAGACCCATTGTATTCACTGGCTACAACAATATCACATTTTCAGACTTACATCACAGCTTTTGCAGAGTGATAAGCAACCATATTTGTACAACCCTGTCTTGTATATGGATACAGCAGGGTTGGACAAAGGTAATCATTTATAACTGCCATTGAGGGTGGTTTACAGAATCCACAGACTTGTAGTTGTTTGAGAATGCCAAGATGGTTGTTAGCCTCTCTAGCCCTTTCACAGAATGATGACAACCTGGGATATTTGGTAGGAAGCTATGGTTATTGTTTTATGTTTTGACACATGCCTTGAGTGTGTAATGCAAAATACCTGGACAAAAGTGAAAGGTAACAAAAGCTTTACATCCCAGAATCCCTGGCCCTGGGTGAATACTGCAAAAAATAAAATAAAATAAAACCCTTTGTGTAAATGAAAATCAGGCCTCTAGAATTTTAAAGCCACATCACACATTAGGGGCAGAAGAAGCATTAGATTTTCACTGTAAATTATGTCTGCTATTGTAATTTATCTATCCGGATCAAAACTTCCTTGGCTCTGCTTTCCACGAGATCCGGTTGCAGAAACTTTGTCGGCATCAAGTGAAATCAAACATGGCTTGTGAACAGAGGGTTAGTGATGAATAAATCATTCCCGGGAGTTGGGGAGAGAAACAAATCCTCTCTCTCTCTCTCACACACACACACACACACACACACACACACACACACACCAGTGTTCTGGGCGTTTACTTCATTTCCACTGCAAGGTTTCTTTCTTCTTCTCCTCCTTTCTCTTTTGGTTAAATTTCTTTTGCAGTATTCAGCTGACATGTGTTTTGCCTTATTCGGCCATTTGGAATACAGGTGTACTGCTGTGTTTTTTGATGGAGTGTTGCTATTCTGGAGTACTCTGTCCAAAACACAGTCCCACACATGCAATCTAAACCACCGAGGATGACTCAGAACCTCACATCAATGCCATGATAATGACTGTACACATTTTCATAGAAACTTGCAGAGTATTTATCATTAGTCACAAACTCGGTGCCAAAAGCAACATCCCCAAAAACTTCAAGGTTGTGTTTTCTTTAACCTTGAGGAATCTGCGATTTACAAAGGGATATATTGTATGACCCATACCTAAGCCAAATCAAATATCAAAATGAAAAAAAAAGAGACGGGGGGAGTATACAGATAGCCATTTAAAAACACAAAATGGTTTGTATGCTTGGATATACATCTCAAAAAGAAATTCATTTGCTGAGTGAGTTTTAACAAATGAACACCAAATCATAATACATTAAATACAGCTTATGAGGAAAAACCATCAGGTGGGTGGGGCCATAAAATCACAGTGATGGAAGAAAACAAATTATTAAGTAAGGTTGAGTCAAAACTACTCAAATGGCTTCATGTTTTCATGAATGTCAAATGGTACTGTTTAGCACTGTCCATGTTGCCATTTTCGATTCTGACAACACAAAAGACAAAATAAGAAGGAAAATGGCAGAGAGAAGCAGCCAGAGCAATATAATGGCATCTACACATCATATCAGTATTAGTGTAGCAAGGAAGAGTTTTCCAGTAGTAGAAGAGGTAGTTTTTATATCCCACTTTTTGCTGCCCAAAGGAATCACCTTCATTTCCTTTCCCCACAACAGAAGTAGGTGAGGCTGAGAGAGCTCTGAGATATTGCTCTGTGAGAACAGCTTCTAAAAGGACTGTGACTAGCCCAAGATCACACAGCTGGCTGCATATGGTGGAACAGGAAATCAAACCCAGTTCACCAGATTAGAAGTTGCCACTCTTAACAATTACACCAAGCTGGCTGAAGGAGTGGAGACCCTTTGAGCATCAAACGTATTGGTTTTAAGGCCAATGTAGACCTCAGAGAATACTGAAGTCCCTTCCACTAGAAGTAGAAGACAGAATCAACTTGTGAATGACAAAACTGGACTGGGATATCTAGGCCCTTATGGTAAGACCTTACCCTTCAGAAGCCCCCTCTTCTTTATTTTATTTTTAGTTTTTTCTTTCTTTCTTTTCTTTTTTGGCCTTGTACTTACAATTACACAGAAGTCATTTTAATATGTGATGGCAACATTTCACAGGTAATTTTTCAGTAGTTATAAAATTGATCTCCCCTGAGCTACGCAGGAGTATTTTTAAAAGAAACATTATTTTTGGCATTAAAACAAGAAAATGGCATCCAGTCTTTTACACACACACTCCAGCGTTACAAGGATTGTTTCACACATTATGGAGGTACAGGTTTTCATCAAGTCTTTGTGTCAACTCAGCAGGAAGCTGAAGGCAAAATTGTTCCCAAATACATCCTGCCTAATACCTATGGTTACATTATAGATCTATAGGCAGATGTCCAGTATAAGCTGTGTACTTTGTGACATAACCAATCCTATGGTCTTCTAACGTAAAGCACTAGCATGGTATTCAACCACAGAGATACAGAAAGACCCTGCTTTTTTCATTACCCAACATAAGGCCACATGGATTTCTCTTCCTGCACGCTGTGCTCAGAGGAGGAGGAAGAGAACCATTTAGTATAGGTCAAGGCCACCACAGCAGATTTACATTCCCAAATATTTCATTTAATTTCAAGTTTAGCTTTTCCTTCTAAACATGCCATCTCACATACCTTGTAGGAATAAATACAAGATTAACTGCAGTTTGGGATGGTGAGGAAAGGGCATGGTTAGAATAGAATCATAGAATAAAGCTGATTCCAGAATTCCCCAGTAACTGAAGGGGTAGAAAGAACTGGGAATAGACAAATTTCAAAAGGAAATGCTTAATAGTTATATTATTATACTTGTTAGACCATCTCTTCCCCAAATATGATCCGCTGGATCAACCTGGAAATCCCCATTTTGCTTTCACTTTTCCCTTGTACATATCAAAATGTTGTCTCTTTTATGCCACTGTTTCAATTAGCTTATTCTCATTTCATTTACTTAATTTTTAATATTATTTTTGCACTGTACTCAGAAACAACAACAAAAAAGCATAACAGGAACTGATGAATTGGGAACAGCAATAACGAAAGTTGGGAGAATGAAAAAATTTGCAATAGCATGTGAAAACTCAACAAAAACCTGTAGCTAAAAAAAACCATGGTTTTTAATGTGTGATCAAAGGCCAACAGCATAGGCACAAGAAATTTGTGATACTTCTTTTGTTTCAAAGATTCATTCGTAGAGGTTCCCATGTTGGAGTGAAGCATCAGTAGCTGGAAAGAGCATATAATCCTTTCCCGTCATATCTTTTCCCCCCAATCTAAATCCCTCCCACCTCAACACTATTATTAACTCAGCAAGGGAAAAAATGTTTCCCCCAGTGACATAAACACTAAGTTCACTGCTGCAATTCAGATTCGTTAGGTGGTAAAGGAAAGCATTAGGAAACCCAGCTGGGCATGCTGTCGGCCAGATGTGTAGACACAGTTCCCAACACAAATGCTGGGGGAACCTGGAGAGCAATGCCTGGGAAGGATGGAGCTTGGAAAAGATGTGATGCCACTTTTGGATGACTCTATAGTGTTCTAGAGAAATTCACAGAATGTCACTAATGAAAGCCATTCCTTGAGGGTGGGAAACTGGGGCAGATAAATGGAAGACTTATGTTTGTACCCTAAATATACTTTCATATGCATAAAGGGAGCGATATAGGTCACTGATGAAGCCTATGTGACATCACATCTACTTTGGACTATTTAGGGTCTCATGAGAAAAACAAGAAGGCATCTGGTGTGGAAAGGCTCTAGGCAGGAAGAAGCTCATTCATTCATTCATTCATTCATTCATTCAATTCGTATCCCGCTACTCCCCAATGGGCAACGTGATGTCCACAGGCCCACAACTTCCCTTCTCTGGGGGGGGGGGGCAGCAGATCTCCTCCGCTGGTCACAGCCTCAACCATAAACCCAGCGGAAGAGCTCCGTTTTGTAGGCCCTGCGGAAAGATGTCAAATCCTGCAGAAATTCGTGATACTTTTGTTTCAAAGAATTATAACTGAGCTCCTTCCAACTCCAAACTCCACCCACCCCCCAGATGCTACCCTGAAATTTTCAAGAATTTCTCAAGCCTGGGCTTGGCAATCCAAAACAACAACAGGATGTCCCGGCTTAATTCTCCCATAACTGTTCTGAAGACATCTCGATAGATTTCCTGCTCTAATCCAGTTTAGCCTTCAACATCTAGAATGAAAATACAGTTGGCAAATGTATAGATAAATATTTTTTGCACCATTAGCAAAGTATTAGGATGAGAAATCTCTGCAATTATTTCATGGATTTAAAAAAAATCTAGCTCTGCTGCATGGGAAGCAGGGCTTAAAATGGTGATTCTATAGAATAATATTCTTATATGAGGGTCATTCCTTCAAATTACAGCTGTCTCTTAAACAAAAGAATATATAATAATCTAATTTGTTAGTTCTATGTTTAATCTTTCAGAAATAAATATACCATTTACAATGAGGTGATGTGCATATAATTTTTATTCTGATTCTGATCCGTGCCCTGAGATTTTCAGAAGAAACATCCATCCATGCACTGTTTATTATACTTAAAAATATTTTTTGCAACAGGAGTTGAGTGCACAGAATTTTTTTTTCTAGCTGAAAGTGACCGCAAGATGTGGGAAAGTTGTCTATTGCTTTTGTTATTTTTACACCCACTTTTGAGTGCTTTGAGGCTACATTTCCCTTGAGTTATGACAGATATTGCCACCCACCTTAGTACTTCCTGCCTTTGCCCTAACAGACCCTCTTTGTTGTTTTATCTAATCAAATTCAGAGGCCCTGCTATAGTTGGCTCTGTAGCCTGTTCAAAGTAGTTGTATTTTGGATTTCCCAGGGTTCAGAAAGACTAAAAATAACCAAGCAAGAATTTCAAATGGAAGGCTGAATTCTCTGCCAGCATTTTAAGCAACCTAGTTAGAAATTAGAAACAAAGTGGGTAGGAAGACCAATTACATCTGATAAAGCCACTAGACAGAATGGTATCCACCCTTCCTCACTCTGTAGGGCTGTCATATTTCCAGGCAAATCTTCATAGCCAGCAGGTACAAACACGTACTTCCTTGTAACTAACATATACAAGCCTCAATTATGAGTACAATGTCTATGAATGATTACTATCACACATGTGAATAAACAGAATAAGATTTTTAAGGTCAGAAGTGTTTCCCTTCTTAAAATAAATACCTCCTTTAAATAATGTATGTGCTAACCCTTAAATTAGTGGTCCTGGTCCCCAGACCGGTCTGTGGATCAGTCGGTACCAGGCCACAGCTCCTCTTCGTCCTCCTTCCCGGCTGCTGCCTCGGGGGCTAACCTGCCACTCTGCCGCCGGCTCACCTTTGCTGCTCTCCAGCGGCCACCATGACTGGGGCTCCCCCTCAGCGTGGCACTGCACAGCTGCGGCTAGCAGCGCCCCCAGTGGGTGGCGGGAAGTCAGGGGCGCCGGCAGGAAAGCAAGCGGATCAGGGGCTCAGATGGCAGTGGTGACGTCCCTCAGCAAAAGACTATCTCCCCCCCCCCCCCGGGCCTCAGTAAAATTTTCAAGCGTTGACTAGTCCCTGGTGATAAAAAGGTTGGGACCACTGCCTTAAAGCACCTTACTGCAGATTCAGGTGGACAGCCGTGTTGGTCTGAAGCAGCAGAATAAACTTTTAGTGGCACCTTTAGTGGCATCAATAAAGTTTTATCAAGGTGTAAACTTTTGTTTAGACAATGCCGTAAAAGTGCTACATTCAATATGCCAGCAAATTTGGAAAACTCAACAATGGCCACAGGATTGGAAAAGGTCAGCTTACATTCCAATCCCAAAGAAGAGCAAATGCCAAAGAATGTTCAAACTACCGCACCATTGCACTCATTTCTCATGCTAGCAAAGTTATGCTCAAAATTTTACAAGCTAGGCTCCAGCAATATGTGGACTGAGAACTTCCAGAAGTACAGGCAGGATTTCGAAGAGGCAGAGGAACTAGAGATCAAATTGCTAACATACGCTGGATCATGGAGAAAGCTAGGGAGTTCCAGAAGAACATCTACTTCTGCTTCATTGACTATGCTAAAGCTTTTGATTGTGTGGAGCACAACAAATTGTGGCAAATTCTTAAAGAGATGGGAATACCAGAGCATCTTATTTGTCTCTTGAGAAACTTATATGCAGGTCAAGAAGCAACAGCGAGAACAGAACATGGAATCACTGATTGGTTCAAAATTGAGAAAGGAGTTCGGCAAGGCTGTATACTGTCGCCTTGCCTATTTAACTTGTATGTGGAGCACATCATGAGAAAGGGGGGATTAGAGGAGTCACAAATAGGGATCAAGATTGCAGGGAGAAATATCAACAACCTCAGATATATAGATGATACCACTCTAATGGCAGAAAGTGAAGAGGAACTAAAGAGCCTGTTGATGTGGGTGAAGGAGAACAGTGCAAAAGTTGGCTTGAAACTCAACATCAAGAAAACGAAGATCATGGCATCCAGCCCTCTCAATTCCTGGCAAATAGATGGGGAAGAAATTGAGATAGTGACAGATTTTATTTTCCTGGGCTCCAAGATCACTGTAGATGGGGACTGCAGCAAAGAAAGTAAAAGACGCTTGCTCCTGGGGAGGAAAGCTATGGCAAATCTAGACAGCATCCTAACAAGCAGAGACATCACCCTGCCAACAAAAGTGCGTTTAGCTAAGGCTATGGTATTCCCAGTTGCAATGTATGGCTGCGAAAGTTGGACCATAAGGAAGGCCGAGCGTCAAAGAATTGAGGCTTTTGAACTCTGGTGCTGGAGAAGACTCTTGCGAGTCCCTTGGACTGCAAGGCAAACAAACCGGTCAGTCCTAGAGGAGATCAGCCCTGCCAGCTCCTTAGAAGGCCAGATCCTGAAGATGAAACTCAAATACTTTGGCCATCTCATGAGAAGGAAGGACTCCCTGGAGAAGAGCCTAATGCTCGGAGCGATCGAGGGCAAAAGAAGAAGGGGACGACAGAGAATGAGGTGGCTGGATGGAGTCACCGAAGTAGGTGCAAACTTAAATGGACTCCAGGGAATGGTAGAGGACAGGAAGGCCTGGACGATCATTGTCCATGGTGTCGTGATGGGTCGGACACGACTTCGCACCTGACAACAACAACAAAACTTTTGTGCGAATACCCCTGGCCAGCCTCTCTAGAAGAATCCGATACTCAATAGAATTGAAAGCAGCCATTCCAGTATGAAAAACCTATTAAAGATCCTGGCCCCAGAGAAATAAAACGGGCCTCAACCAGAGCCAGGAATTTCTCAGCCCTGACCTGGTAGAACACTCTCCCAGAGGAGATCAGGGACCTACAACTGTTCTGTATGACCTGCAAGATGGAGTTGTTCTGTCTGGCCTACAGCTGAGCCCCAGAATCCATCAGCATATCCAGCTTCCCTATGCACTCAAAAAGACATCTTGCAATGCCAATATATTTGAAACATCAAGTTTACCACTTTCTCCCACCCCTCACTAAGGGTACCAAAGGGATGTTCCTGGCCACTCTGAAACTCTGCAGCAAAGTAGGTAGGGAAGAATTTGAGAAAAATTAATGTACCAGTATTGCAAGGAAGTGTGTGGGGGGGGGAAGCCCTGCTTTCCAACAACATTAATTCTGAGGCAAATAATCCATGTGTGAAAGGTCTAGCTTTGAATCCCCACTCTGCCATGGAAGCTCACTGAGAAAGCTTGAGCCAGCTATTTTCTCTCATCCCAAGGTGGTTCATAGTTTTTGCTGTGAGGAAAAATGCAGGGGGGAATAGTAATGTTGCAAGCCACTGATGGTCCCCATTGGGGAGATAAACCGAATATATATATATCTAACTAAACATTTCTCTAGGGCCATCTATTAGCACCCAGAAGCAACCTGAGTGGCAACAAAGAAAGCCTATCAAGAAGTTCTGAAGCAGGAAGCAAGTTAAATTTGCTGCTGTCCTGGATCTGCAATTTTCAGTGCAGCATCAAGATGAACAAAGCCCATTCAGCATTCTATATTTAGGAGAGCAGATTGCAATGGAATGAAAAACAAAACGAAAACCCTTGCATCTCCACTCCTGCTGTTCAACTGTAGCCTCAGGCTTCGGGCAGCTGAGCCACAAATTTGCCAGAGGACCACCAACTCAGCCCCTGCTGAACAAAGCAGAGACAGATGGAGCCATGTTGAGCAGTGACACGGTGTCCCCTTGCCAAAAAACACATTCTCGTCTACAGTCTTAAGATGCTACTTCAAAACTCAGCTTTTTAAACCAGTTGCCAGTAGAACGCCTTTACTTCTATCCTTCACAACAGAGTACCTCAGATTGACAAGCTCAGGCAGCCGTTGTACAAGGCAGATCAGCAATTTTGCCACTGATACCCAGCACCACAGTTTTGCTGGATCTTCATTTAAGAATTTTCAACCAAGAGTGAGGGAATTCTAATCTTTACAGTCTGTTCCAAATGTTCCAGTCTGCCGCTAAGACAAATCTCCCTTCATTCAGGAAAGCCTGCAATGCATACCTGCCAGATGTGGACAATAAACTACACTAGGACAATTTTTAAAAAGCTTTCTATTTTAAGTCTTATCAACATAGTTTGATTTTTCATTTTACTTATGTTTACACGTGCTTCAAACCCAGGAAGGTTTTCTGAACAAAAGTGAAAAGTATTAGCTGTATCTATGTAAACAATTAGCTGTTAAAAGAAGTACATGAGCAGATTCCTTGCAACAACTTTTTGGGCTAAATAAAAACCGCCTTTATTATTTTACTAGAGGCAAAGCCTGTTGCACCCAGGGATACAATGGGCACTAGCACATACACCTGCACTATGGCCTTCCTGGGTTCTGGCCCTCCGTCCTGCTCAGTCTTGACATCCAGTGTGGTGAAGTGGTTAAAGAATAGCAGAATCTAATCTCAAGAGCTGGGTTTGATTCCTGACTCATACTGCATATGCAGCCAGCTGGGTTGCCAACTTCCAGGTGGGGGTCTGGAAACCTTCAGGAGCATGAAAGAAAGACAGAATGAAAAAGAGAAAGGGGAAGGGAACGGAGGAGAAAAGGAAGGCATCCATTCTTCTGGAGAAAACAGTTGCTTTGGAGGGACAATGGTCCTCCTACCCCACCCCCATACAATAGTGTCTACATAAGTCATCACTGTCCCCACCTCCCCATCAAACCCCACATCTTCCAAAGGCCAGGCCGGCTATGGAGGGCTGGGTTGCCACCTTCCCACATCTCCCAAAGGCCAGGCCAGGAAGGCTGCAAACAGAGTGGGCTATACCCCTCCTGCCCTCCCATTTTCCAAAGGCTGGGCCAGGCAGGAAAGGCCACAGAGGGGCTACATCCGTCCTGCCCCTTCTTCCACATCTTCCAAAGGCCAGGCTGGGTGGGGAAGGCCCCAAGGGGTTACCTCTTTCACACAGACCACAACATGAGGAACTGTATTAAGGGGTCGCAGCTTTAGGAAGGTTGAGAACTACTGACTTAGATGAAGGCAAGGAACATAGCTACTACCTCAAAAACAGTTAGGTTGGCTATGAAAGGATCCCATAAGGGCTCTTAATAAAATACAAACAGCACTTATTTGGTCTGTCTCTCTCTCTAAGATGACTAAGAGGTGATATATTCAAATGGATGGCCATGTTGATCTGTAGCACAGCAAAGTTCTGAGTCCAATGGCACCTTTGGGCCAGGAGGGGATTTGTTCCGTGTGTGGGCATTCATGTTCATGAGCGCTTCCTCAGGCGGTGAAGTGGGGATCATGGGAGTATAGATGTGGAGAGAAAGTGGATTGGGGTCAAACTGGTAAACAGCATCACAGCATCCTCTGTTCCATTGTCTCTAAGGAAGTGTGCATGCACATGAACAGTTCACGTCTCTGTTGGTCTTAAAGGTACCACTTACTTGACTCCAATTTTGTTGTGATTCCAGTGTCTGTGAGTCATTGTCCCACAAGATCCACCATGGAACTAAAAGATAATCTTCCAAGGAACACGAGTGAATTCGGCGCCTCTTGCGTTAGTCTTTTTTCCCCCAACCACCTTTTTCGTGAGCCACCTTATCTCCGCCGCTAGATGGCGCGTCACCCTGCAGTGAGCTGCACCATCGGCCGCCGCACGTCACGTGACTTCCTCGGCCGCGTCCGTCTCATCAACTGCAGTCACGTGCTCTCGCACGGCGTCTGGAATGAGAGCGCCGTTCTCTGCCACGTGACCCCGAGTGAAGGCGTCTGTTCCCGACAGGCCAGCTCATGTGACCGCAGCATCTCCTATCCCTGGCTCCGCACGGTTTGCCCTACGGTGGCCCAGTGGCTCACTTTGTTTCCTAGGAAACTTCTCCGTTGACGCTGGAAGTCGAGCGCTTCGCCGCGGGAAAGGCGAGTCCCTCGTACCGGTTCCGTTGTGCAGCGGCAGGCGGAAGAGGGCAGGCAGAAGTGACCCTGGCCTTCGGGATCTCGGGAGAGAAGGGGCCATGCCCCTAGGTGGCTTTTGAGCAACTGGGGTGGGGTGGCTGTGGCCTCGGTTGTTCCCTATTCGCAGATTAAGGTCGCCTGGCAGCATCCGGGGGGGATCTTGCCAGTTCCATTTGCTCAGCCTTCCAGACTGAAAGCAGTTCAACCCGAGCTGCATCAGTGTTGGGTCTTTACACGTCATAGCAAAAGTTGGCAACTTGAAGTCAGGACAAAAGTTTGTAAAATTGTCGGGTGGCTCCCCCCCCCCCCCCGTATCCAGTCAAGCGCAACATATTTCTCCTACCCTTTCCCCAAACAACGCAGGGCAGGTGGCTGTGTGCATAGTATCTCCTTTCTCCCCCGTTCATTTTGTCCTCGGGGTGTAGTTTGCGGTAGGTCTTCCCATGCTCACAATAGCATCATGCTGCCTCCATAATGTATTCATGTATTTATGCATTCGATTTATATACTGCCCCTTACTGTGATGTCTAATGTTGATGTTGAACATGCTTATCAGTAGCTTTAGTATAAAAATCCTTTATACCGTTGCATCCCAGTGCTATGGAGTTGTGGCTACACCAGCTGATGGAATTCACTATTAGCATATGATGAGGGCTACTAGCCTGGTTGGTATTTTTTTTAAATTATGAAGTGTTAGTTATGATAGCTATAAGCAGAACCACTGTGTTCAGAGGCAGTATATCTGTGGGTTTCAAATGAGTTAGAGAAACTGCAATAAATAGCATTCATTAGAAGGAAGGTCAAGATGCATCATGCTAGCATTAATTGAAAACATGCTGACTAAATCAAAGGGGCAGTTTTTTTTTATGTTTTCAACTGTAACAACTGTAATGACTGTGTCAGATTAACATGCAGATAAGTCTTGATGCCAAGAAACTACAGAGCCATCCAGGTGTTATCATCACATTAACAGATAAAGAACACAAAATATCAGCAAACTTCTACAGACCACTGTTAAAACCTGGATTCATAAATATGTGTTCAGTGCATAGGAAAAGAAGGAAACTGAAGAAAATTAGAAATAACTAAAGAAATAGCTTGTTTTTTATGTATTGCTAGTAAATTAGTGCAATATTATTTCTTTAGTTTTTTCAACAGATTTTGAAAGAGAAAGTAGATTATGTGGTATTAGAAGAGGCAATTGTAATCTTCTTACATTTTCAGAGACCTTTTTCCAGGTGCTTACATAACAATACATGCAAATTGCTTGCTGAGATGTCCAGCTGGTCATTTTATGCTGGGCTGCCAAAGTGCTGTGCAGGGTTCACATGAAAAAGGGTTGTTCTCAGTGATAAACTACCCATATTAGGTTTGGTTGGGGAGATATTTTAAATAGACACTAGTCATATCTAAAGAGATTTAAAATGTATTGGATATGAATCTGGAAAGTCTTGATTTACTTCTCATTTCTTATGTATATATATATATATAGAGAGAGAGAGAGATGATTTTACAAAAGCAGCTTATGAATGACATTAAGAAAGCCTTGTATGATTCTGTACCTACTTTTGTGCAAACTCAGTGAGGGATGTTGTTGGTAGATACGTGTTAAAATGTTGCTGTTTTAAATGAGCTCTATGTCAAGAGTATTGTTTACTGACTTATGCAAAATTTGCAAGAAATGAATCCCAGTATTAATTGGGGAAATATCTGTGGAGTTTAAAATTTACTGAGATAATAGAATACTGACATATAAACTTTTTTTAAACTGCTGATAAGAAATTAGACGTAAATGAATTTACATTGTGTTTGTAAGCAGCATTACATGGATTATTCTTATGGCTTCCAAAAGACTTTCCCCCCCTGGATGTTTGATGAAGCATTGAAGTCCTCAGAATATAAGTAAAATGTACTGTCCGTTCTTGTACAAAATTTGGTAAAAACTTGGTTCAAAGTGTGAAGCACTAAATGCCGTGAGTAAATGAAAATTGAAATACATGACTATAGCATTAATTACATTTTCTTTTTCACTTTAGTATCTATTCATTCATATCAATGATTTGGAAATTTAAATCCAGTTCTGATGGCTCACCTATTTTCAAAAGAAGACCTAGATGAACAGTTTGAACAGTTTTTGAGAGAGGTATGCTTACGTTTCTCTTCACTGCCATTGTTTAAAAAGTATCTTGTAGCCTATTCTGAAGGCTTCCAGAGTGCCCCCAGTTTCTCAGTAAGATCTTTTCAGTGAATACACTGGCCTTGCATTGTAGCTATTAGGATGGAGTTATTTATTTCCCGAATACTATCTTCTTTTGCACTAGACCAGGATATTTTTACAGCCCTGGAAGGATTTCCCATATGGGTGGGAGTTAATTAATTTTTAATATATTTTAAAAATGTATTAAGTCTTTATCAGGTGATATGACCAAATATGGTCATGTTGACCTGCACCCTCCCCCCTCAAAATGGCCAATGATAGTCCTGGAGGAGGTGGAAAGGGGAGGAGCCCCATGTGGGTGTGTACACAGCTATGCTTCCCTACCATGTCCTGCAGATTGTACCGCTTCTGGGGTTTCTCGAAGGCTGAAGAATGTTTCAGGGGTTTCTCATCTCATGCTAAATAAGTTGAGAAAGGCTGCATCAGACCTACATTATAAAATTAGTGCACATGTCAAGTCTAGAACTAATTTAAATTAACTATGTATATGAAAGATTTTGTTTGTATTTTTAGATTTGAAAATGACTGTAAAAGTCTTATGCCTTGGTCCTTAAGTGGATACTACTGAAAGTAATGGGCTTTTCTTTTATGTAAACATACATAGACTTCAATTATTTATTCCATAGTAAGTGTGCACAGCCTTAGACCTGGTTGTTAGCCACTTATCAGAAATATATATATATTTGTGTTTTGCTCAGTATAGTCTTTATGGAGGGGAGAGGGTGTTCTGCCAGTGTCTTTTGTGCTGCTTACTTTAAATCAGTGGTTCCCAAACTTTCGGCCCATCACCCCCTTATTTCCATAAACTCACTCCCAATGCCCCTTGCCCTATAAAAAGAATTAGAATAGCAGTTTGCATGACCTGTCAAGGAAGATAACGATAAAATTCAAACAGTAACATTTAGTTGCACATTTATTCAAAATCCAATTAAAACTTTTTAGTTTGATTTATTTAACAAAATTGATGGGCTTGATCCAGTGATAGCAGTTTTCAAAGCCTGATAGTCATTTAGCTAGAATCTTAGTACATTTAGCAACTACTTCACTATTCAGTGAACTCTTAAGATGAATGGTCTTGATGAAGTGATACCAGTTTCCCAGAAGTCTTAAATCAACTTGTTCAATAATATGAAGTTAATGTCTTTGCTTGGAGAGAAATTGGATGACCACCCTAAACCCGCATTCCATCAAATATGATGTTGGAAGTGCAACAACTTCTTAATCACTGTCCATACTGCTGGATAGGGATCAGACATTTCCCTCTGTAACCATAACTTTTGGTATGAAACTTTGGATTCAGCTCAGTATCATTATGTAGCACTGGTAGTGTTTCCTCCATTACCCCAACAGTATCTGAAAATGGATTTATCACTCAATCTGGAGTTTCCATTGATAGAAGATCTACAAATCACTCAGTCATATTTTTTATGCAGCATATATCCAAATGGTCACAAAGATCTTGCAGATCATTATTTTGTGTCCTACATTTTTCTCCTGGCTCAGGCAGGCTTGAAAACTGGTTAACTTGAAACTTCTTGTATTGTGTTTGAATGGAGTTAACTTTGAAATCAATGTAGAGATGGCAGATTGGCCTTAATAAGATTGATCTAATCTCTTTGCAACTGCCAATTCGTTTAATCGAATTTTGCAAATGATTCTGATAAATAGGCAATGTCATGCCTGAGTAAACCCTTAGTGTCTTCAAAAAACTGCACAACAATGCCAAAAGTGTCATTAAAAGGTGATAAAAATTCTCATATTTCTAAACATTCTTTGTCTGGACATTCATGTTCCAGAAAATTATTAATATCATATTCATCATTAAAGAAGCTACCTAGTTTTGTTTTTTTAGAGGGGTTGTTTTGTTTTTTGAACTGCTGCATCCCAGTTTTGAGCAGTGCAGTTAAACTGCTGTGTCTTATTGGTTTGGGGTGCCTGGACACTAGCATAATTCTGAGATGCACTGGCTCGCGGGAAGTATAGGGAGATATGTTGGCACATCAGAATGGAAATGGGTCATGTCAGTGTCGTGCTGAGGAAGGAACAAGACTTACTTGGTGTTCTAAGCCTGCTGTCTTCTCAAGCACATTCTGCCAGCAATATCCCTGACATCCTCACAACACTCCAGCAGAAATTGTGAAAAGTAAAAAAAACACCTTCTCCTCCCAACCACCTGCAGCCAATCAAAGGATTGGGGAGATCTGCCACAAGGCACCTATATCAAAGGCACAAGAACATGCAATTGCAGGTTGCAATTGACTTATGGAGACTCAGTAAGGTTTTCAAGGCAAGAGATGTTCAGAGAAGGCTGCAAAGAGTGAGCACTTTGCGGCTTCTTTTGCCTCTGCTAGCTCTTGCCCAGCGCAATTTTTAAAACAATTCAGTCACTGGCATCCCTTCTAAGCAGATCATCTGAAACTTCTAATTCACCTATTAGCTGTGAGTCATTTCTGAGCTTTTTTGCAGATAAAATCTTGTCACTCCACCAGGATTTCTCCACCAGGATGGATGCAGTTAGCGAACGTGAGGCCCCTTGGCTGCCTCAAGATCCCATATTGGACCGCTTCTGTACACTTTCCTGATGTGGACAGAGCTCTGACAGCTTTTTGGTTGACCCCTGGATCCATGCCCCTCCTGGCTGGTGAAGGCTGATAAAGAAAGAGTACAGGTCTCTCTCTGGGACAATTTCAACTTATCCCTGACCACAGGGATTTGCTTGGAGAAACTGAAGGAAGCAGTGGCTATACCACTTTTGGAAAGAAAAAAAAAACACTGGATAGAACTGACTCAGCCAGCTACCATCCAGTGTCACATCTATCATTCCTGAGTATGGTAGTTGAGCAAATGATTGCAGAACAACTACAGATTTATCTGGAGGAAACATTGGCCTTTGATACTTTGCAATTCAGCTTCAGACCTTGTCATGGAGTGGAAACAGCTCTGATCACCCTTACATACAACCTCTGGAGGAAAATGGATATAGGCGGGTCGGCGCTCCTAGTTCTTTTAGACCCTGCAGCAGCATTCGACATAATAGTTCATGGGCTCCTGGCCCCAGCGCCTAACCAACTCGGGGATAAGGAGCACAGTCCTGAAATGTCTGCAGTCCTTTCTCCAAAATCGGGAACAGAGGACAGCAATAGGGGGAAACTCCTCCCAGTGGTACGCACTAACATGTAGAGTCTCACAGGGAGTGATTCTGTCTCCAGTATTGTTCAACATCTATATGCACCCCCTCACCCAGTTAATCCAGGGTTTCAGACCAGAGTGTTATCAGGATGCCAATGACACCCTGCTGTATCTGTGAATGGATGGCCATCCATGGACACCCCCTGGTGCACTGACCAGTTGTCTAGAGGCAGTGACAGATCAGCTCACGTCGAGTCAGCTGAAGATGAATCCAGCTAAAACAGAGGTCCTCTGGCTGCATCAGTATGCTCCAAAGGAGGCAGTACAACTCTTGTAAGGGTGAAATTAACAACTCTGACCACTGTTAGGAGCCTGGGCTTGATCCTGGACTCTCCATTATCAGTGGAAGTCCAAGTCACAAATGATGCCCATCAGCTTTATACCACTTTTACCGAGCTAGTGCCTACCTGTCAGCACCCAACCTGACCACTGTGATCCATGCAACTGTCACCTCCAGGTTAGATTACTAAAACTTGCTCTACACAGGGCTAACCTTCTATCTGTTCCGGAAACTTCAGCTGGTCCAAAATACAGCAGGATTATATTCATCTAGTGCTCTTCCGGTTGCATTAGTTCCAGATTGGGGACTGAATTTGATTCAAGGTGTTGGTACTTACCTTTAAGGCCTTAAATGTTCTGGAACCTTTGTTCTTGCTGGACCGCCACCTCCCTTATGTCTATGCTTGAGCTCACAAAATCTTCAAGGTCCCTGACTCCAGAGAAACAAAATTGGCTTCAAGCAGAGTCAGGGCTTTCTCTGCCTTGGTGAAACTGTCTTCTGGAGGAGATCAGGGCCCTGCAGGACCTAAAACAATTCCGCAGGGCCTTCAAGACAGCTATTCTTCCAAGCCTATGGTTGTGGCCTACAGATTATTTATTGATTGATTGATTACCCGCAAAATTGGACTCCTTACACAGAAATCGTATAGGAAATAACAAGATGCCAGGCAATTACTTCAGTATAGCAATTGATATTATAATTTCATTGTTTTATTCTATTTAACATATTGTGAGCTTCCATGAGCCTTTGGGAAAGGGCAGCATAGAAATATGAAAATAAATTAAATATTCCTTAAAATCCTAGTGATCAGACAATTTATAGATCAAGAGCTTGTAAGTGCTCCCCCCCCCAGCTGTTACTCTGCTGTTGGAAGTTGACAGAATGGCTGGACATAGAAGGTTTCCAGACCTCAGTTGCAACATCTGGGGAGGTTTCAGTTTCTCCAGTTATAATACTCCAAGGAGTGTCAGCATCATCCAAGTCCCATGTGCTGAGCAGACAATGTAATTACAAAAGAACCAGAATGTCCATCACATACCTGTAAGATTCCCAGCTTCTTACATTTTAGGCAGCAGTGTTGCATTAATAGTAGGCCATTGTTTAAAAGGCATTACTTAAAGTTGACTCTGTTGTTTATAGAGTATATGATTGTTATTTATAGGATGTGCATTAAACATATATTTTAAAGGTAAACCTGATTTCTCTGGATAGGTGTTTCTCTATTAAGGGGGGGGGGAGAGCTGTTAATTTTGACCTTGCAAGTTATTGCAAGTTGCTTCATATGGGCCCATTATGCACGGCCGCCGAAACAGCGATTTCGGGTCACATGGAAAACGCGGAGGGGGAAGACGCGATGCATACCGGTTATGTACGGGGCGGGGCGCGACGGCGGCAAAACCCAGAGTAACCGATTATGCACGCGGCGATCCGGGCGCCGCTTCTGGTTGCGCCCCGGTCACCCGGAAGCTGCGCTTTCTTCCACGTTTCACTGACGCGGCTTTTTCAGCGGCATGCACCGAAGCTGCGGCCAGTTGCAGCCGGCTCCGTGCGTTATCGGTGATTTTAGTCGCCGCCATTCCACCCCGAATGTGCGCTAAAACCCCCGTGCATAATGGGTCATGGGGTTGGGCACTTCGGCATCCGAAGCGGCCATTCCCGCCCGAAGCAGCTAAAGTGATTTCGGGGGTGGGGGGGGATGTAACTGATGCACTGGACTTTGAAATTGCTTGGAGCTCATATTACAAGAATTACAGCAGCCTTGCAAGCAGAAATGTTTCCTGCCTAATAAATGTTTTAGTAACCTTCCACCTATCTTTGCATTACTATTAATCATGCTGTTTTGTCCTCCTGAAAGGGAAGAAAGAGCCAGGTCTTTAGTTAACAGAGAAGCTACCTTCTTCAATCACCTGGAGGTAGTTCTCAGACATGTCAAATATTTTTTGAGTGGCCCTTTGCAAACTTGAGTTGTAATACTATACTACTTTCAAATGACAGCTTTAGTTTGAAAGGACAGAGTGGTCTATGATAGACACCTGCGGGTAGGAAATCTAAGGGATGCTAGCAAGCCATTTTGCAAAGGTGACAGAATAGCCAGGTTGTCTAAAATAACCTGACAGTTGTCCCCAGCTACTTGTACCTGGAGAGGGGGAAACCACTTCAGCTGATGGTGTGGTTAGCTGGGATCAATACGACTCAGATAACCTTTCTCTGAAGAGGAGCTCTGAAGAGCTAGCCTTAGTTAAAAGCTCCACGTGTGGTGGTGTCAGTTTTGTCATAGAATCATAGAGTTGGAAGTGACCATACAGGCCATCTTGTCCAACCCCCTGCTCAATGCAGGATCAGCCCAAAGCATCCAAGAAAACTGTGTATCCAACCTTTGCTTGAAGACTGCCAGTGAGGGGGAGCTCACCACCTTCTTAGGCAGCCTATTCCACTGCTGAACTACTCTGACTGTGAAAAAAATTTTTTCCTGATATCTAGCCTATATCGTTGTACTTGTAGTTTAAACACTGCGTGTCCTTTCCTCTGCAGCGAACGGAAACAGCATCCTGCCCTCCTCCAAGTGACAACCTTTCAAATACTTAAAGGGGGCTATCATTTCCCCTCTCAACCTCCTTTTCTCCACCTCTCCCTCAACCTATCTTCATAAGTCTTGGTCCCTTAGCCCCAGATCATCTTCGTCGCTCTCCTCTGTACCCTTTCAATTTTATCTACGTCCTTCTTGAAGTGAGGCCTCCAGAACTGCACACAGTACTCCAGGTGTGGTCTGACCAGTGCCGTATACAATGGGACTATGACATCTTGTGATTTTGATGTGATGCCCCTGTTGATACAGCCCAAAATGGCATTTGCCTTTTTTATCGCTGCATCACACTGCCTGCTCATGTTTAGCATACAATCCACAAGTACCCCAAGGTCTCGTTCACACACAGTGTTACATAGAAATGTATCCCCCATCCAGTAGGCATGCTTTTCATTTTTCTGACCCAGATGCAGAACTTTACACTTATCTTTATTGAATTGCATCTTGTTCTCATTTGCCCATTTTTCCATTGTATTCAGATCTTGTTGAACTCTGTCTCTATCTTCTGGAGTATTTGCCAGTCCTCCCAATTTGGTGTCATCTGCAAACTTGATGAGTAGTCCCTCCACCCCCTCATCTAGATCATTAATAAATATGTTAAAAAGTACCAAACCGAGCCCTGAGGTACCCCACTACTCACCTCCCTCCAGTCTGATGAAACAAGACTGGTTGTACTGTACAGTACAAGTTGTACTGTAGTTGTTTGTCTTGGAGAGCACAGCCTTACTCTCATACTTCATGATTATGAGATCTTTCCAAGCTGTAAGGATGGTTGATCAGCTGAGAGAGTCCTCGCTACTGTTCTGTCCCTTGACTCAGTCTGCCAATGCTGCTGCTTTTCGACCTCAGATATGACTGGAGATGGTTACTTTAGCCAGATTTTAATTTTATTTCTCAGAAAGGCTGGTATATATCCAGCTGTACTAGGAATACTTGGAAGTTATCTGAGATGAAACCATAGCTGTAAAAGCAAAAAACAAAACAAAACAAAAATGGGGGAGGGGAGCTAGAAACATCGCAACTGTACTTATTCTGGCTGTTTTACTGTGGCTGAACTCAAAAGATTTCTATGGCATGTCCAAACCAAACGTACACATTAAAACATAATCTTAAGCTTTCTTGAATACAGTGGGACAAACAGTCCTTACAATTGGGTCATGCCGTATATTTTGGAGAGCCAATAACAATAAAATAGCCCAATGACAGGGCACTTAATAATAGTCTGCTTCTGATTCAGTCTCTTTCAGATGATTCAATTGGAAATGAACCAAAGAAAAAATCCAGTGTCCTTGAAACTCTCGGACAAGCCAGGAATAAAGAACGGAAGAAGCACCCTGTGCCCTGGTGGATAACTGAAGACGATTCAGATGATGGTAGAAATTTTATGCTATTTTGTATTTCAAGTATCTTTGTCGTTTGTGGCCACAAGGTGTCAGTCAAGGCCTTTTTGTGTTCATGGCTTCAGAGTATGTCAAAATTTATTTTCTCCTTAGTTTAAGTCATTATACGTGATCAAAGTTACGCATTAAGACTGTACTCCTGCTAGGTAGTGATTCCCATTGAGCACAGTAGGGCTGCCTTCTGAGCAAAGGTGTTTAAGATTATACTGTGTCTTCAAATATTTACTGGCAGCATATCGAGTATGACATACAACAGCCGCGAGAGATTGTTGTTGTTATGTGCGAAGTCGTGTCCGACCCATCGCGACCCCATGGACAATGATCCTCCAGGCCTTCCTGTCCTCTACCATTCCCCGGAGTCCATTCAAGTTTGCACCTACTGCTTCAGTGACTCCATCCATCCACCTCATTCTCTGTCGTCCCCTTCTTCTTTTGCCCTCGATCTCTCCCAGCATTAGGCTCTTCTCCAGGGAGTCCTTCCTTCTCATGAGGTGGCCAAAATATTTGAGTTTCATCTTCAGGATCTGGCCTTCTAAAGAGCAGTCAGGGCTGATCTCCTCTAGGACTGACTGGTTTGTTCGCCTTGCAGTCCAAGGGACTCGCAAGAGTCTTCTCCAGCACCAGAGTTCAAAAGCCTCAATTCTTTGACGCTCGGCCTTCCTTATGGTCCAACTTTCGCAGCCATACATTGCAACTGGGAAGACCATAGCCTTGACTAAACGCACTTTTGTTGGCAGGGTGATGTCTCTGCTTTTTAGGATGCTGTCTAGATTTGCCATAGCTTTCCTCCCCAGGAGCAAGCGTCTTTTAATTTCTTTGCTGCAGTCCCCATCTGCAGTGATCTTGGAGCCCAGGAAAATAAAATCTGTCACTATCTCCATTTCTTCCCCTTCTATTTGCCAGGAATTGAGAGGGCCGGATGCCATGATCTTTGTTTTCTTGATGTTGAGTTTCAAGCCAACTTTGGCACTCTCCTCCTTCACCCGCATCAACAGGCTCTTTAGTTCCTCTTCACTTTCTGCCATTAGAGTGGTATCATCTGCATATCTGAGGTTGTTGATATTTCTCCCTGAAATCTTGATCCCAATTTGTGACTCCTCTAATCCCGCATTTCTCATGATGTGCTCTGCATACAAGTTAAATAGGCAAGGCGACAGTATACAGCCTTGCCGAACTCCTTTCTCAATTTTGAACCAGTCAGTGATTCCATGTTCAGTTCTCACTGTTGCTTCTTGACCTGCATATAAATTTCTCAAGAGACAAATAAGATGCTCTGGTATTCCCATCTCTTTAAGAACTTGCCACAATTTGTTGTGCTCCACACAATCAAAGGCTTTAGCATAGTCAATGAAGCAGAAGTAGACGTTCTTCTGGTACTCCCTAGCTTTCTCCATGATCCAGCGTATGTTGGCAATTTGATCTCTAGTTCCTCTGCCTCTTCGAAATCCTGCCTGTACTTCTGGAAGTTCTCGGTCCACATATTGCTGGAGCCTAGCTTGTAGGATTTTGAGCATAACTTTGCTAGCATGAGAAATTAGTGCGATGGTGCGGTAGTTTGAACATTCTTTGGCATTGCCCTTCTTTGGGATTGGAATGTAAACTGACCTTTTCCAATCCTGTGGCCATTGTTGAGTTTTCCAAATTTGCTGGCATATTGAGTGTAGCACTTTTACTGCATCGTCCTTTAAGATTTTGAATAGTTCAACTGGAATGCTGTCACTACCACTAGCTTTATTGTTGCTCAGACTTCCTAAGGCCCATTTGACTTCACATTCCAGGATGTCTGGCTCCAGGTCAGTAACTACCCCATTGTGGTCATCAGGGATGTTAAGCTCGCTCTTGTATAGTTCTTCTGTATAATTTTGCCACCTTTGTTTGATCTCTTCTGCTTCTGTGAGGTCCCTACCATTTTGGTCCCTTATCATACCCATCTTTGCATGAAACGTTCTCTTCATATCTCCAATTTTCTTGAAAAGATCTCTGGTCCTCCCCATTCTATTGTTTTCTTCTATTTGTTTGCACTGTTCATTTAAGAAGGCATTCTTATCTCTTCTAGCTTTTCTCTGGAATTCTGCATTCAATTGGGTGTATCTTTCTCTTTCTCCCTTGCCTTTCACTTCCCTTCTCTCCTTAGCTATTTGTAAAGCTTCCTCAGACAGCCATTTTGATTTCTTGCATTTCTTTTTCTTTGGGATGGTTTTAGTTGCTACCTCTTGTACAATGTTGCGAACCTCCGTCCATAGTTCTTCAGGCACTCTGTCTATCAGATCTAATTCCTTAAATCTATTTGTCACCTCCACTGTGTATTCGTCAGGGATATGATTTAGTTCATACCTGAGTGGCCTAGTGCTTTTCCCTACTTTCTTCAATTTAAGCCTAAATTTTGCAACAAGAAGTTCATGATCTGAACCACAATCAGCTCCTGGTCTTGTTTTTATTGACTGGATAGAACTTTTCCATCTTTGGCTGCAGAGCACATAGTCAATCTGATTTCTGTGTTGACCGTCTGGTGATGTCCATGTGTAGAGTCGTCTCTTGGGTTGCTGGAAAAGAGTGTTTGCTATGACCATTGTATTCTCTTGACAAAATTCTACCAGCCTGTGCCCTGCTTCATTTTGTACTCCAAGGCCAAACTTGCCTGTTATCCCGGTTATCTTTTGGCTTCCTACTTTAGCATTCCAATCCCCCATGATGATAAGCACATCATTTTTGGGCGTTGCTTCTAGAAGGTGTTGTAGGGCTTCATAGAACTGATCAACTTCACCCTCTTCAGCAGCAGTGGTTGGGGCGTAGACCTGGATCACTGTGATGTTGAATGGTTTGCCTTGGATTCGAACTGAGATCATTCTGTCATTTTGGGGATTGTATCCCAAGACTGCTTTTCCTACTCTCTTATTGATTATGAATGCTACTCCATTTCTTCTGCGAGATTCTTGTCCACAGTAGTATACCTGATGGTCATCTGAATTAAATTCACCCATTCCTGTCCATTTTAGTTCACTGATTCCTAAAATGTCGATGTTCAGTCTTCTCATTTCTTGTTTAACCACGTCCAGCTTGCCTTGATTCATGGATCTGACGTTCCAGGTTCCTATGGAATAAAATTCTTTACAGCATCGGACTGTCTTTTCGCCACCAGTTACTTCCACAACTGAGCGTCCTTTCGGCTTTGGCCCAGCCGCTTCATTCATTCTGGCGCTACTCGTACTAGCCGTCTGCTCATCCCCAGTAGCATATTGGACACCTTCCGACCTGAGGGGCTCATCTTCCAGCGTCATATCGTTATGCCTATTGGAACTGTCCATAGAGTTTTCATGGCAAAGATACTGGAGTGGTTTGCCATTGCCTTCTCCAGTGGATCACCTTTTGTCAGAGCTCTCAGCTATGACCTGTCCGTCTTGGGTGGCCCTGCACGGCATAGCTCATAGCTTCACTGAACTACGCAAGCCCCCTTGCCACAACAAGGCAGCGATCCTTGAAGGGGGTCGCGAGAGATACCTCCTTCCTATGCTAAGTATAAACCTGCCAGACCCATCCATTGCCGCTATAGTCTTCTTATGCATTCTAAAGAGCAGGGTACCTGCTGCCTACCTGGTTTATTTATTTACTTCATTTATCCCCAAGCTTTCTCCCCCAGTCATTACCCAAAGCCACGTACATCGTTCTCCTCTCCTCTGTTTTATTCTCACAGCAGCCCTGTCAGGTAGATCAGGCTGAGAATGTGTGATTGGCCAGAGGTTCCCCAACAGACTTCTGTGGCAGAGTAGGGATTTGAACTTGGATCTCTCGTATCTTAGTTTTAACATCTTAACACTACTATGCCATGTTGACTCTCTCTTTTACTTCATTCTGTCCTGACACCCCTGTGAGTTAGTACACTGAGAAAGACTGACCCATACTAATTTGTACTGTGTAAGGTCTTGCTTATAAATATGGGATTGGGTCTCCCTCACTGGCTGAGTAAAATAGAAATCAACATTATTGGACTACTTCCACAACTGATCGAATGCTGCGGTGTGATATGTTTGTAATCCAATACCCTTGGATTACTTGTAGTCTAGTTATGGTATCCTTTTCTGTATATTGATTGATTGAAATATGTGATCCAACAAGTCCCTAGATCTAGGGACATGGTTCAAATAGCAATCAAGCCTTAATTACAAATGGGATCAAATGCTCTGGGGTCTTCAATTCCTCTCCTGCCTCAGACCAGCAAAAGTACATTTTTAGTGGCTTCTGAGACTGAGAAATGAGATAAGCCAGTGAGAAGCAATGAGAAAATGAGATACAAAGATAAACTACTCAGAAGTAAATTGTAGGGATATTAGTTTCCTGTTTACGCATTTGAGCAGTTCTTCGATTCTAGGAAAGCTAATTTGCCTATCACAGCAGATAATGTTTGTATCAACTTCTTGATATACTTGGATCCCTTTGCTTTTAAGCAGAGACTGTAGTTAAGCAGGTGCTTTTTCCAAATCCTGATCTCCTTGCTTGATATGTTAAATAGCTGTTATCTGTTTATACAGTTTTTCTTTATTCTTCTATTATCTTAGTATTAAAATCTTCTGGGTTTTACAATCTTTTTGGCCTTCTATATGTGCTCTTTCTGTCTTCTTTCCTGAGATCGAAAGGCAAGGTTTATCAAACAGGGAAATGAGAAGAAAACAGTGGGGGAGAAAAATGAAATGCTTGAAGATGGTGAAAAGAAGATACCACCATCAAATAACCAGTCTGGTACTAGCTTTAAGTTTCTTGCTTGTAGTTATCAGCTAGTTGTTCATTTTAGATATACAGATGTTTTTCTGACCTGATAATTGCAGAAAAATACAGATTTACACACAACCTTGCAGTAGTGAGTTCGGGGGGGGGGGGTTCCTTTGGGTAAACTTACAGGAAATATTTCACTTGTTGCTGAATAATTTAAGATGGTTCTGTATTGTATCATGAACTGCATGTCATCTGATTCAGTGCTGATTGGGCCTATGTCAGTTCAACATAGCTCTGGGCTTAGGTCTCCCCCATTTCCATTAGCATATGCATAGAGGCCTGAATGTACAGATTGTGAAGTGGGGCTCCATGAATTGATATGTAAACATGATATCCAGTGTGTGGACATTAGAACGGTTCTAGGCATTTACACTGGTAGGTGAGAGTGCCATAATTCTGAACTGCAACTCTATGTTGCATTAAAGAGCCATGCATGGCAATGACTTTAGTGTCCCAGTGTGGAATGAGTTTAGGAGCGCCAACTCTGGGTCAGGAAATTCCTGGGGATTTGGGAGGTGGAGTCTGGGAAGAGTGGATATCAGTGGGATATAATGTTATAGAATCTACCCTCTAAAGCATTCCTTTTCTCCAGGAGAGCTGATCTCTGTCATCCCAAGATGTTGTAATTCCAGGAGATCTCCAGACTCCATTGATTACTATTCACAGATTGGATTATAAATTGCACTGCATAGATTTTTTTGTCCACTGGTGGTCTAACTACTTTTAAAATTACATGAATATGTATAGTGCTTTGTGTAAATTGTTAGCTATGGAACACATTGTACACTTTTATTTTCAAGTCATGGTCATTATAGCCTAGTTACTGATTTTAAATGAATTGCCTAATTATATGTGATACAGTGTGAAAATAGTTGCCGAGTCATTTTTCAGCTGGGTAACACAACTTATCCTTTTCTTTGGTCCCGAACCCATTACTCCTAAATACTTGTGAATGCCCTGTGTGTAGTTAAAGTAGTTACTCCTAAACCTTTTTCAAGTGCATCCCGAAGCAAAGCCCTGGCCAAATTCAGTGTGCTGGAGAAATCCCTTAAAGCAAAGAAAAGTGTGCATTTAAACAAAGAAGAAATCCCTGCTACTGATGACCACACTGAGGGTAACGTCTACTCTGGCTTTTCATTTTTAAAAAACCCAAAAACTTACGATGCTCACACATTGGTGGTAGAAAATAGATTGCCTCCTGTGAAAGAGCCCAGTCATCTAAATGTCATCATTAAGAATCCAGATACATTCTTAAGGGCAGAGGACTGTTCAGTAAATTAAATAAGTAACTTGGTAAGTGAGGTTGGCAGGCTATTGTGTTGGTATGGAACAGGGTCTTGAAGTAGTGAAACAAGGAGCAGTGTTCATGATCCGAAGAATTCCATCTATAACCAGAAAGAGCTTCTGTGCTTGCAGTCCCCATCTTCCATTAAATCTACTCCTGAGGGTTTCTTTCTCATTTATTTCACGGCTGCAGTGGGAAGGAAGAGAGACTGCTTTGTAGCCATTTGGATTCAAATCCATATCTAATTTAATTTATTAATAAGAGTGTTGCTTGAGTTCTTACGTTTTTAGTACACTTGTATCTCTCGTGCATAATATTAGTGTTCCCATATAAGTATTTGTGTGTTTCAGTATCTGAGGGACTGTGTCTCCCAATATGTCCCCCCTCCTTGGCCCCAAAGGTATCTGCCTGACCCCAGCCTGGTAGAATGAATTGCTGTCTGAGATCAGGGCCATGAGAGGGCTGTCATAGTTCTGCAGGGCCTGCAAGATGGCACGCTTCCACCAGGCTTATGGTTGAGGCCAGGGCACCTTAACATTATGTGTCAAGGCCTCCCACCTCTTTTCTCCTCTCAGGTCCCCCTCCCCTTTTTTTTTCTTTGGCTGGGCATATGTTCCTGGCCTATAGCCAATTCTGCAGGCCAGACTGAAGGCAACTGGGGTGGGTGGGGATGTTGGGTTGTTAGTTTTAATTTTTAGGATGTTTTAAAATTTGTCTATGAATATTTTAGTCTATGTCGTAAACCACCCCGAGCCTGCTTGCAGAGATTATCAGTCTACAAATCATCAAATGATAAATAACTAAATAACTATTGGTGTTAATAGTGGCTTCTTTTTTAAAGGAATACGTGGCACAAGGGGAAGTTTTCTGAAGTCACAAAGGCTTTCCCATCCCATTGTGGAAATTGATGAAGATAATGCGGAGAGCACTCAACTCCCACAAGAGAGTGGCATATCTGTTTCTTTGAGCAGAGATAGCCTGGAAACTAATGGTAAAATTAATCAAGACATTCAGACTTTCTTTGCTTCCACCCCTCTAAATGTTTATCTAGTCAGTAACTAATGTATCAAAATAGATTCTGTTGATCTGAAACAGGAGGAACAAAGTTTGAGTCCAGTGGCACCTTTAAGACCAGCAGACTTTTTTTCAAGGTATAAGCTTTTGTGTGTAAGCACACTTCTTCAGGTACTTAAATATCATCCAATATCAAAATAGTCTTCAAATACCTATATATCTTCGGATACCAATATATCAAAAGTATAGTATTGTGGGACTGCAAACAGACAGAAATGGTGGTAAAGAGGGAAGAATGAACAAGTCGCTTTAATTCAGTGTTATATATCTAAAAGCATAAGATCAATCCAAATAGGTATGTAGCTAAGTGTCAGTTTAATTTGTATATCTTAACTAGACTTATGTTTCTCTGACTTGCACCCTTACATAATTATTTCATATCCAACCGTCTGTGCCTATGTGAAGACAAACAGCTCTCATACCAGGAATGGTTTCCCTATCAGTCAAATAAATTGCTCTTCTCAGATAATTCCTCTGTAGTCATAAACTTACTTGCTCAGGAGAAATAAGCAACTATGCATGATAAGACTGCTTAATGAATCTCTGGAAACTGACATTTGTCACATCAACGTGCCAGTTGGTGCAGTCGTTCTTAGTCTGTTGTTTGGACCCCAAAAGTGGAGCTCATAAGAGGAGTCAGAAGACCAAAAGGGAAGAGGGTAAGCTGAGAGAAGGTTCTAAGAGTCTTGGTGGCAAATTTGGGTGTACCTGCGCAAGATAACCATAAGATACTTAGACATGTGTGTAACTAATATCAGATCCTTGTCTTTTTCTTGAGGAAGAAAAAAGCAGTGTGGACTTAGTTTTCAAATAGACTGCAAGAAGTTGAACAATATTAGAAATGGGCTCCACCTCTAGAAGTCTGAGAACCAGTGGGTTAATTGCGTTACGGAATCTGGGTTCTGTCTTGCATTCTTCTTAGCAGCTATATTGGGAAATTCCTCCCCTAAAATTAACGACTTATGAAAATGTATTATTCTGATCTAAGTGATTCTAATTCTGTTCATGGTTTGATGTTCTTACATTTTAGATTCAGTTGTGGCTTCAGGTCCTAATGAGAATTTATTGGGCATCGGATTGGATACTTTGGAAGAACAAGAAGAAAAGGAGAAGTTCTTTGCCAATCTTGAGAAAGGAGTATCATCTACCATTGACTATTCCAAATTAAATAAGCAGCTGGATTCCAATGATTCTGAAGCGTTACAAGCTTTTCTACGGTAAAGTAATAAAAGAGCAAACTATGGTATTAAAATTAAGACTTGACAAATTTGAGTCCATTTTATTTATATGTAAAACCCTTTAAGTATGAATCTGTGGGTTTAAAGAGACCCAGGATTTCTAACATCCTGAAAGTACTCAGACTAGCATTATATAGTTTCGGTATTTATGCTTTGGCACATTAAACATGCATAAATTTCAGTATATGATTAAGATTGTAACTTGGAACAGGAGAGAGGAGGTAGAAGACTAGGAGAAATAAATGGGACAGAAGAGTGGAAGTGAGGCAGCTATTCCTGCGCTGGAATGCAAATAACTGGATAGCTTCACTTAGATAAAAGATATACTAACTACAGACTTTTTCACTGTATTTTTACAAAGGAAACTTCCACAGTGCTATTAAGACCTGAGGAGTTTTGTTTGTACAAATAGAGGTCTACCTGTTGTTATGTTAGATTAAATTCCACTACCTGCTTGAGGACAGGCTGCTTAAAGTGTGTTCCTTATAAAAATACAGAAAAACTGGTTTTCCTTGGACTGAGACATAGACCCATTATGCACAGGGGGAATAACGCATATTCGGGGTGGAATGGCGGCGACTAAAATCACCGATAACGCACGGTGCCGGCTTCAACTGGCCGCAGCTTCGGTGCATGACGCCGAAAAAGCCGCGTTAGCAAAACGCGGAAGAAAGCACAGCTTCCGGGTGACCGGGACGCAACCAGAAGCGGCGCGGGGGTCGCCGCGTGCATAATCGGTTACTCTGGGTTTTGCCGCCGTCGCGCCCCGTCCCGTGCATAACCGGTGTGCTTCGTGTCTTCCCCCTCTGCGTTTTCCATGTGACCCGAAATCACCGTTTCGGCGGCCGTGCATAATGGGCCATAGTCCAGCAATGAAATTATGAGCTGGTACATTAAACCTTTCTAAACCTGTTGACCTAAGTGGTGCCCTCAGAAGATAGATTATGTCCTTGGTTCACACAATATTTTACTGTGCCTTTTATGACCCTCAACATAAATTTTACATGGAGTGTTTTTTAGCCAAGAGCACTGATACCTCTGTCTGAATGAAACTTCATAGTCTTCTTATCACTATGGTGCCTGAGAGAATTGAGAAGACAGCCTGTTTCCTCCAGAGTGCTCAGTTCACTCTTCAGAGTTGCAGTTAACATTTTATCCAGAATTTTTCAGTTTTATGTATTAACTGGACTTCTTCTGTATAATGCCAATAAAGGTCATATGCTTGTATGTATGTGAAAGTGTATAATCCTGTTTAGGATTGTACTATAAATGTTTCAAGATCCGATCAGCTTATGGAACACGTCTCGGAAGTCACAGAAAATATATTTAAGATGAGAGTGTGCAACGACTACATCCAGTGTGAATAATCATTTTTGTCCAAGATATACTAGAATGATAATATTCAAGTATGGATTTGAATACGCTGTCCTGAATTCTTCTTGAAGAATATTATTCACTTCATTTAGGATTTAGCAAATGTCAACAGCAGTGGTTAGATAATAATGTCTTTCAGACACCTTTGTTGTATCTGGCAATAATGTTTTTGAAGAATCTTGTTAGAGAAACGTGTTAGTGCTACTTGTTTTCTATCTCTGTGGCCTTAAGTATATTTAATTTTTGGAAATATGTTGCTAACAGGGAATTGGGACTTTTAAAATCAACAGTAGGGAAAATCTCTTCAGCACAACACTTGGAGAAAGACAATTTGATACAAGTAATAATGTCACTTCTGCAGAGATCTCCCAGGTGTGGAACAGATGGAAGAAGAAAATGAAGATGAACAGAATGATCATGAAAAATCTGGTAACATCACTTTGCTTTCAGATAATTGGTTCAAGTCCTTATGGTGTCCTGTAGTTGACAGAGTCATAATCAGCTTATAGAATTAATTGCCTTAACAAGTTACCACAGCAAACGTCATGTGCAACTTCAATAAACCAATGAATGAGGCATAAGCAGTAGCTTCCTGCTGTGTTTAGAATCTCTTCCTTGCTGGGGGCCACTTATAACTAGAAGCCACAAATAAGACTATACTGCTGGCAGCTCTTGGAGGCAGCCTGTTAAATACAGTTAAATACAGGTGGAAAGCATTGCAGAACTGATGACTGTGAACAAAAATTTTCAGACTTTACTGCAGAATATCAGTATAAAATATTTATTTATTTATTTAGATTTTTATACCACCCTTCCCTACGGCTCTGGGCGGTTTACATAAAACATTTTGAAACATTTACATAGAACACTCAAAATCAATATAACAATAACATACCAACTAGAACACTATTTTAACAATAACTTTGACACTCCCTCAGTAGGTTCGGTCCCTCAGTCTGGGGGGGGGGGGACCTGTAGATGTTATGGGTCAGTCGGCCTCACCAAATGCCTGGTGGAAGAGCTCCCTTTTACAGGCCCTGTGGAATTGTGGAAGATCTGGCAGGGCCCTGATCTCTTTGGGGAGCTCATTCCACCAGGTGGGGACCAGGACTAAAAAAGGCCCAGGCCCTTGTTGAGGTCCAATGTGCCTCTTTAGGGCCAGGGATCCACAGCCTGTTGGAAGTGGCAGAGCGTAGCGCTCTTCTGGGGGTATAGGCAGGGAGGCGGTCTTTCAGATACACTGGGCCCAGACCGCACATGGCCTTAAAGGTGATTACCAAAACCTTAAACTTAATCCGGAATTCAACTGGGAGCCAACCAAGTTCTATTAGCTTTAAGACAGAATATTTAAAAGTTCAAATGCAAACAAACAATATTTTCCTGTATCTGAAAGAAAAATTAACACATTTCAGAGTTGTATAAATTATAGCATACACTGAAATTCAGCAGCCTTGCTTGTTGATTATCATAAAATTGAATAAATAGCAATAGTTAGAATTTTAAGATCAGCCGAAATACACTTGACAACAGCCAGAGTAGTGCACAGGAATCTATATATTGAAAGTCATCTGAATGTGACAAGACGGAGTTATCAGGGAAGCTCTAAAACTACTATAGACTTTACATGGAAAGAAAAGATATGTTAGATAGCAGGGACCTGAAGACTGAATTTAAGAGTACAGTCCTAAAATTAAAGGTAAAGGTAAAGGTATCCCCTGTGCAAGCACCGAGTCATGTCTGACCCTTGGGGTGACGCCCTCTAGCGTTTTCATGGCAGACTCTACGGGGTGGTTTGCCAGTGCCTTCCCCAGTCATGACCGTTTTTGGAGCCTCTTGTGGCGCAGAGTGGTAAGGCAGCCATCTGAAAGCTCTGCCCATGAGGCTTGGAGTTCAATCCCAGCAGCCGGCTCAAGGTTGACTCAGCCTTCCATCCTTCCGAGGTCGGTAAAATGAGTACCCAGCTTGCTGGGGCGTAAACGGTAATGACTGGGGAAGGCACTGGCAAACCACCCCGTATTGAGTCTGCCATGAAAACGCTGGAGGGCGTCACCCCAAGGGTCAGACATGACTCCGTGCTTGCACAGGGGATACCTTTACCTTTTTAAAGAGTCTCTGTTTTTCAGTAGGTTCAAGAAAGACATCTTGTGTTGTATCTGATTATTAGTTACTTAGAAATACCTTACTGCTGTCCACTGTAATTTAATTTAATCATTCAATTCTATTGGTAGCATTTTTTCAGCATCTCATCTCTTTCCATTTTTATATTTTATGTTTCCAGTCTTTATTCATCTTTATTCATTTTTCACAAACTCAGATCTGTAGAGAGAGAGACGGTATATGATGCTTCCTCCAAAGATTTACTTTTGTGCCTTGTTTCACACTCCCAGGTGATTATAGTGAGGATTTTGAAGACTCAGAATCCAAAGAAGACAATAAAATTGAACAAGCTGTCACATCAAAAGCAAATGTAATTATTTTTTGGACAAGTACAACTCTTTAAATGTGTTAAACTTTATTAGTAAGTAGCTCCTGTAGATTTTAACATATGACATTTGCACCCAATTAAGGATTTATCAGTATGAATGTTTACACAATATTTTCCTGATCCCAATATTGTATAATATAAATCTTTTGCTCTTCTTCCACTCAAATCAAAAGCAAGTGAAAGTTGAAAACTCTGCAGTGCATTAAGCCATAAAACAATACTGTTAAAATGTTTCCTTTGTCAGTTGCAATACGTGTTTTTCAATCATGTGTATATTTATACATATTCTCTTAACTATTTTAGGAGGAAAAGAGTGGCATGCTGGCTAAAGGTATGGAAGGTCAAAAATGTAACACATTTTTCTATTAAGTTATTGGTGTGAAGCAGTCAGAAATTACTAGGGCTAAAACATTAAACAAATTTCAACAGAAGCTGTTAATATGCTGGCAAAATTTGTCCTGCATATATGCTTTGTGGCTTCCTGCATGAATTCTTTTATTCCATGTATGATATGATGTCCACCACAGGGGCATAGATATTTAGACTTTTTTCTGGGATCAAATGAATACATTTTCAGCACATTTTTAATACATATTTTAACTTTAGCAAAAGTGTAGTAATCCAACTGTCTTTTGCCCACCACAATGAAAATAACAGAGATCATCTCAGTTCCTGGACTGACACTGTCTGCAAGGTCATTTGGAGAGGGTGGTCCAAACGTGGGATTTACCTAGATCAGGAATCCCTGGTGCGATCCCTGTGGGTGCCATGGCACATATAGATACTTTCCTGGTGCCTGCCAAGATGGGTGGGGCTTTTCTTGGGGCTTTGGTCCAGCAAGGCTTCTGATTGGCCCCTGGAGATTTGATTGGCTATGCAGATTTGTAAAAATGTTGCTTTGGCAAGAGTTACCACCACTGTGCAAGTATCTTTCTTGTCTGACTGACAGTAAGTTGCAGCCCTTTTTTTATTTTATTTTTTTTTTGTGTGGTTGGCTCTGCCTCCTGTGACTGCCATTTTGTGGCTGCACCAAACATGCTGTTTCAGAATTTCAAAAGTGCCCACAGGTTCAAAAAGGTTAGTGCCCCTGATCTGGATATAAGGAAAGTAAAAAGAAGTCCTAATACAATCCTCAACAGACATTCGGGAATACTTGATTTGACTGGGGGAAATCTCTGTATAATTTAACACATGTCTACTTGTTCATTTTTAAAGCTGGGGTAGAGAAGTTTAATTTTCTTATGGCAATGGAAAATACCAATGAGGGAAATCTAGCCCTACCTATTTCCTACCTTGCATCTTTCACAATTTTGTTCCCAGTCTGGCTTTAATATCAAATGTGAGCTGTGCTGTAAGAATACCGTTCACAACAATAGCATTCAAACAGATGAGGCAGAGAGAAGAGACAATAGACTTTTAAAACAATAGACTTAGTATAGTGATTAAGAGCAGGGGCTTTTAATTTGGCAAGCCTCCTTCAGGCTGTGAAAAGTATGTTCCCCCTGGGGATGGTGGAAGGATCCAGGGGGTTGGTGAAGAAGTGGGGGCAGTAGGAAGTCAGTGAAGGATTGATGGACAATAGGGGAGGGGAGGGGAGGAATTAGGCGGTAGGAGAGGGGCAACAGTGTGACACTTCCTGCTGCAGCTGCATTTTCCTAGCAAGAGACATTCCAAGGTGGTTTGCTATTGCTTGTCTCTGGGTAATAGCAACTCTCGACTTCCTTGGTGGTCTCCCATTCCAGAGTTAGCCACTCTGCTTAGTTTCCTGAAAAAAATGACAGCTTCTGAAGATGGGCTAGATGGGATCCTATTCCTGCTGAACTCCTTTCCCTCCTTAGACTCTGTCTTTCCCAGGCTCCACCCCTGATCTCCAGGAATTTCTTAATCCTGGGTTAGCAATCCTTCCCCAAAAGCCTCCATCTTTGGGAGGGGGGGAAAGCCTTATCTTCCTTGTTCCTGTTCATAGGATTTTCCATTGCCTGCCTGCCTGCCTGCCTGCCTGCCTGCCTGCCTTCTTTCTTTCTTTCTTTCTTTCTTTCTTTCTTTCTTTCTTTCTTTCTTTCTTTCTTTCTTTCTTTCTTTCTTTCTTTCTTTCTTTCTTTCTTTCTTTCTTTCTTTCTTTCTTTCTTTCTTTCTTTCTCCGCAATGAGGATCCAAGTGGCCTTTGCAAATTACTTTTACAAAGAACTTATATATTTTTTTTCCAGACTAAAATATGGCCAAAAATGAAGTTTAGGCAATACAGCATGCTTTGAATTTTCAGTTGACCTTACACCAGTAAAGAGTTGTGTGTTCATGTGTTTGGGGGGTGGGGGGAGGAAGCACTAGGGATGTAGCCGGGGAGCCAAGGAGGCAGCAGCCCAAATAGTTTTGGGACCACTTTAAAGTTAAAGACTTAGTCTGTATGCAAACAAGTTAATTTACACAGTTTCTAGACCGGCCTCTTTACCTATTGAGTGAATGCCATATGTTTTCCAGAAATAAGTCTCATAGAGTTCAGTGTAATAGTCTCAAGATAAGAAATAAGTATTATTGTTGAAAGTTAGGCCATATTTTCAGAAAATAACTCACCAAAACAATGCAAAGTTGGGATATATTACTTAATAGCAAAGAGCTATACCTGTTAATTCTTAAAATATTTATAGTGATTTTTTATCATAAAAACAATATTGTCAGTTTTCCTTTTCCACATTTGAAATTCATTCCAACCAATAGCCCAACTTATTATTCTGTCATGTAACATTCAGCAAGTTTTGAGACACAGGCCATCTCCTAAACTTTATAACAGTGCTTGGCTATATGTGTTTACAAACATTCCTGTAGAGAGAGCAGATGATTGCATAGCTTTTTCAGGATGGGGCATTGAGATGTCAGAACACGTACTACTCCAATATAAGTTATATGATTAAATCAGGAGAGAACTTATTTCATCGTCCCCACAGAATAGGTCCAACTCAGAGGTGATTAAATACATGTTGTCAGATACACACAGAAATAACTTCTGTTGTTGCCAAATTTGCTTGGAGGGCAATTAAAATGAGGAACTGCATGAATCTGAAGCAACTTGGACAAAGATAGTCTCAATTGGGCCCATTATGCACGGCCGCCGAAACGGCGATTTCGGGTCACATGGAAAACGCGGAGGGGGAAGACGCGATGCATACCGGTTATGTACGGGGCGGGGCGCGACGGCGGCAAAACCCAGAGTAACCGATTATGCATGCGGCGATCCAGGCGCCGCTTCTGGTTGCGCCCCGGTCACCCGGAAGCTGCGCTTTCTTCCGCGTTTCACTGACGCGGCTTTTTCGGCGGCATGCACCGAAGCTGCGGCCAGTTGCAGCCGGCTCCGTGCGTTATCGGTGATTTTAGTCGCCGCCATTCCACCCCGAATGTGCGCTAAAACCCCCGTGCATAATGGGTCTTGCTAATGCATGTGAATTTTTAAATGTAATTTTATTGATTCTTACAGTTGGAATCTTTTAATTTTATACTATTTTAATTACCAATGAATACTTTTATGGACATTGTAATTTGATTACTGGTCTAGTACCATATAAATAAATACTACTGCTGCTGCATAACCTTTATGCAGACTAGCATTTGGAAGATATACTGTTAAATGGAAGTGTTTTTTGTTTTTCAGTTGTCCTCCTTGATTCCCAGGACTCAACGGTGGAGACTCAAAAAGCCAATGAAAACCAGGAAGTGGCTGTTTTAGAACATCACCTACCTCAAGCTATTGCAGCAGATGAAATGAATGGAACAGGTGGGCCTGTTTTTTTACTGCTTCTTTCTTTCCCTATATTTTTATTATGCTGAAACGGAAGTGGCTTAAGGGAATCTCAATGTTATCTTTCTTAATGGGCTCAGCTATCTTCACTTCAGATTTGCCTTTTGCCCGTAGAGATGTTTAAGTTACAGTTGAGCTGACATTAAGCCCTTCTCTTCAATTTAGAAAGAGTTTACCATTTCTTATACTGACACCAAAAGGCCACTTCACTCTGACTGGGTCACAACTTCTTTGTGCAACACTTTCTCAAAATAAGGATTCACAAAGCTAAATTTGGAACCAAGTTCTGAGTTGGGGGAGGAAGAGAACATTAAGAATGTGGGATTTGCTGTTCTAGTTGTTCTAGTTGGTGTGTTGTTGTTGTTATACTGTTACATTGATTTTGATAGTGTTCTATGTAAATGTTCCAAAATGTTTTATGTAAACCGCCCAGAGCCGTAGGGAAAGGCAGTATAAAAATCTAAATAAATAAATAAATTTCATGTGATCCACCTCTTATTGGCATCGGTTGCACACTTCAATGATTAAGGATGGACAAGAACTGGTTCATGAGCTAAAATCTGGCACAAACTTGGCCCTATTCATGGTCCCTCAAACGTTCGCCAGATTTTTTCCAGTTCTGTTCAGCTGTTCAGGCCATTTAAACCTAACAGCTAAGCAGGGTAGGTCCACCCATTTACTGTTAGGTTTTAATGGCTGCCTTTCACTTTCCCCCACTTGGAAGTGAACAGAAGCAAAACTGACCAGTGAAATGGCTGCCAGTTATTTAAACCTAACAGTGTAGCAGGTCTACCCATCAGCTGTCAGGTTTAAATGGCTGTGAGCCATTTCATCTGTCCATTCTGTGCTCCCCACCCCATTTCCAGGTGAAGAGGAGCAAATGGTCTGGTGAAATGCAGCCATGTAAACCTAATAGCAGGGTGGGTTCTCCTGCCAGCTTTAGATTGAGATGATTATGAGCTATTAAAATGTCCCTTTTGATCCTCCCACATGCACTTCAAAGCAGGTGATCCCTCCTTTCTCCTAGCTATGGGATCTGAACTGGCCAGTTTGATTTGGGGAAATTCCAGTTTGAGTCAGGGGCCACCCTGAACTGGGATTTTTAGGGTTTTGCCCATCCCTAATAATGAGTGATGTTAATGTTTGTTAATTTATTAACTTGTTGTTTCTTGAATAGAATTCACTGAATCTTGTTTAACTTCCTCTCTCTGACCCCTCAGCTGTTTCTGGTGGGCGAACTAACAGTGATTTTGAAGCTTTGTGTCAGGCCTATTGCCATGTTGAACAGTCTTTAGGAGACACAGATGAGCAAAGGATTCCTGCTGGCACTATGGAAATGGCACAGGACTCTGTCAAAGATACTTCACAGAACAAAGAAGAATGTCCCAAGAATACCTCCACTACTGATTCTGGTAAATGCTGAAATTTTGCATTACTTGATTGGTGTGGCATTTGTGTACAAGAAATACATTCTGAGACTGGGGTGGGGCTAACAACAAGCATCAAGTTTGCCACTTCATGTGAATATTATAATTCCATTGTTTATTGTATCACTAGATCTATAATTGCTCCATCCAAATGTAATCTCACCGAAGTAGGAACCAGTTCCCTGTGAAGCAGATGATTCTTTTTATTCCTTTCCTTTATTTATACCCAAGTGGGGACCCAAAATGGTTTACATTGTTCTTCATGCCAGTCCTGGTGGGTAGGTTAAGCCGAGTTGCCGTGGTGGAGTGAGGATTCAAACCTGGGTTTCCCAGATTCTAGTCCAACAGCTGCAATTCGTGAAAAACACTGGAACTAGGGGGGGGGGGGCGACTATCTTACTGGTCTTTCCTGCCTGATTGGTTGGAAAGGAGAGCAGTGATCAGTTGGGAAAGAGTTATGTAATTGTATTTTCATTATCTTCACTTAGACACTGTGATAACATATTGTGCTATGGAAGCATGGGTCCCATGCTGTTGTGGAATGGGGCCGCCAATGTTTCTTGAATTGAACTCTTTCAGGGGAGCATTTAGAAACTGTATGTAATTTTTCCATTGTTTGCCAAAGAATATTTAAATCCTGAAAATCTTGACCTTCTAGTTAGGCCAAGTGTTTAGACCTAATGTTTACTGACTTCCAACCCCTTCCATTACTGTGTGTCCTTTCCTCTGCAGCCAATGGGAACAGCATCCTGCCCTCCTCCAAATGCCAACATTTCCAATACTTAAAGTGGGCTCTCATGTCCCCTCTCAACCTCCTTTTCTCCAGGCTGAATATTCCCAAGTCCCTCAACCTATCTTCATAGGGCTTTGTCCCTTAGCCCCAGATCATCTTCGTCGCTCTCCTCTGTACCCTTTCAATTTTATCTACGTCCTTCTTGAAGTGAGGCCTTCAGAACTGCACACAGTACTCCAGGTGTGGTCTGACCAGTGCTGTATACAATGGGACTATGACATCTTGTGATTTTGATGTGATGCCCCTGCTGATACAGCCCAAAATGGCATTTGCCTTTTTTATCGCTGCATCACACTGCCTGCTCATGTTTAGTTTACAATCCACAAGTACCCCAAGGTCTCGTTCACACACAGTGTTACCTAGAAATGTATCCCCCATCCAGTAGGCATGCTTTTCATTTTTCTGACCCAAATGCAGAACTTTACACTTATCTTTATTAAATTGCATTTTGTTCTCATTTGCCCATTTTTCCATTGTGTTCAGATCTCGTTGAACTCTGTCTCTATCTTCTGGAGTATTTGCCAGTCCTCCCAATTTGGTGTCATCTGCAAACTTGATGAGTAGTCCCTCCACCCCCTCATCTAGATCATTAATAAATATGTTAAAAAGTACCAAACCGAGCCCGAGGTACCCCACTACTCACCTCCCTCCAGTCTGATGAAACAAGACTGGTTGTACTGTACAGTACAAGTTGTACTGTAGTTGTTTGTCTTGGAGAGCACAGCCTTACTCTCATACTTCATGATTATGAGATTATGCAGGGCCTAGTCCATGTAAGGTCTTAAAAATTAATACCAATACTTTGACCCTGATCCTGAACTCTACTGGCAACCAGTGCAACTGTTGGAGAGCAGGTTGAATGTGAGTCCTCCATGGGGTCCTTGTAAGGACCTGAGCATCCACATTTTGCACCAGCGGTAATTTCTGGGCAAGGAGCAGGGCCAGGCTTGTGTAGAGCAAGTTACAGTAATCCACTATGGAGGTGATCGTTGCATGGACCATTTCTGAGTGTCTTCATTTATTAACTCAAAAATGAGAGTGGCAATTTAGTGTCATCTGCAAACTTGTCATCTGCAAACTTGTCCCCCCTCTCTGTGTTGAGGAAGGTGGGGTGTTATCACTATGTTTTACATCCTTGAAAGCACAGTATGACACAGAGGACTGCCCCCCTGGCATCCTTTAATGCTGAGAATTGGGGGTGGGAGAAGGACAGTCTCTATAGTTATGCTGTACTTTTGACCTGCTCCAAAAGTCTCAGAGTAATTAGATAGCTGGAATGATTCTCCAGTCACATGTCCAAGTTGGAGCTTATCCTTGCCATACTGGCATCTTGGAACACCTTACCAATGCAGTAGAGCTGAAGAGATGAGCTCCAGAGTAGCCTGGTTCCAAGCTCAGAAGGGGGATTGGGGTTTGCCGAAAGAAAAGTGGGGGCTCTACTGAGCATATTCTTGGACTACTGCCCATGAAACACAATTGGTTACTAATCATAGAACAATTTCAGACACTACCACATGCCTTAAAAAAACTTAAAAATGAGAGTGCCAAAATATGATTGGCAAAAGAAATTACATTTAGTAGAGAATTCATCTGAAGATGGAACTTTAGCTATGCATAAATTAATAAAATGAATGTAAGTGAATATTTATTGGTTTGATAATACTCCTGGGTTTAATTCACAAAATATGTATTCTGTTTTATGGTTGTTATGCTTAGAGTAGCCACAAACCAATCCTAGAGTTATAGGGCGTAGCAGGTAATAATAATAATGCTAAATCAGTCAGTTTTATTTGAAAACTTGTTGTCAGCATATTAATCAGGTATGTTGTCATTTTATGTACTTAGATCTGCCTACCATAGAAGAGCTGATGAAACCTTTCAGAGCAGATTCGTCTTTTGCCAGAGGCTATGATCTAGAATCTGCAAGGTATTTATTTTGGAAAATATGCATTATAGCAGATATGTTTTAGCCAGTGAATCTCTTTGCATAAAAATTTCTAAATTGTTTGGCTATGTGATATGTAACAAAATCAACTAAACAACACAAATCAAGCAGTTTGGTATTACGCTGCAATTTGGTTAGATCTGCTCTGATTTTAAAATCTAATTCTGCAGTTAGTCTTCCATTATCAGCTGCTCTTAAAAATGGAATTCCACATTCTTTCTACAGTTACTGCTGGATAGCAGCTGCAGAGGCTGGATGCTGTTTTCATTGTGAGTGGGCATCTCTTGTAACAGGAATTGGGCACATCCCTAATCAATATGGATGAATTCTCTGTAGCAGCTTAGCATATGCACAAAAAATCTCTGTATTTTTTGGTATATTGAACGCAAAAAATATCAGTATTCCAAGATATTTGCTCCAAAAGCTCCTTACTGTATGCATTGTCACAGTCTTCTGAGTCAATGTCACATTTCAGGGTGTGTAAAATCAGTATTTTTGCAGTATTCTCAGTTCACCTTAACCAAATGCACGTCCCTAGTAGCAGCTGCAAATGTAGCATTGTCTCAGAAGATGGTAACAACAATACATATTGTAAAAAGCTTTAGGAGCAAATGCGGAACAGTATGCTGACTCAATCCCACTTGCTATTTATCAGGAGTTAATTTAGCTGCTGAAGTACAAATTGCTATTTCTTGCTATCATACACCATTGCTATCATACTCCATAATCAGGCTATGAAACTGCTTTGTAACAAGATATGGCCAACCAATTGCCAGCACAATGTATGCAGATTCTACACACGTTTTCCTTGCTCCAATGGCCCCTTTTCACCCTGGAAAGGTAATGCCTAGTTGCAGGACTCCTGTGTAAAAAAACCAAAAGAGCAGCAGTGAAGAGAGGTGCAGTTTCTACTTATAGAATTTGAAGGGAGCCATTTCTCCTGAATCCTCCACACTGTAACCCCACCACCACCATTACCGCCACCTGTGACATTTTTTGCACATCTTTCTGGTTGGACAAATGCAGGTGGAAGGGGAACATTTGGGGGGTGGGGTCACTTGGCTAGTGCTACCAATGGCAGTTAGTTAGCTACATTCTGTTGGCCCAGTGTTTAACTTTTGACTGGCTACAATTTTCTTAGTCCTAGGTAGAGAATGAGTTTCTCAGCATCCTTCTTAGGTCCTCTAAGGCAGGGGTAGTCAACCTGTGGTCCTCCAGATGTTCATGGACTACAATTCCCGTGAGCCCCTGCCAGCAAACACTGGCAGGGGCTCATGGGAATTGTAGTCCATGAACATCTGGAGGACCACAGGTTGACTCCCCTGCTCTAAGGAAATGCCAAGAACTGACTCTGGGGTCCTTCTTCATGCACAGCACATGATGTTCTACTAGTGGGCCAAAACCCACTAGTAGGTACGCTGGGTTTTTCCCCAAAATTGTTATCATTGATGTTGTATCTTGCCCTTTTCTATTGCAGTTCTGTGAATGCAGCACATAGTGTGGATGAATTAACGTCCCATTTGCCTTTGAAAGAGCATCAGAATGATTCCTCTCTGGGAAAGCAAAATGTTAGCTGTCCATTGGGACAACATAATGTACAAGGGGATGTTTCTGTTCAGACAAGTGAGGCAGAAGGGAGTTTTCATCATAAGGCTAGTAACGACAATCAAACTGAAAAGATTAAACAGAATCCCTTAGGACAAAACATTTCACAGAACTCTTCAGTTGTGCTTCAAGACATCAAAACTAATCAGGTAAACTATTTATTTCCCTTCAGTTGAAACCAAACAATGAAATTATACATAAAGCTTAACTTGACAGACAAAATACACAAGCAGGAGGCACTTGCAGTGGCAGATAGCTTTCTTGCCCCCCCCCCTGCTCTGCTAGTAAAAGAGGAAGGTGGCTGTGAGATCTCCCCTCTCCTGTGGCATTTGTCCCTAAGACTCTCCCAACCTTTCGTATCCGATTTTGAGTGATTATAGAGGGGGCACAAAAGAAATGAAGATGTAGAAAATCCACACTGGCTTTACGTTTATCTACAGATTTCTAGTACATGATTAATTGGCCATAAAAGTTTAATTGTTAAAGTGATAACTGCAAGGATGAATGTACAGCTTGAACTTGTTGAATCACAAACAGCTCCATTCATAGGATGCTATTTTTTCATGTCATTTTTTTTCTCCTGAAGATCAGTGGAGCCATGGGAAAAGCACTGAATGTAGTGGGTGGAAACATCACCTGCAGCAGAACCTGGTGAAAATTAACATCTTGTTGCATAAATAGAGCCTCCCATCTATTTGTGCGAGGGTGAATTTGGAGCAAAGCCATTTTCTTCAGTCTAATTCATAAAGCACAACCTACTTCATAGTTATTTTATATATGTATATAGTTTTTGTCTGTCAAACAATAACAGAAATTTAGTAGGATCTCCAGTAATTGTCCAACTTCTTGTTCTGTTTTTTCTGTCTGATACAAACAGAAACCCTGTTTTACCTAAACTCACTCCACAGGTACATCCGCTGAATAAAGAGGACCTGGAATCAGGGTTGAATAAACAGATAATGCACAAAAATATGAAAACCACAGATGCTGTACATAAAAAGAAGTCTCTGAGTGGACCCTATAGCTTTGTTAGGAGTTCTGGCTATGGCAGATCAAGTTCTCCGTTAAAGCATTTCCCCACAGTGAACGAAAAGAAGGCGTTAAATGAAAGCATCAGGAAACCAGCTTTGAAAGCCAAGTCTCCTGCAAGGCCAAAAGGTAACTTGTGAATGTGTGTTAATGCAGCTTTCTATGTTACAATGGAATGTTGTGTAGGATTTTTCAAGGTTATTGCATATTACTCCTTGCAAGAGAAAGGCCTTTTAACTATTGGGGATCTAGCATTATTGTTGTTATTGGCATAAATTATTCTAAATTAAAGCTGGAATTGGGAGGGATATGACAAAGGGAGAAGAGGTGGTAAAAATGCAAATACAGTCCTTTCTATACTTAGCTGGGAGTAAGCACCAGTATGGGACAATGCAGAGCTGGAGTAATGAATCTCATGAGATATAATGAAAACACAGTGATAAAAGGGTGAGGGGGTATTCTATACAGTTTTTGATTGGAAAGGGCCCAGGGAAGAGGAAGTGGAGAACTTATGGGTGGGGGAGTAGCATATTTTCAAATGTTTTCCAGTTTTGTGTAATATCTAGGTGTGATATCTTCATGTTTGTCCCCACTCCTTCCAGCTGCTCTCACCGTCATTTACTTAGAAGATGCTGTTCTAGCAGGAAGGGCAGTGACAGTAGGTGACAAGGTGGTTGTCCAATGTGTGAGAGGGCAGAAAGCCTCTCTTTGGGCCAGTGATACAGTGTCAGCCCAGCCTATCTTACCAGGTGGTTGTGAGCATAAAATGGAAGTAAGAAGAATGACAATATGCCACTGTGGATCCCCATTGGGAAGGAAGGCAGAGTATAAATGAAGTAAATCAGATAAATCAGAAAGTTCACAACCAATTGACAGCTTGACTGGCTACCACCACTAGCTGTCAAACAGCAATAGGCACAAGCTTGGGAAGGATGACAAAGGAAAGATGGGGGGGAAGGTTCTCTGTTCTGAATGTACAATCCTGATTGCTGGAGAGCTCAGGGCTGTACACATCTTCCTGTTAAAACTGGGCATTATATTCTGCCAGTGCTTATATTTCAAGCCCAGTGAGTTTGGTTTTCATAGCACCTCCAGCGCAGATGCAACTGCATTATTTTCACATACATGTGCTTGCATAACATTTTTTGTTGATGGTGGATCTTGTCCTCTTAAGTATGAACTTTAAATATCGAAAGTGGTAATGATGAATGAATTGCAGAAAAATAATGATTTGTGGCAAGAGTACTCTGTTATCTTGAATCCAGTTAATGTGGGATGGAAGATAGCAGCAGGGTGACCTTATTTTTGTGTGCCTCAAATTAATTTGCTGAATTAAATGAGATGGCCACCATCTCCATATTAATTTTATTTGGTGCATAGGGCTGATGCTTTTAAAATGACAGCATGTGTTTTATTTTTTCCTGTCAGACAAAGAAACATTTTCTGGAACTAAGATAATACAAACAAACAAACCAGTTTCTACAAAGAGAAATTTCCTTGCTACATCTGGGCGTTCCTCGGCAAATATTCTTCAACAACAAGAGAAAGAAAGGAACTCTTGTCTGGATAGTTACCATGTAATTTTCTGATCCAATATTTGCATTTCTTAAGATGCACTTGGAGAAGTCAGTGATCAGCACGTAGAGGTGCAGGTCCCAAATGTAGCTCATCAGGCATTGTACCATCTGCACCAGGCATAACTCATAGCACCCTATCTGGCTCCAGAAGACCTAGCCACAGCGATCCATGTGATGGTCACCTCCAGACTAGATTTCTTTAACTCGCTCTATGCATGGTTGCTCTCAGCTCTGATCCAGAGATTACAGCTGGTAGAAAATGCAGCAGTATAAGTCGTCATGGCAACCCTATGGAGGGCTCATATTTGACCTGCCCTGTAACACCTGCATTGGTTGCCAGTAGAGTACCAAATGAGGTTTAAGTTTCTGGAACTGACCTTTAAGGCCCTCCACAGTTTGGGCCCTGTGTATTTGAAGAAACGCCTCTCCCAATATTTCCCCTGGAGGGCACTACGCTCTGCAATCACCAACTTGTGGGTGATCCCTAGCTCCAAAGGGATGTGCCTGGCCTCAACAGACAACTCATTCCACCATTTTGAATCCTGTGTGTCACCTTGGCAGCCACTTATCCCTCCCCTGCCTCAGGCAGTAGGTGGGAGTCTGGGGAGGTTTCCCCCCAGATCTTCTGCATCCAGAGCACCTCTGAGCATGTGCATATTTTGTAGAGCCTGGCCTTCCTCACGGGGAGGGGGGGCACAGAATCATCTCCTTGAGGTCCCTGGAAGGGGAGGGGAAGTTGAGAGAATTATAATGGATACTGCTTGAGGCCAGTGGCGCTTTTCAGAACAGTGAGGTTTAATTCTGGTGATAAGCTTCCTAGGGATGCCAGCCCCCAGGTAGGGGGGATGGTAGGACCTGGGGAATCCCCTGAAATTGCATCTCATCTCCAGAGAGCAGAAAACAGTTCACCTGGAGAAATTGGCCTCTTAGAAGGTGGACTGTATGGCTTAATATGCCATCGAAATCTCTCCTCTCCATAAACCCCCAACCTCTGCAGGATCCACCCCCAAAGTCTCCAGTTTTTCCCAACCTGGAGCCGGCAGCCTCATTTCATGTACAAGCCCTCTGAAATCTGTCTTAATGGATACTGTCTCCAGGGGAACAGATCTTGTTGCCTGGAGATGAGCTGTGATTCCAGGGGATCCATAGCTCCCACCTGGCATCCCTAAACCTCAGTGGGGTGCTCTGCCATAGAAATCCCTCCCTCCCAAAGCAGCCGTTTTTGCCTGGGGAGGTGATCTTTTGAATCTGGAAATGAGCTGTAGTTTCAAGAGCTCTCCAGGCCCCACCTGGAGGTTGGCTACCTCTGGGTTGGAAATATTCCTTCAGGTTTGGAGATTCAGTGCCTCACCCTCCAAAAGTGGCCATTTGTGTCAGTTCTTGCGGAAGGCAAATCCAACTGTCCCCTGAATGTATCCCATTCACACTGTTCCATGGAAATCTATATGACAGGGATTTCACTCAGATGGGGGCCGAATCTGCCCTGGCTGATCTTTATAGTCTGGAGATGAGCAGTGATGGGAGAGGTGAAGGGCGGTCTGCCAGCTAAGGCAGGGACACAGTGATGTGGGTGTGGCCGGTCTGGGCAGTGGGATCCAACCAGCCCTCACCAGCAATGGTTTTCTAGACCCTGCTGTATTTTTTGCACAGCAGGCTTTATAGCTAGTTATTATTCTTGATCTCTGGTTTTAATTGTTCAAATAGTGTGTATTTTTTTTACCAGGTTTCTTCTTACTCTCCTTCCCGAAACAGTGAGAGGGAAGTTTATTTATTCAAAAGAGTTCAAGAAGCAGAAGAGAAATTGGCTGTAGCCCATGACCTAATTCATCATCTAAAAGCTGCATCTTTGCAAAAGGAAAAGGAAATGGAGGCAAAAATAATGGAAATGAAAATGCAACATGAAAGAGATTTTTTCCAACTAACCCAAGAAAAGTATGTTCTTCAAACACAGGTAATATTCTTAGTTATATTTTTCCTGTATTCAGTAATAAAAAGAATCCAGTAAAAATGAGAGGCTATTTATAATTTCTGTTCTGATAAAAAGTAAATGTATGTTTTATATTTTCCACTAGCACTCCTCATAATAAGTGGCCATAGAAGTTACTCAGCTGGCAGAAGGACTAGTTTTTCCAACTGTTAATTATTGTATGTAGAAGTATAATGTTAGCCAGAGATAAAACTTCTGTTGTAACTAAACTTCTTTATGAAGTGTGTGTGTGTGTGTGTGTGTGTGTGTGTGTGGGAGGGGGAACCTTGGGGCAAATATATGTTCCATCCTGTGCTCCTTGGATGAAGGAAAGCATGCAGATGGGGTTCTTAAAGCTAACAGAGAATATCCTCATTAAATGGAAATAGATATTTGCTTAAGCCTTCTATCTGGTTAGTGCAATCTAGTAAGCAATTGTATATCTAAGGTGCATGACACATGTTTACACATTCTCTTAGCTAAATAATAGAGAGGACCTGAAGAAAGGAGTAAAGTGGACAGACCTTTGGGAAAGAATTCCTGATGGTGGAGAAATGTTGAAAGAAATCCAAAAAGAAGTTCAAAATCAAGAGACTCTCCTTCAGGGTTATCAACAGGTAGAGACCCTTGAATGTCGTGAGTACGCTTAAAAAATAGCATCTGATGGTTCAGTACAGTGAGCTGTTGAGCTGACACATGGCAGAAGTGTCCTAATGAGCATGAGTGGTAATTGATATACTGCCTCTTGGGTCCCAGCCTCACTACTGGTGTAGGAGGGGCCTTCAGCACTTCTTCCCTGGTTGCTGCACGCCCTCCCACACTATACCTCCCTCTCTCTTCTGCCTTGCTTTCCTACACAGCTATGTTTTTATTATCAGTAGCTTCCCAGCCCCAGGTTGGGAAATGCCTGGAGATTTTGGGGGCGGAGCCTGAGGTTCGAGGAAGGGAAGGACTTGAGCGGGGTAGAATGCCATAGAGTCCGCCTTCCAAAGCGGCTGTTTTCTCCAGGTAAACTGATCTCTATTGCCTGGAGATCAGCTGTAATGCTGGGAGCTCCTCAGCCACCACCTGGAGGTTGGAGGCCCTAATTATCAGTGTATTTGAACCAGTATCCCAAATCCTTACACTCTTGTAGCAAAAGATAAGGGTTTGCTACCAATTGGATTGTGGATAGGGCTGTCCAAACAGATTAAATGTGGAAGGAGGGGTTGGAAAAGATCTTTTGATTTGCTTTTTGGTATAGACATCATGACAATTTTACAGCTGATGTTGTAAGAACAGCAATTTATCTCCCCCCCCCCACTTGCGCACAATATTGATCATTTGGAGGAAAAGATGTTTTCTGTAAACTTTTCCCTCCTACATACAGCGGATAATCTCTGCAATGCTTCTACCATCTATGGAAGTGTTTCAGTTCAATAAAACTGTTGTCTGTGTGATTAGATTTATTACAGGGAAGTCTTAAAATAATATAACCAGAATTCCCAGGGATGTACGTAGGATGTGTGGGAAGTACCATAGAGCAGTGGTCCCCAACCTTTTTATCACCGGGGACCAGTCAACGCTTGACAATTTTACTGAGGCCGGGGGGGGTAGTCTTTTGCCAAGGGATGTCACCACTGCCGCCTGAACCCCTGCTCCACTTGCTTTCCCACCAGCGCCCTTGTCTTCCCACCGCCCGCAGCAGCTGTGCAGTGCCATGTCGAGGGGGAGCCCCAGCCATGGCAGCTGCCGGAGAGCACCAAAGATGGGCCAGTGGCAGAGTGGCAGGGCAGTCCCCGAGGCAGCAGCCGGGTAGGAGGACAAGGAGGAGCCGCGGTCCGGTACCGACTGATCCACTGCCCGGCACCTTTCACCGGACCAGGGGTTGGGTACCACTGCCATAGAGTATTAGACCTTTTTTTCCCAGTCAGTTGACACATTTTCCTTAAGTTCTGCTCCATTAGTGCTAGGAGTGGAGCGGAGGGTGGTGGTTAAAGCTTATTTTCCGATCAACTTATTCCCAGACCCAGATATTTTTACCATTAGGCAACTTGTTTCCTTCAGGTAATTTCTGTGTGATGTACGCAAATATATTGAAACCAGGGAATCTGGATTAGGAAAGATCAGGAACATTCAGCCTTCTACACACCCCTTCCTTCCTAGATGAAAAGGAAATAAACAGAAATTGGTTAAATGCTGAAAGGGTATGGATGGAAAAAAGAAACTGATGATGAGGGAGAAGCTGAACAGCTGCTCAAATGAGGGAATGTTGCAAGATGTTTAATTGTAAGCCAGAGTGAATTTGAATTGAATTTATTGTTAAATACAGCATAATCCCAGCCCTTCTTAGATAAAGCAAGTAAAAACTATGTAGTATTAAACCTTTTAAAAACAATATTAGAATTCATGATCTTCTGACAGATGAAGCAGAGGGGAGGAATCACTACAGAAACTGGCACTAATTTGCTTCCATATATAATTTGCGTAGCCTAATGGCTGTTGAATAAAACTCAGCTGCTGAGCCAGAGTGCTGTATGATGATTTAGTGGGTGCCAGCATGCATAGGCACATAGGAAAAAATTAGAAATGGACCTAAGGAAAGGCATACCCTCTTAAGTCTATTGAGAGTTGGCATTCTGTTTAGAATAGCATTGCAAATGTTGACTGCATAAGAAATGTGCATAATTTCAAGGTATGCATGCTAACAGTGATTGACTCAGTCTATGGCAGGGGGCTCTTATAGGTAGCTCACCAGCTGTTGCAGCATAAATCCTGCATCCCCTAGGAAACCCAGGGGAAATCAGGACAAGATGTGCTATAGGCTTTCTAAAAGATTTTATTTCATGGGAACTTTTTTCCTCTGCTACTGAGCTTATGGCTTCATTGCTGGCACTGTTCCTAGACCATGTTCTGTTTCTAGGACAGAGCAAGAATACTGGTGTGAGAGGGGGAATAACGCAGGACCTTTCTCATTACTCAGCAGTAGCTGTTTGTTTTTTAAGTTGGTGTCCCCTGGCATATGAGATGGTATCATATGAACCTGTGGAAGCGTCTGAAAAATCGACAGCCTGGGGGCTGGAATCGCTTTAATAAATATCTTCCTAATATAAGCTAACACACTTTGATTGAATGTGTTCATTAGTAAGTAGTATGCGCCTGTGCTTCCAGCTACATAGTGGTTAAGTCAAATTATTCTTGATTTTTAATTGAGGAAAATGAAAGATTATACCAACAAGTGAAAGAGCTTCAGATAAATAACAAGAAAAATGAGGAAAACATGTTTAAAGAAAATCAGCGTTTGACGACTGAACTAGCATCCTTAAGGTGAGTTATTTAAATGGCTGATCAAAATTCATCAGAATTGGGTTAGGTGAGAGGTGAATAGAAAACTGGTTTTTGCGGCAGTCTTTAATCAGGCTTGGAAATACTCCAGCCAGAGTTAAAAGTCTATTGCTTGTGCATACTTTCCCCAAGTAAGTCAGTCCCAAAGAAATCAATCAATTAAGTGGAATAGTATAATGATACATACAGCATGTACACATGATCTGTCACCTGTATGTGACCCAGTCAAAAGTGAGCTTGGTTGAGTGAAAAAATATGAATTCCTGCTAAGATTATCAAATAGACATTGATAATAGAATGTGTACTAGGGACAATGCTCCATTAACTTCAAGGATCTGATTCTTGAGGGGGTTTGTTGTTTAGCGAAATATAATTAGCAGGCTTACATTATCATTGTATTTGAAGTTACAGTAGCTGCTTTTTAGGATATGTTTTTATGGAGTCTTTGAGAGTAGGTAAGAAAATGAATATCAAGCACCTTCCTGATTTCACTACATTCAAAATGAGGTTTTGAATACAGGACATCTCAGTGAAATTGATTCAGAAACCTTGTGGCTAAAGAGATACTGCATGAGTAAGCTATTCTGGAGCCAAAGAATGTTTCATTTTGTTCACAGGAAACAAAGACCATGAATATCCAATCACTTACTCCGGTTCAGTTATAGGGGTAGTGTTCAGAGTATAACTAGAGCACAGAAGCATAGTGAAGCATATACAAAAATCACCAATTCTCTGTTTCTTTTAAAATTGAATTAGGGAACAAGTGGATAAAAATAACCTTTTATCACGTGGAGTGCAGAGTTCTGAACCAACAGGCAATCAGAGCTTCACAGATTTGATTTTAGAACTTCGAGCAGCTAAAGTAAGTGGCTTTGGGTGTTTATTGAAATGTTAACCACACACACACATGTAGATCTGACTGCTATTAGTGTGGTCTCCTTATTGAATGAAAGCCCTTTAGGTGGCAGGGAGAGCTTAGTTCATTCAAAAAAATCATACGCTCAGTACATTAGAAGATACTGCTGTACTCCAACTGCCTGAGGAAAATGTTCTGTCCCTTGAACAGAATATTCATGGGATTTGATTGACCAGCTGATATTTCCCTCCATTCTGTCAAAAGCTTCATCTGTCCATTTCTATTCATCTAATTCCTCTATGAAAAGAACAGGACATTTTTCTCCTGGCCAGTTGGCAATCCTTAGTCCAATATACTTGAGGTGCAGTACACCCAATGAGAAATCCCCGTGAAGCACATTCGTTGTGTGTTGTGAGGCCCATATACATGGAGAGCTTTGGAAAATTCAGAATGATGAAATCCCATAGATTTCTGGTGCAGGAATGGCAATCACCAATGTCACAAACAACAAAATGGGATTGTAATACAACCGCTGCATTCCTCCGTTGAGTGAGTTCATCAGTGCTTAGTGTTCTTACAGATCAGGTAGTGACAGAGAGCTGGTGGACTTCACAGTTCTGCCATCAATCCCCCAAGACTAAATTTATCTACACCCATATAGCTCCTATAGGGGACTTCAGAGTGAAACCTCTCTCCCCTCCAAGGCCCAGGGGCTCTCCCCTTCCAGGCAAATGATCCCCCTTTTTATCTAATTTCTGCCCCTAATAGTTGGCCTTAAGTGGACTTTGAAGAATGGTAGAGGACAGGAAGGCCTGGAGGATCATTGTCCATGGGGTTGCAATGGATCGGACACGACTTCTCACCTAACAACAACAACAAATAGTTGGCCAGCACTCTTAGTGCCAGTGTTTTTGTCACACAAATGTGTCTTATTTTCTGTCCAGTCAGCCTGAGCATGAGGACTCAATATGTCCTCACATGAGATAAACAGTGATTTGCCTCAGGATCATACAGTGAACCTCAGAACTCTTTGAATCTGAGTTTCCTGTATCCAAACTCTACACTGGCTCTCTTCAGGTATATGTGCAAACATGTAGCTGCTGGATGTGGAGAAGGTTTTCTCCCTTCTAGACTGTGATGATCCGGCCGCATTGACTCATACTTCTGTAATCCATAGACTAAATTGCTGGAAACTGCAGCTAGTACAGAATGTGCTGCCTTCTTTAGGGGTGTTGCTGCTCTGTGTACACGACAGCAATCTTAAGGTTTCGGCTTAAGGTTGGTAGTTTTGCACTTGAAAACTTTTCACAACCTGAGACCTACATGTCTGAAGGAGTGCCCTTCCCTCTATCAGTCCATGTACAAATGAAAGTTCTTCCTCTCCTCTTCTCCCCCCACCCCTAGCATAGTCTCCTCTGTCTCTGTTTATCCCTGGGATTTTTCAGTTGCTGCCTCTGTTCTGTGGAACAATCTCCTAGAGAGTTCCTCTGTGCACTGCCTTTAATGGTTCTTCTTAGGGCTGTTCTTTTTCAACGCTCCTTTTCCAAAAGAACTTATATTTTAAGTTTGATGTATATTGGCTCTTTCTGATGGGGAATTAATTTATTGGTTGTTGCTCTGGAGCGGTTAGTTCTACATTGTAATTTTGTACTACATTGCATGTCCGTAGTCTCATGTCCATGTTTGGAAGCTGCCTTGGGCTAAATAGAAAAGGCAGGATATAAATATTTTAAATACGAATAAATACATTTCACTGCACCGTGGGGTAGCACACAACCTAGTACAGCACAGAAATCTGTCACTGTATCCAGGCATATATAACATTCAGTAGCTCAGTGCAAGTCGTATCCTCGCATCTTATGTTTTTGCGTCCCTTTGTTCTCTTGGATGGGAAATGAAGGCAGCAGAGACTAATTTGCTTGAAGAAAGAAAGCGGCTAAAGCAAGACAAGCAAGCCCTTGAAGTAGATTTGGAGCAAGTAAAGAAAGAGCGAGATTTGGCAAGAGCCCAGATTGCTTCTACTTCAGGTAAAGTCTTATTTTTTGCTATTATTTGGTTGATAATAAGATTATTCTCCACTTACTCTTCCGGTTTCTTTCGTGAAATACAAAGTACTAGGGATGGGCACAGACCTAAAAAGGGCAGTTCAACTAGGGTCTCACAGTGACCCATGAACCAAAAATTGAACTGACCCAACCAGGCCTTGCCTGAGCCAGTTCAAACAGTTTGGTTCTGTGGCTTGCCTTTGCTGGGAGAAAGGGGGTAGAGAATGCCCTGGAAGGGACTTCCCTTCCACTTTTCTCCTAGCCGCAGCTTGCCAGGGACAGAAAGAAAAGTCTTCCTTTTCCCCCTCTCTCTTGCCATGGCTCCCCATATCTGAGATGAAGGATTGCTCAGGAAAGGTCTGCCAGCCATTTAAACCTGTCATCTGTGTAGCAAGTCACACACTGCTCAGCTGTTAGATTTAAATGGTTGGCAGCCTTTTAACCATTTGGTTTTGTTCCCCACTGCTTCAAAGAATGGGGGGAACAAAACCAAAACATTAAATGGAATGCAGCCATTTAAACTTAACAGCAGAGTGGTGAACCCGCATCACTGTTAGGTTTAAATGTCTGGTCCTGAACAGCCTTACTAGCCAAAAGTCCAGTAAACACCATCTACTGAATTATGAACCTGCCCAGGTTTGTTTATTACATTTATATACTGCCCTCCCCTAAGGCTCAGGGCTTGTTCACATGATTTTTGGCTCATGAGCTGGTTTGTGCCCATCCCTACAAAATAGTACTGCATTGTACTATGTTTTCAGCTGCAAAATCTTATGGCCCAAGTGTCAGAGATGAGCAACAGAACTGGAAAAGAGAAGTTTAGAGAGGTGTTTTGTCCTTCAGTCTCCTGGCAGGAATGCAACAACTAGGTGCCTTCTCCTCAGGGTTGTGGTTTTAGAAGCCTGGCAGTGGTCTGACTTGTGCAGGTGAGATTCGCCACAACTGGTCACTGTAAGGGAGGAACACGTTTTCTAATTTGCTTAGTGAATAGGAAGGAGGCCCACCCTATTCTATGAGAGCTTCCATAAAAATATGAACTTAAAACAAAGATTTCCTGCCGACAAACAGCACATGCTTGGGTTGTTGGGGAAATGCAGAGAGATTTTTCCCCATGTTTCTTTGGCAGATGGAATTATTAACCAGAACATTAGCCCTTGGGCCTCAGAGTTTTTAAAAAATATTGCAGCAATTAGACCTTCCTAAAGGATGTGCATTATAGGAAAGAGGGATGGTATGATACCAAAAAAGTCAACCACTCACTCCTCACCACAACAAATAAGTCTAATTAGTGGATTCTAAAATTAAGATTTTTTTTTCTCACAAAAGCATGGGAAGAAAGCCAAAGAACTTTGCTGCTGCTTTTGTTTTTCGACTCTCCCATATTGAATGCTGGATATAAAACCTTAAGTTCTAGAAGATTAACTTGCTTCGCTTGTTATAAGTCACCGGAGAGGGAAAATGATAACATGTCCCCAACATGCCTAAGCTTTATCGCAAATACTTGATGTTACTTCCTAGATGCAAAATCATATGAGATGAAGATTATGGAAGAATCCTACAAAGAGGAAATTGGACGTTTACAGAAGAGGCTTCAGTGGTATACAGAAAATCAGGAGCTACTGGATAAAGATGCGGCTCGTCTAAGAGGAGCAAAAATAGAAATTGAGAAACTGAAACAAGAGGTGACTACAGTATAAAACTTTGATCCTCTGCAGTTAAAGGAAGAACAAGTCAAAGGCCAAGAAAGGAATAGGACAAAGGCTATCTGTAGGCAGTAAGGACAGATTTACTAGTTTCTTGTTCTGAAGAACACATCCTCAATTGTCTATGTTACATTAATGGTTTCCCTCTATAAATACAGAGGGTGAGGCACTCTGCATCTCTATCGCAAAACCAAAATACATCTGTAGAAAAGTGCAAGAGCCCACGGAAAGGTCCTACTCACAAAAGGTCCGACCTTGCCACCTTGGTAGTCTGTAGGAGTTACTGGACTCCTGCACTTTTCTAGTGCTGCAGACTAACACAGCTGCCATATTGAACAAAGTATATCTGGTATAGGCAATTAAAATTGCAGTCAATTCACTTTGTAAACCCCTGATTGCTCACATTGGCAAGTAAGCCTTACCCAGGAGCTTTCGTGAGAATCAGGGTATGTTACCTAAGTGATATCACCTAGTTGGGTGTTGTGATTAAGAGTGGAGGCTCCAGGGCTGAATCCCTGCCAGATAGCCCTCCGGTCTCTCATTCAAGTCCTGACACTCAGCTGCTCGGTTCACATTTTCTAGTTTAGTTCCACTTGTCACCCAATAGCCAATACCAGGATTAATTCAGACTCAGACCCTTAGTTTGACCCTACTCAGTGTATCCCTCTCATTTCATGGTAGATGAAGCTGTATCCTTTGCCTGATCACCATCTGATGCTTTAATTTATTTGAAGCCTTCCTGCTACAAGCAGTGTGTGATTTTTGACATATTATGAACACAATGTCACTCCTACATTGGAAAATTATCCTCTAATTTGCCATGTTGGGAATTGATTCGCCCTTGCTGTTAAAATAACCAGTTTAGTCTAATAACATAGTAAGCTTTTTCCATACATGCTGTGGTTGCCGACGCTGATATTTTCTTTCTCCAGTCGTAATAGAGAAATGCCTTCTAATTATAAAAATAAGCCTTGCAGGAGTTCTTATGTTGTGCTAGTAATAAAAGACATGGATTGCATGCATCTTCCTATCAGTGTATGTCCGTGTGTGTCGCATAGGTTGATCAGGTTAGGACGGAAGCTGGGAATCAGATGACCCAACAGAAGAAACGACTGAAGGACAGGGCAGCAGATGCCAAACGAATTCAAGACCTTGAACGACAGGTATGTAATAAGTCAATTTTCTTCCTTGATGATTTCAGCTTTGCGGTGCAGTTCAGTCCAGTAAGCATCACAGTAATAGTGCAGTTGCAGTTCTTTGAGGCATTTATGCTGCAAGTTCAACACAAGGGACTGGTAAAATGAGAATGCAGGAGAGGGGGAGAGGCTCATCAGCATATTGGAGAGTAACTTTCTTTGGGGAATAGTTTCTGTATCCAAAGGTGGTTGCCCACCTCCAGAAAGGTGAGAAGCATTTGGGCGCTGAGCTGCAATGGAAACTAGAGCAATGGTCTGTAACAATATCTCTGCCAAAAATTTGATACATTTGATTCCTAAAATAAACTGATGTTTTATTAATCAGATACATAAAATGTGCTCCTTAGGCCCAAGTTTTTCAAATCAACAGCTGAAATACAAGGAAGGAGGGATTCAAAGAAACTGACCATGGCAAACGGTTTATTTCCAACAAAGTGTAGTAATCTCAGCGAACAGTCAAACAGTCATAATGAGTCCCTAGGTGGATATCTCGTTTTCAAAGGACTTCCTCAGTGATTATGTAGACATAAATAAAATGAACTCAGTAATAAATTCTATTTAAAAAACTTCAAAAACCATGTCTTATGAGTCAGTGTTTTTTCTTTAAATGTTACCACATTAATACAAATCAAACACTTATTCTCTAATCTAGCTGTTCATGGCCATTGCTAATTTTCAAACTCTTCTGCTTTTTAAAAGGTTAAGGAAATGGAAGGGATTCTAAAAAGAAGACATCCAAATTCTTTGCCAGCTTTGATTTATGCCGCTGCCACAGCAAGTTCTGATGGAGGTGGTGACACTTCAAAAACCAACACAGTTGATTTTCTGGAAAGAAGAGTTAAAAAGTTAGAAGCAGAACTTGAGGGTAAAGACGATGATTGTAAGAAAAGTCTCCGCGCTATGGAACAGCAGTTTCAAAAAATAAAGGTAACTTGGTCAGTTTTGCTATGGCTCAGATCCACGAGCATCCTTATGCAGCAGAAGCCAGGAAATCCCCCCTCCCCCCAGTCCAGATGGAGTTTGATGAAACCCTGGAGTTTCTTGATAGTCCTGGGAGGGTTTCCCAAATGGGTGGGACCTAATTATTTTAAATATATTTTTTTAAATGTGTTATACATTTATTGGGTTATATGACCATTTAGTGATCCTATGCTTTGCAACCGTATTCTGCACAATAGCGCCACTTCTGGGGTTTCTCAAAGCCTGAAGAATGTTTCAGGGGTTTCTCAGTGGTAAAAAAGTTGAGAATGGCTGTTCTAGGAACTTCCAAGGGATTGCTGATTCTAGAATAAGACCCTACTCATGGGGGATCATGTCTTTCCCAGGAACAGGATTTCAGGTGGAGGAGAGCCCTGAAAGTCACACTTCATTGATCGAAGTGTTGATATCTGCAGAAATGCATCACTGAATCCACCCCATTATAGGCCAACTGCATCACCGTCCATAATACCCAATAGCCTCCTGCATGCTTTTTTATTTCAGAAGACGCACCCAACCAGTTCGTTGGGGCTCAGATGATCATCCAATGGGATCAATTATTGAATTGTTCAGAGTAGGATTATGTTTAGGATTGCTCTAATAGTAAGGAAAGGAGCATGTTTATCAATAATTCAAACAGAAAACAGGTGACATGCATGGCCTTTCTTTTTGGATCTAGTGCACCTGTTTTTTCTTATCAGGAAAGTCTTTGTTGTGCAAGACTTTGGTCAATATTGTTGTATCCCTTATCGGTCTGTATACAGCATTCCTGCCTTAAAACAAACACTCCTAATTTGCTCTTGGTCAACATGCCAAAACTGTTATGTGGACTCCCCATCACCTCTGTAACAGCCAGAAGTGGACTTTGGTCAAGATATTTGTGACCGAGTCTTCCGTGTAAATTTCCATTTATTGTGAAATAGAAGGAAAACATATATGGTCATATCATCCAATACATCAGAGGTCCCCAACCTTTCTGAGGCTGGGGACCAGCAGGGCATCGGGCCGCGCCCACGCATCGGGCCGCGCCCGCACGGGCCATGCCTGCGCATCGGCCCGCGCATGTGCGATGCGCGGCCCGGCCCTGATTCCCTCTCCCCGCCCTCCCGCAGTAAGAAGCTTCCCGGGCCGCAACCTTGTGGCCTGGGAAGTTTTTTACTGCGGGGGGGGGAGGGAGCTGCAGCCCGGCGCCATGGCCTTCGCGGCCCGGCACCGGGCCACGGCCCACAGGTTGGGGACCACTGCAATACATTTTTAAGATACTTAAAAATATGTAATATATTAACTCCCACCCATTTGGAAAATCTTTCCAGGGCCGTCAAGAAACCCCAGAAAGCCCGTATTAGACCACAAATACATTTTGGATTGCTGATACTTTGTGGTACATTTATACTGCACTTTATGTTACCTGCCTTTTCAGCACCAGTATGAGAAAAGGGTCAGTGAGCTTGAACAACTCCTGGCATATAAACTGCTGAATGACCCTCAGAAGCTTCCAGAGAAGACCGGCAGCCTGGCAGCACTTGAGGAAGAACTTCACAACGTGAACGAGGCCCACCAGCTCACTGTAAAAAAACTTCAAGAAGAAATCGATTCCCTCAGGAATCAGATTGCTCAGCTAGAGCTTCAGAAGAAAGTAATGGAGGATGCAAATATACAGACGCTGGAGTTCCAGGTGGAGCAGGCTCATGCAAAGGCCAAGCTGGTGAGACTAAACCAAGACCTGGTTGCTAAAAGCAGGGAGGTACAGGACCTCACAAGAACTGTAGAGAGACTTCAGAAGGAAAGGAGGATTATGCTCTCCAACAAGGATTCAGGGGGCCAAACTGACAATAAAGGCAAGCCGTCAGGAAATGTGAAAAAAGTGATTTTTGATTCGAAGAACTCCGGAAACGAAGAGTTCTTCCCTGGCACTCTTGATGATAAGATATATCAGCCCAGCGCCTTTGCTGATTCTCACATCTCAGAAGTCCTGCAAGAGAATGCCCAGCTGAAAAAGGAGCTGGAAAAAATGACCTTGGAACTAAGCCAACAAAGGGTAAAGTCTCAAGCAGGTCTAGCAAATTCTGAAAGCATCATTCAGAGGTAATTTGGTGTATTGTCAAACAACTGAATTGCTGTGAACAAAAGTCACTCCCCCATAGTCAAGATCTGTAACCCCATGGGTTTTTTTGAAGTGTGTACACACAGCCCCTTCAGTCAAGGTTTTTCTGTGTGCCGTAATGTCAGGAGCAGCTCTCCATTCCCATACATGGAGCTCATGCTGTCTGGGAAATCCTTGCACACATCCTCTGGTGTGCTGGTGGAATGTGAAGACTGAACTGCATCGCTCAGTGTGTCTTAGAGATCGAGATGTACCCAAAACCTGCTAACCCTGAGATCTTAGGCCTAATATAATTTCCATCCCATCTCTAAATATATCTACATATACAGAAAGTTGTGGCCAGCTTTGTTGCCTGGCCAGGCTCATATCTAGTTGCACTAAAGTAGATGCGTATTCCAAGTTTTGCAGAAGGTGAGCACATCCTTGCCAGCCCATGTCATGTAGAATGGCTTTGAGAGCATGGCATATATCTACCTGGAATTTCAGTTAAATTCATGGGGGGGGGGGATGTAGAATACTGTTGGGCATGGAATGTTTTATTTCAGGAGTGAGTTCTTCATCTTTCTACCTAACACAGACTTCCAAGGCACTCCTTTACCTCACACCATGTTTCTGATCAAAATTGCATCCCAACCCAGTGTTACATGGCAGATTGTGGAACGTGTATTTGTCCCTAACATTTTCATAAGAGGCTGAAATCGACCTCCCCTTCAGTATTTGCATGTCTTCCTTCCTTTCTGTAGGGGAGCGGGTAGGGTGGAGTTTAGTTTTTGCTCCTACAAACTGTGAGCAGGCAGCAGATACTGTCTCCAGATAATTGTTGGGAATAGCAGGCACCTCAAGGATAAAATGTCCAGTGGCCTGCAGTGAAGAGAGCAGTTGGGCAGCAGGACTCCTCATTTCCCTCTTGGCCCAGTGGAAGAGCCAGATATGGAGTGATGTCATTCAGTTCCCCTTTAGCAGTGCAGCTTTTCAGGCCTTGTGGTGTTTTGTTCAGGAGGCCTTTGAAGGGCTCTGCATCAGCTCTTGATTGATGTCAGAATGGGGCAGATGGAAAATTGCCACAAGCTCTACAGCCTGTTGGACATCAAACACTGTCGTCAGGAGGAAAATCCACGCTTGAGTTGAAGTGACAGAAATAAAATATTCCTGAAGCGACAAAAGGAAAAATACATGTAGACATAAAGAGACAAGTCTGTCATATATGAACCAGAAAGAAGTATAACCATTGTAAAAAAATATAATTCCCTTTGCAGGACAAAAGACTCAGAAGAATACATTGCAGCCCTTAAAGCATCACACCAGAAAGAGATGGAGAAGATTCTTCATCAGCATGCGATTGAGCATTCGGCTTCCAAAGTCGCCCAATTAAACAGTAAAATTTCAACGCAGGAGGTAAAAATATGCCAGGTGCCCATCAGCGTTTGAGGGACTCTGGGCACACTGCTCCTGTCCTGCCCCTGCACACCCCTTTCCATGCAGCCCTCCTGGGCAGTGCAAGCAGCTCGGTGCCATGTACCCCGTGCAGCCCCTTCCCCTAGTAATACTGGGCAGCTAATACGAAGCCGCTGGGGGATAGCAACAGCAGTGGGCTTCCTTGGGAGTCCCAGACGGCTGCTGTTGCCCCTTATAAGGGCATGCAGAGTGCTGCCATGGGCCCCTTTTACTCCAGTTATAAACGTTTTGTAGCATTAGCTTCGTTTTCCTACCTGCAAGCCTTGCCTCTCAAATGTAATCTAATACAATACTAAGTACAACCTTTGAAGGAAGCCATGCACCTGTGTGAATTAATAGTCTGCTGCCTGCAAATGAAGACGATTCAAGTCCAGTAAATAAATCTGTAACTCCAGCTCCTCCACAGAGATGGCAGCCATCATTACTGTGACAGCACTGCCATTTTAACTCTCCTTTTTGTCTTCCTCCCAACTTAGTCATATGGACCATCTTCCAGGAAGTACTGTGGTACTTCTTTTCTGAGTAGGATTTCAGGAGAGGCTCTCAGGTGGAATGTTCAGACAGTGAGTTTAATGGAAAATAATTGAATCATCCTTTAGGTCCTGATAAAACATCTTCAGCAGCAGCTCCATGAGTTGCAGAGAGATCGAGATGCTCTTAAAGTATCACAGATGCGAGAGGAGATTCTTCAGAATGAGGTAAGTGGGAGATCCAGAGTATTTCAAAGCAGCTTTAGTAATTTGATAGTGAAATGGCACCATTTGTGGTTGTATTTTATACCTGATGCGTTGTGTGGTACTTTGTCACTCACATCAGGTGGGTGCAAGTACCAATACACAAAAGCCCTGTCAATTTTGAATGGTGTTTAGAAAGGCAACTTTTTTACTTCTCTTTATACCTTGCCCCTCTCCTCATGGAATGCAAAGGTGAGGATCTCCCAGGTGTCATCCTATCCAAGAAGAAGCCAGACCTAAGAGGTCTGTGTCATACACCTTCCAATTTCACCAGAAGCAGATTGTCACAGCAAGGTTACAACTATTGTGGCAGCTGAATCTTGCAAAGATGCATTATTTAGAAGCTGACAGGCTTTTTTCGGAGGTGGGGGGGATCACAGGCTTAAGAGATATCCACAGAAATGAACAGTGCTTACAAAAACTTAATTGAGAACTTCAAGGACTGTAAGATTTCAGGCTGCATGCGGGAAATTGGATATTGGAATGGTTTCTCATGGCAGAAACTTCCCAACTGTCAGGAGCATGGCTAGACTAGAAGTTTTTGCCTGATGCATTACTTTTCGGTATGCAGAGCAAATTTAGAGCCCAATGGCACCTTTAAAACCAACACATTCTATGTACAAGCTTTCATGTGCACGCACACTTCCTCAGATACAATGTCATAAAATGAAAGTCATCAGCTCAAACTTATAGGTAGAGTGTGAGAATAAATTATCATAACACATAATGAAAATAGTTAACCATTGTTGGTCTTAAAGGTGCCACTGGACTCTAAAGTTGTTCTGCTGCTTCAGACCAACACAGCTACCCACTGGAATCTATTTTCAGTATGCAGGGTTTGGGATTTCAAGCATGCAGTCTGCAGTCAAAAATGGTATAATCAAAGGAGCTTTTTACCCTCGGTTTCACCTGTCTGTAGATCAGTGGTTATATTTTAACAAATAGTAATGCAGTGATGCATGAAGATATACACACTCACACACGCACATATTCCCCCCTACTTTTTATGTGAACATGCCGGGCCATGGCACTTCCCTCCATCTCATTTGGGCCTTGAGTGTCCAACCAAAAGTGTTCCGTTTTGGTCAGATATTGCAGCACTGAATGTTTTCAGATAATTTAAGTGAACCAAAAACAAAGGTACTATTAGGGTGTGGGGATCCTGTACTCTAGAAACCTGATGCTGGTGTCTGGGCTAATATGCCTTCTCAGGTACAATTCAATATGCTGAATGCCCTGATCTGGACAGCCCAGTCTAGCCTGATCGCAGAAGCTAACCGGGGCTTGACCCGGCTAGTATTTGGACAGGAGGCCTCCAAGGAATACCTGGGTCATGGCGTGGAGGCAGGCAAGGACAATCTGCCTCTGAGTGGCTCTTGTCTTGAAAACCCCACTTGGCTGCCGTATGTCAGCTCTATCTTGATGGCAAAGAAAGGCTACTGCCAAGTAGACAAGTACAAACTGTGTTTAATGTGCATGTAGTTACAAACAGGCTTGATTTTATACCTTGTAAAATCCCTGACACTTCTCATTCCATGCCAGATAGTGAAGTAATGGTGGCTAGGCACGTTCACAGAGGATAGGTCCGTGAGTAGCTGAGTACAGACTGGTTTTGGGTACCAGTTGCTGAGGGGGCAAAATCAGGCAGAGAGTTTGCCTCTGCCTTGGCTGCTCTGTGAAGCAAGATGCTAAACTAGCTAGGCCATTAGTCAGATGCAGCAGGACTATTCGTATGTCCTTCTGTGTCCTGCTTTGTTGTTTTCGGTTCCACCAGGAATGTTTGGTTCCTTGAGTTTTCTTTTGCAAGATTGGGCCAGCACCACCCCTTGTATGTGCATGCTTGTACTTCCTGCTGCTGATGTGAGCATGCATAGAAGAACCTATTAATATGCATAAGTGTCACACATTTTAGATGGGAAAATTGTTAGAAGAACTCAGAGAAGCGAAAGAGAGCCAGAGGCCTGAGATGAAACACTTTGTGAGCCTGGAAAGGAAGATCAGACAGCTGGAAGTCAGATATGAACAAAGAGAACAAGAGCTTCAGCAGGTAAATTGTTATCTGAAAAAGTTATTGTTGCTATTGCTTGGCAAGATCAAACCCAGTGAGCTTCAAAATCTAACTCTCTTAGCCCTTCGATGTATCCGTGTGACACTCGGTCACTTCATATTGGGTCTTCCCTTTTTTAAGCTGCCATCAATTTTTCCTAGCATTATTGTATTGTCTTCTCATAATGTGTCCAAAGTGCAATAGCCTCAATTTGATCCTTTTAGTGTATATGGAGCATTCAGGCTGGATTTGATCTAGAACCCACTGATGTCTTTTTGGCACTTCGTGGCATCTGTAAAACTCTGCCAGCACCACATTTCAAATAAATCAATTTTCTTCTCATCAGTTTTTCTCACTGCCCTGTATTCACAGTAATGGAGAATACTATAGTATGACTTATCTTGATTTTGGTCACCAGAAACACATCCTTACTCTTCCGGATCTTTTCTAGATCCTTCATGAATTCCCCTCCTATATCAATCTCCTTCTGTTTTCTTGGTTGCAGTCCTCTTTTGGTTGATGATGGAGCCAAGGAATCTTGAACCATTTCATTTTCTTTGTTATCAGACTTAAAGTTGTGTAATTCCTCTGTAGTCATTACTTTTGTATTCTTCATGTTCAGATGTAATCCCACTTTGGCATTTTTTGCTATAACCCTAATCAGGAATTGCTTCAAGGGTTTAACTGTTTTCTGCCAGTAATGTGGTTGCCACCTGCATATTCAAATTGTTAATGTTCCTTCCTTCAGTTTTCACTCTACTGCTGGGAGGGAGCTGGGGGGGGGAGTTTGCAGCCTTCCTGCAGGCTGCAAAGCCCTGTTGCCGCCACAGGGGGGGCTTTCCACTCCCTTTAGCCCGCTTTCTGGGCCAAAGGGAGCCGCGGCCACCCTCTCACGCCCTCCTGCCTGCCACCCCTTTCAAAACCCATTTTTAAATGGGCTTTGATACTAGTTAGAGATATAAAATGCATCCTAGTTTGAAACTATTGGAAACTGTTCTCTTTCTCCATACTTTGTCCCAACAAGGTGTTCATGAAAACACTCAGATGCTGCGTCACACCCATTTATTTTAAAACAAACCATAGCTTTTAATGATCCGCATAGTCAGAAGCTTTGTTGTAATCTATGCAATACAAGCTGGTTTTCTTTGGAAATTCTTTCACGTGCTCCAGTAACTCATGTAAATGAACAATATTATCTCTTGTGCCTCTTCTATTTCTGAATCTAAATCCAAACACCTGGCATTTCTTGTTCCATGTATGGCAACAATTTTTCAGAATTGCAATGTAGATTGAACATCTCTAGTCAGTGGCCCATTGTTTTTGTTGTCCATATTTGTTGGCATATTCTTAAGTTTTTTATTGTTCCATTGCTGTGCTTTGAAATAACACTATTGATTTTCCATCTACTCCTGGTGGTTTACTTCTCCGAATAGTTTAGTGTGCAGCTTTCATTTCACTTTCTAAAACTGTAGGTTCTTCTTCAAAAGATTCCTCTTGGAAGGAATCTGTCATCTCATTATCATTTTTGTATGGTCCTTTGGTGTATGGTTCCCATCTTTATTTTTATCCTGTTCAGTTCATTTATTTCCATATTGGTCTTTCAACATTCTTAAATCCATTTAAATTTCCCTTTTATCTCTTGGATTTTGCAAGGGAGGAAATTTTCTTCTTTTTTATTCTTCTCTATTTCTTTACCCTGATTGTTATAATTCTCTTTCTCCCTGTGTGCCAGTTACTAGAACCCTGCAATTAGGCTTCTGTTTCTGAGACAGTCTTTGCACATTCTTCCTTGATAATACTTCTGGTTTCAGCCCATAGTTCTTCCACTTCTTGTTCACTTAAACTTAGTAATGGAAATCTGTTATTTTGCCTGGTCTTTAAACTCTTCAGAGATGTTGTTTAGATGGTATTTTGGCAGCATTAATGTTTTGGAGTTTTTCTTCACCTTTATTCTAATTCTTGATGTTAACAGTTCATGGTCTGTACAATGATCAGCTGCTGGTCTTGTTTTAGCAGAGGGGATAGAGGTTTTCCATCTTTTTCTGATTGTGTAATCTGTTTGATTTCTGTATTGGCCATTCAATGATGTCCTTGTATACGGCTGTCTGTTTGGTTGGCTGAAATGTGGTCGTAAAGAAGAAATTGCTGTCTTCACAGAATTCTGAGTCAGTCTCCTGCTTTTTTCCATGTCCTAGCCCAAATGTTCTGGCAACATTTGATTCTACTTTGTTTCCAGTTTTGTGTTCCAGTCCCCTATCAGTTCATCCTGGGTACTTGCATCAAAGTTTTCCATGTCTTCCTCTTCAGCCTTCAGCATGTATATGGAATGTAAACTTGAATGATGGTTATGTTGATAGGCTTCCCATGAAGTCAGATTGCTATTATTTGGTCAGACGTTGCATTACAGCTTGCAATGGCTTGTGCTACCTCTCACCTCATTATTAGAACAACTCCATTTTTTTCCTGTGTTTGTCATGTCCTGAATAAAACACATCGTAATTTTCTGACTGCAAATGTCCTAACCCAAGTCTTCATTTGTTCTTACTGCTTATTTATTTAAACAGAACTTTAGCCTGATGACCTTGCACTGTACTAATAAATTCTGAGCTCATTGTACCTGTGAATTATAGGCAGCCTGCTAATTAAAGGTTTCTGTCACAAGTTTCATGAGCTTTCTTCACACTTGCATTAGGATTTAGGACTTCTTTATCAAAAAAGATCCAATAACACTTTTCTCACATTCTGTGAAATGGCATTGAAGAAGAAGAAGAAGAGGAAGAAGAGGAAGAGGAAGAGTTGGTTCTTATATGCTGCTTTTCCCTACCTGAAGGAGGCTCAAAGCGGCTTACAGTCACCTTCCCATTCCTCTCCCCACAACAGACACCCTGTGGGGTGGGTGACGCTGAGAGAGCCCTGATATTCCTGCTCGGTCAGAGCAGTTTTATCAGTGCCATGGTGAGCCCAAGGTCACCCAGCTGGATGCATGTGGAGGAGCACAGAATAGAACCTGGCATGCCAGATTAGAAGTCCGCACTCCTAACCACTACGCCAAACTGGCTCTCAGAATTGCTGCTCCTTGGAGTCATTTTGTACATTATAATAAAGCTGTATGCCTGCATTTCCAATGTTGCTCGTACACATCTTTTCTGTTCCTTTTGAATGTATTTGTATAAATAGGCATTGTATGCATGCTCCTAAGGGCCATGACTGATGTACAGATCACATCTGACATCACACAATTTTCTACATAAAATGCTTTTGTTGTTTTTTTTCCAGTGTGTATGGAGTCATTAGTCTTATTTGACTTTTCTGTATTGATTTGTGAGAAGTAAACCCCCCACACAACACCCCTGCCAATGTATTTTTAAGATTTCATATTTTTCTGCAAACCTGGAGCTTTTTTCTTTTGGTCAGTAAAAAGCTCGGTCTTTGTTCATGATTCCATTCCCTAGGTTTAAGTATATACAGATTTTGCCATATTGAGAATTAGATATATTTATTTTGTAGGTTCCAGTAATGAATTTGTGTCTAAATGTTAATGTATTATTCTGCTGCAAAGGTGATACAGCACACTCGACATGCTGCAGAAGTGGAACAAACCCGGGAAACGGAGAAATGGAGGAAGCTTGCCCTGCTGAAAAATCAAGAGCTGGAGAAGTTCCGCATAGAACTAGATTCCATGTTGGACGTCCTGCGGCAGCTGCAGAAACAGGGTGTCATAATTCCTGCGGGGGGCTCAAACATACCTGAAAGTTACTGGAAGATCTGAAGCATACAATTTCATAAGGGGAGAGTTTTAATAAAGACAGACACAAGCAGAATGTATTCCACGAAGTCATGAATCCACTTCTTAGGGCCATGTCCAGATTTCCATTCTACAAATCCACTGAAACTTTTATCAATAGTTCTTATGTTACTGAACAGTAAATTTGGATATTAAATTAAATACAAATTATGTGTTTACTTTGGTTTTATGAATGGGGAAATCAGTTCCTGAAGGACAGTGTTTTGATGTGAAATGACTAACTGTGTACACAAACTGGTGTTAATGACAATATGGCTTTCAGCTATCCAAAACAGAATGTTCAGTGTTATAATTTTTGTCTTGTACGCAGGGTTGCTGGGCCCACCATGCAGCACCACTAGGAGCTTTAGGGGCAGGGCAAGGAGTGGACATAACTTTGCACAGTGCCACATCCAGGGGAAAACTTGCTCATGATATCAGCATGAAAACCAACCCTGTGGAATTCCTCCAAGCCTGTGTGGTTTTAGGAATGCTTTAGAGCAGTGGTCCCCAACCTTTTTATCACCGGGGACCGGTCAGCACTTGACAATTTACTGAAGCCCGGGGGGGGGCAGACTTTTGCCAAGGGACGTCGCCGCCACCACCTGAGCCCCTGCTCCACTTGCTTTCCTGCCGGTGCCCCTGACTTCCTGCTGCCCACTGGGGACTGCTGCCAGCAGCTGCTGCACAGTGCCATGCCGAGGGGGAGCCCCAGCCATGGTGGCCACTGGAGAGCACCAAAGGGGAGCCGGCGGCAGAGAGGCAGGGCAGCCCCGGAGGCAGCAGCCGGGGAGAAGGACGAGGAGGAGCCGCAGCCCAGTACTGACTGATCCACGGACCAGTCCCCGGTATCCGGAACGGGGGTTGGTGACAGTTGCTTTAGAGCATTGGCTGACACACTGATATGACCATGTTTTCACCAGGATGCGATTTAGATACATCTTGTCTGCCCCTGCTTCAGTTCTCCCATCAGCCTCAACACAAAGTTTGGTGGAAGGGCCACTGGTATGCAATTGCCCATCCAAAACAGGCAAACAACAAAGCTACTTCTAAAGATTACTTTACTTCTCATAATCTGTGCAGTTTAATTTTCTTATTATGCCACTTGTTTGCTAAATATACAAATCAACTAATTTTTTGATTGCATAGTAGATGCTTGGTGTGTTCTACTAAGTATTGCAAAAACTTGGAGAAAAACCTGAAGATGATTTTGCTTATCTTTCTCCCAAGCCCACAAGCAATTGTGGGGGGGGGGGGGAAAGAAGCATTATTGCAGGCAGGGGGGCAGAAGGGAAGTCGTGGAAAGAGACGGTGCTAGACCTGGGATTGCGTAGGAAGGTAATGGAGGGTTCAGGAGTTGGCTCCATGGTTAGACTATTGGAGAAGGGGTATGTTTTTGATGACAGTGAGCTGAGGTGTGAGCCCAAATGTAATAGATGTTTAGGTGTTACAGAACTATAAGATTAAATAAAGCGTATTTAGAATCTGTATGAATTTCCTTTTAAAACAAAGGCTGTTGCAGGGCCTTAAACTATACTTATGTGACAGCTAATCTCTTACCTTTTGGAAGTTACTGACTCATTCAGTCTGGAAGTTTTGCTTGGATGATCTAAAGCAGGGATTCGCAAGTGGAGTGCCATGATATTTGATCATGATAATTCTTACCGCAAGTATTAATACCATGGGGAAAAGAATATTCATGCTTGCAGCCTGATGCTTGGTAACGCTAGACATGTTCTCAGTAAGGTGTTGGTGCACCTGACGCTGCATGAGATCATCCTGTTAATACCACTGTCAAAGGAACATGCAGAGGACAGAAAGGTCTTTTGTGTGTGCCTCAGATCAGAAATGTGGTAGTGCAGCACCTTTCCAGGGCAGGAGAATGAGCAGAAGTACAGCTGCAACTGCTACTCTCCAAGCATACCATAATCTGTAATTTTATTTTGTCTTGAAAAGCACAGAGAGAGAGAAACACTTGCCAAACTAAGGAGCAAGATTCCAGCGCCTGGTTGCGTCCTTCCTAATGTAGTGGGCACTGAACATTTTTAAAAGCTATCAGATTCCATTGCATAATAGAGAATTAGCTTATTCTTATTACTTATATTTACAAGTAGTAATACTAAAATCCAGACAAGAGCCAAAAACAGATATTATAGTTAAAAGATTATAGTTATCCTTGGTTTAGTGTACAGGGCCATCTCTTGAAGCAATCAGTAATAATGCTAATGACATTAGGTGCCACTGTTCACTCAGAAAGGCCCATACACTAGGAAAAGTATTGATTTGAGTATGACACAATGGTACTCCTGAGGTAGTCAGAGGGTTTTGTGGTGTTTTCAGCCAGAGCAAAGCCCTGTCCTTCAAACCTGAGCAGCATCTTGATACCTGATCGCATCTGGATATCAACCAATTTCTGCTGTAGGACCCCACTCTATGTTCAAATTGTCTCAATGTGACATCTCCCATAAGGGATCGGAGTCTTTATAGAGTAGTAGAGTAGCATTAAAGCTTGGAAGAGAAAGGATATGCAGTTAAGAAGTTTGCCTTCTATCTAAACTTTACTGGGTGGTCCTGGGCCACAAAGACAGTATGTGAAAAATACAGAGAATTTTTTTAAAATTATATCAGCAAGAACTCAGCGATTCCAACTACATTGATTCCTTTAAGAGGAAGAGTAAATCGAAAATGTATGTTCTTGGATGAAAAAAAATGTAACAACATGCCATAGATATATCTTTTTCTCCAAGACAAGCCATTACAAAAAGTAAAGGCTTACTTCACAAGTTGTTAGTATAGTGACCATATCTGAATACCGTATGTATCCCTAGTAGGGCTTCCTGTACCTTTTGTGAATCAAGCCAGTCTTTTTACCACAGGTGTATGGAGAAGGATCCTCACAGACCATAAATGTATATGCCCATGCTCAAGCAAGTATGGCTGTCTTATATTCTGGGAATCTGTGGACACACAAACATGTACTGTTTGGGGCAATATGGGAAGATTCTGGAAATTGAAGTTCCTAGGTTTTGCTACCTGACACCAACTCACAAGACAACCTTTTGGTGTAAAATTGTATAGGAAAATAACCAGATCTCAATGTGAAGTAATTGGCCCCAGAGCACAAGGAATTAGTTTCCTGCTGAGCTCAATGAGACATAAGCTGTAACTAACTGCCCCATTTATTAGTTTGGGCATCATCCCGGTACAACTGGCCATATCTAACTGGCTTCCAATGTGTTTAGGGTTGAGATGGCAGCCTGATTAAATAACTACCACATGGCAGTTAATGAGAGTTGTAAAGCTCAATCTTGCTTTTGATAGTTTTCACATGTATAAGTCCCAGCATATTCTCATGCTGACCTCATTCCAGTATGTTTTGGATTCTTTCTGCATCTGTCTTAGCAAACACTAAAAAGACAATATGAAACATAGCATGTTGCATGAATTTAGTCCACTGTGACAACCAATAAAATACAGGATGGCAGCCCAAGAAGAGACATCTGTTTAACTGTAGACTCAGAAAGTATGATTCCACAAGAGTCCCTGCTACAGTAGAGAAACATCTTGCTCAAGTGTCTTCAGTTGAAAATCTGGTGTAAATCTTGATTAACTGGCTTGCTCTCTAAAACAATTGGTGGCTCTGAAATCAGGAGGTCATCTTCACCTAGGGAAGAGTTCTGTTCTGTATTCACAAAATTTGGGATGTTGAACTTCGTGTGACAACTCAGCTCCTCCTCCATTCTCCCAGTGCTCCGGATCACTTCCTGGAAGTGGATGTTATTGTCCAGAACTGGAGCTCTGCAGCATTGTTTTGTCGTGTCCAAATTCTCAACTTCATTGATGTAGCAGTGGAAGAGCAACCTCGACTCTTCGGCAGCTTGTGGGGAAAATATTCGGTCGGCATCCAGTGGCCTTCCAAAGTCAGCCACAAAGCTGTTCATGCAGAGTCTTTTCTCAGTGGGATCTGCATTCCTAGAAGCAAGCAGAGTCAATATTACACTGCATAAAACAAATTAAACTCTATCATTTGCCAAAACCACAGCTTCACTCATCAGATTTTCCCCAAAGGTTCAAGGTGGGTAACAATAATATGTCAATCTAATCCTTAAACTCAGAAGACATCCTTTGTCCATCTGGTTAAACAATTCATTCTGAAGGCACCTCCTCCCAATGAGAGGGGAGATGTTAACATGAGGTGATGATCTGACTGATGTTTTGAGCAGGGAGGCTGAAACTTTGAAAGAGGAAGAAAAGTTGGTTTTTATACTCTGCTTTTCACTGCCCAAAGGAGTCTCAAAGCAATTTACAATGGCCTTCTCTTCCTCTCCACAGCAGACACTGTAAGGTGGGTGAGGCTGAGAGAGCTCTGACATGACTGCTTTGTCAGAACAGCACTATCAGGGCTGTGATGAGTCCAAAGTCACCCAGCTGGCTGTATGTGAAAGAGGAACAGGGAATCAAACCGAGTTTGCCAGATTAGAAGCCACTGCTCTTACTACATCATGCTGGGAATGTTTTCAGCCTCAAACACAGGCAGGCCCTGTGGAACTGTCCTAGGTCCTGCAGGGTCCTGAACACTCTGGTATAGCTTTCCACCAGGCTAGAGCCAGGGCCAGAAAAGCCCTCGCCCTGGTTGGGGCCAATTTAACATCATGAACAGCCCAGAATCTTTGGTCATCTAAAGTATTCATGAATGGATTTCACTGCCAGTTGCTAGAATTTCAGCTCTTAATAGTTAATCATTTTGCTTAATTAAGAGAATGATGTACTTTATTTCATGGCCAGTAGAATTTTCAATTATTTCAATTAATTGCTGAATAGTTTCCGGGGGGTTGTACTGAAATAATATAAAGACCCCATACTGTTCTTATACTATGGAACATTCATTATATCAAGTATTTCTGAAAGGGAAGATCTCAACGGGATGTTAAAATGTTGACTCTTGGCAATTAACTTATTTATTATTTATTGTTAATAATGGATGTATTGATTCCTGCAAGTTGGTTGATCTGTCTTCAGCAAGGATGTTGCAGTGCTAGGAGGAAGATCCAGAGAAGCTTCAAAAATTGTTCTGTACAATTTTAGTTTGGGTCAGGTTGCCATGACCTCAAATTTCATCTAAATAAGCCTTCAGTGAGAAGACTTTTCCTTAAATATATATGACTAAGTTTACCAAATTGTTTCTTTTCTCTTTGTTAAAACACAGAGGGGCTTGTGAGGTTCAGGCTCAGTAGCAGACAGCATGCAAACAACAGATAGGACAGAATTCAATAATACAAAGCTATTTAAACTTGGTGCATTCCAGAACATGTCATATATTTTTCGACCACCCCAGCCTGCTTGAGAATGAGAAAGGAAGATGCTACATTCAGGGTCTGCCACTTCCTGCTTCTCCATACGCCTCCCGATTTGTCAGTCTGTCGGCAAGGGACCAATTGCGAGCCGCGCTTCATGCCTGCCGATTGGGCCCTCCGATTGTCAGTCCGGGGGAAGGGGCCTATCAGCAGCCTTCCTCATCCCAGACAGGGCCCGCCCTTGGGGCCCTTACTGCTTTATTTAATCCGCTCCGCTAGGAGTGGTTAAAGATTAGGGGATTGGTATCTGATAATAAAAATACCATTTTGTCTAAATTTGTAGGGAAGTTCTGGCCATTGAAAAATCTCTCAATATATTTGGTTCTCAGCTCCAGGTATAGTGGACAATCCAAAACATAAGGATATTGGTCTTCAACAGCAGGTTCTCCACAAATACATAGGCGAAGGACAAAAGGTGCACCAGGAAAACAGCCTGAGAGTAGGGCTGAAGGCATAGCGTAAATGGGCAAAAGCCATTCAAAGTTTTCGTACAGAAATGGTTACTAAATAGTCACATCTGAGATCGACTTTTTTGAATAGTTTAAACAAAGGGGGAAAATTAGATATTATTATTGTTTGTCTATCCAATATGGCATCACTATTAAAGATCCAGTCTCTCAGATTAGACCCATCAACTTGTGCTTTTAATAAATCATCTGGGATGGAATACCGTGATCATATTTAGGTAGTTGTGAGTTCCTGCGTTGTGCAGGGGATTGGACTAGATGACCCTGGAGATCCCTTCCAACTCTATGATTCCCAAAGATCTGTTGCTACAAAGAGTGCCAACTGATCAGTGCCAGAGGAATGGTTAGATACCAGGGTGAAGAGAAGATCTATGGACCTCCCCAAAGGTGGAATATCCTACTATATGCATTGGTGGGGGTCATCCTCTTCCTGATTCCCCAGCAAGGTGGGTAGATTGGTTGCCGCCGGTTGTTGGTTTTAAGGGAAATAGGGGTTTTAGGGGAGTATATTTTATTCTGTAACCTGCCATGAGCCAGCTTGCCAAGAGTGGTGGAAAATAAAATAATAATAATAATAATAATTGTTATACTTAACTCTTGATGTGGTGCTCCTGTCTTTGTCAACAAGGTCAGTACAAAGAACATAAAAATGACAAAGACAGCAAGACCAACCCAAAACCCAATCACAATGGAATCTGCAAAGGAAGAAGAAGAGACGGAGGTTAAATAATGGATGAAGGGAGGGAGGAATCTCTTATTCTACAGATCAGGGGCCATTATTACAGAACTAATAATATTATCAAAATATTAATGCTGTGCAAGATGGCCTACATGCCATCTTGCACAGCATTAATATTTTGATGACATTCATTGCTGTAGACAAGTATTAGCCAATCCCTGCCAGATTATGGTGATAAGGGCTGGGGGAAGGATGCACAGTCATTGAGTTACAGTCCAGCAAGGAATTTCCAGTCAGAGAAATACATTTTTACCTACAGGTACTTGTCTGGATCCAAGTCCAGAGGATGCTGAAGAGGGAAGTCAGCATACATTTATCCCCCAGATGTGCATATCCAGTGTTTAAACTGGCAATGTCCAGTGGCAGCACTGGCCACTTGCTTGTGGACTGCTGATCAGGGGAAGTCCCCTTACCCAGGAATTTCCCAACCTGGAACTGACAACCCTGGGAGTAACTGATCTCTAGTGGGGAGATCTGTTGTGTTTCCAGGGGATCTCTAGGCCCCAGCTGGAGGTTAGCAAACATAGAGGGAAAGAGGGAAGCAGTACAAGGAGAAACTTCAATTTTCCTCTGTGTGAGTGCGCATAGAAGTGGGGAGACAAGACTAGCTCCCCAAATTCATTTCCCTGAAAATGTAGCAGGAAAAGAAAATGAAAAAAACATTCACATTTTAAAATCAATGACAATACTTACACTTATGAGCCGTGAGTCCTTCAAATGAAACAGGCCCATATTCATAATATTCATACTCCCAAGTGTAATCAGGATTAGACAAAGCATGCTGTGATGTTCTGTTAGCAACAAATCGACGTCCAGCCATCTCCAACCTGTTACACATTTAGAAATGTGAAAACAGATGTTAGCAACAAAAGCAATCCAACCCAGATTTCCTTTCCATTTCTCTGTTTACTGTACAGTAGTCTTCTGCTCAGGGATCTCATCTTTCCAGCGGAGGTCCTCCTTTCACCTACCCTTCCTACTGCCACATGGCTGAATCAGCCATTTGCTAGTTGAACGTAAGACCACTCAAGAGTTGCTAGAAATCAGATTAGACAAATGGCAAATATGGACCAGTTGTGGACACATGACAGTAAGGAAGTGGTTCTCTAATTTTTTGAAGTATGGCCCACTTGTCAACTTACTATACAGTTTGAGACCTAGCTAAACTTATTGTACTTTTCACCTGCAAAATAATTCCACAGTACTTTTCCTGTTCCGTGATATGCAGGAACCTCACATCAGTTAATACTGAACATGTTTATATTCTTATTTCTAAAAATACAAGGGACCCACAAGGGCTTTCAGGAGACCTCATTTCCTCCTTCTCCACTAGTTCTTCTTTCCTGTTACTAAAAGCCCCAACAGCCTCTCCTCTTTTCCTGATTCTGTCTGACCAACCCCGACCACCCAAGAAAAACACCTGTCCATTCCCCATTCCTCTATTGCCTGGTGCCTTCCCTGTGGATGGCAGTGGAGGGATCAGCCACTTTTGGGCTAAGTCCCCATGTGAATTTGAAGGGAAGGCTGTGGGGGTTTGTGCTAGCCTGGGTGACCGCTGGGCAGCATGTCACCCTGCTTCAGGCCTGCAGCATCCACCTATGCCCTAAGCCCACCCCATTGCCTTCCCCATGAGCAGCAGCAGAAGGGCCAGCCAACTCAGGCCCCAAGTCTCCCCCATCAATTTGGATGGCAAGCTATGGGAGGTTCATGTTGGCCCAGGAGGCCATCGGGTGGTGAACTGTCATGGGGGAGTGCCACACCTCATCTCCAGTCCAAGGCACCCAAACAGGTCACCACGTTCCACCATTATCCACCTGCAGGGGCAGGCATCAGGGACATGGGACACCCAGGACCACTGCCAGATTTCCTGTGCTCACAGCAGGCCTCTGCCAATGGTAGGCAGGGCACAGGTCACAGCTTTTCTTCTTCTAAAAGTGAGAGGTTCCACATATTCTTCAAATTTCTCCAGATTCACAGGACCTGCTTTCAACAGACAACTTTCAAACACAGGTAATTTGGAAGATGGAAGGGAAGGGGCAGAAAGTAACTGGGCGTCAAATGAAACTATACATAGATCTTTTAAGAAAAGAATAAAACGTACGCTTTATTTAAATGCTGAAGTTGTTCCACAGTTCCTTATCTGTTCCTTATTCATAATCTGTTCACTAATTCAACCAAAAATGTGGAGGAGAGTTTGAGAACTCTGAAACCCAAAATAAGGTTTGGATCACCATAAATCACAGGCTTTCTCTATTCTGGCCCCACTTGGTGGAATGAGCTCCCAGAGGAGATCAGAGCCTGGAAGGAGCTAGCACAGTTCTGCAGGGCCTGCAAAAGGGAGCTCTTCCGCCCACCTTCCAGTTGGAGCCAATGAACCAATCCCATTGAATGGGGCCCCCAGAATCCGTGTCCACCAGATACACCACCAGATACAACACAAGGCAACCCCAAGTCCAGCCATCTCATCAAGCAACAGTATGTGTTATACAGTTATATAGTTAACAGTTTAAATGTTTACACATTAATGGGTTTAATTTCTATGCATTGTACCAAGATTACAATGGAATTTGTGAACTGTAAATTCATGCTGTAAACTGCCCTGAGCTGCAAGGGAGGGTGGCATAAAAATGTAATAGAATAAATAAATAAAATAAATATACCTTCAGATTCCTGGGATACTCCCCATAGGCTATTCTTGGTCCAAAGTGCAGTTCTTATGCCAGCTGCAACAAAGCGGGGTGCCTCTAGGACAATCGCACAGGCAGACAGCTATATACACCCCATATACCCCATACACCCCATATACAGAGGACTCTCCCCTCTGAGAACTCATATGCTATTTCCTGATCCAAAGCACAGTTGTTGTGCCATCTGATCCAAAGTGGGGTGTCCCCAGGATAATCGCATGAACCCATGCTGTGTCCAAGCTGCACCCCGAAGCAGTCTTTAGACCACCCTGAGTGACCCATCCCCACACTCTGGAGACTATCCCCTGCAAGGAAACACACAGTGGTACCAGGTCAAACACTGGTTCTGGCACCACGAACCTCCATTACAAAGAAGACTTGAGTAAGGAAGTGGAACTGCTTGATGCCCTCTGCTACAAAAAGCAAAGTTTAGTCCAATGCATATCATCCCTCCCTACATTCAGAGGATTCTGCTCTCTAAGGGAATCTATGATACTTCCTGATCTAAAGCCCAGTCCTTATGCTAATTGCTCCAATGATGGGTCACCCAGGACAAATGCACTCTGGTGCTTAGGCAATTCAATTGTTGACTGAGAAGCAGCAGTCCTCAGAGACCTCCAGGGAGAAATTACAAACTGAGATTAGTGGAGAAGAAATGTAGAGCCCAGCGGCACCTTTAAAACCAACAAAGTTTTATTCAAGGGATGAGCTTTCGTGTGCACACACACTTCCTCACGTACAATGTCAAGCTCATCCCTTGAATAAAACTTTGTTGGTTTTAAAGGTGCCGCTGGGCTCTACATTTCTTCTGCTGCTTCAGAGTGACACAGCTACCCACTTGAATCTATCTTCTGAGATTACTGAAACCCATTCACAGCTTCAGAACAATGAACCCACCAGGATTGAATTATCTCGCTACAGTTGCTAATCTTTCACATTCATGCATTTCCCCTCTGTCCCAATCAAGTTCATTACCATGTGCCTCGCTCCACCCTTCCTACTTTCAGACTGGGATATAATGACTCCGAAATTTCCATTTCAACTAGTATCTGACCAGGTTAGCTTTGACTCTTGAAAGCTCTGGTGACACACACACATACCCTAGGGGCTACAGGGGAGAGTCTGTGTGAAATGCAGAGTGTTTGGAGAGTTAAACTCCATGTGACTTGTGAATGGGTCCATGGGATGCTCTAGTCCTCCAAGAATTTAGTAAGCATAACATATAGGGCCTGTGTTGTTCAACATATTTATAAATGATTTGGATGTGGGTTTAGAGGGGATACTTATAAAATTTTCAGACAATGCTAAACTGGGAGGGGTAGCAAACATAACAGAAGACAAAATCAAGATACAGGATGATCTTTATATGCTCGAGAAATGGGCTAAACTGAATAAATGAAGTTCAGCAGGGACAAATGTTAAGTTCTGCATTTAGGTAGGGAAAAGTAAATACACCAATATAAGATGGGGGAGACTTGTCTTGGCAGCAGCATGTGCGAAAAGGATCTGGGAGTCTTAGTAGACCATACATTGAACATGAGTCAGCAGTGGCTAAAAAGGCAAATGGGATTTGGGGCTGTATCAAACTGAGTCTTGTGTCCAGATCACGGGAGGTGATGGTACCGCTTTACTCTTCTCTGGTTTGGCCTCACTTGGAGTACTGTGTTCAGTTTCGGGCACCACAGTTGAAGAGGGATGTAGACAAACTGGACCGTGTCCAGAGGAGGGCAGCAAAGATGGTGAGGGTTTGGAGACCAAGACATATGAAGAAAGGTTGGGGGGGCTTGGTCTGTTTAGCCTGGAGATGAGACAATTGAGAGGGGATTTGATAACCCTCTTCAAGTATTTAAAAGGCTACCATATCGAGGATGGAGCAGAATTGTTTTTCTTGCCCCAGGGGGACAGATCAGAACCAGTGGGATGAAATTAATTCAAAAGAAATTCCATCAAAACATCCAGAAGAAGTTCCTGACAGTTAGAGTGGTTTCTCAGTGGAACAAGCTTCCTCAGGAGGTGGTGGGTTCTCCATCTTTGGAAATCTTTAAACAGAGGCTGGATAGCCATCTGATGGAGAAGATGATTCTGTGAAGGCTTAAGGGGGTGGAAGGTTACAGTGGATGAACGATAGGGCTGTGAGTGTCCTGTATAGTGCAGGGGGTTGATGACCCATGAGGTCCCTTCCAACTCTATTATTCTATGATTCTATTATTCTATATGGTGGCTATTTGTACTATGATGACATTTTCAGAGCTATGTCAGGAGTTGTGAGCATGCATCTTCCCATAAGTGGGGTTGCACTTTATATAATTTTGTCATCATCTTTCCCTTTGGAAAACCAGACATCATAATCCTACCCTTGAGGACAAAATCTTGAGTGTATTCTTAGAACAGTATCTTTTGATGCAGAAAGAAGGCTATTGAAAGACCACTTCCATTTTGGGAAGGACAGCAAGCAAGCTACAATCAAATGCCATACCATTTTTGAAATGGCTATAAAAATATTTTCATGAGAAATGTTGCCCAGCTAACCCCATGGTTTTGTTCAGTCTGTGAGGCCGCCAAGAATACTGTACTTAGCCATTATAATGTAATCAGAGTTAATACATATGGAGAACAAGTAACAGTTAAAGATGCACATCTAAATCTTGATGCAAGTAGTTTTGTGCATCCACAAACTGTGGCAACATCTCATATTAATCGCACAGAACAGGAATGTATGAGTGAATTTGGCCCAGTGTTATCTGAAAAGAAGTCTGTGCTCAGTACTATTGAGAAAAAATGGCAAAGAATTGTGATGCAGTTGATCAGCTATCTGTTTCTAGAGACACTGAAATGAATCACAGCAATGGAGAGATGGTGGCTGGAAATCCGTTGTTTTTTGCCATCAAGGCACAGCTGGCATGAGCCATCAGGGAAAGGTGGCATATAAGTGTAATAAATAAATAAATGAAACAAGGAAGTATGAATCAGGCTTACAATTTATTATTCAAACTGCAGTGAATTCCTAAGAGGCTCTTGAATTTCATTTCATTTTTTAAAGATTCTGATGACGCTTCCTCAGGGACAAACATTTTAGAACCTTTTTTACTTACCACCAAAAAAAAAATTAAAAAATGGCGTTGTGGCATGTTTAGTGCCTAACCCAAGGAAAAGAAATTTCTGATCAGTTCAGCACCTGTAAATGAAATAAACTGTAAATAAAGGGGAGAGGTGGGTAGCTTTGGTTAAATGTAGCAGATGTCATGAACGGCCAGGCAAGCTAGCACAGCCCTATTAGTCTCATATTTAGGCATTTTTTTGATCTTATACCTTTTGATCTTATATTCAAAACCAAGTTTTGGTAGATGAGGGAGCTGCCCAAATATATACTTTAAAGGGGGGGGGCTAACAAATATCCAAAAGGCAGACCATGTGCTTGTAGAGAAGCATGGCTGGGAGGAGTCAGATGCCAGAGTTGGGAAGGGCTTAGTTTTTGGTTACAAGTTTTTTTTCCATTGCATTGTGGACCCGCCCAAACAAAGTGACCAATCACAGGCCAGCTTAATACACAATGGGGCCAGAGATTTAATAGGATTAGTCTCAATGTGGCTCAGTCCTTTTCTTTCACAACCCCAGGTACAGAAGGAAGTCAGTCCTCTTACCAAGGTAAGTTTCCCCAACCCCCCCCCCCTTTCCTTCACATTTTCCTTTCGGGAATGGTAAAAAAAAATAGATATTAGGAAGAATTTAATTTAGAAATAGTTGGATGAAATGTTGCATGAAGGAACTGGGAAGAATTTAATTTAGCAGTGGTTGGGTCAAATGTCGCATGGCTTTTTACATTCTGTTTCTCTGCTGTAGGGCTGGAGGAAAAGCAAAAACCCACAATGTCTGCAGGAAGTTCTTCAAAGCAATCAGGTATCTTGTGTATTTCTTTATACTGAAGTTTGAAGAATGTGTTAAGGCCATGCACTCAATTTATGTTTTTTTCTTAATTTGGTGATTTGGCTGCAAGAGCTCTTATTTGGCCCCTGAAGCATGTGGTCATGTATTTTCCCTATATTGCCATTTCGGGGAAGAAGTTTTTTAAAAATGAAAATTCATGGGGCCAATGATTTTTTTTATTTGCCAATTATTTTTGCTTTGCTTCCGTTCAAGAGTGGACTGGCATTTTGCTTCAGATCAGAGTTTGGGTGAGCGAAATGTTTTTTTGAACTTCATTTAGCCCATGCTGTCTTTTCCCTTTCTTCAAAAATGTTTTATGGCATTCTGTGTTATAGGTTTTTTTAAAAAAAAAATTACTGCATATTTAGGGGGGGAAACAGATTTTTTACTGTTGGTTGTCTCCTGTTTAGCTCAGGATAGCTATCCCAAAATTGGTGATGATTGTGGGGATTCCTCAAAACTCAGTGTGTGTGGCAGCAGCTCTAAACAGAAAAAAACAACTCCACAGACTCTATGGACTCCTATGAAACACAAAAATCTTCAACCAGGTATATTTAAAAAAATTAACTGTTTGATGTGTTTTGTGTTGTTTGTGGCAAATGCATGGCAGGGTGTAATTTAAACATTGGTTGGAGGCATGTCATACTGTAGGAAAACAAATTTAGGGCCCAGTGGCAGCTTTAAGACCAACAAAGTTTTATTCAAAGTATGAGCTTTCGTGTGCACACAGTTCCTCAGATACAATGTCAAGCTCATACCTTGAATAAAACTTTGTTGGTTTTAAAGGTGCCACTGGACTCTAAATTTGTTCTCCTGCTTCAGACCCACACGGCTACCCACCTGATACTGTAGTAAAGGTTTACTGAATATGTAATAGATAATGAGTATTATAAGTTTGATTTTGTGAAATGTCCCCACTGCAGAACATGTAGGAACAGTTTTTCATAGTTTCACCAGATAGAACCTGGGGATCCCCTGGAATTACAGCTCATCTCCAGAATACAGAGATCAGTTCTGCTGAAGTAAATGGATGCTCTGCAGGGGTGGCTAAACTGTGGTTCTCCAGATATCCATGGACTACAATTGCCATAAACCTCTGCTAGCACCATCCTTCAACCAACAGTTTGTGTTATATAGTTAACTGTACATAAGAGAACATGCCATTGAAATTATTGGCAGCCTTTGGAAGAGAGCTAATGACTGATAAATAGACATTTTCATTCATTAATTTACTTTGGTACTTTACAGCTCTTACTTTGGTGTGTTTATTGGCTGCTATACATATTTCATATGGGTGTGTGTTATATTTGTGTGTGTTATAACAAGACCTCTGAAGAAGGCCCTACATGGGCTGAAACATATTAGGTCTATTGGTTCATATAATGCATAGCACACTGTTTTGCAGTTTGTATATATGTTTTCAATGTTTTAAACTTTTAAAATTGTGCGCAATAAAAGTTATATAATTTTAAAGTTCATATAGACATTCAACATTTGAAGGTCCTGACATCAGTATTTGGTTTTTTTTATGGTTCCAGTTCCAGGTTTTTTTTCTCCCTTTTGGTTTTTGACTTTTTCAGAACTGTGCTTTAAAAGCTAAGGAGACTATTCAGTTTGTGGGTATGCCCTGTGACAGCACCCTCAAAAACTGTAAAAAGGATACCACATTAGAATTGCCTCCACAGGGATCTCTCCCAACCCCTGATCTACCAAGGGTTTACCTAGAAAGGGAAGGTCAATGGGAACAGCAATTGCAGAGCTTGCCAATGGAGCAGTATGTAGTAGTTTTCAGACTTGTGAACTTGGAACAGTTAAGCCACCCAATGCTAGCCCAGGAGGCTATCCATCAATCTATCCAGGGGCTTCTCAATGAGATGAGAGGTAGAGTCCAGGAGTTAGATTTAGTTCAGCTCCAACTTGAGGGAGGAGGCTTAAATAAACCTCTTCACTCTGTGAGGAGACCAGTAGGGGAATTCCCTGCTGATGAATTTATTAACCAGATGGCCAACCTTATTCAAAGTGATGCAGAAAACCATCTTCAAGGGTCCCTGCACTTAGCTATGACGGTGATCAGAAACAGAGGCGGGAAGGCAAGGAGAGTTATAAGCAGAATTCTCCAGGGCGAGGTTATCCGTAAGAAAAAACGCTTCCTATTAAATCCAAATAACACGAATAGTAATCTGTGCTTTGGGATAAGCCTCCTGGGGATTATGGCAGAAAACTGGGTTACCATCCCGGAATTAGCAATAAGTGCCCACCTGCTGTACAGTAAACTTGGGTTTTCTGATGAGCAAAAAATATTACTATCTGATGTGGCCACCTTTGAAAAACATTTAAATGTGAACATAGGTGTGGTGATAAATGAAGGGAAAGGTTGGCAAATTTTTAGAAGCGGGCCCCCTGTATACCCCCAGACATACTTCCTGCTGCTTCATGATGATCACTATTATGGAGTGAGAAACTTAAAGGGATTCTTTGGCCAGAGAAATTACTGTGCTGCCTGTGGTAACGTTTACAGCCATTCACACAGTTGCAAGTATAGATGCCGCTTATGTTTGGCACCCCACTGTGATCTACAGCAGGAGACGAGGTGTCCTAATTGTAAAGTATATTGCAAATCCAGAGCCTGTTTTAAAAGGCACACAGCTTTGGCAAACATCTGTAAAACAAAAATCTTTTGCCATGCATGCTTGGCCTATGCCCCAAAGGAACACCCATGCAACATGCAGTGGTGTAAGCAGTGTAAGGAGCCTCTTGGTGAAGTAAACGGACACCAGTGCTTCATGTCCTCTGTTAAACTATCTAAAATAACAAACAAATATATTTTTTACAATGTGGAATGCATGCAAAGAACTGGCATGCACACAGCAAATTACATTTTTGCAATGGGAGTAGAAGAATGGGATAATTGGGAATTCAAAGGAGCTGACTGCATTTCAGACTTTGTTAAAACATTTGTCAACAACAAATACAAGGGTTACACATTTGTAGCTCATAATGCAAAAGGGTATAACAGCTACTTAATCGTTAGACAGATGTTGGTAGAAAAGGTTGATGTGGACCTCATTACGCAAGGGGGCAAACTGATGTGTGTTACTGCTAAAAAGCTGGGCATCAGGTTTCTAGATAGTTCAAACTTTTTGCCAGTGAAGCTGGCCAAACTGCCACAAGTCATGGGCCTTAAGAGTTTAAAGGGCTTCTTACCCCATTTCTTTAAGTCCAGTGCAAATTGGGAAAATGTTGATCCACTGCCAAAGATGGAAGATTATGGTGTTCTTTCCTGCTACCAGGATAACCAAGATGCTGTTTTTAACCTACAGAAAAACCTGGCAGATTATTGCCAGCAGGATGTTAAAATCCTGAGAAAGGCCTGTCTCTTGTACAGGGAAGAAATTATTTCCATGTCAGGAATTGATGCTTTTCATTATATAAGTCTTCCCCATGTTTGTATGGCTATGTATAGGCACATGTTTTTAAAACCAGGAACAATTGCACTGCTGCCACATGACAATTATCATACGCAGATGAAGAGACCTTCAACTCCATCTATACAGTGGCTATTGTATCTAGAACATAAAGAAGATGTTGAGATACAGCATGCGCTGAAAGGTGGGGAAGTAAAAGTAGGGCCTTATTTTCTGGATGGCTATGCTGTAGTTGGGGAGTGCCCCACTGCCTTTGAATTTAATGAGTGTTTTTTTTATGGCTGCCCCACCTGTTTCAGTCCAACAGACAGAAATCCAATAACCGATTCTACCTTTGGTGACTTACATGATCATACACAGATGAAAGTGAGTTATCTGAAAAGCCAGGGGTTTGTAGTTAGGCACCTGTGGGAACATGAGTGGCATGAGATGGTGAATGCTGATAGGGAACTTGGAGCTTTTCTAAGAAAGAAGGGACTCCCTTTACCTCTACTTCCCAGGGATGCTCTCTTTGGGGGGCAGGCAAATGCCATCTGTCTGTATTACAAAGCTAAGGCTGGTGAAAAAATACACTATTATGACTTCACCAGCCTGTATCCCTTTGTGAAGAAGACAATGAAATATCCAGTTGGACATCCCAAAATTATTTATAAGGACTTTGGCCCATTGTCTGAATATTTTGGCCTGGCCAAAGTTAAGGTGCATCCACCCCGAGGTCTCTTTTTCCCTGTTTTGCCTTTTGAGGTTGAGGACAAAGTTCTGTTTCCGCTGTGCCGCACATGTGCAGAGGCCAAGATGAAAGTGCATTGTCAACATACAGTTGAGGAAAGGGCTCTAGAAGGGACATGGTGTACAGTAGAGCTGATGAAGGCTCTAGAGAAGGGCTACAGAGTTGTGTCTATCAGTGAGGTGTGGCATTTTGAAGAAAGCTCTGAAGGCCTGTTTTCAGACTATATAAATCTTCACCTTCGCCAAAAACAGGAAGCTTCTGGCTACCCCAGTTGGTGTACAGATGCAGGAAAAAAGGAGAAGTACATTCAGGATTACCTAAACAAAGAAGGTGTTCAGTTGCGTGCCGAACACATAGCTGTGAACCCTGCAAAGCATCAAATTGCAAAATTATTTTTAAACTCTTTGTGGGGTCAGCAGTCAAGTTTGGTGAATACTAGCATTGTGAAGAACCCAACAGAACTTTTACAGTATGCCTTTTCTCCATCTTATGAAGTTTCAGGTTTTGAAGTAATTGATGATGAGACAGCAAGCGTGTCTTGGAAACATGCTAAAGATTCCTTTAATTTATCAGAATATACAAATGTCCTGATAGACTGTTTTACAATGGCTTATGCCCGGCTACAACTTTATGATGTATTAGACAAGTTGCAAGACCGTTGTTTGTACCACGGTACAGATTCTGTCATTTTTGTCAGTCAAGATGGGAACTGGAATCCCCCTTTGGGGAACTACTTAGGTGAACTCACAAGTAAGATCCCACCAGATCAATATATCACAGAATTCACATCAGTTGGGCCCAGCATTTATGGCTACAGGCTATCTGGGGGAAAGGTCTGCATAAAAACCAAAGGCATCACTCTCAATGTGCCCAGTTCTGAAAAAATTAACTTTGACTCATTGAAGGACCTAGTCCTAGACTACAGCTCAGAGCCCGCTCCTAAAGCAGTCCAAGTCCAGGAACCCTCCATCATGGGAGACCGAAATCAGCGTCTTATCCAAACAGACTCTTTTAAGAAAATGTTGAAAGACATTTATGATACCAGGGTCATTGTAGACGATTTCAAAACCTTACCATATGGTTTTTAAGATGGATGTATGGTGGAAATACTCCATTTCAAAAGTACTGGCTGGTTCTAGTAACTGTGGGAAGCTTCTTTGTTGGCTCTGTATGATGAAATGGGCTGTAAATGTTCCTTTATAAAGTTTGTAGGAATGCTAAAATGCTTACTGATGAACAACTGTTCCCCACTAATAAAGTAAAGATGATCATAGTACATGATTTGATGGACTCTCCTTGTGAAAATGCTGATATTGGGACGCCTTTGCAAAATACATGTGTCATTAGAATCTGGGTATTTTCCACTCAGAATGTTTTCTTTCATGGCAAAAGCAAAAGAACCTATCTCAGAAACTGTTCTCAATACTTTAAAACAGTGGTCCATAATCTTTTAATCACCAGGGACCGGTCAATGCTTGATAATTTTACTGAGGCCCGGGGGAGGGGTAATCTACCAGAGCAGGGGTAGTCAACCTGCGGTCCTCCAGATGTTCATAGACTACAATTCCCATGAGCCCCTGCCAGCGTTTTCTGGCAGGGGCTCATGGGAATTGTAGTCCATGAACATCTGGAGGACCACAGGTTGACTACCCCTGTACTAGAGGACCCGTCATTGGATGGCGCTGGAGGGGTGGGCTTAGCTGGCGGCCGCTATGGCTCCTCTGATTGAGCAAACGGACGAAAAGATCTGTTGAGAAAGCTGGCCTCTGTTTCTTTTCGCCGTGGTCGCTGAAGGCAGCGGGCAGGAGCCTTGTTGCTGCTGAGTTGTGTGGGCTGCCCTGGGAATAAGGCGCTCCTGGACGTGAGATGAGGGAGTCCTAGTCAGAGCAGGAATGGAGAAGGGGAGCTTTGTGACCTGGACTTCTGCAAAGTTGGGTCGACATTAGTGGGCTGAAGCACCTAACTTTTTAGACAGAGCCGTGGCCCGGTAACCACTGATCCACGAACCGGTCCCGGTCCCTGGACCGGGGGTTGGGGATCACTGCTTTAAAACAAACATCTCACTATTGCCTTATCAGGGGTAAGCTTTTAGGAAAAGGCAAAATTGTATTAAAATCTGAGTAACATAAAGGTATCTCTGAAAAGAAAGGAGCAGCTGGTGAAAACAGTCAGGACAGGGGGGTTATTGCACCTCTGTTACACTTCACTGTCTCTCTTAATTGGTCTTTTTTAACAAGCCAGTAACAGAATACACAGGCAAAAGATACTTGGTTCCTAGCCACCTCCTCCCAGGAGGGAAACATAAGGGCCGTTATGCATTCCTTCAATATTGAAATGAAGGGGGTCCTTTAACGTTATGACTTAACAGAATATGAGAAAGCCAAGCATTATGATGCTTCAAAACATTTCACTTCTGAATTTCTTTCTGTCTCAGTGGGAGGCTGCCTCTGTATAAACATCTAAAAGCTTGAGAGCATCTTCCAAGAAATAACTGTCTAGGGCTGCCAACCTCCAGCTGGTGACTGGGGATCTGGAATTACGACTGATCACAGGCAAAAGAGAAGGTGCTTCGAAGGTGAACTCTGTGGCATTATGGTTCCCCCCTTCCCCAGGCTCCACCCCCAAAATCTCCAGGTATTTCCCAATTTACAGCTGGCAACTCTAACCATTCCTGCTAAATATAAGAACTGTACAAAGGTGCTGTCAAAATAAAATAGAACAAAAGTGTTTTTTCGTGGGATGACTGTGGAACCTTTGAATAAAAGAGGGGAAAATATTTAGGACTTATTATTATTATTATTATTATTATTATTATTATTATTATCATTGTCGTTGTCGTTGTCGTTGTCGTTGTCGTTATATTTAGTTATTTATTAAATTTGTTTACCACCATTCTTGGCATGCTGGCTTATTGCAGGTTACACTATAAAGCCCCACATCAATAAAACTCCACTAAAAACAACATTGTACAATACAGCATGGCAATAAAAAAATAAATCCTTCCCCATAATGGTACTTAAGGGCTGGGATGTTTCATGAAGGCCATAACTGAGCAAAATGTTCCATCTTGTGCAGTGGGCAACCTAAGTAATTGTCAAGCATTGAGACATGTAAAGAATCCAATTTCCATTACAGAGAAACCTGCTGTTTCTCAATGAATTGAATTTATGTTTCTTTGTGTTTTATAATACAAAGGCTTAAAATATGAGGGTGCCAACTTCTAGGTGAGGTCTGGAAATCTCCAGGAATGACAACTGACCTTCAGACTACATCAATCATTTATTTATTTAAATTATTAATTCCACTTCTTCTCCTAGAGAAAATGGATATTTTGGAAGGTGCCCTGCATGGCATTATAGTGTGCCAAGGACCCTCCCTCAGTAAACCCTACTTTCCCAGGATCTGCCCTCAAAACTCCAGCTATTTCCAAACTCAAGATTGGCAACTCTGTTGAAATACAATATTGTGGAGGTCATGCAAGATGTATATACCTGGGTTTGCACAAAGAAATCTGGGGCAAGTATAGGCACACATCCCTTCTTTTCTTTTCTTTTTTTACAAATTGTTCCACCATTACATTATTCTGTGCCATAGCATCAGCTCAAAAGAAAGCCCCTTACTGCACAGCTACAAAAAATATGCAGCTGGCTGGATTAGAACACAGACTTGCTGCCACTTTCCTCAAAAAGCTCACAATACTTTTAGGAAATGGGTTGTTGGGGGGAGAGTTTCCATAAGAGTCAAAGAAATGGCAAGTCAGTGTTCTCCAGGATGGCTGTAGGGATGGGTATTCAAACTATGCCCCATAGGACTTCAACACAGTCTCTATCTTTTTGGTGTATGGAATAGTAAATAACGTAGATGTTAGCTGCAGGGCATCTGTGGTATCTATGATTGATCTCTGTGAGATTTGTTACAATCATGTTGATTGGAACAAAGTTTGATTCCAGTGGCACCTTTAAGACAAACAAAGTTTAATTCTGGGTATAAGCTTTCTTATATCTGAAGAAGTGTTCATGCACACAAAAGCTACCCAGAAGCTATCCTCTTACAATGTAGCTGGGTTCACTTAATTTGGAACAGCTTCAGAAACATGTCCTACTACATATTTAGCAATATTTCAAGCTACAGTTTTCACATGGGACTTTATGAACTAAAAATCCTCTTCTCAAAAGAGGGACATCATTCAGAAAAAGCTCCAGAATATACCCTCTACCCCTGCCCCATACATAACAGGGGCTCTGTGGTACCCAAGACTGGCATAACTGTCATGGGACATGTAGTAATTCCTAGAAAGGTCTGGATCACCATAGATTTTTAAAACAGCCATCTCTGTATGCTTAGAAGACCAGCTTTCTGAGGACATAAGTGACATTTCACAATCAGCTTAACAAAACAAAACGGCATGTTCTTGTTCTGGTCAACCTTAGTTTCAATACTGACACTGTCCATGTGGCGCTCATTCACAGGGATAAAATGAGGCTTATTAAAGATACTGTTGATATAGTTGCAGCAGGGCTCACCATTCACAGGGATGCAATACACAAATGCGCATAAACATCACCCACAGTTTGGTGATCCACAAAGCCTGACTAAAAGTAAAAAGTGTTAAATCCTCCTTTGATATCTGCTGTGAAAGGTTTCTTTAACAGGCTGATGACACAGATTTATAGATTTGACATAAAGGGTATTTAAAGCTTCTTCTTTCTCCTGCTTCTCTGAGGTTCCCTTATCTTCTGACTCTTACACAAGGGCCTGTTATCTCCCAGTTTGAATAATGAGTTGTAAACCTGATCCATATATTCTTTTTTGAAAACCAGGGGCCATTCCGCACCAGGATCTATGTAGCAAATTGGTTGTGGAACGAAAAACCACCATTATAAATAGTGGAATTTGTCATTATGCATACCTGCCTTTGTAGTGGAATCCAGTTGCGTTTCTATCGTTTCCCACAGGTTTCCGGTCTCGGCAAAAATCGCTAGCCAGGAAGTGATATTGCCGAGCTTTATCCCGCCCCTGACCGTCAATCAAACGAGCAGCCAATGGGCAGCCGTTATCATGCTCCCGAAAAGCCCCTTTCCCTTTAAGGAAGGTTTAAAAAAACACACACACACGTTGCAACGAATCTGCGTTGATTCGTTCAACGGAGAGACCCATCTAGCTAGCAGGTGGTGTTTGAGCTGCCGTTTCATCGTTGCCACGCTCCCCCCAAGTGAAAAAAAAATACCCCCCCCCGCACGAGCGCGATTTTTGGGCAAAAATAGAGTGAAAAATAAAGGGCAAATAAACCAGCAAACGGGGCTGTGTGTTGCTTGGTGCTTGGTGACTTTAAACAGTTCTGGGGAGGGACTGCAGCCGGGGAAGCCTCGCTGGGTAAACAAAGGCTCGACAGTGTGTTGATCTCCGCTCGCTCCGAGAAAAAAAAATGGTGATCGCTTTGCCGGAAGATCAGAGGAGAGAGCTAGGGGGAGGGACTTTGCAGAAACCACAACAATGGTAACGCACAGAACTTTCCCGCTAGTGTTGCAGATTGGTTGCAAGAGTGTAGCGCTTTCTGGAGGGTGAATCCACTTTTTGGGATTTCCCTGAAAGCGCTACAACGAAGCGCTTTTTGCGGATCGGTTTCAGGAGTGTTGCAGATTGTCAACGACATTGTGCATAACAGCAAATCACTCGCAATTTCAATTTGCAACCATTATGCAATTTTGAACGAGTGCGGAATGGCCCCAGGTATTGCAAGCAATAGACAATTGTAGTTATAAGAAGGCTAAAAGATTTCATTGAAGATCAATTTATCTTTTCTTTCCATTATGTTTTCAGACCAAGACAGGCAGTCATGTGCCTATCGCACAACTCATACCAATATCTGATAATACAAGTGTGGCTCTTACAATTCTCCTCATGGCTGATTTACATTTCCAAGGTGGAATGAAGTCTGTGTCTTCATCAATTTTCAGGCATAGAAGGTGTCTCATGGAGATGAACCTTTTGCAGGGGCTCTCTGCTGCTGCTGCTGGTTCCTTAAAAAAAAAAAGATTTAAAATGCAATTTAAGCCTTTTCAAACATGGTAAAAACTTTATGTTCCCTTCCTCGCCACTTCCTCCCCAAACAACTGAGGCCTTACATGTATGGGATGTTCTCTGCTGGAATCACATTCTCCCAGGTGTGATTTGGACCGTTCTCTGAAGGCCTGGTGTAACTTAATTGAGGAAGTTCCAATACATTGCCTGGGCTTCTAGAACAGTAAGAAATACATTTTAATTCTTTCTTAAAAGTTCTATGTGTAATTTATATTTGACACCCAGTTACCTCCTGCCCCTTCCCTTCCATCTTCCAAATTACCTGTGTTTGAGAGATGTCTGTTGAAAGCAGGTCTGGGAATCTGGAGAAATTTCCAACAGCCTGTGGTGTATCTGAGGAAGATCAACACTGCCATTTCCAGTGATGTAGAAGGGGAGAAAGTGGCCTGGTCATGCTATTTCTGGAGATGTGGCCGACTCACATCATTTCCAATAATATGCAAGGGGCATGTCCTAATATGCAAACTGCCTGATTAATATGAAAGGTGTGTACTCAGGCCTGCGTGGAACCTAAACTGGTTCAGTAACTCAGCTGGATTCCCCCTGCTGGGGACAAGGCAGAGGACAAGTGCCTGCTAGTTCTGGTGGACTGTTTTTGTTTGTTTGTTTGTTTGTTTGTTTGTTTGTTTGTTTTATCACCATCAACCTCCTGGTTTGGTACTTTGGTATCTTCCTGTATTGTCTGGCTAAGGCTGAATTGGAGGCACAGAACTGTGGTGGTTCCATTCCTGTCAGGCAGGCTGGTTTCAGAAGGTGGGGGAACTGGCATTGTTTGAAACCACAGCAGTTATGTCATGTTGTGCCACAGGTTCTCTTGTGATATTTAAAATCTAGGGGAGAGGTCATATGTCATCCAGAGTTTGGCTTTAAATGTCAACAAATCTTTGATAATATGAATATTTCTTCTTTCTCTCAGGTGAAGCTGTTAATATTTCAAACCAGTTCAGCTAAGACTCAAATACTGTTGGTAAGAACTCACAACAATGGAAGTGGGAAACAGTCTACTTGGGATGGGTTTGAATTCTTCTTGAGGAAGCAGGTTCACAGCTTGTGGATGCCATCACAGCTGGATCTACAGTTGGACACATTGTTGCCCCGTTTGCTAGCTGCAATCCTTCCTCAAGAAGCCAAATCTTAACATGGTAATCCAAGATTACTATAATGTTTTCTATGCAGGATAAAGTCTTGACATTTCAGTTAGTTCAAGATGCATCAGCTAGCTTGCTAGCTGATATGGATTTCCAATTAGCATATAAAACCAATGGTTGAACATCTTCACTTGCTTCCTATTTCTCATCCTAATTCCAACTGCTGCTTTTAACCTTTAAGGTCCTACATGGATTGGTACCAGAGAGCTTAAATGACCACTTGCTTTCATATACCCCTGCCTAGATACTGAATTCATTAGCCTAAAGGAGGTCAGTCATGGCTAGGATTAGGACACATTTTTTGGAAAGTTTATTCTGAGAGAGGTAAATGAAGGGGCTGTAAAAGGGAAATACAGAATTCAGAAAATAAATTGATTGCTAACTCTAAACTTACAAGGTTTTTTTCTTTTTAAAAAAAAATCTTTATGCTTATCCTGCAAAGCAGGTAAAACAAGAGGCGTTCAAAAGATAACAAAATCTCCTCCTTGCGAGTTTTTCTTTTTACAGTTCAATGGGGAAAAGGAGGATTGTCTATAACTAACTAGAATGTATGGAGCTATATGTGAATACTCCCTCTGCAAGGATCAAGACCAATTACTGGTTTCCATAGGATCAAATGAATTTTGCATTCTGCATTTCTGTAACCATGACCAAAACTGAAAATAGAATGTAGTGCAGACAATGTACTACAAAGGTCTCTTGGGAGATGAGCATTTTACGTATTAAATGCAGGACAAATTTCTCAGAAATGACCTCGTAAGTATGGATGGAACGCCATTTTCTTCTTCCCATAAAGTACTTAGCAGAGCACTAAGTGTTAAACTTTGAGGCTTATGAAATAGAGTTTTAATCAGTAACATTCTTCAAAAAAATTTCTTCTAGCTCAAGAGCAAATGGGTGTTGACTCAGAGTGCCTTCTTTGACATAATGGCTCTTATTGCTTAATTGGGTAAAATATGTCATAATCAAAAATCTTTTGGGTAAGAAAATCTGAGGTCTTTATGTTCATTATGTAGAAAACCACACTTTCCCCCCCTTCAACAGACCCTCATCTCTCTGTTAATGCACCAAGGCTCCCAAGCAAACAATTGACTAAAAGCGTCTAAATTCACCAGCCTGTCCTCTTCACCAGCCTGGCCCATTTGTTGAGCTTGTTCACATTCGGCCACTGGTCCTCATCAACATTTTCCTTTCCAGTTTCTCTGCATTATACGCAACCACCAGACCTATGGTTGAGGCAAGGAATACCATCAGGAAAGTGCTGGCCTCCCTGCTTGAGAACCATCTATCTCTACCAATTAAATACTCAACCCTCAGAAGGTCTAAAAATTCAAAACAGGCAGTTTTAAATAAAGTTTTATAATTTTAAAACTTAATTGTTTAACCTGTTATGTATTTACTTTGTCTATTGTTTTATTCTAATGTTACCTGTCCTGAGTCAATCGAGGAGGGTAAGATATATCATCATCATCATCTTTCAGAAACAAAAGTGTTTTTATAGTTTAACCAGAAATGTTAATACGCTTGCAATACTGAGTTCAGTTCTGATTGTTGTACATCAAAAAGGATATTGCAGAGCTGGAAAAAGTACACAAGAAGGAAACCAAAATGATTCAGAGAACACCCACTGAAGCTGATGGGAAATACAGCTGACCTAGGTCAATTAACCCCCCCCCCCTCATAAGATGGTGGAACACTACACCAAATTAGGTTGCCCTCGCTGGGTTCCAGCTTGCTCTGATGCTTCTGTTACCAAGAACCCCCTACCTAGATGTGTGCTGCCTATCCTGAGACTATCTTGACTCAATTTGCCCTAGCAGCCATTTTGGGAGATTGCAATGCCTTGCTTTGGAAAAGGTGAGGTCAAGGCTCTCCTTAGTCAGGATATTATAATGAGTGGCCAAAGGGGGACTGATTCACTGATTGGACAGCTGCATGCCTATCTACCCATCACCATAGGGGCTTGCAAAGCCAGGCAGGAACCTAGACCTATCAATGCAATTTCAGTAGCAAAGGTGAGTCTTCCTGAGTCCTAAATCTAATTATTAGAAAGCAGCCAGGTAGGCTTGATAAGCAGTAACTGCCTGTGCCTGAATTGTCTCCTATCAGCCTACCTCAGGCATGGACAGAGCCTCCACAGTGCCAATGCTTTTGTCCCTGCCTGTATGTAATCACCCTTTGTTGCTCTTCTGCAAATCCCCAACTCAATCAGAGCCTGGAAATCCATAGAGGATCATCCTGGACCACATTCCTAGATTTTACAATTACTACTTTGATATTCTTCTGTGCTGACTCCTCCAACTACCACTGTCCTGCCAGGCAAAATGTTGTAGTCTCATCCCCTCTTCTTGCTCAGAGGTTGACAACTCCTTTCTCTTTCAGAAGAAGCAAGTGGTGTGTGGACTCTCATCCCCTCCGCTGCCATCCAGAGGCCACCAACACCTCTTGTCTTCCCTTGGGACTCCAGCATATTACTCTGTCCCAAAGGATTGTATCTCTGCTGCTTTCTCACCTTCTTATTATTCCCTGGGAATTTAGGAAATTGTGCCTAAAGCTTTCTACTCTCAATCTCTGGATCACTGAAACTGACTCTACCCAGCTCAGCAGACTGAGGATAGATAAACTTCTGCTTATGCCTTTTCTCTTAGAACTCTCCCCTCTCTTCTTTAAATCCATTTCTTTCCCACTTCTCATTGTGGCCATTCTCTGGTGCAGAATTCTCACCCAGTTAGAGGCTTGGTCTCTTTCATAGTTTCTCTTCTAGTGTGGATTTTCACACACACATCGTTCTGAACACAACCATTTCACTGTTCTTATGTTTACATACCTTTCAATTCCTCAACCCTCATATTTCCTTACATGAACTCTATTGAGTAGTGAGCTCAATAAGGTGCAGAGTTGCTTGTGGAGTGAAACATCAGCTCCTTATTTAGGTCATACCAAATAAGAGAACTAGAGAATGACAGCCCACCACCCAAACTTATATACAATTCAGGATTTCCACCACAGCCTGTGACTGGCTCTGTGCAAATCCCTTGGTTTAAACTAACTGGAGGATTCAAACAATCCAATGGCTGGATGGATCCTGCATGTAAACCCATAACATTAAGTTCCCCACTGTATGAATTGCAGTTCCCACGCTGCAGTTCCACTTCACTGCGTAAACAACAAACTTGTTTTGGAAAAAATCAGGTTATTTTGAGGTTACTTGTAGTCCACTGGCAAATTATCCCAGTAAATATCTCTAAATCAAATATTCTACTCCCCCAATTAGCAAGTATGTTAGCTTTCCAAGCTGGCCAAACTGTACAAGCAGGAAGTTTTTTGCCCAGGACGCTAAGCTTACTTTCCCCAAATTGTCATGGTGCCGGGTAAGTGTCCTGAACCCATGTTAGAGAGTCCACATGTATGTCCCCCCCAAAAAAAAACAATTCCCCAAGAGTTGTAGCACAAAGCTTCCCCCTCCCAATCAGGAAGGAGATTCATTTTTAAAAGAAGTAAGACTCGTGACTCCATTAGGGTTAGCAATAAAGAAGCATTATACATCTATGATTAGATACATAGGTATTTTACAGGCCCTTTAAAGCATGGAGAAAGGGGATTGAATGCCTCGATTGATTGACAGGTAGAAGAGAGTTGTGTATAAAGCACATTGCTATCTTCCGCCATTTCAAGCAGTACTTGTGGAGGGGGAGAAGCACGAAATGGCGGCAGAGAAGAGCAAAAAGGTGAGGAGAGGCCGGGAGGCATGATTATATTTAGCATTAAGCCATTCAGCTGGCATAACTCTATTTTTAACCATGTGCAGAAATGCCCCAAGATTAGTCTTGTAAGGTTTGGCAGGATCAGACTGTCTTTCTTTAATTTTGTATATTGAATCCTATGCTAGTAATGAGCTTTATGCATCTGTAAGCATCATTAGGGACTATGTATCCCTTCTAAGAACCTCTTTAGAGCAGTAGTTCTCAACCTGGGGGTCATGGCCTTTCTTAAACATAATTCTTACTTTTCCCTAACTCTCATGATAGGGGAGAGTTAGAAACGTGCTTAGGAAATATGTTGAGAATTGCAGCTCGGTATTTAGAGTCAGTGAGATTATGACAGCCTTTCTCTTCTTTTTCTTGTCTACATGCCCAATTATATAGAATCACTGATCACTAATAAAACTGCTAGAAACTAGGTCGGAGGTTGCCAGCCTTCCTGAGCCTGTGAGCAGCTTTGGCATGTTGGAAAGTGGTAGTATTATCGAAAATGACAGGTGCAGGAAGTGGTGCCAAATGCATTACTCTCCTCCTTCTTTTGCAAAAGAATCGAAATAGAAGCAAAAAGAAATGGAGAAAAAGATTTGAGGAGAGTAAAGGGAGAAGGAGGAATGAAAAAGGAAGAAAAACTGGTAGAGGAAGATAGAGAAGGGGAATAAAATGAAGAAAGCTGAGAATGGAACCACAAGCCTGGATGCTTACTAGTGCTCCTGATCCTCCAGTTGCTATGGTGCTATTGTCTTTCATTTGAATAAGGGCAGCCAGTAACAAGCCCTGCATCAGAATGAAATTTGGGGCACCTTCTGGGCCAGCTTGGTATAACAGATAAGAGCAGTGGCTTCTTATATGGCAAGCCAGGTTTGATTCCCCGCTCTCCCACATGCAGCCAGCTGGGAGACCTTGGGCTCACTACAGCACTGATCTGGCTGAGCAGTGATATCAGGACTCTCTCAGCCTTACCTACCTCACAGGGTGTCTGTTGTGGGGAGGGGGAAGGGAAGGCAATTGCAAGCCGCTTTGAGACTTCTGGCAGAGAAAAGTGGCATATAAAAGCCAATTCTTCTTCTTCTTCCATATGTCCTTCCTCTATTAACAAAATATGAAACTGGTCTAAGTTTCAGGACCTTTCCCATGTTTTAGTTGGAAATGTTTTCTCCATCTTATGGATATGGTGTAGGGATGCCAACCTCCTGGTGGGACCTAAGGTAAAGGTATCCCCTGTGCAAGCACTGGGTCATGTCTGACCCTTGGGGTGACGCCCTCTAGCGTTTTCATGGCAGACTCAATACGGGGTGGTTTGCCAGTGCCTTCCCCAGTCATTACCGTTTACCCCCCAGCAAGCTGGGTACTCATTTTACCAACCTCGGAAGGATGGAAGGCTGAGTCAACCTTGAGCCGGCTGCTGTGATTGAACTCCCAGCCTCATGGGCAGAGCTTCAGACTGCATGTCAGCTGCCTTACCACTCTGCGTCACAAGAGGCTCTTAGGTGGGACCTAAGGATCCCCTAAATTACCATTAATCTACAAACAATAGAGATCAGTTCCCCTGGAGAAAATGGATGCTTTGGAGGTTGGAATCTATGGCATAATACTCCAGAATCGTCCCTGTCTTCCCCAGGCTCCTTCTCCAGGTTTCCTGAGTTGATTCTGGTAACCTAATGGTCATCCCCTGTTGATGGTCTGGGGAGACCTGGCTACCCTAAGGCAAAGAGAAGAAGAAGAAGAAGAAGAGTTGGTTCTTATATGCCGCTTTTCCCTACCCGAAGGAGGCTCAAAGCGGCTTACAATCGCCTACCCTTTCCTCTCCCCAGACACCCTGTGAGGGAGGTGAGGCTGAGAGAGCCCTGACATCACTGCTCGGTCAGAACAGCTTTATCAGTGCTGTGGCGAGCCCAAGGTCACCCAGCTGGTTGCATGTGGGGGAGCGCAGAATCGAACCTGGCATGCCAGATTAGAAGTCCGCACTCCTAACCACTACACCAAACTGGCTCTGAACAAGGCTGCTGGAGATCCCCTACCTAACATCAGTTCTCTCTACAGCAAGACAGATTCTGTATCTCAGGCTGCTTTTCCTTCAACCAACTCATATCTAGTTCCTTTTCTTCTCTTCCCAACTTTGTGCTAATTCATACTTACAAAGTCCATGTGATGGACAAGTCTCAAGGATTTTTGGCCAGATAGGTAGCTGACAACTGAGGCCCCTAAGCCTGCATTTGTCAGGGTCCACAGCCTGTGAGGATGAGCTCCAGCCCTTTATTTATCACTGTCACTAAGCATAATAAAGCTCAAGTTGACAACTCACTCCCTAACTAATTGGCCCACCCTGGTGGTTTAGCCCCAATCAGGAGGATGCTTTCAGGCAGGAAATGCTAATAAGGAGTCAGCTCCCCACCTTCAATTTCCTGCTGGTTTCAGAATTTTCCTAGGTGGAAAAGGGGGCAGCCTAAGAGCACTGGCCTGCTGGCAATAAGTTGCCCTGGCCTCCTGGCCTTTTTCAACTTAGAGCACATGGGTGTGGGGGGGAAGCTGCCTCCTGGCACAGCTTCTGTGTGCCTTGGGGGGGGGGTCTGTGTGAGACCCAGAAATAGCCCTCTGCCAGTCCTCTGGGAAGTGGGGCAGGAAAAGCTTCTGCCCTTGGAATGCTTACTCATTAGTAAGTTATGTGTGGCTTGCAATTTGCAATCTGAGAAGGGAGTAAAGTGTTGAGGGTAACCATCGCAGGCAATTGTAGCAGGGAACATAATGCTGATGTGGGTGGGATTGGGAAGATGCAGAGTTTCCCTTTCTATATGGGTATCACCTTGGTTTTGCTGCAGTCTTTCCAAGACCATCACAACAAAGCAACTTTGAGACCAATGGCGTGGAAGATGGGGAAAATGTAGAGGGGGCACAGAAGCAGCATGAGGGGGAGACACTGTTTATCAGTAGCGCCTTCCCAGTGGAAGAATAGTTGGTTTTTATACCCTCCTTTTCACTGTGTAAAGGAGTCTCAGAGTGGCTTATAATAGCCTTCCTTTCCTCTCCCCACAACAGACACCCTGTGAGGTAGGTGAGGCTGAGAAATCTCTGAGAGAAACTGCTATGTGGCTAGCCCAAGATTACTCAGCTGGCTCAAGGTCACCCAGCATGGGGAGGAGCAAAGAATCAAATCCAGCTGGCCACATTAGAAGCCACTGCTCTTAACCACTATACCAAGCTGTACAAACTGTGATTGCCTTAAAGAGATGTAGCTAGAGCACAGGCAGAAGAAGCTGTTGCAAGAGGATGGTATCTTTTTTGACTTGTTCATTGACTGCCATGGGATTCTTTTCCCTTAAATTTGGACCTTCTGGCCAGTGGCTTCAGAGCAATCCAAGAAGGGAGACATTCAGGTATTTCCTACATGGAGAGGTGATTATGTGGTTAATAAAGTTTACAATTTGAGAAGGGACAAATGCTTTTGTCTTCTGTGGTCTCTTCAACTCACCTTGAGATCCATATGTGTGGGGTTCTGATTAATTCCCCCCCCATTTTGGTTAAATTGAAGTAGTTTGTTTCTACACAGAAGTCTGTTGAGTCAGTTCAACTAACACAATTCCCTTGACCCCCTTTTTTCAACCTTAAGCTGTGATAATGCCAAAGAACATAACAGAAAGCAAGAGCACATTCATGGATGAAAAATTCATTACCTTGTGGAGAGCATGACTGTAATTTATGACTTGTCCATGCCCATGTTACCCATCTGTCTTTGTCTATAACAGGGGTAGTCAAACTGCAGCTTTCCAAATGCTGGCAGGGGCGCATGGGAATTGTAGTCCATGGACTTCATGGAGGGCCACAGTTTGACTACCTCTGGTCTATAACAACCCAATTGGCACAGGCTATAGAACAGAGCCTTATGGGCTGCCCTTGTACATTTTTATTTCCTGGCACATGTAAACTATCTTATAAGTATAGGAATTGGACTAGTACACCTGGCAAAATAGAGTTTTCATCCACAGCTGTTACATTTATTTATTAAAATATTTAACCTCACATTTTCTCATGTTCATACAGGTGCACACCACAGGGATCTGGCTGTGAACATATCAACAAACACAACATGCTTGATATCTCTGGCAGAGCCATCCTAAAAAAATTACACTTTCTACATCCTCTGAAGGCTTATCACTTTGTTTAAGACTGTAATTCAGCAATAAGTCTTGCTGAACTTCGTGGGACTCCCTCCTGATTCAACATTGTGGCCCCGCAGTCTTTCCTTTACCTTTCCCATGAGTCCCTTCATTCTGATCTCCTCCCCAACAAAATTTAGATGAAGGTGTGTGATTGTATTTTGCTATCGTTCTTCCCTCGTCATCCTGACTACTCTCTTCTCCAGATTATCAAGGTAGAGTACATTTCTAGTCTTGATAGCTACAAAGTCAAATAACTGAGCAATGGCTAGAGAAATATCTGAACCAGGGAGCAGGGTGTGGGGGTGCTGAGAAGGCTCTCCGTCATTTGGGGCTTCTTGCTCTTCTAGAAAGCACAGAAATGTGCCTGTGGTCCTTTATTAGTAAAAAAAAAAATGTGATTACACAGCTGTCCACTGGCAACAAAGCAAGCGGCAAGTGACACCTGTCCCAGCCACACACTATGTAAAATAAGCAGCAGAAAGTCAAATCTTCACTGAAAACGGCTTGAAAGTGCTGCCTAAATCCCAAATTCCCCTCTGTTTGTCTTATCTTCCTTTGGGGGGAGTATTCTCTACAGAGGAGCTGCAGTGTGCCCCGCGCACAGACAGAAGATTGGCTTCGTTTCCAGAAAGCAGCCCTGAGCAATGTTGAGCCTTCCTGTTCTTTTGAAAGGGTTCTTCCTCTTTTACAACCCCCCCGCCCCCCGCTCCTCATCCTCAGGAAAGAGTACGCAAAGGCAGCTCATTCCCTGGGCATCGTGCGCTGGAGGGTCAAAGACCTCCTTCGTGGCTGAGAAGGCGGGAGAGGCACCCTCACCCGGGCAGCACCGCACGGAACTAGACGCCGGTGTCAGGCAGCTCCCTGTTCTCAGCTAGGCGACTGGGGGGGGGGGGGGGGCGTGTAGCCGTAAAGGTAAAACGGGCCGTTTACTAGGAGGCTTTTATTTGTGATGTCAATAATAAAAATAAAATAAAGATAGCCTTCTCAGGATTTCTCTGTTGCTTTTAGCCGCCCGGCAGCTTCCGTTTCCCTTTTATTGGCCGTGCCCCTCTGCAGTTTTCAGCGGCTCTTCACTTGCGGCGGTCAGGCGCGTCTCCCCCTGCGGAGAACGGCTCTTCCCACGGGACGCCCAGCCCGGCTCCTGGCAGTGCCGGAGAGAGCGGCAGCGAGGCTTCCTTCTGCGCCGCAGCCCCCGCCCGCCCACACGTTCGGGCGCCGGAGAACAGCCTCGGCCGATCATCCCGACCCCCGGTTACAAGGAGAGCAGCGCTATCGCTCTCCCGGCCCCCTTTTGGCCCCAACAAGCGGCAAGATGACGGCAGGAGGACTCTCTCCCGGCCCCCCCCCGGCCCCCGCGAGAGTTGTTTACCACGCGAGTTGAGTGCACGAAATGCCCCACTGACACACGCGCGCCCCAAGTCGCTCGTACAACCCCAGTCTGGTTTCGGACGACGCTTTGGGCACAGCCGCGCATCACGGCGCCAAACCCGTCGGTGCCTTCTGGAAATGGGATTTGCAAAGCTTTCTAGCCACTGGAGCCATAAAGTTCCAGTCTTCAAGCTGCCTGCCTGGAAACCGACGGCTCGGCGCTGCTTCTGGCAACCGGGGGGGGGGGGGAGAAGTGGTGCCCATCAGGCTGCAAAGAGGAACAGCTCCCCTCCACCCACACACAGACGCCCGCAGGCACCGGCCCAGCGAGCACAAACTCCCGTGAGCTGCCAAGCGAAGGCCGCGTGGGGAGGGGGCTCCCCCCGCCGACACATTTACCTGTCCCCGGTCCGCCTGCAAGCGCGCCCCTGCCTCTTTCGGCCGCCTGCCGCTTTCTGCGCTCCCGGCCGCCGGCCTGCCCCTTTCATTCATAAAAGTCTCGCGCGACGCCAGGCAAGGGGCGGGCAGGCCCCTCCTCCGGCGGCTTCCCACCCGCGAGCGCGCGTGGCATTTTTGTTGCCTGCATCTAGACTACAGGATGGACCAGCCTGCTCCTCCTCCTCCCCGCCCCCCCCGCCCCCTTGCGGCGCGCCTTTGGTTGGCCCGCTGTCTAGAGTGGCGCTCTCCTTCCTCCAAGCGTGTGGGCGAGCTCTTGGCGCCGCGAAGTCTTTTGAGCCCGCTGGTCTCTGTCGGTGGGTGCCTGATCAGCGGGGAGCCCCAGGACCAGGGCAGCCACAGCCAGAGCGGGATGTGAAGAGGCTGGAACCGTCCCCGCCCCGCGCTTGTCGCGGCCTCCTGCGGGGGGGGGGGGAATCTAATGTTGGGCTTTTACCCCTGAACAGAAAGGGGTAGGTGGGAGAATGCGGGAGTAGGATGCTGGGGTGGAGGGAGGGGTTCCACTGTATTGGATGGCAGGGAGAAGCTTTTGACTGTTCCTTCTAGGGATGCCAACCCCAAACCACCACTCCCCCCCCCCCAGACTGAAGAGTTCAGTTCCCCTGGAGGAAATGGATGGTTGGGGCTGGGGGGACTCTGGCATTGTAGCCCATAGCTGTCCCTGTCCCCCCCCCCCCCCCCCGGCTCCATCCCCAAAGCTCGGGGAGTTTCCCAGCCTGGATTTGACAACCTTTTGCCCCATCTCCTGTCAATGTCTCAGGAAGGCTTGGAAACCCTAGAACTTTTTTTTTTAAGTAACCCCTTTATCCAACCAGCACAGACTTTGTATGAGGGCTTCTACCTGTTTTTTGCTGTATTCTTGTTGCTTTCTATTGGAAGCTTTTAACAAAGCATCCAAAGTCCTGACCTGGGGAGCCCAGTCTAGCCCAATTTCAAAAGTTAAGCTGGGTCATTGCTGGATAGGACTTGGATGGAAGCAGGGCTAACTTAACAGCCTTATAGACATCCCACCTACACCACCACTCACAGGAATAAAAATGTAAATTATCAATTAACTTATATTTATACTAGCCCTAAAGTCCGTTGCATGCAGGGATGCAACGTGTGCTAGAGCCCCCCACCCAGGCCGCCACCACCCCTGCTGGTGCCCGCATGACCCCACTTGCTGTTCCCCGTCGTGAGCTGGGCTCCCTCTGTCTTGGCAGAAGGGGGGCTGGCAGGGTTCTCCGCCTCTCTGCTGCCCTCTCTGGCAGCAAGTGCCACCATAGGTAGCAGGCCAGGCCTGCACATTACACCCATGTGTGCCACCACTGCTGCAGGGCCATGTCCACCAGCACCAGCAGCTCGGGCGCGCTGTGTGGGAGAGGCACAGATGAGGTGGCAGCCTGGTCCCAGCTGTAGCCGCTGTAGGTGGTGCCACTGCCACCATCATGAGGCCATTGCCGGCAGCACCACCAACTCGGCAGCACAGCTGCCACACAGAGGGCCGTGCAGGCGGGCTCAGGTCCATTGGATGAGCCGCATGAAGCTGGGTGGTGGGGGCTGGCGCTCTAGGGACCGGCCCAATCCAGGGTCACCTGGCTTTGCCAGGCACCCAAATTGGCCCGTATTCCCAGCCTGGACAGACCCAGACAGGATCCACCCTGGAGCCTGTTTCTATTTTATTTATAGAGCCAATGGTTAAGAGTGTTTATACTTTCAAAAACATGCTGTACAACAGAGATTAATGAACACAAAATATCAGTACATACTTAGGTTAGGAAGGTGGGCCCTATGCTTCTCGGGGCCCCTGGGGCAACTTCCCAGCATGCCTATGGTTAAGGCAGCCCTGGATGAAAGGCCACCAAGGAAGTCCAGGGTTGCCATGCAAAGGCAGACAATGGCAAACCACCTCTGAACATCTCTTGCCTTAAAAACCCTACAGTCAGCTGCAGATATAAAGGCACTTTACACACAACTGTCCTGGTCCCCACCTGGGTGTAATTTGCACAAAGTTTTTATTCCAATCCCAGGTCGATTCAGTCCCTGCCATCTCCACTGAATGCGATTTCCATTTCGATTTTGTCCAATTTAAAATTTCCCTCTGCAACAATCAAGATTGATCCGGAGTGACCCTCTTTATGCTGCGATAGAGTGCTTTTAACCCTCAATATTTTAAGAATTGGATTGAGAAACAATGAGCTCTGTGGTAGAGAAGCCCTGATTGCCCAGGGCTGACTCTGTAGTAGAGAAGCTGTGATTGGTCAAGGCTGCCCAGGTGACAAGCTAGCTTTAAAGGGGAAGCCCCTAATTTCTCAGCAGAAGCGTAGAGATTTGGGTCTTGGATTTTTGTTTGTTTGTTTTTTCTCCCTTCTTTGCTATTTGCAATCCTCTCCCCACCCACTCAAGAAAACACAGAAAGAGGCTTGGCTGTGATTGGCTCCTCCAATCCTCTCTCCCCCTTCAAGAAAACAAAGAAAAAGGCTGTGCTTGCCTCCCCCCTCTCCTTCTGAGCCTCCCTAAGCACGTGCAGAACACTTTTCTGTTTCAAGGAGGGGGGAGGGGAAGAGGAAGACCGGAGTTCAAATCGATCTCACTTTAACAGGATTGACAATGGAATAAACAAAGTAAGTACAGATTCAGCCCTGGTGAAATGAGCTTCCAGAGGAAATCAGGGCCCTGACAGAGCTAAAACCGTTCTGCACGGCCTGCAAAAGGGAGCTCTTGGTTTGGTTGAGCATTTGGTTGAGACCAGGTGACCAGCAACATCTACAGAGCGCTGTGTGGGAGAGGCACAGATGAGGTGGCAGCCTGGTCCCAGCTGTAGCCGCTATCGGTGGTACCACTGCTCCCTCCGTCCCAAAAAATCCACTTATATCTTCTGGACCTGTTATAGTCTGACATTGTTCTAGTCTGTTACCTCTGTTATAGTTTCAATATTAATATTATTGTTGTTGTTATGAAAAACAGTTTCATGTACTGTTTTCTACATTTTACGTAAACTGCCCTGAGCCTCAGGGGAGGGCAGTATATAAATATAAAAATAAATTTAGAAGAAGAAGAAGAGTTGGTTCTTATATGCCGCTTTTCCCTACCCGAAGGAGGCTCAAAGCGGCTTACAGTCGCCTTCCCATTCATCTCCCCACAACAGACACCCTGTGGGGTGGGTGAGGCTGAGAGAGCACTGATATCACTGCCTGGTCAGAACAGTTTTATCAGCGCCATGGCGAGCCCAAGGTCACCCAGCTGGTTGCATGTGGGGGAGCGCAGAATCGAACCTGGCATGCCAGATTACAAGTCCGCACTCCTAACCACTACACCAAACTGGCTCTTTAAATTTAAATTTAAAAACATAAATGGATAAAAAACCATTCCAAAAGAGGATATTTCACTTGCAACCTGAGGTAGTGCAGTCCTTTCCACCATCTCACTGGAATACCTGTAAAAGAAGAGAGGGAGTGTGCTTAAGATTCCCCCCCCCCATGCACTGGTTTCTTGTTTATTTGCTCAAATGGGATTATTTACCCCATTATTTGCTTCACATCACCCTTGTATACAAGTTACAGTACAACCCCTGAGTAATTCTAATGTTACAACCAATGCATAAAGGTGTGATTCAAGCTCCACATTTGTCTAGATACTGGTCCCTGGCTTTATCTGTAAAAAGAACATGTGTTATCTGTAAAGAACATCTGTAAAGAGAGCCAGCTTGGTGTAGTGGTTAGGAGTGCAGACTTCTAATTTGGCAAGCTGGGTTTAATTTCACTCTCCCCTACATGCAGGCAGCTGGGTGACCTTGGGCTCATCACAGCACTGATAAACCTGTTCTGACCAAGCAGTAAGATCAGGGCTCTCTCAGCCTCACCTACCTCGCAGGGTGTCTGTTGTGGGGAAAGGAGGTTGTAAGCCGCTTTGAGACTTCTTCAGGTAGAGAAAAGCGGCATATTAGAACCAACTCTTCTTCTTGTTTTTCTCCTCCTCCTCCTCTTCCTCCTTCTCTATTTCTTATTTACTGTATGGTATGTGTTTAGTATAGCCTGGAGATCCTAAGATTGTCTAGCTGCCAGATGTTTGGAGGTAGTTTGCTTTTGCCTGCCCCACATCATGACCCTGGTATTCTTTGATGGTCACCTTTCCAAGTGCTAGCCAGGGCCAACATTGCTTAGGTTCCGAGATCTGATGGGACTGGGACTGATTCTGCACAGAGGCATAAAACCTGCATCGCCTCCTGCTTTCAAACGCAGTTGTAAGCTGTGCGTTTGAAAGCTTCCTGACGGGAGACCCCTCCCATATTTTCCCACTCTCTTGTCATGGCTTTTTGCTTCCAGATGAGGCAGCAAGGGAAAACAACGCAAACATCTCCCCCTGCTTCTTGGCTTGTCTGTCATTGCAAGCAACCAATCCCTGCACAGCAGCTGTACTGGGGACTCAAACTTCCTTCCCCCCACTGAGCCATGGAATTATTTTTTTAAAAATAAAGTACACTTCCACATTGCTATGGAGAAACACCACATTGCTATGGAGAAACACCACATTGCTATGGAGAAACAATGAAACATTCCCTCCTTTTGGGGGACTCTTTGTATAATGGTCTCTATTTATGTTCGAGTAGATTTCTGATAGATTGGCCATGGTAACTGGATCCTGATGAGTGATTGTGTGTTCACAGTAAATTTTAAAAACAAAGAGATGCCTCTTTTTAAAAACAAACAGATGCCTAGCTGATGGGGAGAGAAAAGAGACCAGTGAATTCCTCTAAAATCTTAGATGAGCCATGAAGCTGAAGGTATGTTGTACATCCTAGAGTTGGAAGGGGCCATACAGGCCACCTTGTCCAACCCCCTGCTCAGTGCAGGATCAGCAGCTAAAGCATCCAGGAGAAGTGTGTGCCAGGGTATATTCTACCAGGAATTAGACTCTCAATACTGTAATTATTTATCATTTTCTTGGGAAATAAAGTCCAATTTTTGAACAAGCTGCCCGAAACACATGGTTACAACCGTTAGGAACCAGATATGGAAGTTTGGCTGCCTAATTACTAGCACCATGGTTTTGGTAAACCATCCTTGAACTGGAGTCAAATAATTGGTAGAAGAGCTCCCCTAGTTGATGTGTTGGCACAGATGGTCAGGAGAACCATGGTTCTTACACTGGTACTTACATGAAAGCTTATACCTTAAATAAAATTTGGTGGGTCTTAAAGGTGGACCCACCTGGACTCAAACTTTGTTCTGGTGCTTCAGGCCAACACAGCTCCCCACCTGAATCGAAATCCATCTAATTGTCACAAGCTTGCATTCTTTGATTTGAATTGTGCTCAGTGGGTGTGAACTATTTAGACTGTGACCAACATGATGGGAAATGCACATACATTTGATTTTCTGATCTGAATGAAATAAATGGTTTTGAAATATATCATGCACCATTTCCATTAAGATGGAGGGGTTGTATGACTCATTCTGACTATGTGAAGAGCCAGATCAAAGTTAATTTTTCAAAAATAATCCATTAATATGCTAACTAATAATAACATGATTCATCAGATTACTGAGCCTTTTCCAGCAAGATGAAAATAGAGTACATACATAGGTTTCCACACTCACAATACAGCAGATGTGTCACTGGTTTTATTATTTATGAATTAAAATATTTACCCCCACCTTTCCTTCTGGCTCAAGGCATCACAGAGCACCACCGGTGGCTATCCGATACTGCTTCAGTATTGAGGATAACTCAAACCCCTCACCAAAGTACAAGGTGCAGACAGCATGGAAATTGCACTGCTGACCCTTGCAGCCCCACCAGCACCCACCAGTCAACAAGGAAGCAGCCAGTCAGTACGCACTAACAAGCCACATCCCCTCACATCAGCTCACTTCTAACAAGGCCAGATGAAGATAACACTGAAGTCCTAAATGGCATCACGTTTTAAAAGCCCTATAGTATTGCCAAAACAAATAAATAAAGATAATTTAGGGTTTTTTTTAGCATTTTATAATCTCAGGCTGTAAACTAGTTTCCTTAGCTCATGCATAAATTCAGTTTTTGACAACACTCCCTCTCCACAACACAATGAAAGGTACATAGCTTTCTTCCACTGTGACCACTACGTGCCCTAGAATAGGGGTCTCCATTGTGTTTTTATGAAGTAGATGGGCTGTGCAGATTCATTAAAATATTGTTTTGGCAGGAGCTGCCACCATGGCACAAGGATCAACACTGTGTTATTGAAGTTAGGCTGTGGCAACCATTTTGTGCCTGGATCCATCTTCAGCAGCAGGCATTTTGTTGCTGCATCCACCATGCCATGTCAGAATTCCAAATATGCCTTGCAAGCCTGAAACGTTTAGGGACCTCTGCCCTAGAACAAATACACACAAGGGAGTTTTCACAGATGTGTATTAGGCAGGGAGATTATTGGCACCAAGGCAGAACCAAGAACAGAGAGCCTTCCAAATATATCCCCAGCAGTTCATTGGGGAAAGGAACCCATATGGACAACAGTGGTTGTCCAAGAGTGCTGGTGGAAAGAAGGCATCATACAGTGTTTGGCAAACAACAGGTCAGCAGCAACGCAGACAAGAACATGCACCTCATGCACTTGGAAGCAGCTGTGTTAAGCCCACACCCAACTAGACAGACTAGAACGAGAGACAGCATAGGGCAGAAGGAAACCTCCTACAGTCTTGGCAGAGCAAAGACGACTTTGGAGAAAACCACTGAACAATGGAAAAGCACAACGTTCACAGTTTCGGCCTCATGTGGAGATAGCCACTAGACAAGTCTGGAAGAAGTCCCTGGCTTAGACTTTCCACTGACACATTATCATGACAAACAAAATCAGAGTCCAGTGGCACCTTTAAGACCAACAAAGATTTATTCAAGGTGTGAGCTTTTGAGTGCACTGCTTGCACTCGAAAGCTCACACCTTGAATAAATCTTTATTGGTCTTAAAGGTGCCACTGGACTCTGATTTTGTTTTGTTGTCCTGCTTCAGACCAACACAGCTACCCATTTGAATCAAACATTATCATGGTTGGCTATTCCACATGTCAATCTTTTTGGCTGGTATGTCTCTGAGCAACAGGCTCCTGCTGCCATCAGGAGGGTCATTAACTACCACCTGGACCATTCATCCAAGCAACATCTGAGCCTCAGGATGCTGGGAAGGGAAACTTCTATTCCCACTCCTCATTGAAAGACACACTGAGGTTGTATTACGGATAATGAATATTTACATTACAATGCACGTTACGCTTCAAAAATAAGCAATTCAATTGAAGGGTAAAACCAGGACTCTTATTTGCTTATAATTATATATTCAAATTCAAATTGTTGTACATCAACTGATAGATTAATATATTTCTATCTCACCTGCCCTCCGGGGAGTTCCGAGTAATATATCTCGTTCTTCCATTTTCTATTGTATCTTGTAAAGTAGTTTAGGCTGAGAACATTTGACTGGCTGAAGATCTCCCATTACTTCTCTTGGCTGAGAGTTGGGAGTGAATCATAGCAGTTCTGCAAGGTTATGTAAGTAGGCAGAATGTCACCACCACATAGGATACCCAGACTCTGCAGGCCTTTTGAATGAAATAATTTTTCTTCACAAAATGTCATGGTGTAGCTAATGGGAAAAAATCAAGCAGCTGAGCTCCACTACAGATGAAAACATCAGCCTGCACACTCTGGATTCTTATTTGCAGGAGTCTGTTGTCACAGCCTGGCCAAAGAAAAGTAGAATTTCCCTCAGGCAATTTCTAAGTACAAGTTGATTGTTTTACTAGGATTATGACCAACATAACTGGGTGGCCACCATTATGCATTTAGCCTACCCAAGACTTCAGGAAAAGGCATCTAAAGCAAAACCTTCTATAGTGTGGAATTATTTTGCTATCCAGGCTTCGAAAACTGTGTGTGATTGTAGAATTACATATTAGTTTCAATCAGAGAAGAGCAAGCAGGATTTAGGCCACATCGGGGCTGTGTTGATCAAATGTTCACCATCCGTCAACTAGCAGAGGAAAGAATTAGGTTCCAAAACAGAAGTGTCATTGTCTTTATTGACTTCAAATCCACTTTTGACTGGCCTTCTCTATGGAAGGTACTAGAAACTGAAAATGTGCCCCAGAAAATAATCACACTCCTCCGAACAGCATATGATGGTTCAACAAGCCAAGTGCAAATTCGAAATGAGCTATCAGAGGAGTTCACTATCCAGACTGGAGTGCACCAAGGAGATGTGGCCTCTCCCCTAAGCAGCATATCCAGCAATATGAGACTATCACTAGTCTCTGATCACTGAATTAAAAAAATTATGATGGGGGGAAATTTAAAAGGAGCTGAGCAAGGTTTAGTTCTTTGTGGGTATTGACTTGAACAGGGGATTGGAGGCAAATGGCAGCATCTCCAGCGCAGAAAAAAAAATTGACATGAGATGAAAAGAGAGAGACTCTGGGATGAGAAGTCTAATGCTTTGAAAACATTTTTCCCTTTAATGCTTTGGTGAGCAAAGTTTGGGGTGAGGGGGAGGAACCATTTTAGCAGTCTCTGGAAGCCTAACATTAAAATGGCAGCTTAGTCAGATGGACCAGCTGTGAACCACCAAATTTAAGAATCACTTGGGATCTATCCATTTGGAGAAAGAATGCAATTTGCACAGGACAGGCTTTTTAAAACTGCCACGATCGGAACTGGTGTACAGAATCCAATTAGAGAAGCACAAAGAGAAAACCATGCTCTGAAAATCCACAGTGAAATGTGTGTGTGTGTCTTTACCTACTCATTTTGTTCCATCTTCAATTGACAAGATTGACATATACAGCTGTGAGCACATTCTATGAGATATAAACATAGCTGATGATATTGTAGCACATTCACTGACTTTAATGTTTCCAGGATCCTGAAGGGAGATGGACTAATTAGCTTGCTGAGGAACCTAAGTGATGATGCTATAATGGAAGGAAAGATTTGGGTCAAGAGGAGGGAAACTCTCAACCCCCCCACCACCCAGCACATGATTCCTTGTGGCTCTTGAAAACATAAATAGGCATACTTCAGAGGCCTTCCTTCAGGCAGACTATTATGTGAGGTTTGATGGGTGGCAGCCTGAGAAAAGACCAGCTTGATTTTGGCACCAAAACTTTGGAATTCCCTACTCAGGGATAGTCATCTGTCTCCCTTTATCATAATCTTCTGTAAGTGGCTGAAGACTTTTTTTGGTTGGTTTGCATTCCTCCATTAACTTATTAACTCTCACCCCCATTGTTCTGTTTATTTTCAAAACTGTGTTTTAATATTTTGAAAAGCTTTTCATCTGTTTAACTTTTTTAATGTTCTGATGTTCACCACCTTGGGGAACCCTTGCTGGGTGGAAAAAATAGAAATGTTTTAAATCAGAAATAATAATACAATAAGTTAGGAGTTAACATAAAACAGAATGCTACATTTGTTGTTCTTGGTGTCCGACCCATCGCGACCCCATGGACAATGATCCTCCAGGCCTTCCTGTCATCTACCATTCCCCAGAGTCCATTAAAGTTTGCACTGATAGCTTCAGTGTCTCCATCCAGCCACCTCATTCTCTGTCATCCCCTTCTTCTTTTGCCCTCAATCACTCCCAGCATTAGGCTCTTCTCCAGGGAGTCCTTACTTCTCATGAAGTGGCCAAAGTATTTGAGTTTCATCTTCAGGATCTGGCCTTCTAAGGAGCAGTCAGGGCTGATCTCCTCTAAGACTGACCGGTTTGTCCACCTTGCAGTCCAAGGGACTCGCAAGAGTCTTCTCCAGCACAGAGTTCAAAAGCCTCAATTCTTTGACGCTCGGCCTTCCTTATGGTCCAACTTTTAACAGCCGTACATTGCAACTGGGAAGACCATAGCCTTGACGCACTTTCGTTGGCAGGGTGATATCTCTGCTTTTTTAGGATGCTATCTAGATTTGCCATAGCTTTCCTCCCCAGGAGCAAGCATCTTTTAATTTCTTTGCTGCAGTCCCCATCTGCAGTGATCTTGGAGCCCAGGAAAATAAAATCTGTCACTACCTCAATTTCTTCCCCATCTATTTGCCAGGAATTGAGAGGGCTGGATGCCATGATCTTTGTTTTCTTGATGTTGAGTTTCAAGCCAACCTTTGCACTCTCCTCCTTCACCCGCATCAAGAGGCTCTTTAGTTACTCTTCGCTTTCTGCCATTAGAGTGGTATCATCTGCATATCTGAGGTTGTTGATATTTTTCCGTCCAATCTTGATCCCAATTTGTGACTCATCTAACCCCGCTTTTCTCATGATGTGCTCCGCATACAAGTTAAATAGGCAAGGCGGCAGTATATAAAAACTCTATGGACAGTTCCAAAAGGCAATGCTACATTAAGCACATCTTAACACGGTTTTCAAAAGCATTTTGTTGTAAATCACACAGACTGTCCCTGAACCTTTGAAAAAGGGTTTATAGCTCACGTACTTTAGAGATGACGAATGCTATTGTAATAATCCTCCTCACCATATCTTTTGTGATGCTGGGTTTATTATAAACTGAGCCTGAATGTTCATTCCTATTATACACCGACATTTTAAAAAGAAAGAAACGTTACTCAGAAGATCCATTATTATGATCTGCTGTGGATTGTAATGGGCCTCCACAGGGATCCCCAGATTCAGATTATAGGTATCATGCTGAGGTGGCCAGGTTGATGAAGCCTAACTTGTGACTGGCCTCCCATTTCTTTCCATTCCAAGCTGTTATTTACCAAGTGAACAGGTACCCATATATGGGGGAATGCTAAATATGTGAACAGCTCCAGTGATAACCATTGTGTATGAAGTAATTTATCTATATATTCATTAAGGTTGATTGACATGTCCCCTTCAGATTACATCTAAGGGATGCAACCAGATCCCGGACTCAGGAAAAAATATGAATTTTACTAAAGACATGAGAACTGAAGACTCATTGAATTGGGTCATACAGGAAATCTGTATAATTCATCATTCTTTCTACAACAGTGATTAGACATCACTCACAGAAGTACACAAGCAGGGCATGGTGGTAATATCCATTTTACAGAGCTGGAAAAAGAGTAGAGCAACAAAGATTATTAGGGAGTTTGACCACCTTTCCTATGAGGAAAGGCCGAAAAACCTGGTGGAGCTTTCTAGTTTGGAAAAGTGACTAAGGGGAGGGCATGATAGAGGTTTATAAAATTATTCAAGAAGTGGAGAGAACTGACAAAGAGAAAATATTCTCCCTCTCCCTAATACTAGAATTCAAGGGCAACCAATGAAGTCAATAGGCAGTAGAGGAAATGCTTCTTTTCACAGAGAGTGATTAAAATGTGGAATTCACTGCCAGAGGATGTAGTGATGGCCACAGGAATGAACAGCTTTAATTAGATTCAATGAAGATAAGTCTGTCAATGGCTCCTAGTCATGATGATTGAGGGCAACCTCCACATTCAAAGGCAATAAACCTCTCAATCTCAGAGCCAGGAGGCAACATCCTGCTGCCTTAGCTTCTATACCGTGTTATTAGCTGCCCACAGGAATTGATTGGCCACTGTGTGAGACAGGATACTAACCAGACAGACCATTGATCTGCTCCAGCAGGGCTGCTGCTGCTGCTGTTCTTCTTCTTCTTCTTCTTCTTCTTCTTCTTCTTCTTCTTCTTCTTCTTATCATCATCATCATCATCATCATTGTTATTATCATTTCCTGCCACTCCCAAATGGCTCGTGGCGAGTCACAGTGTCTCGAAAACCCCATTAAAACTCCCATTAAAAGACTTAAAAACATCACAGCATGGCGGCCCAATAATAAAATCCCCTTCCTACCCCCTTCTTAAAAAGGGGGGTGGGTGGAGGAGAAGGAGGTCAACGGTGTTCAAGAAGAAGCCCGGGGGAGAGCAGTTGATGTACCCCGGCAGCCCCAGCCTCAACCATAGACCTGGCGGAAGAGCTCCGTCTTGCAGGCCCTGCGGAACGTTGAAAGGTCCCGCAGGGCCCGCAGCTCTCCCGGGAGCTCATTTCACCAGGTGGGGGCCAGGACTGAAAAGGCCCTGGCTCTGGTCGAGGCTAGGCGTGCTTCCCTAGGGCCGGGAACGACCAGAAGATTCTCACTTGCAGAGCGCAGAGCCCTGTGGGGGGCTTAGGGCAGTAGGCGGTCCCTCAGGTATGTGGGTCCCAGCCCGCGTAAAGCCTTAAAGGTTAGAACCAAAACCTTGAACCGGATCCGGACGGCAATTGGTAACCAGTTATGTTCTTATTAGTTTCTTTGAATTCAGTTAAAATGTCAGGATCCTGTCAAGGATCTTCTCATTCACTTGTATCAGTGTTGAAACAACTTTCCCAACAAAGTTATGAGACTGCAGTTTGCAGCATGAAAAACACAGGCTATCACTAATATTACAGAAATATGTTATTGTAAATTAAATTCAAATTTACCTATCAACTTTTCATATAAAAAGGTAAAGGTAAAGGTATCCCCTGTGCAAGCACTGGGTCATGTCTGACCCTTGGGGTGATGCCCTCCAGTGTTTTCATGGCAGACTCAATACGGGGTGGTTTGCCAGTGCCTTCCCCAGTCATGACCGTTTACCCCCCAGCAAGCTGGGTACTCATTTTACCGACCTCGGAAGGATGGAAGGCTGAGTCAACCTTGAGCCGACTGCTGGGATTGAACTCCCAGCCTCATGGGCAGAGCTTTCAGATTGCATGTCTGCTGCCTTACTACTCTGCGCCACAGGAGGCTCATTAGAGGTTTAAACTGAGTTTTAAACTATTATTATATGTAATTTCTTGAACATTTTAATAAATGAGAGCCCAAAATTTTATACAGCTGCTCAGCAAATGGACCCTCACTCTAGTGTTAACCCCCATTCCTTGACTCCATCCCAATTGGGCTAAACAAATTAATTGATGGGAGTTACACAAGTATTCTTGGAGCAGCTCACAAACTTCAGTGCAGATCTTGAGAAAATATCTCCAGTTCTCTGTAAGACTAGTGGGTTTAGATCTCATAATCTATCAGCAAACGGTGTGGATGGTCACAGATCTCTCCCATGTTATTTACCCTCCAGCAGTCTTTCCTAACCCAGGAAGTTTGGGGGGGGGGAGCAAAGGATTCACATGAATGCTACATAGGTCAGCAGGCTACAAAGGGGAGGAGGGAGGGGATAAGCACTGTTTCAGCATCTTCCATCTGAACGGCTCTACTGATGAACAAGGGAGTGATCTTGGTCCCTTTCTCCTCCACGCTGCAGCCTCCTTTCCTGGGATTGAAAAAACTGCTGGAGGGAGGGAAATGGAGGAAAGAGGCACCAAACATGCATATGCAGGGTCCAACAGTGCATGTATCTAGCCGTTACTTCTGTGTGCTTAGGGTGGACCAGTCATTCTTGCCCTTTCTGTTAGTGATTAATGAGCAGAAGCAACTGATGAAAGCAGCTCTATTGAACTATTTCCTGCTTCCATAGAAGAAAGCTGCTCTTACCCAGGCATCGCCCTCTGCTATTCTCCTGCTTCCTAGAATGATGCACCATCTACTTCCCTCTTAGCATTTCTTTAAACAAAGGAAGGTAGGTGTGTTCACAATTCTAATAGCTTAGAAAGGTTTTGCTAAGGGAAACTTGTGACCTGGTCAATAAATTGTGATCTTTGTACTAACGTTTTCCAGTCTAGCAATTCCAGAGAATGTACTATTTAAAACCCTCAATTCCCTCTGGTCAGGGCAGAAAATCACTTTCAAATACTATGTCAATTACTCAAGATGCAAAAGGCAGATGAACCTTCAAAGACTACCAGTGCCTTCAGAAATAAGGATCTGAGCACACTGCCTGTGTACAATTAGGTTTTTCCCCCCACACACTGACTAAGCAGTGGTGGCCAAATTAGTCTGCCAGACATGAACAGAGCAGCATGAGCCTCTTCCAGCTGAGTTTTCCCTAGGCTTAAGGATGCCTGTGTTACTATGACAACCAGCTAACAGGACTGCATTGTAAGATGTTTGTCTTGAAGTAACTCAGTACTTAATGCAAAGAATCTAAGAAGGCCTACAGGTCAGGAACAACCATTAAACCAAGGGATGCTACTTTGGAGCTTTGCTTTGGAGAGGGCTGGAGGTAGGGGCACATGCATTCTACAACTTCAAAATCTCATGTCACAAACTCAGAAATCAATATAAAGCATAAAGTTCAACATCCTTGTGGAATCTTAACGTACCTCCAAAATCCAAGGTGTGTGGACACTGCCTAATGAAATCTCAGAATTCATCAACAAGGGAAGTGTTCACAAAAGATAAAGGTAGATTGGTTTACTCCTGCTATGCACTTTGCCAATTTCTGCACGGGAGGGTAAAACGCGAGTAGCTTCCTGTTTGCAAATGTGGGGTAGTAAACCTCGCATTTGCAGCCCTCCTCATGGGGAGACCCCTCCTGCGTTTTCCCTCTGCTCCATCGCAGCTTTTTGACTCCTGACAAGGCTGCAACGGAAAGCAACATGAGCCTATCCCTACACTGCTTGGCTTGTCAATCACAGCACAGGCCTCTCATGGACTGAAACTTTCTCCCCCCCCCCCCCGGCCCAATTTTTTTTAAAAGGCATTGCTGCGTTGCTATGGAGAAACGCCAGAACTATACAGCACAGTGCCCCCCCCCTTGAGATTTGTTTTTTCACTTTATTTCTGTCTGGGTGGGCTTCTGAGATGCTGAATATGATAACTGGAGCCCAAAAAGATATTTTATGCTAATAGTTAGCTTTAAAACAAAGTGCTCAGACCCCTGTATGATCAGAAGAAGGCTGCTGGATCACCCACCCACCCTCTTTCCCAGCTCATTCCCCACCTCCAGAAAACAGAAAAGGGACTGTGTTTTGCCTGCCTGATCCCAAAAAGACTATGGACACTTTAAAGATTTTATTTCACCTTTGACAATGTAGGTTTGTGGTTGCGCTGCAACACAGACAGTGCCATTTAGGGGAAAAAATTATCGGAGCAGAAAATGGAGAGGGGAGGGCTGGTGTGAGGCTGGGACAAAGCTGCTGAGACTATCATGTGTTTCCCCCTCCAAATGGTCTTATTCCTGGTTGCTCACTGGTGGCTTACCAGTGGTAAATCGTTTTCTGGATTCCCAAAATCGCCAGTTAAAAATGGCCAAATCGCAACCCAGCTACCATACAGCTTCAGGGTATTGGTGACCTCAGGTGGAGGGGGGCTCTATATGCTGCCAACATACACAGGCTGTCCAGGAACATTTTCCTCATGCAGAAATGGCCTTTCTTTTCAAAACACAGATCTCACCTGCTTTAAGACATGAGCAGACAGATATGTGCACATTATCTGCTTGTCAAGGTTAACTTGGAAAACAGAAAATACCCCTGGGACCATATCATACAGCAATTTTGGTTGAAAATGAACATTAGCAAATCAGTAATTTCCTAATGTCTGTCCCTACACTGCCTGTGGCATTTAATTTTGTTCTGAATCTCTTGCTAACTAATGGTTATGAGAAGAGCCCCATCAAGATTACTGTAACCAGGACATCTAACAATGAACACAATGGAACCTCTGTGGACAAGAGAAGCCACCACCAAGAGACAAAGTCGGGAGTCTTTAATTGCCTTCCATCCTCAAACTTCCCAGATAGTGACAAATTGAGGTTTGTAAATGAAATAAGAGTCAGAAAAGGAAAATACTGGAAATGGCTTGATGGGGGAGGGAGAAGCTCGGCCTGCTCAAAGCGCTTTCCAATCCTAGAGAAAGAGACTTGGTGGAATAGTAAACTATTTCTGTTTATTCCCCCGTTCTCTGTTCTGTAGTAGTGTTTAGATTCCTATTCCAATTTTACCCAATAATCATACCTGAAACACCCATACTTCTCCCAGTTTGGTGTAGTGGTTAGGAGTGCAGACTGTAGAGCCAGTTTGGTGTAGTGGTTAGGAGTGCAGACTTCTAATCTGGCATGCCAAGTTCGATTCTGCGCTCCCCCACATGCAACCAGCTGGGTGACCTTGGGCTCGCCATGGCACTGATAAAACTGTTCTGACCGGGCAGTGATATCAGGGCTCTCTCAGCCTCACCCACCTCACAGGGTGTCTGTTGTGGGGAGAGGAAAAGGAAGGCAATTGTAAGCCGCTTTGAGCCTCCTTCGGGTAGGGAAAAGCGACATATAAGAACCAACTCTTCTTCTTCTTGGGTTGTAGAATAAATGTTTTTAATACATATGTTTATTGGCATTGATTGTATATTGTTGATTGCCCACATGAACCTGTTTTCTGTTTGCTTAAACCAGGGTTTCCCAGTTATAGTGAAGGACAGCAAATGGAACTAAGAAAGAAGAAACCAAGATTCTACTTAAGAAATAATAAAAATATATTTGACTTTAATGCAATGCTCTCTTGTTTTTATTTTTCTTATACAAAAGGTAATTTAGGATACAAAATGGATATTCGGAGTGTTATCTACAGAGACAAAACACTAATATGAAAGACTACAGCTTTTTGATATCAGTAAGATTGTACTGTAAACCAAACAGTTTTCCTGAGTTGACAGTGCAATGTATAAAATTAATACTCTAATGCTAACAAGACATTTTACAATAATGAGGTTCTAATATAGGAAGTCTCCGGTGCCTATACAGCCAAAAGTAATCAGTGCAAAGAGATGCTACTAATTTTGTATCTGACAACAACAATATTCCTATTGCTCACAACACATCTGAATCACACTTATTTCTCAGGACACATTAGAATTACACTTATTTATCCCTAATGTATTCTTGTTAGGTTTTTACACAGTAGCAAAAATATAATTTCAAAGCAGCAGAATATAAAGTTATCCCCCAAATATTCAAGTAATCACACAAGAACAAGATGTTCATGCATAATATTTTGTCTCCAAGAATTCAAACAACAAACGAACAAAAAAGATAAATATGAAGACAGTGAAATACACAAAATGAGGTTCTTGGCTTGGCTTCTTAGGCTCTAAAACAATGTATCTCTTCACAGGAGGTTCCAAAGTCTTGCAAAATTCTGAAATTCAAAATAATCATTGATATATTAGGAAGTACACAGGCAGAGCAGGAGAACAAAGGAGTTCAATTTTTATTAGTATAATGCATTCTTTCTGTAAAAATGGAAATTAGCACAATAATACTTTTTTGACCAAACCAAAAATGAGCCCCAAAGCAATAGCCAAAGGGATCGATCCCAAACCCTCATCAGCCTTGCTGTAAACCCTTCACACTCCTCCCAGGCGTTAATCTGTATAGTCGTAGATTGATTTCATCTTGCAGGTGTCATAACTGGGTCTTGGCTCAGGCTAGTTCCCTTGTCACCTTTCAAAGACAGCATCTTGCCTGAGATAATAATGTGGGAAATCTGGTGTCTCTGGATGGGAGGTGGTGAGTGGGAGGGGATGAGGTAATCTTCTGAAGCGTTCCAGCAAAGAAAGGTCCTAAGTGGTCCAAAGGAGCCATCTGACTCCGATGTGCCTACAGCTATAGCTGACCTGGTGTTTAACCCATGGGATTAGCTAACTTGGATTTTTTATGGCTCACTGCTATGGGTTTGCTGCAGCAACATAGTTTGGACATTTGAATTGTGGCCTGCATATGCAAGAATGTAAGGATGTACCATCTAATCCAGATGTCTGAGTTTCATGAAAAAAGCATGCTTTATTGTTTTGTGTTGCTTGTATTAGACAGATGTGCTGCATTTAATAAATTCTGATTAATGAATTATTCTAAATTAGTTCTAATAAATTTTAAAAAAATTAATGGAAATGGCTGATTATTTGAACACTCTTGTCCTGGGGACCCCTGGGGTTCAGCATGGAATTCCTTGAGAGCCCACGCCTGGTCAGTTACCTACCTGTAGCAGAACAATGTTGATAGCCTAGGTTCCTTACAGTTCATTAAGTGTTATTCGTATAGAATCATAGAGTTGTAAGGTATCTCCTGGGCCATCTAGTCCAACCCCTTGCACTATGCAGGACATTCACAACCCTATTGCTCATAACCTGCCACCCCCTTAAACCTTCACAGAATCAGCCTCACCATCAGATGGTATCCAGCCTCTGTTTAAAAATTTCCCAAGATGGAGAACCCACCATCTCCCAAGGAAGCCTGTTGCACTGAGAAACCGCTTTAACTGTCAGGAACTTCTTCCGTATGTTTAGACAATTTTTGAATTAATTCCATCCCATTGGTTCTGGTCCATCCCTCCAGGGCAAGAGAGAACAACTCTGCTCCATCGAATACATCAGTGGCCCCCAAACTTTTCCGGGCAGGAGACTGGTCCGCGGGAGGAGGGTTGAAGAGGGAGGCCCGGGTGCCGGCGCACGGGAGTTAATGTGCATGAATGGAGCTGCTGCGCCTACGCGTTTGCGCCTCCCTCTCCCCCCCCATTGCTCCGGCGTAGCAAGCGCCGTACTCCGGGGGGGGAGGGAGGCACAAACACGCAGACGCAGCAGCTCCACACCTGTGTGTTTGTTGGCACCTGCGCAGCAGAAAAGCCGGGAGCGATCAGCTGACGAAGCGGCCGATTGCTCTGGCATAGCAAGCATCGCACTGAGCGGGAGGGAAAGGGAGGTTTGGGCACCAGCAAACGTGCAGCCGTGGAGTTGCTGTACCTGCGCGTTTGCACCTTCCTCTCCCCCCCGTAGTGCAGCGCTCGCTATGGCAGAGCAATTGGCCGACGAAGTGGCCTATTCGCTCAAGCCTAGGCCCACGGGCTTTGTCGGCCGACTGCTCCCGGCACCAGCGAATGCCGCGCTGCGGGGAGGGGGGGAGAGGGGACCGCCTCCCTCCCCCCTGTGGCTCAGTACCAAGGCTTTTGCGGCCTGATACCGGTCCGCAGCCCAGGGGTTGACCACCCCTGCTTTACACGACGCCTTTTAAATGCTTGATGTTTATTAGAACCCGTCCCAGTTGTCTCCTCTCCAGGCTAAACAGACCAAACTCCCCCAACCTTTCCTCATATGTCTTGGTCTCCAAACCCCTCACCATCTTTGTTGCCCTCCAGTTTGTCTACATCCCTCTTCAACTGTGGTGCCCGAAACTGAACACAGTACTCCAAGCAGGGCTGAACCAGAGCAAAGTGGTACCATCGCCTCCCATGATCTAGACACAGTACTCCATTTGATACAGCTCAAATCCCATTTGCCTTTTTAGCCGCCAAGTCACACTGCTGACTCATGTTCAATGTATGGTCTACTAAGTTTCCTTTTTGCACATACTGCTGCAAGGACAAGTCTCTCCCATTCTATATTTCTATATTTGTTTTTTCCTACCTAAATGCAGAACTTTACATTTGTCCCTATTGAATTGCATTTTATTCAGTTTAGTCCACTTCTCAAGCCTATCAAGATCATCCTGTATTGTGATTCTGACTTCTGTTGTGTTTGCTACCCCTCCCAGTTTACTATTGTCTGCAAATTTAATAAGTCCGCCCTCTAATCCCTCATCCAAATCATTTATAAATATGTTGAACAACACAGGCCCCAGGACAGATCCCTCAGGCACTCTGCTTGTCACTCTTCTCCAAGAGGATGCTGAACCATTAACAAGTACCCTTTGGATACAATATGTTAACCAGTTATCGATCCACCTGATAGAATTAGGACTCATACTGCATTTTACCAACTTGTCAACAAGAATATCATGTGGAACCTTATCAAAAGCTTTACTGAAATCCAGATAAACTATGTCCACAGCATTCCCCTGATCCAGCAAGGTAGTAACTTTCCTGAAAAAAGAGATAAGGTTGGTCTGACATGACTTGTTCTTGTGAAACCTGTGCAGTTTCTTAGAAATCACAGCTCTCTGTTTCAGCTGCTCAAGGACTGGCTGATGATTCATTCCAAAATTTTGCCAGCTACAGATGTCAAGCTGATGGGTCAGTAGTTACCTGGATCTTCCTTTTTCCCTTTCTTGAAGATGGGGACAACATTTGCCCGCCTCCAATCATCTGGCACCTCACCTGTTTTCCTCTCCTCTTCATGAGCCACTCACAATATAATAACAAAGTAATGTCTTTGTAAATACTTTCCCTAAATCTTCTCAAATGTGAGTTATAAGAACTAAGAGTTCTAAATGTCTCAGTAAAACATAAATGTATAGCTGTCACATCAATATTTTCTCCTTTTACTTACTGTAGTCCTTGTTCCATAAAAGGTAATGGGCCACATATACAAATAAGCATCTTAGAATTGTCTTTATTCCTTTTCACAAACTGAGAGACAAGAGGAAAGGAAATTTTCCCTTGTTTCCCTGTCCATCCTTCGGTTGGTTCAGAAAGAACAAACTGAACATCAAATCTGGAAAAAAGAAAAGCACAATATTTAACATGCATGAGTGTCAGTTTTGTACAGGTATCAAGTGAGCCTTCAGAGAGTGCAGTATATAAATGTGAATAAATAAATAAATATAAAGTCATGCAAGAGCCATTGAAGAAACTTGAGCTAGAATTTTCATACTAATTTTTGTGAATGATAGATTGATCTAACACTTGTGTACTATTTCAGTATCTTGTTTTATAGCTCTCATGAGGCCCATTTTTTATCATGTTTGGGCTCAAGCTGGCAATATTTCATGTAACTGAATTCTGGAACAGCAACACAATAAATATGGTTTTGAGATACCCCTAGCCTCATATATTCAGCTACACATTGTACAGAGAAGTCTTAGGAACAAAACTCCTAATTTTTGTGCGGAGGACAAGTACCCATTCGCCACCTTTGTCACCCCAACACCTTCAAGTACCACACAGCCCAATACGTTTATGTATATTTTGCCTTTTCATTGTTAAGGAACACAAGGCTGCAGACCTAAGAGGTCCTTCATCCATCTAACTGCTAACCAGGCTCTCATCCAGCAAGGCTGTTAGAACAGGTGTCCTCCAACCTTATTCTGGGTTCATAACCATGTCTTCCCTTTTTTGTAGGCAGTTAGCACTAATAGGGCTTTTATATGCAGTTCATATAAAAAGAGCCTCTTGTGGCGCAGAGTGGTAAGGCAGCCGTCTGAAAGCTTTGCCCATGAGGCTGGGAGTTCAATCCCAGCAGCCGGCTCAAGGTTGACTCAGCCTTCCATCCTTCCGAGGTCGGTAAAATGAGTACCCAGCTTGCTGGGGGGTAAACGGTAATGACTGGGGAAGGCACTGGCAAACCACCCTGTATTGAGTCTGCCAAGAAAATGCTGGAGGGCGTCACCCCAAGGGTCAGACATGACTCGGTGCTTGCACAGGGGATACCTTTACCTTTACCTTTATATGCAGTTCAACCCTCCCTTGGTCGAAACCAGACCCTTTCCTCTTCCAGTCAAAACAGCTGACTCTGTAAACCTGTCATGAGTTTTCCTCAACAATGTTACAGCCACTGCTCCAATGTTCTGAATTATCCCAATACAATGAAGTGACTCTCAAGGATTTGGAGAGGAAGAAAATTAACCCTCAGATTATGAGTCATTGTTTAATTTCAATCAGCTATAATGGGTTCGTATTTTTTCTTACCATTAATTTTAGAAAGACGACAAAATCTACAAGAATAACAGCCTTAATCAGAAAACAAACGCAGGTACAATTCCCATATTCCCTGTCAACTATCAGTAGGAAACACAGATCTGACATTGTGCTTTGCTGTTGCAGCTGCAAAGCAAGTCATTTTTCTTCCAGGACATAATTAATATGGCACATAATCTGCAAAAACAACAACCCTTTTTGCACAGTTTGCAACACTAACCAATTTTGATAAAGCTTTGGTATGAGTCAAGCAGAGGTACGTAATTTACTTCAACAAAATGAATAGTTCTCACACAAAAGCCTCAACATCCAAAAGTACCACCCTATTACTAATTCTTAAAGTAACACAAAAGATTAAAATGGAGAGGGAAAGTCCCCTGCATTAAGGTAACATGCAAAAATTGGCAACATGCATTGAAAGGGAAAATAATAGAAAAAGGAGCCCTCTGGCTTTGTAGGTCTTCTCATTGTTGTGCCACACAAAGCTTAACCTAATTTAGAAGTCTGAATAATGCATAACAGAGATGAGGGACTGTACTCTAGAAACATAAAGTAATAGTCATTAAAGCTTTTATACATTTTGTTCCCTAACACATCAGTGAATCTCCACAAAGATTCCCAGTTCTGTGTGTAATTTGCCTTTTTCAAGGCTCACTAGTCTAGTTCAGTATGTGCTTGTTCCAAGATGGCACCATCAGATAGAAGACATGCTTTCAGAATCTACGTGTACATGTATTACATTATGGAGTTACAGGAGCAGGTCTAGTTAATGCACGTCAGTTAAACAGGATCATAAGGCCTACCACTTCATCATACATACATGCATTGATACCACTAGTCTTCAATTTTGTACAGAGAATCTAGCTGGACAAAACCAAATGCCATCAAAATCTTACATAAAATTACTGGGCTACTGCTCAATACCCATTGGACTTGAGCAGAGAAAGTCTACGATGGATTTCTTATACAAACAATACATATTACAAAATCTCTTTTGCTGGTTAAAATTTTGTCAAAAACTCAACAAATATTCTAGAAGTCTTTCCTGAACAGATTCAGATACTTCCTTCTGATAACTTAGATGGAAATAAGCTGCTGAGGGGAGCACCCCATCTCCTGTACTACTTCCCCCAAGGGAGACTGGCAGTCTTCAAGCAAAGGTTGGATGCACACTTTTCTTGGATGCTTTAGGATGCTTAGGGCTGATCCTGCATGGTTGGACTAGATGGCCTGTATGGCCCCTTCCAACTCTATGATTCTATTATTCTATGACTCTTGCTGGAAGGCAGGGGAGGGATCACACACAGTTCTGCCCAAAATACCTTTGTCTACCCTCTGCCTGGTTACCTGAAACTTAAGAGGTAGATTGGATAGTTTTGTGCTGAACTGGATGCCTGTTGCTATCCTAGTCTTTGCCCCTCAAGAACATGTTCTTCTGCCAATCAAGAGCTTGTTCTGTACATTACCTTGTGTCATTCGTGGCTAACTGTTCCAACTGACTTCTCCAAAGTATATCATCTTCCGTTTTGTTGAAAAACACCAACTTGGCTGTCCTTAAGAAAGATATTACAACTTCAACATTTAAATACTTAATTGTAATGTATTAATACTTCACAAGCAGAACATGTTTTGAGCAATGCAATATCTTAAAACCCACATTCTTCTCTATTTACAATCAATCCAGGAAGCCAAAGGCATGGCGATGGCTCAATAACCTTTTCCTGGCCGAAGGACCCAGGGAAGGGGAGGGAGATGCTTCCTGCTGGAGTTTTTCTTTCCCTTTTATACTGGCTGCTGTCCGAGGATTTGGTGGGGCTGCCCCAGAGGGGCTTGGCCTGCCCTCATGGGCTGATCGAATGGACTTTTCCCCATGAAGAGGGTATCAGGTTTTGTCAAAAATTGTCAAGCGTTGACCAGTCCCTGGTGATAAAAAGGTTGGGGACCACTGTAGTAGAGTATCATCTGAGTGCTGTAGCAATCAATTTCTCCCACCAGTGCAGCTACACTGCTGGAAGACAGAAAGGGTGATTTCTGGTCTCAGAATACAGAATTCAACCCTGTGATTGCAAATGCACTATCAAATCATCACGAGTTGCTATCACTGCAAACAGCAACTAACTTAGGTTATATAAGGGAAGTGTCAGAAACATGATGTCCCAACAGACAAAGTCTTGCCTAGGCACAAACTGGCACGGGGATATGGCAAATTACTGTATTTTACAATTTGGACTGATATTTGACACACCGATCATTTAAACATTCTTTGTCTAAATATTCTAAAATTGCATTAGTAGCTCCTTCCTGCAATCATGGTGCGCAATGCTAAGCTGGCACAGTGTTTATTCAGTGTGCTCTGTTGTATATAATTATCTATTGCTACAGCAAGTCTTTCAAAGATTAAACATGCCATTTTAATTAGGAGTGATTAACACTGAACACAGACGACCTTCAAATTGGCTTGGAGCTTTGTGTCACGATAATTTTATCAGGAATTTTGATACCTGAGGTTACTGCTACTTGTCAAAACGTAGTTCAACAGTTTGACCATTGGTGTAAATCCCGTGCCTGCTGCTAGTAAAAATAGGTCTTCTACATCTTCAGCTTGTGGTTTTATGAAGTTACCTTCAGGATTACTCACAGAAATGTACTCCCCTATACAATAAAACAAAAAAAAAGGAGAAACACTGTTCCCAACATCTATTCACAAAAATAAATCCAGGAATGTATGCAATTCATAGAATTGTAAGTGGCAAATATATTTATGAAAACATTATTAAAAACATAAATAATTCTTAGTTTGCAGCCCGATTTTCAAAACCATATTGTAATGTGTTTCATGCTACATGTGTTGATTCTGAAAATGATTCAAATATTCAGAGATTATGATACAATACCATTTAACAGCCTCAACCCCAGTTTTAGGATACGCTGACAGGCAAAACTCCTGTACAAACTTACCTATGCATAAACAGTCAAGCACAGGTGTGAACAGTCCACTGGGATAAATTTTGATCATGAAATATATGTGTGTCTTATCATTGTGAGAAGAGTCTTTGAATTCTGATACCAAGGAAGATGTCACAGGTGTATATGGTTTCACTATCTCTGTGCCTATAGAAAACAAGTAGAAGAAAACTCAGCCTAAACAGAACATTAAACCTATATTATAGCCATTGAGAAAAGAAATCAGTGTCAAGAACTCATTGTGCTTGGAACCAAAAGCCTTTCCCTACAGCATCTCTAAAATCCCACATATATGAATTGTAGGTTAAACAAACAAGCAAAAAACCCAACAGACTTCTTGCAGGAATGCTTCTACTGCAGGGTTTCTCAACCAGGGTTTCATGAAACTCTGGAGTTTCTTGACAGCCCTAGAATGGTTTCTTGAATCGGTGGGATTATACTAGCAAGAAAGCCCATTGCAAGCAGGAATACAATGGGCGCTAGGACCCAGGGGACACCGGGAGGTGCAGATCCCTGCGTGTCTCTCTCTCCCTCTCATTGTGTGTCTCCCAGTGTGCCTTGCAGCAGGAGCCATAGCAGCTAAGTAGGTCTCATTCTTAGGAGGGAAGCATGGCTGGTCAACAGCTTGGGGCAGCTCTCTCTGTCTCTCTCTCTCTCCCTCCGTCGCAGCAGGGGCGGCTCCCTCTGTGTCTCTGTCAATAGCTTGGGGCAGCTCGCTCTGTGTCTCTCTCTGCCTCCCTCGCAGCAGGAGCGAGAGGAGGGAATGAGGGCTCATGTTTGGTCTGGCAGGGCTCTGTGTGTCTCTCTCTGTTTCTGGCACAGCTGAGAGGAACATGGCTAATGTCCAGGGAGGAAGGGCGGGAGCTGTAGGGGCAGGTCCTGATTGGCCCTATTTCAACTCGGACAGCCGGACACGTTCCACCCCCCCAGGCTTTTTCACAAATATATAGAGGAACCATGGATAAGGATATGGTCATGTTGACCCCCCCCCCTCCACCCAATGGCTACTTCTAGGGTTTCTCAAAGCCTGAAGAATGTTTCAGGGGTTTCTCAACAGGAAAAAAAGTTGAGAAAGGCTCTGTATAGTGTCATGCTACTGATAGTAGTCTCTTATACTTCCCTCCTTAACTAAAAGTAATAAGTGGCTAAGCTAAGTTTTAACAGAACAAAGTTTGAATACAGCTGCACCTTTAAAGCCATCAAGTTTTATTCAAGGTATAAGCTTTCTTGTAATGCACCCTTCTTCTGATATCTGCATGCACACAATAACTCTTGATCTTAAAGGTGTCACTGGACTCAAACTTTGTTCTGCTGCTGTTTGGAGGTGACTAATAAGCTCCTTACAACGCTCCTATCAGGGCAACCCAAGAATCCTTTGGTGGCACAAAACTATGGTTCATTTAACCATCAAAAATTCTCAACTTTAGGATATTTCATCACAATAAAAGCATCACCTAACCACACAATCTACCTATTACAAATCTGGGTAATAATTAAATCCTGTCTAAACAAGTTTCTAAAATAGGATTCTTAGACTTTAAAGAAGCAAATACATACCTACCTTTGTCAAAATGGAGTGCTAGCTTCCCCTAGATGCTAAATAGATCAAGTCTATTTGCCATTTTCTCTTCATAATTATTTTGACCTATTCTAATAAAGTATTGTATAAGCTAGAAATCAAACCTTTGGAGGGTCTTTTCTCCATTAACATCACTTCACAATTAGCAACAGGGCAGATAAACTGTCAAAATTACCTTTGTTTGTAAAGCATTTCATTAACCCACTCATCTTCCTCATTTAATCTAAAATATACCTTATTAATTAATCATCTAAATCATTTCTAGGGCTAGATTGTTGTCTTCCCATTTCATCCTGGTTTCCTCCAAATGAGAACTGAATTAATTCTCCTATGAATAAGCATGCAGCAGTGTGATGTATTTGTTATGACAAAACATATATCTCTAGAGGCTTTACCACTGATAGGCATGTAAGGATTACAACTTGAACACCAGAGGTTATGTACGCCAGTGGTCCCCAACCATTCTGAGGCTGGGGACCGGCAGGGCATCGGGCCGCGCCCGTGCGGACCACAACCGTGCACAGCCCGGTCCTGATTCCCACTCCCCGCCCTCCTGCAGTAAGAAGCTTCCCAGGCCGCAAGCTTGCGGCCTGGGAAGTTTTTTACTGCGGGGGGTGGGGGTGGGGAGAGGGAGCTGCGGCCCGGCGCCATGGCCTTCGCGGCCCGGCACCGGGCCGCGGCCCGCAGGTTGGGGACCACTGATGTACGCAGAGCCCAAAGTAGCACGTGTTAAGCACTAAGCACTCCTTTTCAACACTAGAAATATGTCAACTTTATTGGCTGCGTAAGACTGACGGTGGTGGAAAGTGCCATCACAGCTGATTTATGACAACCCCACAGGGTTTTCTATGAAAGATACATTTAAAGGTAGTTTGCCATTACCTGCCTCCGTGTCACAATCTGGGTATTCCATGCAGATCTACCATCTGAATACTGGCCAGGACTGACCCTGCTTAGTTTCTGAGATCAAGCTTGCCTGGGCTATACAGGCCACAAGTATATAAATCTTTATTATTATTTAAGAAGAAATTACTCCATTAATATGTATGTTTTCACATTACAAAATGAATTGGGTCCATAGAAAAAGTACAGATTTCCAATCTATTACCTGTAATTGTTTTTTTTAGGTAAAGGTGACAACCAATTGGAACCTGGAGATGAGTTCCTGGTGGTAACATTACACACAAGAGTCTAGTGTCATGACTGACACTGGACTTTGATATCAATTTGCATTTTCTGAAGAACAAGCCTTAAACAAAAACAGAAACAGTATTTCATTCAAATTATCCTGCTTAAATATTCACATACCTAAACAGTGTATATCTGAAGTTCATGTAAAATATCCATTCCCATTCATCACTTCCCAAGTATATTTTAACAGCACACTTCTGTACCATTCGTGATCTTAAACCATTTTACTAATAGAGCAAAAACATTACTACTGTAACAATGAACATTAATGTAAGATAAGGGGTTAGATTCTAAAAGCTGGAACACCTACTGATCTTCCCCATCTTCCTCCTCTCACCTATGATCCTTGACAAGTTAATGCTGGGTAGTCTCAAATAAAATGTTATGTGACACACAGAGAGGGAAGCCATAGTGAAGAGGCAGATCTGAGCAAAAATCACCCCCACCAGTGCTGATGAAAGGCAGAGACAGGGACAATTTTGGCCAGTTCTGTCTCCTCGCTGCAACATTCCATGGAACTTTGCCCATATTACTCCACAATCCCTAACATCAGTTTCTCAGGGAAGTCAAAATACATAAACAAATAAATATAAATAATATAACAAAGAAACATCTACTTATGCATCTTTTCATATACGGTTAAAAGAGTCCAATCTTTGATTATTTTATTATTGAAAGTGAAGGCTTTTGTTCATTTCACAGTTTCTAATTGCCAAATTCTAAAAGATCTGAGAAGGCCTGAGTATAAAATTTCGCGGACCGTTGGGAGGAAAGGAAAATTTACAGGAAATACACAGGTAAACACATTCCACTGGTACCATGGAAACACAATAGCATCAACTTATACATAACACACAACTGCTTCTGTTAGAACAAGGCTGCAAAGAGTGAGCAGCAATTTGGTTTTGTTTCCTAAATCAGAACTGGGGGAGGGAGAGGAATAAAGCTAGATTTGAGTCCATTAGCACCTAAGTGGCCAATAAGATTTTCAGGGTATAAGCTTCTGAGAGTAAAGCTCCCTCTGAAAAGCTTATGCCCCGAAAATGTTGTTCATCTCTCAGGTGCTATTAGAATCAAATCTAGCTGTTCTAGCAGACCAACAAGGCTACCCTTTGAAAATAGCCTTAGGTAGGGAGACCAAAGCTAATTACCTCTATCCGCGCGTTTGACAAAAGAGTTATGACTCTGCAGTGGTTGCCCAAGTTTTTTCCAAGGGAGAATTTCTTTCTTCTTCAGGATCAACTCCACCTTTCCCACTTTTTCTGAGATCTGTACTATAAATACATGTACTGTTGTTCTACACTTAATATAAACACAATATTTACAGCTAACACTGAGCTCAGCCATTATAGCATCTGTAATACAAAAGCACAGCTTGATAACCTCAACCGAGTTTAATACCGGGGGAGGAAGGAGAGATTTCATACAAATGAACTGAAAATGTGCAGCAGAGCCATCAGTTTTGTACTTTCTTCAGAAAATTAAAGTATGAAACATCTGCTTAGTTCTACCCTTATTTTCTACATCTCCATTCAATTTTTCCTAACTTAATAGTAGTAGATTTAGATGAATGTTGAACAAACCATTTTAAAGAGTACAGAACAAAGATTAAAATATATATTCCAAGGATGACAGATTCCAAGGAAACAGAAGGCAAAGAACTGTGAAACCGGTTTTATGGGCTCAAGGGAGCTTTCAATTTGTTTCTCATGAACAACTGAGACTCATGGGGGATGATAAACTACTTTTGAAATGAAGGGACTTTCAAAAGTAATTTGTTTTTACTGTGTGGGAGTTTACTGTTCAAAAGATATTAAAGTATAACATTTCCACTGAACAGAATTCGCTGCATGGGCCGAAGCATTTCTTTGTTTACTCAGTAAGGAAGAAATTATAAAACAAGAAGGCACCAGTATACAATTTTACAGAACTTCAATATGTCAGAATGAATAGGGACAAATAAGAGCCAACAGCCTCAGTAACTAACTGGTTCTAAATTAACAATTAAATGCTAAGGTTTACAGAGTATTTCAATATCAAATCCTTCATTGCACAACAGCTGAATTCTTCCTTCTGTCTGTACAAAAGATAACACCCATAACCAAGAAGTAGATAGTGGACTAGGTACCACATGTTTAGTCTGTTGTGTAATTATAATAATTGTTAAATTATTACACTAGCTTGGTGTAGTGGTTAGGACTACGGACTTCTAATCTGGTGAGCTGGGTTTGATTCTCCGCTCTCCCACATGTAGCCAGCTGGGTGACCTTGGGCTCACCACAGCACTGAGAAAACTGCTCTGACCGAGCAGGAATATCAGGGCTCTCTCAACCTCACTTACCCCACAAGGTGTCTGTTGTGGGGAGAGGAAGGGAAGGCGACTGTAAGCCACTTTGAGCCTCCTTTGGGTAGGGAAAAGTGGCATATAAGAACCAACTCTTCTTCTTCTTCATATAAATGTTAAGGCTTGGATACATCAATTGTTTGGATAGAGAGGTGACACATTTTCTAAAATATGCTAAAGCATTCTCAAGGTCAGCCAATCTAATGAAGCCAAATTATTGGGGGAGGGGGATTTTAGTAGTGATTTGTAGGCATGGGCTATTTGATTTGGCCAAAAAGTATCCAAATTAGCTGTGACTCATGCTCAACTTGGCCAAATCGAATCCGAATCTCCATTTTGCCATTAGTTTAAATGGCCAATTTGAGCCTGTCTGGATCATTGAATTGTGATTTGGCACAATTCGAACAAGTCATGCAGCCATTTAAAATGTAAAGGGAAGGAAGAAGCGAACGGGGAATGCTGATACCTCCCTCGCCTTTCCTGGAGGGGGAGGAATCCTCTGCTGACCAATGGCTAAGCTCCTTAGTGGAAGCTTAGCCAATCATTGCAATGCCCTTGGCCAATCACAGAAGGTTTTTTTTTTCAACTTTTCTGTGCATGGTCAGAGACTGTATAAAAGGAAGGGCCTGCTGTGATTTTCTGGTGGAAAGGAGACTTGCTTTTAAAAGCAAATTGTTGTCTTACAATCTAGTTTGCTATGGCTTTAATTTGTTTTAATTTGAATGGTTTAGTTTCTTGTTTATTCCAATTTCCAGTGGATGGCTGTGTGTAGGGGAGTGAAATTAGGAGACCAGCCTTAACTTTTACATTTGAGGGCTGTTGGCTCTGGTGGTCTCTTCTTGTTTGTTGTTTCTAGTTTAGTGCTGGGTTTGTGAACTGGTGCCTCTTTTGTGTGCTGTGTTTAATTTTGGTTTCCAACTTTCCAGTTTTGGGCTGGGTGGCCTTGGGGCAAGGACAGAAGGCTTCTGGCCTGCTGGGTCTTGTTTGATTTGAGGCTGCTTGCACTTGCAGCATCCTTGTTATGGTGTTGCTTTTTCTGATCTGGTTGGTAAGGCAAGGGTATTGAATGCCTTTTTCCCTGCAGTTTGTTATAGTGGTTTGCTGGTTTCAGTTTATTGGTTAGATTGAAGCTGTGGTTTCAGGGAGAAAAGAGCACTTTAGGTCAAGTAGTTTAGTTTTCTGTCTAAATAAGCTTTATACAAAAAGGGACTTTTGTAGGTGTTTTACCTATTTTTAATACAATTTTAGGATCGGGCTCTAGTTTCTTCCCTAATTTGACCTCCATTATATCCAATTGTGTGAAAAATCATATTTTAGGATCTGATTCAGTGCCCCCCATCCAATCTCCATTATTTCCAATGATGTGAATGTATGAATAGATCAGAGAATCTGGTCTGTTCACCATAGGAAATAATGTACATTGGATGGGGACACCCTATTTGGGTGAGACTAGGATTGGACCCTCTGGCCCAATGCTTTTGAAATTTGGGACTTCTTTTGAGGAGGGGCTCCTGCAGCTACACAGCAAGTTTGGTGCCTCTGCCTCAAACCCCCACCACCCAGAGCCTGGAAAAGACAGAAATGGAAAATTCCCATTGACCTGAATGGTGTCATTGGTTTCAATAGCGCCAAAATTTGGATGCATCCCAATCAATTCACACAAACCAATACTATACTGTGGATGATTCAGATGAACCAAATCACCCTCTCCTTGCACATGCCTAACATGTAGCAAAGGTTAAGATTCTCTATATTTTAAAAGGTTGTTGAAACAGTGCAGATGTATTCAAGTTGCTTAAACAAAATAATTTTTACTTCATTTGGTTAGAATATATGTCTCTGACTATGAGAAGACAAGCATCTTACTTACCTACAATGTCCCCTTGAACTGCATAACTCAACTCTAAAATAGATAAACATATATATCAGTTTAATATATACCACTTGTCTGCAATTGTAATTTTTAAGTATCCTCATTTAAAATTAGGTGACCATGAGAAAGAGAGGCTATATTTTGCAAGGGATTTTGCATTGCAGATATGGTATAACCAAGTTCAATGACATTGACTAGATTTACTCCAGCATCTAAAGATGCAGTATGAATCCAAGGCCAGACCATTTTGTGGTTCCCTCAAATGAGCCATTTTTGTGTTTGAGGCAGTAAATAAGAGCATTCCCCTTTTCCCCAAGTCAGTAACATGTGTTCTACTTTAAATTATCTTATAATATGTCCTTTAATGGCGCCCCAAAATGCCCTGTTCCTAGAGAGAAAGGCTGCTTTTTAAAAATGATCAGTTGGCAGCTCTCTCTAGGAATGCAAACTAGTTCATAGAAACCCCCCCAACTGCACATTTGGCTCTCCCTAATGTTATCCTGGCCTTAGAACATTATTTGTCCATTGAACAAATAGACATATGTAGCTGCGGTTGCTGTAGTAACTTGGTCCATCAAAGTCAGTACTATCTACTCAAGGACTCCAAAGTCTGACAAATAGAGGTGTTTTACATCAGAATGGTTCAGAGTGCAGCTGCTCAGCTCCTGTCAAGAGCCCCATGGAGATCACATATTACACCTGTGCTCTTCCAACTGCACCGGCTCCAGATTGGAGAACGAATCAGATTCAAGGTTTTTACTCTTACATTCAAGGCCCTAAACAGCCTGGGACCCATGTATCTTTGGTCAGACAGTCTAAATCTGCTTAGGGTCCCCTGCCCCAAAGAGGTAAAGCTGGTCTCAACGAGGACCAGGGCTTTTTAGGCCCTGGCCCCACCCTGGTGGAATGCTATGCCTGAAGAGACCAGGGCCCCTCAGGATCTTATAAAATTTCAAAGGGCTTGTTTAACTAAACTGTTCCGTTGAGGCCAGGCAATAGCATCATGAGTTGTTGGCCTCCCTAACAGGAACCCCTCCAACTATGATCAATCTCCATAGATAGACAAATAATATGAGGGTTTAGCTGGTTAATTGTTTTATTGCTTCTTATGTATTGTTTTAAAATGCTGTGAACTACTCTGAGCTAACAGGGATGGGGTGGTATGCAAATAAAATATGTATTTATTATTATTTATTTACCTACTGCCTGGTCCTTTTACTTGGAGATGCCAGGGATTGTACCTGGGACCATCTCCAGGCAGGACAGGACAGGGGGATGCTCTACCACTTAGCTGCGGCCTTCCCTTTTGTGTTAACATATGGTACCTCAGAGCTTGGGCACCAACACCGCATCACTGAAAGCAGTAGAAAAAACAGTACAATTTTAATGAAGCTGGATTTTATTTCTACAGTTTTTTATCCCCTATACAGAGAGAATTTGCCAATAAAGCTCTTACCAAAATGTAGAAGATATGAGCAGTCATTCACCATGATCTCTACTCGCAGTCGACCTTCATGAAGATCAGCTATCACCAACTCAGAGTTAATATCCTTGCAGAAGGGGAGAAATAGAAACCATTTCAAAGCAGTTGTTAAAACTGGAATTCACAGGGGAGAAAAAAACCTATCATTTTCCAATTCTTTTCTACCAAATATATTTACCTTTTGTTTTGTGTATATGACGACAGTGACTGTACCATCTGTCTGGAACCAATCATAACTGAAATGTATTGAGAAAACTATAAATCTTTTGAATATAATTACACATTTAAAAACCTGCTTCCATATTGGAATCCTTTCTGAGCCTATTCAGAAGAAACTTGCCTCAGTTATACCAGAAGGTATGATTCGCAATTGGTAGAAAATGTTGGTCATTTGTATTAGGGTAGGCAACATAGAAATAACACAAACCCCAAATCCAGTCACCATAGAGGCAAGAGTCTCTGCAGCTCTGTGCAAGAATGACAAGTCTTTACCTCTCCCATGAGATCTCCATATTATGTCATATGCCTTAGGGAAAGGCAGGATCAGTAACGCTACAAAAGGTGGCTAGCTACCAAGGGCACTGGTGGGGGCAGAAGCAAATTTGGAGACAGTGTAAGTGGAACATGACTGGAGTAATATGGTACCTATGGCCTACTACAGTTCACATTCTGGCCACATTGTTTGGTGCTCACTGCAATGTCCCAACGGTCTTTAAGAACAGCCCTGCATAAATCATGTTGCACTAGTCTAATCCAGATGTGAACCAGGGCATGCACAATAGTGGCAAGAACTTTTCTGACCAGGAGGGGCTGGCTCATCGCCTATCTCAAGGAGATACTGACTGTTTCCTGGACTCAGTCCATTAGCCCTGCCCCAGCAGATTTAAACAGCCTGAAGGGGCAAGAGTCATACAAGCAAGAATCCAGTCCACATCCTCATACTGGACAAGACAAAAGGTATCCTTCACAACTAGACAAATCAGCACCATGGGACCATCCATCAGTGCTAATGTATAGTTCAAGTAGGAACAGATGCAAAAGATTTTATCCACAGTGTTGAACAAAATGACTGCAGCAGACTACAGAGCAGTCCACCTCCTCCCATAGGCCAGAACCCAATAGGTCCTTGAGCATCCAGAAGAGCCCTGCAGATGCAATGGTAATGGGGAAGTATTATTTTTTTGCCTCCATTACTGTCACAAAATAGGCTGGAAAATACCTCTAGCACATCCCTTGCTGAATTCATCTTGAGTCTTTCTCCACTGCTGCTCTTTCTTCCTTTTCATTGACCTCAATTCCTCAAGATGCCTAAGCTCTGAGAGAAGGCATCTAGGAGCAGTCATGGCAATTGCCTTGATCATTCTCTCATTCCAGAGATCAACCAGGGCATCAACAGGAGTGCTGAACACATCAGCAGAAAAATCCCCTAATGCCATCTGAAAGCCAATTGGATCCACCGGACTATGGATATCGATCATCTTAACTGCCCCCCAAACTGCAATTTTTTGTATCCCTGTAAGTTTAAACCCAAGCAAACACTGATCTGCCCATGACAAGCACAGTCTCTTCCATCTCCTTACCTTCAGGGCATTGTTTAATGCCCAGATCAAAACACGAGATCTTAGCTATCTATTCCATTCCTATTATATAACAAGATATTTGAGATTTTGACACCTTGAATTGTCACTTAACGATGAACTAGAAAGCTTCGGTAATGGCTCATATCATTCCCAAGTTGGCTTATCCATTGGTCTATCAAGGTCTACTCTTATTGGCATCATTTCTCCAGGATTTCAGGTAGAGATCTTTCATATTGCCTTCTACCTGATCCTTTTTAGCTGTACTGACCTACAGAGCCTCACCTTACCATCAAAGTCCTGCTAGAAATTATACAGGGCCAGTACAGGAATGAAACAAACATGAATGTCCCAAAACAAAAATAAAATTCTACTGTTAAGGGATTTGAGGACCATAAAGCAGCACTAAAGTGAGAATAAGAAAAAATCTGATTCCATTCCTTCATACTGCCTGCAGAAAGTGTGTTGTTAAAAATCTTAAATCAATAACCAAATAAATACTATGTGTATAGAGTTCCTATAAATGTAACGAGATCTACATAGATGGGAAAAAGAAGCAGAAATGTAACAGTACCTGGGCACAAGCTCTTTGGAACTATTATCCAAGTCCTTAGGTTTAGAAAACATGCCTACAAAAATGAAGGTATGGGAGTTAATGTTCAAAGCATTAAAAGAAAACAAGTCATGTTTTAAAAGCTCATGCTGCCATTCTGATACTACAAATTTCATTTCATAAGGGAAGATTACACACCTCCATAAATCTGAACTGCTACAGTAGTCCCATGATTTTGATAAAGCCTGTATCTTGTGGACTACTGTCACGTATCAAGTTCTACCAATGCAACTTCTCCTTACTCTGCTATATATTTGGTTGGAACCCAACTAGCATTTCCAGGGGCCAAAGACTTCTTATGAAATCTGATTTTTCCACTAGAAAAAATGGACACTTGCTCTTTTCTACTACTACTACTACCCACCTTAACCTTTATACTGAACTTCACGTTCCAGGGGGAGGCTCAAGGTAGGACAATCACTCTCCTCAAGCAAAACCTTCCTTTGCATATGGGTACATTAACTGGGATTCAAGCCATAAGGAGGTACTATTTTCTCACATTTAAGAGGTTTCAGTGGATTTAACCAGGTTAAGAAAAGGTAATTACATAGAGAAACACACCAGAAATGTCTTACAAGCTTGACTCCAACCAGCTTGAATATCTTGTTTTCTTATGCTTTTGTGACATAACAATATGGGCTTAGAGCATACCTAATATCCTTCAACAGGGATCCCACCTAAGTTCAAGACAGATGGATTATGGCTCCATAAAGTTTGACTAATCAAACAGAATTCTTAGCTAGCAGCTCTCAAACTTGTTACTGTATGGAGGGTCTGTAATATAATGGTTCATTCAAATGAAGCACCATCAGCTTAGGCACAATTCAGTTGTTAACAGGGACTCTTGATTCATTAAATTGGAGGGTGGAGGCAGTTGAGCTTAGCCTAGTCAACGTATATTGCCTACCTCTCCACATCAGACATGTTGGAGTGATACAATTAAAAATAATATTTCTAAAAGTACAGCATGCACAGACTTCACGTATCCAAACACATGTACACAAAACAAACAAACATTATCCCTATGGATAATAAAATCAGAGTCCAGTAGCACCTTTAAGACCAACAAAGGTTTATTCAAGGCATAAGCTTTCGAGTGCAAGCACTCTTTGTCAGACTATGATCTTCTTACATCACAGGGAATATAAGAAGATCATAGTCTGAGGAAGAATGCTTGCACTGAAAAGCTCACGCCCTGAATAAATCTTTGTTGGTCTTAAAGGTGCTACTGGACTCTGATTTTATTGTGCTACTTCAGACCAACAAGGCTACCCATTTGAATCTATCCTTATGAATATGTACAATCCTTGGAAGCCAATTTCAATGAATTCATGGCATGCGTATAAAACTACATTTATGGGATCAAGGAAATATGCTCAATATGCTAAAATTCACAACATACTGGCAACAGTGATAATCCCACAGCATTTCTGCAAATGCTCTAATGGCTACAGAGCAAGTTAGAAACAGAAGAATCAATATTTTGAGGCTTCCTGCTCAAGTGGAACACTTTGCCTTGGATCCAGTCTATGAGTTCCTCCTGTTTGAACAGTTCTTTGAATACAGTGAAAGTAGTTCTGCAGAGCATGCGCCTCTGGTGCTAGGCACTCCCAGCTTACAGAAAAACATGAGCCCTGGATGGAGTGCCCGAAAAATGCTCTCCACAGTGTAAACAGTGGTGCTGACAAGCAGGAGTAAGCTCAAACCCCATATCACAGCAAGAGGACCAGAAACTGGGTACCAAAATAAAATGTCATACTTTTCACTCAACTAGATATTACATCAAGACTCTTATCTAAATATCAACTCTGGTTATATGAAAACACAGCCTTTATTCAGAATTTGGAATGGCATTTTAAAATGATGGCAATAAGATTCCAAAAACAAGTCCTAAACTGGAAATTAGTCATCAACTTAAATTACAGGATGCATATGTAAAAGAACAGAGCACAGAAGGTTCCCATATAGTGAAAAATCAAGATTTAATACATTACTTTACCTTCTTCATCCTATCACTGTAAATCTAGCCAAATTATAGAATAACATCTTACATTTTAACAACAAATTGTTACATTATTTTTAATTGTCATCCTCAACACGTAAAATAGCTGAAAACTAATGATTTTTGGGGAGGCAAGTTGCCCAATTCTAGTTGCCTGGGGTGCCACAGGGCTCGGTACTGGGTCCAGTACTTTTCAATATTTTTATCAATGATCAGAACGAGCGGGTAGGGGGACTCCTCAATACATTTGTGGATTACACCAAATTGGGAAGACAAGCCAACATCCCAAAAAGATAGAAATATAGTTCAATGATATAGAGCACACTGGAAAAGTGGGCAAACGAGAACAAGATACAATTCAGTAAGGACAAGTGCAGAGTTCTACATATGGATCACAAAAATGAGAAGAGAATAGAGTTTAGAGTTTTGGGTAGCAGTGTGTGTAAACGTGATCATGGGGTACTTGTGGACTGTAAGCTAAAGATGAGCAGACAGTGTGATGCGATGGTAAAGAAGGAAAATGCAGTCTTGGGCTGTATCAACAGAGGCATCACATAAAATTCACAAGATGACATGGTCCAGCTGTATACTGCACTGGTCAGATCCCACTAGGAGTATTTCAATATTTTATGTTTTTATTATCCTTTATTCTGCATGGTGACTCAGGCAGGGTCCCTCTGAGAGATAGCGTAACAGTGTTCCAAATAAACAAACAGGGGACAAAGTAGGAGGGGGAAACCAGAAGAAATCACACACACCCTCTTACAATGCCCCATTGGGTCTTTAGAAGCATGTGATCCACATACCACTAGAATAGAGTCTACATTTGGTTTACTAAAAATAATTGTATTCTTTTATTACTTTTCTCTCATAGTTGTTATTGTTCTGGGAGCTCTAACACACTATGTTGTCCACAGAGACTACATATATTACACATTCTACCCTCTAATACAGGGGTAGTCAAACTGCAGCCCTCAAGAGGTCCATGGACTTCAATTCCCATGAGCCCCAGCCAGCGAGTGCTGGCAGGGGCTCGTGGGAATTGTAGTCCATGGATCTCTTGAGGGCTGCAGTTTGACTACTCCTGCTCTAATATTTACAAAACATGCCTTCAGATTGAGCCTTTCATATACACAGAGAATCTTTAGCCTAGACCACTTCTAAGAAGGGCAACATTCATGATTTTTCTCTCAATAAGAAATCCAAACCAGAAAGGTTAAAAGTTGAGGGGGGGAAATAAATTTTAAAAGGTTTGAAAAGTCAATTGTATCCCCCCCAGGAACTGATGCCCCCACCCCAGTTAAAACAGATGAAACTTTGCAGGATGGTCTGGCGATGGAAGGGGCCCCAAAAATGCCATCTATCAGTTTCGGCACTTCAATGTCAGCTTCAATGTCAGAGGATTTAAAGAAAGGGACTGAAAGGAAAATTGCAGGAATCATTATGTTATTGTGTAAGTCAATGAAAGGGAAAACAGAAAAGGGACAAAAGGGGTGAATGAATGAAAAATGCTCCCTTCTTGAAATGGGAATGGGAAGGACAGGGAAGACGAATGAGATCTAATTTTGCTTCTTTCAAGAAATTTTCAGCAAAATATGTTTTCCTGTGAGCTATATTGGAAGCATACTTTTGAAGGCAGCAATTCCTCAGGAAGCAATTGTGCCAAAAGGGTTATTCAAATATGAATTATGAATGCTAAAATTAGGTTACAGGTCAAGAACAGCAGTGATAGAATCAAGTAGTATAAAGTTCTGATTAGCATATTTGTTCCATTGTGAGACAGCAGACAACCCTGTTTTCCATGTCCAGAGCTTCTATCTTCTAATTCTTTTTGTTTTCTGGGGTTTTTTTTCTGTTCCTAGTCTTTAGCTTTTCAGCAGCTTTCAATCATTCTTCCTAACCTATTAACTTGCCTGCGGTAACAGCTTTCTCTCCTTGTTTTCTCCCTTGTCAAGTAGATGGAGGAGTTATCAAGATCTCAATTCATCCCTTTTAATCTTTTATTCCTTTTACATAATTATTTTAAGCTATTTTACACACATTGACATACATATGATTTGTGGTGCTACAAATTAGCAAGACAAATGGTGTTGCAGTTGCGCCTTGATAACTTCTGCTAAATATTCAACCTTCTATTTATTTTATTCAATTTTTCCCATACTTTATTTTCTTTCGGTCTTCCCAGTTCCAAATTAGTTTTAGGTTACTTAATTGTCAGCTTGTTTGGTATCATCATATCCGTTACCTGCTGACTTCTTATAAATGGCCTTGGGAAGTGATCTGAAGAGCAAGAATCTGGGAGTACGAGTCAGAAAGACTGAGTAATTTCAGGAGTAGCAAAGTGATAGATTTGAGTATTTATTTTATTGTTGGGGGGAGTTTTTTCCATCAAGGGCGATTGTAATTAGAGATTTTAAATTAATGTTTTATGTGGTGCTACTGGGGAGAGCTTTGTTAACCACCACAAACCATTTGGGAGTGGTGGGATAGAAACTGAAAAACAAACATTCTCTATGAGATGTTCTTTTATTTCCTCATTGATTTAACACTTTCCAATATGTTCACATAATTACCATGTATTATATTTGCTGTCACCCTGTCCGGAGCTTGTTAGTTATCTGCTGCCTTGAAAATTTGTTCAAAGGTATATTAATTCATTCCTAATGCATATTTACATACAGACACTCTTTTTTTACACTGGAACTGGATTAATACATTCATACAAGCTTGTTGAAATCTATCTTGTAAATTGTTCTGAGATATGCTACTTATGGCAAAATCTGTCACTTCCTAAAGAGAACAGTAATATAATTTCTTTTGCAACCAGAAAGTATAAAGCCTACCTTTTATAAACACTCAGAAATGAAAATATAGAAATACTGGTTCATTTATACATGGAAGAATCACAGTATTATCGATTAATACAAGCACACTCAGACATTGCTTAACAAGCCTCAATATAAGACTGATAGTGAAGGGAAACAATACGAAAACAAGAAGTAATGAATAAGAAATCAAGAACACTGATCAGGAAAAGGAGCACAGGGAAAAATATGTATAAGGAACAAAGAGGAGTTCCAGACTTCTCCCACTATACCTCCACTGATATCTTTACAACCAGGTTCTAAGCAAAATGGGGTGGTAAAAGATGAATCAATATCTATAGATTGCCACTTGCAGTTTTCTGTGTTTGTATTATAGATTTTGATGGGAGCAAAAGTCAAAGTCTTACAATGCTAAAGAAGCTTCAGGATGCTTGCTTCCTGTTGCTTCAGTTGACCAAGGCTAGATGTTCTGCAGATACCTTTCGGCACTGAGCAACTGCTTTCTGATTGAGACTCCCTGTGTCTTGGTTTACATGGTTTGATTTGTTTGGGAAAAGAACACAGAGCTTGAGACAGATAATCATGCAATTGGTTAGGTAAGTGAGCTACCTGGCTTCTGACCATTTTCTAATGCTGAATCTCACGACTGTATGCTGCCTATTTTTTTTTAAGTGGATACTATTAACATGGTAACTTACCATTTAAGACTTCCTTTTCTTCAGGTGTAGCATGACAAGGCTCTGCACGTATGAAAAAAAAGGTACCGATCATGACAGCAGAAAACCTTCTGAAGTTATTATTCCATTTCTAGACCGCCTCTCTCCTATTGGACTTGAGGCAGTTTACAACATGCACTATGTTACACATAGAATCATAGAATAACAGAGTTGGAAGGTACCTCCTGGGTCATCTAGTACAACCCCCTGCACTATGCAGGATACTCACAACCCTATTGCTCATCCACTGTAACCTGCCACCCCCTTAAGTCTTCACAGAATCAGTCTCTCTGTCAGAGGGCTATCTAGCCTCTGCTTAAAAATTCCCAGAGATGGAGAACCCACCACCACCTGAGGAAGCCTGTTCTACTGAGAAACCACTCTAACAGTCAGGAACTTCTTCCGGATGTTTAGACGGAATTTCTTTTGAATTAATTTCATCCCATTGGTTCTGGTCTGTTCCTCTGGGGCAAGAGAGAACAACTCTGCTCCATTCTCTATATGGCTGCCTTTTAAATACTTGAACATGGTTATCAGATCCCTTTTCAGTCATCTCCTCTCCAGGATCAACCGACCATGCTCCCCCAACCTTTCCTCAGATGTCTTTGTCTAATGACCCCTCTCTGTTGCCCTCCTCTGGACATGCTTCAGTTTGTCTACGTCTCTCTTCAACTGTGGTGTCCAAAACTGAATACAGTACTCCAAATGAGGCCGAACCAGAGCAGAGTAAAGCTCTGGTTTTTCATCACCTCCTGCGATCTGGACACAATATTCCGTTTGATACAGCTCAAAATCCCATTTGCCTTTTTAGCCACCAATTCACACTGCTGACTCACGTTCAATGTATGGTCTACTAGAGCTCCTAGATCCTTTTCACGCATACTATTGCCAAGACAAGACTCCCCCATCCTATATTGGTGTAGATGGTTCTTCCTACCCAAATGCAGAACTTTACATTTGTCCCTATTGAATTTCAGTTTAGCCCACTTCTTGAGCCTATCAAGACCATCCTGTATTCTGATTCTGTCTTCTGTTGTATTTGCTGCTCCTCCCAGTTTAGTACCCCCCCTTAATCCCTCATCCAAATCATTTATAAATTTGTTGGACAACACAGGCCCCAGGATAGATCCCTGACACACTCTACTTGTTACTCTTCTCCAAGAGGATGCTGAACTATTAACAAGTACCCTCTGGGCATGGTCTGTCAACTAATTATCGAACCACCTAACAATAATAGGATCCATACTGCATTTTACCAACTTGTCAACAAGAATATCATGAGGAATCTTATCAAAAGCTTTACTGAAATGCACAACATTACCCTGATCCAGTGAGGTAGTAACTTTCTTGAAAAAAGAGATATGTTTGGTCTGATATGACTTGTTCTTGTGAAACCCATGCTGTCTTAGAAATCACAGCTCTGTTTCAGCTGCTCAAGGACTGACTGATGATTTGTTCCAAAATTTTGCCAGCCACAGATGTCAAACTGACAGGTTGGTAGTTATCCAGATCCCCCCTTTTCCCTTTCTTGAAGATGAGGACAACATACTTACACTATGTAAGTATACAGGGCAAAAAAATCTTTAATGCTGAAAATTCAATAATGCTCAAACAAGTTAAAGAAAGTAATATTAACAATACAAAAGTTTAGAACTAAAGCAAAAGTCCATAAACTGAGGAATACAGAGTACAAAGATATGGTTCTTAAGCATCTTAAAGAAGAAATTATTAAACGATGGACCCAATAAAGCACACAGGAGATATATGAAACAGATAATTCCTGCCATTCCCCATTTACCAGAAATCCCTCTGAAATAAAAACAATCACAGATCCCAAATGGGGGAGGGGGGGACATACACATAGTGAGGAGGGGCTGGAGATGAACAAAATTGCCTCGGCCCTCCTCTTCTGCCAGAGGTACCTCTGTTAGAGCAAGACTGCTGGGGCAAGAGGCCTCTTTCTCCTCCCCAAATAAGTTCTGCGACCTCTGCTGCTGTTTTTTTCCCCCCAGATGTGTCTGAAATTGCTGTGCTGGGAACAAGTGGGAAAAAAACATTTTGCAGTATATGACTCCTGCCAATACCTTACTGGACCCAACCCATACAGCTGCTATCTTTTAAATGTAAACAACATAGTCAGGAATACTATATTTTAAATAGTATTTTCTTCTTGTGTTTCTTCTTACAATACCAGCCATGCAACTGATGACTGACTTCGTAAGCAATATGCACATAAAGTGAGTTATGCTCTGTAAAACGCCAGTTCCCCAGTGACTAGTGCTGCAATGCGGAGAATGTGAAATCACTGTATGAACCAAAGAGCTGGTAGAAAGACAAGATGTACTGCTTCTAACAAGGCAATTCACTAGTATGGAGACACTGTAGTTTCTCTTTGCAGTGTAGTATATGTGGCAAGAGAGAGAAAAGCTGTCCAACACGCAGGGCAACCCAGTTCATATCAACAACTTGCTCTGTACAAGCAGCCATGTCAAGCAGCTTTCATATGGAACCTATTTACAAGTTCTCAGTTCCACTGACATTTGGGAGTTGACATAGGCAGAGAACTTGTTAATGACATGCAAAACTGAAGGCCCAGATCAGGGACAGAAGGCAAATTTCCTCCAGATCAGACTGACCAGGGATTCTGGGGGGTTTTTTGGGGAGAGGCATCATCTGGACATGGAATTGGAGTCATTGTGGGTGGGTAGGTAGTTGTGAATATGCATTCTGCAGGTGGTTGGACTAGATGACCTTGAAGGTCCTTTCCAACTCTGATTCTATAGCCAAAGGATGGATCCACAGACTATGTTATAATCAAAATTAGCATAAATGCAACTGAAGCAGTAATCATTATGACCTAGAATTAGTTTCACTGACTGTATCTATAGTTCCCCATATTTTAATGCAAGTAACATTCCCCAAGTCAACTGTTTTACAGCTAATCAGATGTTAAATCAGTAGACCATGAGTAGACAAGTTACATTTTAAGTTTCAGCTGTATCAGTCTATTTTTACCAAACAACAAACTATCACAGCAATTTTTAACAGGAGTCATGTGGTCCTGAGGGGGTGTTCAGGAAATGGAGGGAAGGACAGAGCTCTAAAGAAGAGTACCTACAGGTTACTAGGCATAGTAGATCAATCATCAGAAAGGCCAAAGCTGAGAGTGAGCTAAGATTGGCCAGGGAAGCCCACTGTAACAAGAAAAGATTTTTCAGTTATGAGAGGAGTAAACATAAAGTAAAGAAGGCAATAGGCCCACTATTGGGTGTGGATGGACAATCTCTAACGGAGGATGCAGAGAAAGCAGAAAGGATAAGAACCTATTTTACATCTGTTTTTTTCCCACAGGTCAAAGGGTTAAGGCACATCTAGAGATGGCAGCAGCCAAGAGATAGTGTCTGGGTGGCAGGTTGACATGGACTGAGAGGTTGTCGAGAGGCATTTAGCTGCACTGGATGAGTTCAGATCCCCTGGGCCAGATGAAATGCACCCGAGAGTGCTCAAAGAACTACCATCCTGGCTTACTCTGCTTGACCTCTTTAAGGACTGGAGATGTCCTGGAGGAGTGGGAGAGAGAAAACGTTATTCCGATCTTCAAAAAAGGGAGGAAGGATGACCTGGGAAACTACAGACCAGTGAGTCTGACCTCTGTTGTGGTAATGGAGCAGATATTAAAGGGAGCGATCTGCAAGCATCTGGAGGACAATTTGGTGATCCAAGGAAGTCAGCATGGATTTGTCTCCAACAGGTCCTGTCAGGCCAACCTGGTTTCCTTTTCTGACCAAGTAACAGGTTTGCTGGATCGTGGAAATTCTGTTGATGTCGTTTACTTGGATTTTAGTAAAGCTTTTGATAAGGTTCCCCATGATGTTCTGATGGATAAATTGAAGGATTGCAATCTGGATTTTCAGGGAGTTAGGTGGAAAGGGAATTGGATAAAGAACCGTACTCAAAGAGTTGTTGTCAATGGTGTTTCATCAGACTGGAGGGAGGTGAGTAGCGGGGTACCTCAGGGTTCGGTGCTCGGCCCGGTACTTTTTAACATATTTATTAATGATCTAGATGAGGGGGTGGAGGGACTACTCATCAAGTTTGCAGATGACACCAAATTGGGAGGACTGGCAAATACTCCAGAAGATAGAGACAGAGTTCAATGAGATCTAAACACAATGGGAAAATGTGTTCATGAGAACAAGATGCAATTTAATAAGGATAAGTGTAAAGTTCTGCATCTGGGTCAGAAAACTGAAAAGCATACCTACTGGATGGGGGATACGCTTCTAGGTAACACTGTGTGTGAACGAGACCTTGGGGTACTTGTGGATTGTAAACTAAACATGAGCAGGCAGTGTGATGCAGCGGTAAAAAAGGCAAATGCCATTTTGGGCTATATCAACAGGGGCATCACATCAAAATCACAAGATGTCATAGTCCCATTGTATACGGCACTGGTCAGACCACACCTGGAGTACTGTGTGCAGTTCTGGAGGCCTCACTTCAAGAAGGACGTAGATAAAACTGAAATGGGTACAGAGGAGAGCGACGAAGATGATCTGGGACCAAGCCCTATGAAGATAGGTTGAGGGACTTGGGAATGTTCAGCCTGGAGAAAAGGAGGTTGAGAGGGGACATGATAGCCCTCTTTAAGTATTTGAAAGGTTGTTATTTGGAGGAGGGCACACAGTAATGGGTTTAAACTAAAAGTACAACGATATAGGCTAGATATCAGGAAAAGAATTTTCACAGTCAGAGTAGTTCAGCAGTGGAATAGGCTGCCTAAGGAGGTGGTGAGCTCCCCCTCACTGGCAGTCTTCAAGCAAAGATACACACTTTTCTTGGATGCTTTAAGATGCTTAGGGCTGATCCTGCGTTAAGCAGGGGGTTGGACTAGATGGCCTGTATGACCCCTTCCAATTCTATGATTCTATGACATATAAATCCTGGAAAGGCCACTCAGAATTTTGAGGAGCATCTGGGTTTTATATAGCTCCTTCTTCCCTCTTGATATGGTTTCTGACAACTGGTGGAGGAGAATTATTCTTATATTAAGCCTGTCCTGAGACTAAATGCCCAGATTTCTCTTACAGACAAAAACTGAAGCACACCTAATATTAATAAAATGGCCGACAGTCATCAGGCTCAAGGTTTTAATTAATATTTAGCTAAGATACATGTATCACATGCATGCATTATAAACAGGCCTTTAAAAAGTCATCTTTGTACTATTTTTGTGTCCTTTTTATTTCTAGTGGGGAAGGGAATGTTTATACTGTATACCTGGTAGGCAGTACTGGATTAATAACCACTTATAGCACAAACAATAGTAAATGTACAAGTCACATACACAATCTGAAACTGGACTATGATGCCTGTTCTTGAATGCTTTGAATCACGTTTAAAACTGTTTTGCTGAAGGTTAAAGATTGCTGTTTAGCCCCTTCAGCTCTACCATCCTGGCTTACTCTGCTTGGTTATATTCACACAATTCAGATCCAAGTATGCAACTAACACCAGCCTCAAAGCAACAATAAAATCCCTAACCCTGGGTTTTCTTTGTTACCATGATAGATGGGTTATAAGAATTCTAGAACAGCTAAATGTGTTTCTCACATTTAGACAAAGACTAACAGGGTATCAGCAAGGTCTCATGGAGGGCATCTCATTTTCTCCTCCCCACTATTTCCCTTTTCCTGAAAGCCCCCACAGTGGCTCCCTTTTCAGTTCTGTCTCTTTTCCACTCACAATGCATTACCCTTTTAAGATCACAATGAATAAATTAGTTAAACCTTCCTCAAGACTTTTTTTTAAATAGTTGTAAGGTCTGGGACGTTGATTACATCCAGAATTACTTCTTGCATAGCTTCTTCATTCAAACAATTATAGTATTCCTGCAAAAAGATAATGTCTTTGGGCTGCATTGTAAATTTGAAAAAAAAAAAGTGTACATATACTCAAAAGTACAACATAAAAGCAGAACCGCTGTCCATAATAACTGAACTGCAACTTTTCAGTACTGTAGTCAAAGTCTAATAGCAGAGAAAGCTGTTTAAACATCCAATAATGGGGCTCACACACTCCATGCCCACTCCTGAGGGTATCCCATATCTACAGCAAGTGAGAGTTGCAGACCCCTGAATCACGTATGACTGGGAGCTAACAAAACAAACAGGAAAGACAGAGACATATTATCCAAAGATAGGGATGTGGGTATAAATCTAGAAACTAGTAAAAATCTACCACGTGTATGTGCTGGAAAGTGTCCTCAAGTCACAGAGATTTATGGTGACCCCACAGGGTTTCCAAGACAAGAGATTTTCAGAGGATGTTTGTTACTGCCTGTCTCTGTGTCTCATCAGCAGATTTTTCAGGAGATAGAAAAATATTACAAATGTGTTAAAAAACTCAATCTAGTATATGGGTTTAATCCAGAAGTTATCTCTCTAAAGCAGGGGTAGTCAACCTGTGGTCCTCCAGATGTCCATGTTTGCTGGCAGGGGCTCATGGGAATTGTAGCCCATGACATCTGGAGGACCACAGGTTGACTACCCCTGCTCCAAAGCTTTCAGCAGAAGCCAGAGGAATCCGCAGATTTTTCAGGCACCTTGGTCATGCAGAGCCCAGTCTGCTGCAGATCTGAAAGTTCCCCTTGCTTTGAATTTGCTTTCCATTGCTGCTCTTCAGGCTGAGCTGGAATCTACTCTGCAGAATCATTCTCTGTCACAGTCCAAAGGAGAATCCTCTGTGCTCAGTATCAGCCAGTGAATCAGAAGTTAATCTATGACACACAAGGCCCAAGTCCATAATCATCACGTAAGAAGTTCTGCTGTGAACAGGAATACTCCACATGATGGCCAGGAATTCATTACGTTATACAGACCGTATAAATTATACTTGAGTTCAAAATCCTATGCAACCTTCTTATTGATTATCCCTTCAGTACGAGATACTGGAATTCTAGTAACTAAATCTTCTTATTGTGCCCCTGCCACCAGAGACCACATCTGCGTCTGCACCAGGAGCTCGGCCGCCGCTCCTCTCACAGCACGAGGATGAGGAAGAGCTGGGACAGCGTGGCAAGATGCTGATGGACGAACAAAGTCCTGACAGGGATGCACAGCTAGGCCCCATCCAGGTGGACACCATGCCCTCTGCATCAGTATCACCCCGGCCAGAGGCAACACCCCTCCCCAGCACGCCAGAGACAACGCAGAAGGGGCGACTTGACAGCTCACCACTGGAGTACCCAGCTCAAAGTAGATGAGGCCCAGCTGGGGCAGCTTCAACAGACCACAATTGAGTTCCCTGGTGTAGCCACTTAACTCCTTTGTCCCAGCTAACTTATGGTGAATCTATGGGGTTCTCAAGGGAAGAGACTACCAGAGATGGTTTGCCAATGCCTACTTCTGCATAGCAACTCCAGACTTCCTTGGTTGTCTCCCATACAGATACTAACTAGGACTGGCTTGTTTAGCTTCTGAGATCAGGCTAGCCTGGGCCATCTAGGTCAGGGCCTGGTACACATTAGACAGAGTACACCAATCGGTACTTATACATTGGTACATTTTTTAGAAGACTCAAACTTGATCCTACTGGCTCCAGCAGTAAAATATTATCTATTCTAACTCCTCTCAGTGTTATCTATTGTGTATACCTTTCAATGCAGCAGTAGGTTTAAGAGCTATTCTTCCAACCAGACAATCCTTCAACATTGATTCATAATTGACCCAACGATGAACCTGCATGAAAGAAAACAGTTAACACTTTTAAACCTTTCCAGGAAACTACTAAGGTAAGTAAAGAGAAACAGCCATGCTATTATGCTGTAGTAAACACCAAAGGGGTCTCGTTACACTTTAAGACTAACAAAGATATTGCAAAACTTAGCTCCTGAACAGATACATAAAACGAGCTGGGGGTTTGAGCCACATTACACTGTTAACCCTTTTTAAGGTCAACTTTCTCAGCTGCCATAAATAACTGGTCAATAACCCAAGAGCAAGGAAAACATACCTATTTAAAGATCTCTGAATTTAACCCCAGGTCCAAAGTTAAGCAACAGAAGTGAATTCAATATAATCTATAGTTCAAAGAAGAGCATTATTATTAAAACTGGTCCTTTTCCAGTAAAATACATAATCTACAATTCAAAAAAAGGAGGTGATAAAACAGTAGTGGTTCCAACAGACAACAGAACACAATTTTTGGATTATGCTTCCATAAACCCAAGGCCACCTGAAATTTTTACCTGATCAAAGAGGTCTGTGCCATCTCCACCTGCTGCTTTCATTAACTCATCTTCACCACCTGGGTGATATTCCATATATGGTGTGACATTGTATACGAGACCTGAAAAGTGTGACAAAACAAAACAAAAACCGCAACTTTTAACAGTCTAATCAAAATATACAGATTTTCTTGCAAAGAAAAAGGATATATAAATGGATCCACTTAGTAATGCAAACAAAAATCTTATAAAGTTGTAAATGAAACAGATTATGCTTAATTCAGATTGAAAACACTGCTGTACTGAAAAATGACAGTCCATCAACGGCCAGAATTACATAATCAAAGCTACAGACAGGATTTAGGTGGGTAGCCATGTTGGTCTGAAGCAAGAGAACAAAGCTGGAGTCTACCAACAAAGTTTAATTCTTGGTTCAAGCACTTACGTGCATAGGAAAACTTATGCACAGAATTAAACTTGGTTGAGCTTAAAGGCGCAAGGGGACTCAAACTTTCAGGTTTTCTCTGCCTGAAACCTTGGGGTTTCTTGACAGCCCTGGAAGGGTTTCCTAAATAGGTGGGAGTTGATTTTTAATATATTTTTAATATATTTTAAAAAATTGTTAAACATTTATTGGGTGATAAGACCATGTGTCGTATCACCATGTTCACCGCCCCCCCCCCCAGCAAAATGACCAAAGACAGACCTGGAGGAGGTGGGAAGGGGAGGGGCCCCAGGTGGGCATGTACACAGCTATGCTTCCCCACCAGATTCTGTACAGTCATGCTCTTCTGGGGATTCTCAAGGCCTGAAGAATGTTTCAGGGGTTTCTCAATAGTAAAAAAGTTGAGAAAGGATAGTTCACATATTGAAATTAGGCATCTGATTATTCTTTTCCAGTTTAGTAAATTATTTTTGACTATTCTATGTTTGTTTGTTTTTTGGAACTGTCCATAGAATTTTCAAGAGCAATGGTTTTCACCTGTGACTCACGACCCCAAAGGCAAAGCCTCTGAAAGTGGATCTTGGGCCAGCCTTCCCTGAAGGAGGCTCCTGCCCCTTCCAACATTCTCTATTGCATTTTGAAAACCAAAATCCGACTCCGGAAAAAATATCTCCATGTCATGCATCACTTGGTATTTTTTTCTTCACTGCATACACATGTTAAGTAAAAATGTGTCCTGATGGTTACTAGAATGAGTGTTGTAGAATCTCAGCAAGGATTCAAGAATATAGTGGAGGAGAGAGAGGTTGAAGACTGGAATGTAACCTATCTATGTGAAGGCTATTGTGTCAGAATGCTTGGTGTTTATAGAGGATGTAGCTGCTCCCTTTGTGTGATGTTTTTTGGTTTTTCAGAAACATGGGGTGGGGGCACTGTAGAAAATGGAATGCTGAATTAGACCGGTACCAAGGTTATAGTCTATCTAGGGGCACCAAATACCCCTGGGCCAGCCCTGGATGGCTCGCCATACCAAGTTAATTTGGATCTGTGGGTCACCTTATCAAAAAAAAAAAAAAAAAGGCTGGGAACTACTGCCCTAGAACTTTTCCTGACCCTCAAAATTGTCACTTTGGGAGTCTACTCAGGGAAAGGATAATCTAACCACACATGTACATGGGGCACGTTTCTCACCATACTCATGCTGATACCAAAATCTACTACTGGTGAATTTTACTAATAGAAACCTTTTCAGGGTAAAGGCCTGGAAACCTCTCGACAGCATATTGGCTCTTCAATTCTTGCTCATCAAAACATTATAGCTACAAAGCTGGCTTGTTAGCACAAAATACCACATGAAATTGAGACGCTGCTCATCTGACTGCATCGCCTCATGCTCTCCTGTAGTATTTCTATGCCTCACTGAATGAGAAGCTATACAGAGAACTGTCTGTTCTATCAAAGGCAAGCACCTGAAAGTGCTCTCAGTGTTGTGAGCCTGGCAACTCCATGTCTGCTCTTACCTATCCTCCAGCTTCCAAAACTCCCTCCAGAGTGACAATAAGCATAAGCATTTTTACTTTTTATGCTGTTTTGAATCTAGTCAGTTAACTGTAACGAACAACATTCTGTATTTCCAGTCTCTCACCAGGCCAAAATAGAGAATTTTTAATGATGGTTTCATTAAAATGCTGAAATTAAAAATGAGTTGTTTTTTTCTTCAGAATTCTCAAAAGGGTACCCTGACAGATAATTATAAATTTAATTAATTAAAATCCAGACTAGTAAATAGTTAATTGGTTCACAGACCTTGCTTTTTTTCTTTCCCACGACACTAGTTAACATTTTTATCCCACCATTTTTCCAAAGAGCTCAGGCAGCATGCACTCCTTTCTCCATTTTGCCCTCACAACCACCTTGTGAGGTAGGCCACCTGTTAAGTTTCAAGGTATACAAGAATTTTAACCAGGATCTCCACAGTCCGCTCTAATACTCAAACTGCTACACATCATCAGGTTTTTCCTAACACTGTTTTAATAACAAATGTACCAATTTATTCTGAAACCAAAATTACAATGCCAGGAATTCCCTACTGAAGGAAGTGAGAAGGTCTCTCATCTCCTAAAGTTACAGAGAGCTGACCTACAAAATGACTGGTCACTAGCATCATCAGACCATTTACAGGGACCAACACCCGCAAATACAGTATTTGCTGGCGTATAAGACTACTTTTCCCCGCTGAAAAACATGCCTCCAAGTGGGGGGGGGGGGTCGTCCTATATGCCGGCTGCACTTCAGTTGGGATAGACATAGCTGCCCATAGTGGCCCATAGTACTGTATTTTGAGTGGAAATGTTGGGGGGTCGTCTTATACGCCCAGTCGTCTTATACACCGGCAAATACGGTAATTCAAACACCAGTGCTGTTCCCAAATCTATCCAGATACCCAAATTATAGAACCAAACAACATTAGACATTCTTGGTACTCATTTTCCAATGTTAAATGTTATCACCTGACAATAGATCACCTAAACTTGCATTACAAAAAAAGAAAAAAAAATCAGTTTCTGACAGAAAAGTTCAATCTTCCAGGACCACTGCTGATGAACTGCTCACCCGATTTCAACAAGATGTAGTTCACAAAAGAAGACAACAACAGGAAACTACTTGAATTAGAAATTATCAGCAAAGCCTTCCCTTTCCTCTCCCCACAGCAGACACCCTGTGAGGTAGGTGAGGCTGAGAAAGCCCTAATATTACTGCTCAGTCAGAAAAGCTTTATCGGTGCTATGGGGAGCCCAAGGTCACCCAGATGGCTGCATGTGGAGGAGGAGCGGGGAGTCAAACCCGGCTTGCCAGATTAGAAGCAGCTGCTCTTAACCAAGATAGCTCTTGACTGGGATGAAGACAGGATTGAAAACAGAAAATCCTAGAGGTTTGGGGATGGAGCCTGGGGAGAGTGGGGTTTGAGGAGGGGAGGGACATCATCAGAGGAATATAATGCCGTAGACCAGTGGTCCCCAACCTTTTTGAGGCTGGGGACCGGCAGGGCAACTGCCCGCCCGCGCATGCCGTGCATGTGCGGCCGCACCCGCGCATCGCGCATGCGCGGCCCTGATTCCCTCTCCCCCCCTCCCGCAGTAAGAAACTTCCTGGGCCGCAAGCTTGTGGCCTGGGAAGTTTTTTACTGCGGGGGGGGGCGGGGAGAGGGAGCCGCAGCCCGGTGCACGGGTTGGGGACCACTGCCGTAGACCACCCCCTAAATACAAAGAACATTCAAAGAGCAAATGACATTCAATATGAGCAAGTGTAAAGTGATGTACATTGTGGGAAATAATCCCAGCTTCATATATGCAATGCTGGGATCTGAGCGGGCAACAAAAGACCAAGAAAGCAAGTGACACATGGCAAGAAGCGAGGTGACAGGAACAAACTTTCCCCCCTCTCCCGCTAACAGTAGAACCCAGGGGAGGGTAGGAGATTCATGACAGATAAAAGGAAGTATTTCTTCACACATCATACAGTTAACTTGTGGATCTGGTTACCACAAGAGGTGGTCATGGCTACCACATCTTTAAAAGGCTTTAAAAGGCAAGTGGAAAAATTCATGGACGACTGGACTATGATGGCGGACTGTATTATCAATGGTTACTAAGCATGATAGATATCTACTCCCTCTAGTACCGGAGGTAGCATGACTTGTTAAATCAGTTGCTGAGGAGCCCAAGCAGTCTTCCCATTTGAGGGCTTGGAGGAGAAGTTCGTTCTTATATGCCGCTTTCTCTACTCGAAGGAGGCTCAAAGTGATTTACAGTCGCCTTCCCTTTCCTCTCCCCACAACAGACACTGTGAGGTAGGTGAGGCTGAGAGAGCCCTGATATCGCTGCTCAGTCAGAACAGCTTTATCAGTGCCATGGTGAGCCCAAGGTCACGCAGCAGGCTGCATGTGGGGGGAGTGCAGAATTGAACCTTGCATGCCAGATTAGAAGTCTACACCAAACTGGTAACTGGTTGGCCATTGTGCGAACAGAATGCTGGGCCTTTAGGATTATCCAGCATTATTCGTCTTATGGTCTATGGTTTGAGAACTGTTGCAAAACTGATACAAAATGCTTTGTTTCTTCTATAGCATATCGCCATTCAATAGTGCCATAAATATTATAATGTATGGCCGGGAAAATATGCCATGTTTATCTAAAACAAACTATACCTCTGGCCTAGCTGTACACAGAAAATCATTTGTAGCCCACATGTGCTGATAATGCCATCTAGTGTTCATTTCTTAGCACTGAATATGAAGCTTTAGCCAAGTTTCATATATTCACTTCCTGTTCCTAATCTCTGCATGCCAACATGAACTCACATCATCATTTTCATCATAGCTGAAAAGCAGGAGGAGCACACGCTTTGCCTCCATGTAGCGTATCCACTATGCAAACACAGACTGAATTACAGTAAGCATTAATTTGGGAAATACTCTTCTCTAAAAATCATCCAACCTGTGCCGCAAATGAAACACACCATGCTATTAAGAGAATAGCTTGGTTCCTACTGTCTTCACAGAATTCTGAGAAGTTCTCCTCATAACACTCGTGAACATTGTGCACAAACACACATGATATATATACACACACATGCATTGTGCACACACAGTGTTTTATCTTCATGAGACTCAACGGTTCAATTCCTTTAGAGGAGTGCGGCTATTGGTGCATCAGACAGGAACTGTAGGAAGATGTAGTATCTGTGAACTTAAATTAAAACTGCAGGAAACAAGTTACCATTGGGAAATTACTAAACTCTACACTGTTCAGTATCAAGAAACTATGCCCGTTAATAAAACATAACACTTTTCTAGCTAAATGCAAACTCCCAGTGTTCCTACCAAGAACTGTAAAAAAAAACATGAAAGGAACAATGCTAGTAAAAATTAAGATGATTTACATATATAGATACATAAATATACAGAATCCCAGCTAGGAAAACCAACAAGTACTAAACAGAAAAAGAATTATGCAGATTCAGAAAATCTAACAGCAGCTACTTGTCATTATCGCCAAATGAAACACCCATGAAAGTGAAGCATTTTATCTATAAATACCAGATGCTAGAAACAAACAGGTGATTAACCCCAACCTAGCAATCAAGTTTGCAAGATACATCTGGTTGTTCACAGATGCAAACAGAACAGATGGATTTCAGATTGTTACAACAAAGGAGTCCTTTTTACATAAACATGGCAGTGGAACACATTCAACCCAAATATCCCATATGAATACAATGCAGAGTAAGAAGTACACTGTAACATAGGAAAGATAAATGATACTGCAGTTTAATTGAAGAAGGTGCTTCACATAAATAACCATAGTAAACTTCTTCTTGGAGTCTATCCTTATCTATATTGCTTTTCTAATCACTAGGGTACAGCACATTCAATAAATAACGTTCTTAAGTGAGTATACTATGACAAAAGATCTAAAGAGCATACTGGAACCAAATACAAAGCATTTGGAATAAGTAAATGTGCAGTTTAGGAAACTCACTATTATCGTTTTTGTGATTTAAGATATTTGAAACCGGTATGCTGCAAAACACCACCACAAATACCATCTGTCTCATCATTAGGTATTTGTAGACTACTGAATGTAACTTCTAATCAAAAAGTGTTACTGAAAGGGGAAAGGGCAGCACCAACATTCCCAATTCAACAATTTTCAAATGAAAGCATGTTTCCAGTCCAAAACTAAGCAAAATTCTGTCTCATTTTTGTCTGATTCAATTCAACTCTCCAGTTTCAAGCCTATCAAAAGTAAGGAATTGATGCAAAAATGGAACCCAGTGCTGAAGCATACTCGTTTTTCTTAATGAACAAGGAATAAGAAAGCTAACCCCCAACGATTGTAACTGGAAACTAACAAGCCACCATGTTGTATGCTCAATTCTCCTAGGTTGCTGCTGCAGAGGGGAAATCTGGATAGCCTAAGGCCTCTATTGATGAGTATTGTTTCTCTCCAGGAGGTCTGTGAATACGTAAAACGGACTTCGATGTACCCTCTCACATCTTTATAGGGAATTCCAGAACCCTGTCACTATGTGACATACTTTTGATTCCAGAAAGGACAGAGAAAAGCTTACTTGTGAGATTTCACACCTTCAGTCGTCACCAATCCATGTTTAAATTAGGAAAGCGATGCGAAGACCGGAGGGAGGAGAGGAACTAGGAAAAAAGTATTATAGCCTCATTTTTTTTTCTTCTAAGCACCTTTTCGACTTTTCAAAAGGAAAAAATTGGGGAAAGCACCCTATAATGTATGTTATTTTTTAGAATAATAAAATGCTTCTGAAGGCAATATTTTTTATATAGCATAAAAAAGTGGGAGTATTTTAAGAAAAAATTCCTATAATGCCCCTCTTTGGAATGTGAAATGAAAGACAAGTTTTCATCCAAAATGTGTAGTATCATTGTTTAAATTTAATATACACACACTCTCAAGATTTTTTAAAATGTAAATAATTCTGGCAAAAATTCATATGCTATAATCCATTTAATGATATTACATTATATAAAGGGTTTGGTGCCCTCAATTAATATGCAAATATGCTGGTAGTCCTATCTATTATGAAAGAATGTTTGTCCAACACAACTTTTGTTTTGGTACAGAATACATTTTCTATGTTCAACTTTATTTTTCCTACCTCTCAAATGGCAAAAACTGAAAGTGCAAGTGCTAAGGCAGCTGGGATGCAGCAATTTACTACTTTTTCTCAAGTTCTGGGTACAGTTGCAATTTTTCTTACAGGAGAAAAAAAACATACTTTTAAATTCCACAAATGTGCCAATTAGTACATTTTCTGTGCTTAATAAGTGACTTATTTTATGTTACGTTCAAGTTTCATAAGAAATTAATTTTGTTTACCAAAATGACCATTTATTTAAAAAAAAAAGGGGGGGGGAGTCCCCTCCGGGTCTAAAGTTTCTGGAAATTTCACATATCTAATCAAGGATACCAAACATGCTGCCCACCAAGATCTTCCCTGGTGCCCACATGTTTTCAGAAAGGGAGTTACACCCAGGGCTCTTGCCCAACAGGGCTTATGACGGGCTATGCAACTCAAAATAATATTTCAGTGGCAGTTGCCATTCCAACATTTTATTCTCTCTTGCCTCCTGCAGCATACCTCACTTATGCCCTGCTCTTGAGCTTCCTCTATCTGTGTGGAGGAGTCTTTGTCTCCTGCAGCGGCCATTTCTGTGGTTGCACACACCACACGGAGCTTTAAAAAAAATGGGGATCCCCAGTTTAGATCAACAGGCTAATTCTGCATTTTTATAAGGAACTCCAGTTTTTTTTCCTATTCCCGTGATCTATGTATGCACAGAAACACCACCATCAAAAGCACTTCATATGTAAACTTTAATATGGCAAGGGGCCTGTCACAGTCTTTATGCCTCCATGAATCCAATCATAAAAATACCTGAGTATTACCAAAACAACAAAACAGCCAACCCACCTCTTATACATATCCAGCAGTCATCCTTCTTATTATGTTTGGCAAGCACTTCTTCAGTCACTTCTATCAATCCTCCCTTCTGACCAGAAAGATTTTTCCCACTCTTAGTTAACCGAATCCAGTCCATAAGGCTTCGGCCTGGTTTTAAAGGTACCTAAAAATGGGATAAGAGAAAGCAGAAGAAGTACATTACGAAGAGCATAGGAGCAAACCAGACCAAATGGAGTGTTCTCTATGGTAACATTAATAATCCTTTTCAGGTTTTGTTTTGTTTTTTTAATTAAACAATCGAGAAAGCCATAAGGAGAAACACAGAACAGTTAAACCCCAGAAGAAAACAGGATGTCTGCAAAATACTCCTCCATTCTGATTTTACAATATTTTATCTAGCTATTCATGGGGAAGAGTAAGCAACCATTTGTATTGACATTTGTACTTATTAGTTAAAAAATTAATACACAACACAGCTCATAGTCATCCAATTTCCATAAGGTGTAATTATTAATCTAGTACTCCATCAGTTTAACTTTAAATAGAAAAATAATTTTCTCAGTTGCTTATCCTAAATGGCCATACAGATTAGATTTCTGTAACTCGCTCTATGTGGGCCTACTCTTGTCTTTGACCAAGAAATTGCAACTGGTATAAAATGCAGCTGCACGAGTCCTCACTAGGTCATCTTGGAGGACCCAAGTCCAGCTGTTGCTGAGACAGCTACATTGGTTGCCAGTTCGTTTCCAGATCAAGTTCAAGGTATTGGTTTTGACCTTTAAGGCTATGCGTGGCTTGAGTCCCACCTACCTGAGGGACTGCTTACTTGCTGATATCCCCCGCTGGGCGCTTTGCTCTGCAGGTATGAATCTGCTGGCTGTCCCCGGAACCTGGGAGGTACACCTTGCCTCAACCAGGGCCAGAGCTTTTTCAGTCTTGGCCCCTACCTGGTGAAGAGCTGTGGGCCCTGACAGAGCCCTCTGGGTTCCGCAGGGCCTGCAAGACTGAGCTCTTCCGCCAGGTGTTTGGTTGAGGCCAGGTAGAGTGCCCGGGGTTATAAGATTGGGTGGCCCCCCCCTTGGGATTTCCTGGACTGAGTGTTAGACCGGCTTTGTGACTATTGGGTAATCTACTCCCCTGGGCTATATCAAACAATAGTGATGGCATATATTGATGTCAGGGCATTGAGTCGTTGGGAAGCAGTGTTGAATTTTTATCGTCATCTTGGAATTACTGGGTTTATAGTATGCTTTATGATGACTTTATGATGTTTTATGGATGTGTTGTTATTTTATTGGTTGTAAACCACCACGAGCTGGCTGCACTGGGAGTGGCAGTATAAAAATGATGATGATGATGATAATGGATCATACACATAATGAATTATTTTTTGCATGCTATCTTATTTATACATACTTCGTTCTTCAACATTTTAATTAGTATTTAATATTTTCCATAAACCCATGCCACTATGTTAAATGTAGCCCTGACCTGGATAATCTGGGCTAGCCTATCAGATCTCAGAGGGGCAGCTCCCAGTTAGTACTTGGATGGGGGACTGCTAAGTCTAAGGCTGCTACGCAGAGAAGGGCAAATCATCTTCAAACCTCTCTTGACTTGAAAACCCTCTGGTACCAAATGTTAATTTAAGTATCAATTGTGGGATGCTCCATATATTAAACTAGGGGCCAAGCCCATTGCATTCAGGAATACAAGGGGCACTAGATTGAGGGTGGGCAGGGTGGAAGAACTCTGCAGACAGCTTCTCCCTTACCTGAGGACCTGAAAAGGCTGCAGGCAGCTGTTATAGCTCTCACACAGCAGAGATCTGCAGCCTCCAAGCCTCAGAGGGAAGTGGAAGGAGAAGGGGGTGGTCAGGGGTGGCGGATGGAAGGTGATTGTCTGGCCACTGTACAGACAAGCAAGCTGGGTGGAAGAGGATGCACTCAGGGGACAGGACAGCTGCCCTGAGTGGTTGATAAGCACTGAGTAGTACTTAAGCCATGAGACACGCTCCTCCTCTAAGCCCTTACTGGAAATACATTATGTGGAACAGATGTGATGCATACATCAAGAGTTCCAGGGCAATATTTGCACAGTGAAGAGAAGGACACTTCCATCTTCCTTCTACAGAGCTCTGTTTATGTAAGAGGCAAAAGGGAGCTATTTTGCCCCCTTCCCCCTCCTCAGGGCAGCCTCCTGACCTGACTGGCTAGAACTCTTGGGAAAATGGGGAGCCATCAGAGTATCCAGTCTAAAGACTGTAGCAGCTCAGCTGGCCTATTTCCACTTCCAATTATAGTTTGTCTCTATACAAATCTATATTTATTAATTTACTTCATTAACAGTCCACCTTTTTCACTATGATTTAAAGCAGATTACTATATATAGATAAAAATTTAATCCAGCAACATAAAATATCCAATGGACAATGCAACAGGATTCAGGATTACAGAACTAGAAAACAAAGCATTGTGTAAGACAAAAAATACAGTCACGTAGAAATTGTAGAAGCCTTCCTAGTTGGAAGTTGCACTAGCTATTTCCAGATTAAAAACTCATGGCTTCTGGTGAAGGAATGCTTGAATGTTTGCTTACAGGCATGGCAAAAGTGCAGTCAGGAAGTTTCCCTCATATTTTCTTCTGTTCTCTGTGCCCATAATACTTCTACAATGCAGTCCAGATCCAGCATCATTTCATTACTTCAAGTATTGTTATCATTTTGTTTGTTAAAAGGCTGCATATTTCTGTTGAGTTACTAGAACTGGGAAAATGAAAGCTTAGATGCTAGCAAGGGCCAAGCCAAGGGAGCTTCAATGATTCTACAGAATCTCTACTTAATTTTGCTACCCATAAAGCACAGCACACAAATGAGAAACATTTCTACAGGTGACGGCCTATGATAGTGAAAATTCACTACAATCCCGTTCAGTAGGAACCAGATAGACTAGTATTATTGGCACGTGTCTTACAGGACGTCTGAAGTGTTCCACTGCTATAGCCAATTTACCTTGACCTGGAAAGCCATGGTTAGCATGATCTTGGAAGCTAATAAGGGTCAAGTCCTGGCTAGTACTTGGACGAGGACCTCCAAGGAATACTAGGGTCATGACACTAAGGCAGGCAATGACAAGCTACCTCCAAATGTCTATTGCCATAAAAACCCTAAGGGAGCACCACTTGACAGCAAAAAAAGGTCAGTGCAATGCAAAATCTTGGGTAGCCTATGAGTCTACATTAGTATTTTTAGAATGACAGATCAACTAGGCTAAAATAGATTAGCACAGACTAACACAGATTACCAAATCCGCATTTGGTCAGACTACCCACAATCTGAATGGTCAAGAGCAAAGCAAGCCCTGGTTTCAACAAACTAATGACAGTTCTGAACTTGCATAAGGTCTGAACCCAGAAAGCAAGCTTGCACCTAGCATCTCCCTCTTCCATCTTTTGAACAACCACTATGCAATACTCTCAGCAATTCAAAGGGCGAAAGGAACTAAGACTCATCAGTATTGCATGCGACCCATGCCAAACGCCAGAACAGCTACCCTATGAAACCCCAAGCAATTACAGACCTCATTCAGACCAGGGTTTCCCCCGACACGAGACGACAGGTGAAGCTTCTCTCAGATCCCTGCATCCCCGTGCCCAGGTAGCACGCTGCCTGCTGAACAGCCACCTGCTGAACAGCCACCTGATACGAAGCTGGCTCCCGAAACAAGAGGCCGACTTCCACGCCCTCCCAGCTGACCCCCGCCCGCCTACTTCAGATGCTGCAGGAGCTTCTAGACCGCCCGCCGGGCCAGAGCGCCCCTCCCCGGAGCCCGCCCGCACCTTGCTGCGCCCGGCCATGGCCACCCGCTGCTGGGAGTCGGGGGCAGGGAACGACTGGGTGGGGACGTTCAGCATCCTCTCCGCACCAAGGACCGCGGCCGCCCTCAGGCTCTTCAGCAGCCACTTCCGGGCACCTCCCTCCGCCAAGGCCAACCCCGAGCGGAAACAGCGCGCAGGCGCCGGAGGGAGACGCGCCGGGAGGCGTGGTCAGGCCCTCGCCGGGCGGGGGGGGGGAGTGCTGGGCGTGATTGACGCCCCCCCCCCCCGGTCCTCTGCCTGCAGCCGGGGAGCGGGAATGCCTCCTGCTTGGCTGCGGGAATGAGAGGCGAGAGCTGCCCGGCGGGGTTGTGCGCCCTTTTACCGCCTCGTCGCTGTCTGTGTGATGTCCGCTCATTCACTCTCTTTCCTGATTTACCCGTCCTGTGTATCTGTGCTCTCATGAGCCCGGTTCCATTGAATCTGCGGAAGAGTGCCTGCACTCGGAAACTCGCGCCTTGAATACATCTTCGTTGGTCTTAAAGGTGCCACTGGACTCGGTTTGTGTTGTGTTGCGCCCTCCTTATGTGGGTCGTCTGGTGATTTCTGTTTCGTCGGAGGACAAAGTGTGCGTGCGCCTTGGAGACAACTTGGCCGGACTCCAACTTGGTTTCGGTCGGCTGCCCGCAGGGGAGTCCGCTCTTGAGGGCGCTGCTGGTCGGCGGGAGGCCTGAGCTTGTTATGCGCGCTTCGTGGGGACCAAGCCCTTGTGGCCGCTTGTGCACGACGCGTGTGGCTTCTCTCACAAGTAAAGGAATGGCTGTGCGGGCACTTCGGCTGTCGCGCCCCCGGCAGATGGCAGGCGTCACTCTGTCACGCCTTCCTGCCCCTCTGTTCATAAGGAGCTTGCTTATGTATTGATTCTTCACATGGTTTACCCTTTTTGGCTTTGAAAATTGGTCTAGAAACAACAGGACTGGATTTCAGGGTACTTTGCTTTAAATCCTTATAATTTAACACACATTATCAAATATAATAATAATGCATTTGAATAAACTTGTTTATTTATCATATGGCAGAATTACACACAGGAGGCATATAATATAATAATATAAGATATGTAACCAAATAGATGCAACAGTCATGCTGACAGAGATTGGGCAATAATACTAATATCTAAGTTTTCAGTCAGTGAGGAGAGTACAAAATGTCTGTCACATCTTCCCCAGAAAGCATGATGCTCACATTCCGATGACAGATGGCAAATAGTTTGCAGGCTGTACCACAATCACATTTGGGGCCTGGTATTTTTCCCTGTTTAAACAACAGGTCTGCACAATGTCCAAAGCCTGTTCATATTCTATTACTCATCTTCCATACTCTATGTGGCAAGTCAAATCCCATGGGCCTCTTGCTGGTGTTTATCAGGTTATGGATATCGGGTAGAACTGATTTCATCCATGTTTGCAAACATTTATTCTCTGAACTGAAATTTTGTGATTGCAGAATTTGTGCGGTTCTTATTGCTGGGTGTTGGGGCTTTAGTCTGGATATATGCCTGTGCCAGTCATGTCTTTGTGGATGTAACTCTGTTTTTAAGAGTCTTTCTATATTCACAAAGAGCATCTTGTATTTGGAGATGCAGGGGAATAATGTGGTGCAATGTAGGTAACCAAGAATGGGTTTAATACATCCACTGGTGGTTCTCATTGTATTGAGTTGGACATCAACTTTGTGGATGTGGGGCTCTTGAGCCACACTGAAGGATCTCATTCCACAGTACTATACACCAACTCCAGAGCTGGACATCCAAGTGTTATAGTAGAAACATCCCAAATTTTGCAACATGATTTTTGGAGAATGTTGTTTCATGAGTGTACTTTCACTGCTACATTGGTAAGATGATGACTCAAGATCCTGTCCAGAGTGATGCCAAGATACTTAGGTGTATGGCTATGTGTAAATTAAGTAGACATTCAGTTCATGGTTGGTTAGATTGTTATTGAGATAGAAACAAGAGCATTCTGTTTTTCCTGGACTTGGGAATAGCCATCATGTATAGTAGTAGGGTGGTAAGGCAGCCGACATGCTGTTTGAAGCTCTGACCATGAGGCTGGGAGTTTGGCTCAAGGTTGACTCAGCCTTCCATCCTTCCGAGGTCGGTGAAATGTGTACTCAGCTTGCTGAGTGGTAAAATGGTAATGACTGGGGAAGGCACTGGCAAACCACCCCGTATTGAGTCTGCCATGAAAACGCTAGAGGGCGTCACCCCAAGGGTCAGACATGACTCGGTGCTTGCACAGGGGGTACCTTTACCTTATAGTAGTAGTTGGCCAAACCTGGTCTTTCACAAGCATGATGGGTTCTAAATCCACCTCCTTGTGGATCCTGGATAATACTAAAGAGCTGGAACTCTCCATTGTCAGACAATCATAGGATCTCCTTTCTGCACTACACACACGGAAACTCTTGTTTAAATAGTGCCACAAACAAAAAACAGTGTCCCAGAAACTAAAGAGGAAGCTTTATACTCACACAGTCAAGATCCGTATTGCCTCTGCTTAAGTAGCAGTCCTTCCAATCTCCTTATGGAAGTCTTTCACATCACATGCTGCCTGATCCTTTTATCTGGAGATGCTGCACCCAAAGCCAGTTCATCTGCCATTGAGCTGTCCCGCCAGTCTTAGCTGTACATGAACTCTTTAACTGGCCTTGGATATTACTGTCTCTTCAAGTTCTCTGTTGTTCATGCATGAATACCATGCTACTGTCTTAAAGGCCTGTGAAGATTCTTCTGTCAAGATAATAGATATGAATTGTTTTGAGTATCATGTGTGCGTGTAAAGTGTTGAGTGGCATCTAACTTATGGCAACCCCCTAGGATATTTAAGGGAGGTGATTAAGCAGAGGTGAGTTGTCTGTGCCTCCTTCTGCAGAGTATTTCTTGGTGGTCTCCCATATGGAACCTTCTTAGCTTCTGAGATGTGATGAGACCAGGCTGTATGATGTCACTCCACATCCCTGCTTTCACACTATAAAGGGAGTAAATAATGAGTACCTCATCCCTGTAACTAAAAGTGCCTCTAACAACAGCTTAACCTCAGCCATTGAAAGTCAGCCAAAACTGAAAGGGTTTATATTGCTTTGAAAGATGGCTAGGTTTTGGTATCTGATAACAGGGGAACAGTTTAATAGCTATGAGCCAGCCACCAAGAATAACTTCCCTGTGTAATGGGAAATTAATACATAGTTAGCATAGTGGAGTGGGAAAGGCATAAGCCAATTTTAAAAATGCAGTTCACAAGTTATTAGCTTGGTTGAAACATTCATTTACTTAGGAGTGAAGCAATAGACCAATAGCTTCTTGGGAGTAAATCCCATGATTACATAGGAACTAGCAGAAAAGCCCATTGTTGGAAAAATACAACAGGCGCTAGCCTTCCCCCACCCCACCCTGAGCCAGGCAGCTCTGGTGAGGCCACAGCAGAGCTGTTTGGAACAGAGGCGAGTGCTGGCAAGTGCTCCCTCCCTCCCTCCTTCCCCAGGGAGCCTTGTCAAGGCCTGTGAAAGCTGCAGCAGTGTTGCTTGGGCCAGTGGTGAATGCTTGTGGAGGCTCCCCTGCCCCTGGCAGCCCTGGCAAGGCCTGAAGAGACTGCCGGGTGGGTGTTCCGGACATCAGGACAGGGTCAAGTGTTGGTAGGGTCCGTCCCCCCCCCCCAGCCCACAGTCCCTCTCAGATCCCACTTGCTGGCTGGCTTACCTTTCACAGTCAGTCTAGTAGAGCTGGCTGGCACTTCTCCACATGGAAGAAGTTTGAGGGGGATACAACCAGGGGCAGGACAACCTACCTGATTGGCCATTTCTTTGACAGACAGCCAATCAGGTAGACAAAGAATTCCAACTCTTTCCACCACCCCAGTCAGGCTTTATTTATGTTATAGATAGGCATATGCATTAGATTTGTCTTAATATGTTGTCCTAAGAACACAGAAGGTGTTACTTATTTATATTTGAAGTGCTATTCACATTCCCAACCATTATTTTAGAACAGGCTGTATGAAATTCTCAGGGTTACTTGTCAGCAAATGAATAGAGAATTAGCAGAATTCATTGTTAATGTAATTAAACAATGCAGTCATCAAGTAGTACAAGTTTCTTCATGTTTTACATTTCCCGTATAGAAAACACCTGTATTCAGGAAGTAGCTTTCAATACCAAAGATCTCAAAATTTATTAAGCCTGTGGGCACTTCAGGAATGTAGAGAACAACTGATGGGCACCATTGTCAAATGGCAGGCAACGAACCACAAAATGGCTGCTGTAGGAGCTGGGACCAAGTGTTGGGAGGTTCCTCCCCATCTCCCTCTGCAATTGTGGATACAGCAAAGTGATTGGTTTCAGAAGTGTTTTCTTTTTTTAAAAATGTGTAAGGTACAAAGACCCCAAACACTGATATTATAAAAATATTAAAATCTCTTTAATTAAGAATAATTTACATTAAATTAGTTTAAAATATTTGATAGTATGTTAATATTAATATTAAATTAATCCACACATGTGCATACAGTTGAGAGCCCAATGCTGCTCTTAGGAGTGATTCTCCAGCTCTTCGTCTTCCTCCTCACTCTCTGAGTCTTCATAAAAGGAAATTGTAGCTTGGACTGGAAAGTTTCTCAGCAGCGCTTCTGCTTCTTGATATAAATAGTCAAAGCACTTTGATTTGGGCCAGAATAACCTAAAATAAATATATAATGTGGTTATTTTTTAAATTGCTATTTAAAGAGAAAGTCACACTGAACCCGGACTTAATAGCATGGCAATATATATTCCTTTAGTTCTTAGCGCAAGCAATTAAAGACATCTGGTAAAGTACAGAGGAGGGCAACCAAGATTATTAGGGGGCTCCCTAGGAAGAAAGCCTGAAAGGTCTGGTGAGACTTTTAAGTTTACAATAAGATTGACTAAAGGAAGGGCAACATGAATAGAGATTTTATAAAACTGTGCATGGGGTGAAGAGAGCTGACACTCAAAATACTGGTACTTAAGGGCATCCAGAGAAGCTGATGGACAATAGGAAATACTACTTTACACAGTGATTAAAATGTGGAATTCTCTGCTAGAGGATAAACAATTTTAAAATGGGATTAGATAGATTCATGGAGGATAAGTCTATCAATGTCTCCTCGCCATGGTGATGGAGGGGAATCTACATTCGGAGGCACTAATCCTCTGGATCCCAGAGCCAAAAGGCATCATTGGGGAAAGACCTCCCCATTATGGGCCCTCCAGAGGGACTAGTTGGTCACTGTGAGACAGGATGCTGGACTATATGAATTACTCGTTTGATCCAGTAAGGCTCTGTTTCCTTTTGGCAAGAAGAAGATAATGATTTCGTGCATAGAGACTGGATTTCCTTTAAGCTGTCAAGACTGTTGAGTTCTTATACAGCACAAAAACAAATTCTGTATTCACAACCTGCCTCAGTTTGTCACAAACTATTCTAAGGTCATATGTAAAATGATGTTCAGACTCACTCAGATACCCACAAACCTTTTAAACAATTTGCAAAATCAGTACGGGAGACACAAAAGTACTTCCAGTCTTTGAAACAGTGCAGTCCTAAGTACAGTTATGCCCTCCTAAGACCCATGACGTCAGTGGACTTAGAAGGGTATAACATTGCTCAGGTCGCCACTCTCAGTTCTGTGACACCCTTGAGAGCCAGCATGGCATAGTGGCTAAAGAGCTGTGGCCTCTAATCTGGAGGACAGGATTTGATTCCCCCCTCCTGCACATGCAGCCAGCTGGGTGGCCTTGGGCTAGGCACAGTTCTCGAAGCTATTTTTGCAGAGCAGTTTTCTTAGAGCTTTCTCAACCCCACCTCTCTCACAGGGTGTCTTTGGGGGGTGGAAAGGGAAAGGTGTTTGCAAGTAGCTTTGAGACTCCTTCCAGCAGTGAAAAGCGGGGTATTAAAAAAATCCCAGCTCTTTTATTCCAGTGAACATACACAAGGAAGCTATTTCAGCTTTCCCAAAAAACTGCCACTTCATCATCAGAAGTTGCTTTTTAAACTTTACCCTCTGACTGATCTTCCCTGCAAATGCCCCTTTCTCTGCCCATTTTCTTCCCCAGCTTGCCTTTATTTCTTGACTGGGGAAGAATGGAATTGAAAATGCTAGGAGCATTTGCAAAGAAGAATCAATATACAGCCAAGGATTAAACTCCCCATCACTCCAGCCCTGCTCCCGCATTAGTGACAAATGCATCATGTTTATTATATGTAGCTCCATTCTTATTTTCCATTAGCAACAGTTACAAAATTACCATACAAAATGGAAATTTAATGAGACATTTGACCACACATATCCAAACATAATCAGAGGCATTTCGCATCTAAGGTTTCCACACGATAAAATATTAAGTGATGTTTCTAACACAAAATACTTTTGAAGAGTTCAGTTCTAGTAACAGGAATACATTTGCATACATATTTCAGGGAATATTGGAAGACAGATGCAAGTACACCGTACGTTAAAGGAACTGGGGGCAGTTTGAACCCTGATTCTCCCACCCTTTTCCTGGCTGCCATGAGGAACATGTATTTTTCCCCGAGCTATACCGAAATAAACAACATGGCACAAGATTCGTAACTACTCCCATACAATTGTTATTGAACAGTCGCTGCGAATTACACAGAGATCAAATATGCCCTAATGGCATTAGATAGCAAATTAAGGCTGCAGTCCTGAGGCATACGGGCAATCATGAATCCCCTAAAAGCCAATATAATTCAGGTGCACACAGACAGTTGGAAACCTTTTCCTAAGAGCATCTCAGCAGTGGCCACAACCTTATTTCTTGCATGTACCTTAATACACAGGTTGGAATGGCAAGAAGTCATTTGAGTCATTTTATGCTACCATGTTGCATAGAGCAGTCCAAACCCACTTTACTGATTTCTGTCTCACAGGCCCGGCAGTCCTTAGTTGAGGTGAAAGACAACACAAAATACTTAAAATGTTATTCTGTAAGACGCCTTGACCCATGAGGAAAGGCAAGATATAAATATGCGGACCAGGCTCAACTATAAAAGCTCAGTATAACATGCCTCACAACAATCCCTGGAGAGCTAAGGGCCCTGGTGGAGCTCTCTCAGTTCTGCAGGGCCTGTAAAACAGAACTCTTCCACCAGGCATTTGGTTGAGGTTAGGTGGTGGAATACCCATTGGGTCCCTCCTCCCTACCCCACCATTGGTGGGGTGTCAGCATGGACAGTCCTTCACATGGCAGGAGAATATATAGAGGGTGGGATGGGCTTGGGTGCAGTGTGTTGATTTTAATTCTGCTTTGTATTTTTATGATGATGTGAATCGCCTCAAGCCAGCTGTACTGGAATTGGTGGAATACAAATGAAATAATAAATAAGTGGAAATGCACTATGCCTTGCCAATCAGGCAAAACAGGGCAGAAAACAGCCTCAAGAGGAAGCAAATAAGAGGAACAGAGCTATAGGGTAACATCCCTGAGACTTTGGGAAATGGTGGGAAAGATGTGTGCGTAAAGTGCCATCAAATCTTAGCCAACTTATGTTGACCCCATAGGCTTTTCAAGGCAAGTGGGTAAGCAGAGGTGGTTTGCCATTGCCTTCCTCAGTGGTCCCCCATCTAAGTACTGACCCTACTTGGCTTGAGAGCTGTCGAGATTGGGCTATGCTGTACTATTCCACATCCCTTGGTAGGAAATTACCACCACCACCACCCCAATCGTGACAGCATTAAACAGCAGCAGCAGGTCAAAAGCACAAGGAAGGAACAAACACAAATTGGAAAACAAGCATCAGTTTGATGTAGAAGTTAAACTAGACTAGGATTGGGGAGACCCAGGGTTGAATCTCTCGGCCAGTCACACAGTCTCACCTCAAAGGGTTGCTGTGAAGATAAAATAGAGGAAAGGAAGCTGATATATGCTGCTTGGAGTCCCTATTGGGGAAGAGAGTGTTTATAAATGAAATAAATAAGTTTCCAGTATCTAAGAATACTTGAGATCTGCGGCAATGGGGAAATGATACTGTATAGTCATCACAATAGCTTGTTTTCCTTTGGAATGGTGAACTTTGGTCTTAATATTTAATGTCAAAAGAGGAGCTTTGTGTGGTCTGAAAAATTTCATCATTCTGCCTTTCTCAACTTTTTTTTACTGTTGAGAAACCCCTGAAACATTCTTCAGGCTTCAAGTAACCCCAGAAGTGATGCGATCATGCAGAATATGGTGGGAGTAGCATAGCTGTGTACATGTCAACCCAGGGCCCCTCCCCTTCCCACCCCCTATGAGCCCATCACTGGTGGCGGTGGGGGAACAGGTCAACATGGTCATATCACCCAATAAATGTTTTCCAAGTTAAAAAAAATTAACTCCCTCCCATTCAGGAAACCGTTCCAGGTCCATCAAGAAACCCCGGAGTTTCACGAAAGTCTGGTTGAGAAAGCCTGCTCTAGTTATTCTGGGTAAAAGTATAATCTCTGGGTCCTAAACTTCTGTACTTTTTAACAGCTCTTTGACACACAGATATTGAGCAAGCAAAGTAGTGCCTCTTTCACACAAGAAAGATGTCCCTTTTGAAATCCTGCTGTTAGTATCATAGGACAGCTGACATATGAATTCCACCAGAAAATACTAAAAATACTATTTATGCTTTTCTTACCTGACTGGGTGTGTATACTGTGTAAGTTTTGCTGAGTTTTCTGTAATCTCAGGCAGGCTACAAAGCTAGAAGTTTGAGCAGAAAATGTTATTTAATCTACAATGGTGATATAATACAATGAACAGTATCAGTAAGAGCATTTTCACAAGTCTCTTACCTGTGAATGGAAGGTAATTAAGTACTGATTAAACTAAAAGATCTTTGAGTACAAATAATCATCTTGTTCATTTTGTCCAACAAAGAGTTCATATTCAGATTAAATACATACTGATTTAGATATCTGAACAGAATTTAAGTCCAGTATCACCTTTAAGATCAACAACGTTGTCTTCGATATAAAACTTTGTTAGTCTTCAAGGTGCCACTGGGCTCTAACCTTGTTCTGCTGTTTCAGACCAACCAAGCTACTCACTTGGTTTGTGAAACCAGTTCTAGTATCCAGTGCCAACCAACACTTCCACAAACACACACAAAAAAAACAGCATTCCCAAGAGATAGTTCAGTGAAATAGGAACGGTGGCATCTCTAACATTGCTAATTTAGTCATATCCCTGTACAGAGACTTGGAAGCGGTCGCTGTACTGCTGTTCATTAGTAAAGCGACCACATTTCCTGGAGTTTGACCAATTCCCTCTGGCATATGCATGCAAGGCATCTGGTCTGGACGCTTGGGACTAAGGAACTGCGGAGCCCCTCTAGCCCTCACACACACGCGCGCGCACACCCCCGCCGGGGGATTGTTGTCTCTGGTTATGCCAGAAGCGACACACTCACCGCACTGTGGTTCTGCCCTCGCTCCCTTTCGGCATCTTTCGGGGTGGCGATCCAAGGTCTCCAAAAGCTTTCTGAGCTGCAGGGTCAAGCGATATGCACCTAGTTAGGCTGCCTGCCTTTTCATGATGCCTTCCTTCCTTTTCCCGCGCGATCTGCGGCACTGCTGGAAGGAAGAAAGGAAAGCAACCCCCCCCTCCTCCCCCAGCATATGCTTCCCACCGCAGGTTGCCAGTTTACACTGGGCTGGACGCAAGCGCGGGTACCTGAGTTGGCTTTTGCAGCCGATCCGGCCGCTCAGTGCTTCGACTCGAGGAGAGCCGCAGTGACAGAGCTGCGAACTCTCCATGCTCCGTCCTTTGCTGCGCGCAAGCCGGCCCTGGTGGTGGTGGTGCGCCTTCTGCGTGTCCTCGGCAGATTTGGCCTGGGCCGCTTGCGGCTCGGCTGTCGCCCGCGGCAGGGCTTCTTATACGCCTCGGCTGCCGGCCACCTCCTCTCATTTGCTGGCGAGGGCAACAAAACTGCGGCGCGTGAAAGGGTAAACAAGGAGTGTGGACGCGTGCGAGCTCCAAATGGCCGCGGGAGAGATTTGCCCGGGGCGTGTGAATCACCCTGAGGCGGACACATGGAGGGGAAGGCCACGCTTGGCCTGCAAGGAGGCCGCCCGTGAGAAAGGACCTGCCACTCTTGGCAATTTGCCGGCTGTGGTTTTGAGGAGCTGCTGAGCTCACCACGGGGGGGGGGGGGGGGGCTGGGAAGAGGGACGCTTCTTACCTGAGCAAATTTAGGTGGGCACAGCCGTGCCGGTCTGAAGCAAAGGGACGAAGTTGGAGTCCAGCAGCACCTTGAAGACCAACTCAGTTTTTACTTCTAGTGTGCGTTCCCAGGAAATCTTAGACCTTGACTAACACTTAGTTGGTTTTCAAGGTGCTGCTGGACTCAAACTTTGTTCTATATTAGCAAATGGCTTCAAGGAATCTTTTAACAATATAAGGCCCAAGAGGTGCTAGTGGCTGCTAGGCGGTGCAACAAGAGAGTGCCTGTAGGTTTAGAATTAATAAACCTATTTCAAAACCAAGATTAATTTAAGTCACAGTGGACTTTCAATCAAGGAATGCAATTGATGTTCTTCATGTTTGATGATGATGATAATTTGTGAGCTCCATTAATGGGAAAGATTTCTGCCAAATAGAGAAGACAAGGCACCAGGATGGTTCAGAGAGTCCCATAGAATCGGTGCCATGGTTGACTTATGCAGAGCTGGTTATAATAACTGCAAAACCCCAGCCAACCATGTAGGGCAATTTTGTTGGCACACTGAGAAATTCATCACTCTGCTCTAGCAGCTGTTGGTGGCACAGTATGGGAGCTTCAGGACTGGAGTCAATCTGAGATGGGTTCACACCAATCCTTTCCTGCTTTTGGAGTGATCTTTTTCCTCCATACATCTGGATATGTTTTGTTATGTTGTGTTCAACCAGACAACAGATTCTACCCTGGAGCGTATAACAAGAGCTCACTTTTAAACTTCCAGTTAAGTGATTTGGAGTAACTGCTACTTTTCTCAGGCTTTTAAAAGGGGCAAACCAGAATCTTTCTCTTCATTGGCACTGCCCTGATTAACATTCTGGCAGAGGCAGGGCTGAAGAGAGGCCATGATCCAGTGGTAGGCCATCGGCTTCACATGCAGAAGGTCCCTGGTTGAATCTCTGGCACCTCCAATTAAAAAGATCGGGTACTAGTAGGTCATATGAAGGACCTCAGCCTGAGACTGTGGAGAGCCTCTGCCAGACAATTCTGACTTCAATGGACCAGTGGTCTGATTCAGCATAAGGCAGCTTCAGGTGATACAGAAAACCCTTTCTTTCACTGTGGTTGGGGCTTCCCATGGCTGTAGGAACATTTGAATCCTGGGTCTTATGGGAAGTGCTTGTGTTAGTTCAACCGTCGTTGCCCCACTTGCCAAATAGCTGGTGCTGGTTCTGCTACTTCTACTTTGGCATTTAAAGTTGGCCTTATGATCTGGGATTGTAAGGCAAAAGGCCAAAATTCCTGTATTAGGAAGCAAATTCCATAGGTATCTAATATTTCCGTCAGGGTGCCAATTACATAGACCCAGTGTGTGTTGTTTATGGTTCATTTGGCTCCAATTTTCCTCATTTGTTGGGTCACTAGGAATATGTCATCAGTTATGCAGACAGCTTGCGTTGCCTTTGAGCTGGAGCTGTTGATTAGCAGTAGGGAAGTTTACAAGGCAAGCACATAGTAAAAACAAAATACCATTAAATGTGGAAAATGCCGTTCAAAGGGGGTGAAATTCACACTCCTGGAGCATTAAGATGATAGCACTGCTTAACAGGCCAAATAGTATTCCTCAGTATTATACAAATGAAAAGCATTGTCAAGACTACAGTTCTGATGAGAAATGTAACATATTTTAAGTAGGAAAGAGTGGTTGCCTTGGTTATGTGAAGCAAACTACACAGCAATGTTGCAGTTGACAGGAACTCTTTAGTGTCTAGAGAAAAGGTAAGATTTTGTGATGAAATACAGAATGCAGTTTGTTAATACGATTATAATCTAAATACATTGGGAGCTTCCACTTCATTTGTTTTTACTGTTAGTGACTTGATTTGGATGGCCCAGGCTAGCCCAGTCTTGTCAGGAGCTAAGCAGGGTTGGCCCTGGTTAGAATGTGAATAGGAGAACACCGCAAAAGGCCAGGGGTGTGAGACAGAAGCTGGCAATAGCATAGCATTTCTAAATGCCTCTTGCCAATCAAAACCCTACAAGGTTGCCTTAAGTCCGTTTCTAATAAATGTTCAATAGTTTTTTGATTATTGTAAAATACTCATCCTAATTATTCTTCTGGTATGTCTAGTGTGTCTGAATATTGAAGGGTTCATGTACGTGTGTTTATATAGATGCTGTGCACACTGTTCTATATTCACATTATATAGAAGCATACACATTATTATCTACCTGTCAGTGGAGGCTTGGACAGTTATCCTTAATGGCTGGTAGACACACTGTGCTAAAATGTTCTTCCCCAGAGTGAAATTTCACTTTTGCTGTTTATGGAAGTAGGGCAGTAATTTCATTTGTGTGATGCTGTGTCAAGAAAACTCGGGAGTTGGCTGGTATATGCTAGCAAAATGCCTCCCATTATGAGGGGAAAATATCTTACTTCAAATAACTTTGGCGAAACCACGTACAAAATCACACTGAGAGCCAGCTTGGTGTAGTGGTTAGGAGCACAGACTTCTAATCTGGCGAGCCAGGTTTGATTCCCCATGCCTCCCCACTCCTCCATATGTAATCAGCCGGGTGACCTTAGGCTCCCCACAGCACTGATAAAGCTGTTCTGACTGAGTAGTAATGTCAGGGCTCTCCCAGCCTCACCTATCTCACGGGGTGTCTGTTATGGGGAGAGAAAAGGGAAGGTGATTGTATGCCGCTTTAAGATTCCTACTCGTAGATAAAAGTGGCATATAAGAACCAACTCTTGTTCATGTTGTCATGAAGTTGGTCATCCATTGTGAAGTATGGTGAAAGAACAAGAAGCATAGATTTTGTTTCAGCAAACATTGGAGACTGGTAATAGACTGTGTTCAGGCCCCACAAAGAGACTGCTGGTTCTTAACGGTGCTACACTTGATACAGCAACAAGTGCTCTGATGAGGCTGGAATGCTTCTTGGCTTCTTGGAGCTTGGGATGGCAACTGAAGAGAAGCCTCAGGAGCTGGAATCTGAAGTGGTCTGAGTCAAGGAAAGAAGACAGGACCTACCTCCCAAGCAAATAGAACTGGTCCAGTTCCTACAGGCTCTTCCTAATCATTCAAGGAGGCTTCTGCAGGTGTCCTGGATGCTGCCTCCCCTTGTCTGAGTATTTGGATTTTTCCCCTGGTAAGGTGGATGGAATGCCATGGTCCATGATAGCCCTTCTCCTTTCTCCACAGGGTTAAGTAGGAACCATTAGGTCTTGTTGGAGAAACAAAATACATAGGATTAGATATCCCTACCATGGGTAGGAGAAGCCCTTTTGGTGATGAATTCAGAGAGCCAGTTTGGTGTAGTGGTTAGGAGTGCGGACTTCTAATCTGGCATGCTGGGTTTGATTCTGCGCTCCCCCACATGCAGCCAGCTGGGTGACCTTGGGCTCGCCATGGCACTGATAAAACTGTTCTGACTGGGCAGTGATATCAGGGCTCTCTCAGCCTCACCCACCCCACAGGGTGTCTGTTGTGGGGAGAGGAATGGGAAGGCGACTGTAAGCCGCTTTGAGCCTCCTTCGGGTAGGGAAAAACGGCATATAAGAACCAACTCTTCTTCTTCTTGAGAATTAAGCCTGCTTGTCCAATTAGATAGGCCCACCCTGAATGTTGTTTCTTACTCATAAAATGCTAAAATGCTGTGAATTCACCATTAGGTAAACTGGGTTTTGATAAGGCCTGTGAAATTATATAGGACATATTGAAAAGTGTTTCAGGATAGACAGTTACAAAGCCCTGATCTGGATAGCCAAAGTAAGCCTGACCCTGGCTAGTATTTGGATGGGAGACCTTCAAGGACTTGGGTGGTAGTTCCTCCAAAGAATACTAGGATTCAGGATGTGGAGCCAGGAAATGGCAAATCACTGTGAACATTCTTTGCCTGGATCGAGACCATCTTTGGATCTCCTGGCTACAGTAAATAAATAAATACAATATACAGAACAAACTGTCTATCTTCTAAATTTGACTCTAGTTTGAGATCACTGGATAAAGAGAATATCTCTATACAGATTTTAAAACAAGCTTTTTGTTAACGTGAAAACATTCCCAGTATATAGAAGTATGGCCATACAATAAATAAATAGGGTTACATACTTTTTGTCTTCGATAAACGTTATATGCCATTAGTGCCCCCCCCAGCCATCTCTCCCCCACACAAGGCATCAACATCTGGGCAAGCATAAGATACCATCAAATCTAGAGGACAAACCCTACCCCCATGTTGTGTACCTCCCACAAAAAAACAGCCTCAGTGATGACTGAGAAGTGGGACTCTTCATTTTCCTTTTGAAATAATTTAGGTTATCATTTGTATTATGTTACTCTTTCAGCCACCCTATGGGGAAGATTGCTGTACCCTACTAATAGTGGGCACATACAACAGTAAAGAAAAGAATAAGCGTGGCTCATTCAGAATGAGAAAATGAGTTTGTGTGTTCAATGCAACTTGAACACAGATCTCGTAGATCCAAGCCCAGTTTCCTACTAGTTCACTACAGTTTTCCTCATTCAAATATTAATGTTACAGGGAAATAAATGGAATTGAAATTATCTAATTGGGAAAGTGTCTATTTGCTTGTCTATATATCTATAATGAAACAATATAGGTCAATTCCAATGGGCTTCAACGGTAGTAACTCTGAATAGAATTGTACTGTTGGGCTCCCAAGCAGTTCCCCAAGCAGTGACATAAAAACTTATATTATCATTTTAACTTTGCATGTTTTTATTCTTTAGCTGAGACAAAGGCACATCACAAAGATGAATGCAAGAGATAGCCCTGAAGACCCAATGTAGCTTCTTAAGTGTTTTTTTTCTACATATATACAGTTATGCATATCTTACAGTGAATGTCCTATGTTTGGTGAATGTAGCCATCCACTACTGCTGTTGCTGTTAAGTGCAAAGTCATGTCCAACCCATCGTGATCCCATGGACAATGATCCTCCAGGCCTTCCTGTCCTCTACCATTCCCTGGAGTCCATTTAAGTTTGCACCAACTGCTTCAGTTATTCCATCCAGCCACCTCATTCACTGTCATCCCCTTCCACTTTTGCCCTCAATCGTTCCCAGCATTAGGCTCTTCTCCAGGGAGCCCTTCCTTCTCATTAGGTGGCCAAAGTATTTCAGTTTCATCTTCAGGAATCTGGCCTTCTAAGGAGCAGTCAGGACCGATCTCCTCTAGGACTGACCGGTTTGTTCACCTTGCAGTCCAAGGGACTCACAAGAGTCTTCTCCAGCACCAGAGTTCAAAAGCCTCAATTCTTTGATGCTCGGCCTTCCTTATGGTCCAACTTTCACAGCCATATATTGCAACTGGGAAGACCATAGCCTTGACTAGACGCACTTTTGTTAGCAGGGTGATGTCTCTGCTTTTTAGGATGCTTTCTAGATTTGCCATAGCTTTTCTCCCCAGGAGCTAGTGTCTTTTAATTTCTTTGCTGCAGTCCCCATCTGCAGTGATGTTGGAGCCCAGGAAAATAAAATCTGTCACTATCTCCATTTCTTCCCCATCTATTTGCCAGGAATTGAGAGGGTTGGATGCCATGATCTTCGTTTTCTTGATGTTGAGTTTCAAGCCAACTTTTGCACTCTCCTCCTTCACCCACATCAAAAGGCTCTTTAGCTCCTCTTCACTTTCTGCCATTAGAGTGGAATCATCTGCATATCTGAGGTTGTTGATATTTCTCCCTGCAATCTTGATCCAAATTCGTGATACATCTAACCCCACCTTTCTCATGATGTGCTCCACATACAAGTTAAATAGGCAAGGTGACAGTATACAGCCTTGCTGAACTCCTTTCTCAATTTTGAACCAATCAGTGATTCCATGCCCGGTTCTCACTGTTGCTTTTTGACCTGCATATAGGTTTCTCAAGAGACAGATACGATGCTCTGGTATTCCCATCTCTTTAAGAACTTGCCACAATTTGTTGTGCTCCACACAATCAAAGGCTTTAGCATAGTCAATGAAGCAGAAGTAGATGTTTTTCTGGAATTCCCTAGCTTTCTCCATGATCCAGCGTATGTTGGCAATTTGATCTCTATTTCCTCTGCCTCTTCGAAATCCTGCCTGTACTTCTGGAAGTTCTCGGTCCACATATTGATAGAGCCTAGCTTGTAGGATTTTGAGCATAACTTTGCTAGAATGAGAAATGAGTGCGATGGTGCGGTAGTTTGAACATTCTTATCATTGCCCTTTTTTGGGATTGGAATGTAAACTGACCTTTTCCAATCCTGTGGCCACTGTTGAGTTTTCCAAATTTGCTGGCATATTGAATGTAGCACTTTTATTTTAAGATGTTGAATAGTTAACTAGAATGCTGTCACCTCCACTAGCTTTATTGTTCTTCACACTTCCTAAGGCCCATTTTACTTCACATTCCAGGATGTCTGGCTCCAGGTCAGTGACTACCCCCTCTTGGTTATCAGGGATGTTAAGTTCGCTCTTGTATAGTTCTTCTGTATAATTTTGCCACCTTTTTAAATCTCTTCTACTTCTGTTAGGTCCCTACCATATTGGTCCTTTATCATACTCATCTTTGCATGAAATGTTATCTTCATATCTCCAATTTTCTTGAAGAGATATCTGGTCCTCCCTATTCTATTGTTTTCTTCTATTTGTTTGCACTGTTCATTTAAGAAGGCATTCTTATCTCTTCGAGCTATTCTCTGGAATTCTGCATTCAGTTGGATGTATTTTTCTCTTTCTCCCTTGCGTTTCACTTCCCTTCTCTCCTTAGCTATTTGTAAAGCTTCCTCAGACAGCCATTTTGCTTTCTTGCATTTATTTTTCTTTGGGATGGTTTTAGTTGCTACCTCTTGTACAATGTTGCGAACCTCCGTCCATAGTTCTTAAGGCACTCTGTCTATCAGATCTAATTCATTAAATCTATTTGTCACCTCTACTATATATTCGTCAGGGATATGATTTAGTTCATACCTATGTGGCCTAGTGCTTTTTCCTACTTTCTTCAATTTGAGCCTAAATTTTGCAATAAGAAGCTGATGATCTGAACCACAGTCGGCTCCTGGTCTTGTTTTTACTGACTGTATAGAACTTCTCCATCTTTGGCTGCAGAGCATATAGTCAATCTGATTTCTGTGTTGACCGTCTGGTGTTGTCCATGTGTAGAGTCGTCTCTTGGGTTGTTGGAAAAGAGTGTTTGCTATGACCATTGTATTCTCTTGACAAAATTCTACCAGCCTGTGCCCTGCTTCATTTTGTACTCCAAGGCCAAACTTCCCTGTTATCCCGGTTATCTTTTGGCTTCCTACTTTAGCATTCCAATCCCCCATGATGATAAGCACATCATTTTTTGGCGTTGCTTCTAGAAGGTGTTGTAGGGCTTCATAGAACTGGTCAACTTCATCCTCTTCAGCAGCAGTGGTTGGAGCATAGACCTGGATTACTGTGATGTTGAATGGTTTACCTTGGATTCAAACTGAGATCATTCTGTCATTTTGGGGATTGTATCCCAACACTGCTTTTCCTACTCTCTTATTGATTATGAAGGCTATTCCATTTCTTCTGAGAGATTCTTGCCCACAGTAGTATACCTGATGGTCATCTGATTTAAATTCACCCATTTCATGTCAATGCTAATCATTCAAGTAATGTTTTGTGATTGTCCACAGAGCATTGTTTTTCCTCTTTTTAGTCATACACCACTGAATGTTGCTAATTGCATTCAAGTGACCCTTAGTGTTCCTCAGTGTTTTTCTGTGCAATGTCAAATATTTACAAAATTTTTCCAGTATTGATCACATTCCAGGACATGCAATATCACACACACACAATGGTATAGATCTGCCACACAGCTCTGTACAAAGATGGAATTGAGGAGTGTTTTTATTGTCTATACTACCATGTGATGTAATAGGACACACTGAGATCTGAACAGATTTGAGTGTGTTATTCCAAATGACGAGTGTTCTCCCAGATGGCTCAGGGTGAGATTTGGCAGGGTGGTGTTAATGGCACTTTTACATGGGAATATCTGGCTGGAAAACATTCCACTCCCTCATATTTACTTCTGAACTAACAAGATTTGGACCTTGTTCCTTCTCTCTACTGAAACATGGTTCATTCTTCGCTTTTTTATTTGTGTATAATGAAACTATGTCTGGTTACACAAACAATACTGGCCCACTGTGTGCAACACAGACCTTACTTCTGCAACCAGAGTTTTGCTTTGCTTCACTGAGTTTGGCAGGGAAACAGCGGAACTAATTAGTTTGTCACCTCTTTATCACTGTTGACTCTGGAAGGTTGAGAACCTTTTTTTACAGAAGGTTCCACGATCTTGATAGCTGGTCATTTTCAAGTCAGGCCAGTTCCCTAGTTTCTTTTTGTTTTTTTGGGGGGAGGGTGTTGGAGCATTGAGGGGAACAAGTCAATAGGAACTAAATCAGTATATTTTGGTGCATGAAACTGAGCTGGAGAGTTTTTCACAACTGTGGTGTGTTTTTGGATGTATTCAGGATTGCCATTCAGAGTCTGTATGCATATGGCAACATTCCAGTGTGAAAAGCATTATAAGAAATAGCGTGAACATGTGAGACAGACAAGTGTGGAAAAAGCAGTGCACATGGCCATCATGACTGAAAGGCTGCTGGGGTCATAGGAGCTGCCATTAGATATATCTAAGATCATCAACTTTACGCATTCTGTTTGCCCAAGAATTACATAGTCTATAGTCTATAGAATTACATAGTCTATATGCAGAAACCAAAAAGACTAGGAGTATAATGGGCCTCCATTTCTCAACATTTTTTCTTTGTTTCTGTTAACAATGGGACCATCGGCTGGTTAGGTGAGATAAGCCAGTGAGGACAACCAAAGGCTCTGACATCTATAGGGACAGAACTGTATGGTATGTGCCCGTATGTAATGGAAGCCAAATGACTTATTTTTCCTAAGGGGGAGAGTGATGGGCTTTAAGCAGAGCAGTGGCTGGAGGGAAATTGCTTAATTCTTTCCCTTCCCTGAACATCTCCACTGCTTTTCATTCTGCAGTGTTCCGCATGAGTATTTCTTCTTGCAAACATACACTTGAAATCTTAATGCTGGCCCCACTAAATTAGTAATGGTCTCAATAGTGCCTTTCTGTTGTGTATATGTTTTGCATCTCTCTGTTGACAATATTTCAAATTTAGACTGCCATCATTTCATTCAGTGGAGTTTACCTCTATGTAAACTTACACAGGATATAGCTGATTGTTTCTTTTGAGATAACACAACAATGTTGAGCTGAAAAAAAGAGTTTAATGACTGAACCTTGCATCAGAATTTTAATCAAAATGTGTTGATCCTTTGTTTCAGAAGACAGGTTGGAATTGTATGACTGTAAAAAGATCCAACACTGTGTTGGATCATACACAAAGGACTTGTAAAGAGACCTACTCCCTACCCACAGCTTATCTCAACATCATCCTATGGATCATGACAAGCTCTTCCAGGGGGTAGGTGAGCATCTTGTGGATAAAAAGCCACATGGTACAGCTGGCAAAAAGTCTCTGATAGTGGGTAGGCATGAATAGTCTTGACAGACCAGTATTGTCTTCTCGGACTGGCAGTGGCTCTCCCAAGTATCAGTTTGAGGCCTTCCACATCATCTACTAGGTGGAGATTTCCTTTCCAATGGAGATTGAACCTAGGACCTTCTGCCTGCAAAGCTGAGGCCACCCATGGCCCTTCCTCATAAAAACAGTACAGGATAATTCCTTTCATTTCCCCTTGCCTCAGCACAGCTTCCCCTGCCTTGTGGTTTTCAGTCCATGAGGCCCTCCAACAATCCCTTTTTTGGTGGGTCATAAGAGCACCTGAGGTGAGAGAAAGCCAGAGAAAATCACCATGTGTGATTGGATTCAACCCCTTGTCTTTTCAGCATTCAGTTTCAGTAAATTTGGCTTAGATGCAGGGGAAATGTTCCAAATGAACAATGAGCTCCACTGTATTGTGGCTGCATTGGAAATGTCTAGATGTCTTAAATAAGTATTAAATATATCTCATGAATATGTCTCTCCATTTTTTAACAAAGATGATGTTTGACTTCTTGCGTGTCATGTGTACTCATATGCTCACACCAGCTGCCTGGGGTTTACTTAGAATCATCACTTTGAGAGTCAATGTGAGCCCAAAAAGATTTAGATGTGTTAGGCACAACCTCAGTTCAGTAAACATTATCACATCTTCCTTACCTCTGAACAAACAATTGGAGTTTGCTCTAATTTAGATAAGAGTTTCAGAGTGCTAATAAAAACAATACAGCTTGAATCTTTCTTTCTACCTCCAAAACAGCGAGAGAAAATATTTCTAAACAGATAGTAGCATTCACACTTCTTACTTAGCCAGATTGTATTGGGTCTTTTACTTACAGAATTGTTAATGTTGGAAAGCACAGTGTCTGGCATACAAAGAAGAAGACCCTGCAGGAGGCAGCAAGAAGTCAATTAGAGAGGATTGTGAGGTCTGCACCTTCTCTCCTGTTAAGTGTCATTCCTTGTCTATCTGCATATTGCTATTCTGAGGACAATTTCCTGCTTCTTCTCAGAAGCTCTTGTACAAGTAAGCCCAGGCACACTAGGATATATGAATTCAATTCTACTTTCACAAGAGCATTGTACTTTCATATTTTCCTGATCTATAAAATATTGAAAGCGATGTGATAATATTGATGGCATTACTTGAAGTACTTCTCAGTGCCTTTTACATCTCACAAATATACATTAGAAAACAGTATAACAAACACAGTATTTTAGCATACAATACAAACTTTCAAGCCTAAAGGAAAGAGGTACACAAGCTAGCAGAAATTAAACATTCCTATACACACACACATATACACAAGGCATCCTCCACTGTGTCCTGAGATTGATCAAACAATTCAGAGACAGTTTTCATTGAACAAATAATTTGTAATGACCAAGGCAACTATTGAAAAAGTTCTTTTATATACCCATACAAATTTAACTGACATAATAGAGGGAACTCAAGATGTAAGAGTTTATATTGGGAGAAATTCTGAATGTTCTTGAATTCAGAATGTGGCAGCTGTTCCGTTATCAAATAACAGAAGAGAAGGTGCCATGGTTCCTTGTTCAGCAAAAAGAAGCAGTATGATCATGTGATCTTGTAGCAGATGGTTGGGGGCATGGTGTGTGTATATCTCAAAGCATGCATCTTTGGGCACAGGCAGAAGAGGGAGTGATACCCAGCTTTGAAAGGTGTTGGGGCCTCAGTACATATGACTATGAGATACCCATATCTCCTAATCTACTGCTGTTGTTAGGACCCCAATTCCCCTCCTTGTGCACAAGGGGGAGTTTGTCTGTGTACTTCCCTTCACATTAATTTTTCTGGTACACTTTAGCCAAATATGGCTGAGCTAGGGACCGTATGCAGGCATGTTTGTGTGCTAGAAAGGTTCCATACTTGCTCTAGGTGAGATGTCAACCTCAAGCAAGACTAATGTAATTAATTGTACAGGGTGCTTGATCAAGCAACCTTTCTTTCACCCCGGAAAGCCTCAAACAATGGTCAAGTAGTCTCTGGTAGTTTGCTAGTATCCATGATAGCCTTCAGCTATTTTCCACACATCTGTGCCTATTCTTTTTCTAATTTCTTCCCTGATTAAATCATCTACTAACCATGTGCCCTCATTGTCAAAACCCATTTTTAGCAAAGTGACTCTGCCATATCCAAACACCTGTTCAGGCATGTATGCTAATGTTGCAGCTGCCTGAAAACACCCTTTCTGAATTACCTCACTCCTGAGGTTTCCCTTTAACTCAGTCAAGGTTTCTTGATCACAGACTTGCTAAAGCCATTAGCAGGTTTCCAATTCTTTATTATATACAGGTAATTAGTTCAAGCACATTAGAGACTAACCACCCAATCCTGGCTTCATGACACATTTCTAGCTGTTTAAACACAACACTGGACTCAGTCTTGCATGTGCTGTTCCTGGATCCACAAAACACACCCAGCATTGTACACTGTCTCACCTTGCTGCTTCTCTTGTCTTTAGACTTCTGCACATTGTAGACAATAGCTATTAAATCTTTTCTGACCCCAAATTTGATCCTCTTTTGTCCCATCACAACTATTTCTTCTTGCATGCTTGTTTTGTTTAAATGGCATGAATGTGTGTTAGGGACTTTTGTTTTTTCAACTAAAAGCCTTTGATTAATATCCAAGTTTGTCTCCATCTGAGATTAGTAGCTAGGATCCTCTCCTCATATACATAGGTGGAAAAAATCTCACACATTATCCCTCTTGCTCAACAAGTCTCCTAAAATCATTAATTCCTCCATCATGTTTTCAGGCAACAAATCTATTTGAGATAACACTGTTTCTGTGCTTTAAGATTTGGATAGAAAGCTGACAGCATGTAGGCCATGTTTGGTCCCTACCATGATAGCAATCTGTCTGTATCCCACTTCCCTTTTGTGGCTGGCTCCTCCTCCTGTGGCGGCCGTATCATGCTGTGTCAGAATTCCATATGTGCCACAGTCTCAAAAATGGTTGGGGATACCCGTTATAAAGTATATACAGCAATTTCTTACTTTTCTGCCTACACTAAACGGGAGAGTATGGTGAAAGTACTAGAACTTTGTCCAGGACTTTCTGCAATGAGTTCTTTGAAAATACACTGATCCCAGGAGGACCTTTTTTCCTGCCACTTGAGCCAAAAGGGATTAGCTCAGTGATTGACACCCAGTCATGAGTGTAAAGTTCACTTAACACCTCCATCCCTAGACATGCTAAGAATCTCTTTTCAGCGTAACATAACAATACTTGTTCTTTCAGCATCTAAGTTACCAATAGATACTTCCAAATCTGAAAATGAAGTAAATATTGGCTTTGAAACCAAGGAGCCTTTAATCACAAATGCATAATGGAAATTTGGGTATAAAGTAAGAACTTGATAGACTTATAGCATGTATAAATGCAGACTTCTTAAGATATGTGAGTATATTACGGGTGTAAGCAAGAGCAGTAGTATGCATCTACATGACTCACTCAAGAGGGGCAGCCTATAAATGTAAATATAAACAAACAAAGATGCTAAGTCTCTTATTTCTTATTTATATCCAGAGCTGAGGGGCCACTGGACTCCAACTTACATCTGTTTGTTAACTCTTGCATTTGTATGCTAATTTGATATTTACAGATCTTACCAACCACTTGAATCCAATCTCAGCTATAATGCAGTCTCAGCTTTGCATCTTGACTCTAACTAGCCCTGGTTTGCAACTAACACCCCCCCTCCTGCTATATGTAATGATCAAGGATGTCTTGTTTCACTATATCTGAAGAAGTGAACATGCACACAAAAGCTTATACTGAATAAACTCAGTATATAATTCAATCAACACTGCTATTTCTTCCCACCACCACCATCAAGAGTAATATTCAGTTGCTAAGTAAAGTAATGGCAGCTGATATGCATAGTAGGTACTGGGCGGTTTCCCAGGAGTATGCTAACCAGCAGGATGCACCACCATCAGTCCATCATGTCTTTGTCATTATATCACTCAGCTAGAGACGTTGGGAATGCTGCATTGGGGTGCAATTAAGCAGCTGATTTAGGCTGAAGCCCTGCACCTGCTGAAGCCAGAGGGATTCAAGGAGCCTAATTAGACCAACAAGGCAACTTTACAATCTCATTGCAAGTATACTTCTCTGTACACAGGTGCCACTGAGATCAGCACAACTTTTGTTTTAAGAAATTATGTTTGGGATCAGACTGTTTATTTTCTAGTGATTACATTTTGTTTATGCATTAGAATACTAATGGTATCAAACATCATAATCCCCTTCCTGCTCGGTCTTGGCCACCAGCCTATATTAAATCTAGGGGTTACCCTCCTGAGTACCATCATGCCAAGGAAAGTTCTTGCCCTACTGGAAGGGCTATAAAAATGTCAGGCAATTAATTTTCTTCTGTGCATCCTAAACTGCAAATGCCTCTGCATTAGCTTTGGCAACCTGTGTGATCTGAATATCAGCCTACCAAGTAAACTTTGTGATGTGCACCAATATTTTCATCATTACAGGATTTTTTTTTCTAAAATGAGGGGGGGGTCTGTTTGTTTGTTTTGTCATCTAAGCTACCACTCCAGGCAAAAGCATATTTACTTGGAAGTAAATATTCATAGGTGTGTGTACTTCATATGATACAATGGCTTTCTGAGATAACTATGGCTAACAGAGCAAAATTCAAGAGAGAAGAGGCAGTAGAATCATGAGAAGTTAGAATGGACTGAATCACTTCTGAAAATGAAGATCTCCATTGAACACATAGATCATTATGACTCCAGTCTGACAAAGGGTCCTTTGACTCTCAAAATAGGGTGGCCAGCTCCAGGCTGGGAAATACCAGGGGTCATTCCGCACAACAGGCAATGTTGCTAAATCTGAGCGCTATTGAAAAGCACTGCAATCAAAAGTGGCAGGTCTCAGTAACGCACACAGCCGTTTCTATCGAAAAAAAGGCTCTCCCACTAGCGCTGTTCTCGTAACGCACAAGTTTCCGGTCTCGCCAAAAGTGCAACAGAGGAGGCAATATTTTTCTGCGCTTCCTCCTGCCCCTGGCCGTCAATCAAACAGAACAGCCAATTAACTGTTGTGTTCGTGCTTCCCTTTAAAAACTGTTTTTTTAAATCAGAAAACACCAGTAGCAACGCATATTTGTTCATTCGAAGTATCAGAAAGACCTTTTTCGCTGGCGTAGGAGATGGCACTTAATCGTTTGCACGCTCTTAAAGTAACCCCCCCCACCCCGTGCTATTTCTGGCTGAAATTACGGGCAGTGTCGAACGGTGATCACAATGCCGGAAGCTTGGGTGCGAGAGCTCAGGGAGGGACATGCTTGCTACCACTATACTGAGAAAGCACATGTCATTTTCGGATGTGTTGCAGGTTGTTCTCAAGAGTCTCGCAGTTGTAGCGAAAAGCACTACAATGAAGTGATTTTTGCGGGAGTGTTCCAGGAGAATTGCAGATAGTGTACGACGTCGTGAATAATGAAAAATAAATAGCATTACACAATGGTAACACTTCAGCAACATTAACGCTGTGCGGAATGGCCCCAGGAGAGATACTATAGTTATCTCTAGTTGCCACCTGAAGATTGATAACTCTGTCTCAAAAGTTTATACCTTGAAGCTGCCCCCCCCCCACAAAAACACAATGCATTAAAGAGTAAGATTTTTTTTCAATTGTATGCAAGTTTAAAAAAAAACATGAATGGAAGTGTAATTTTTCTAGTCTTCTGGGAGCATTTGGAACAGGGATTTGTGTTTGTCCAGCTCACCACCTCAGGATTTTATTACATTGTTCTGTTGCTTGTATAGACTTCAGAATGGGTTGTGAATGAGGTAGTAGAGGCTGGGTGATGGTAGCAGAATGGATTTACTCATAATTATCAAAAAGGAAGACAGCCCTGAATATAAGGCAGCTGCTCCCCAAAAGATGATATATACAAAAGGGTTTTTTAAAATGTAAGATGACCCCCCAGGTGGGTGGGGGAGAAAACCTTTGTCTTCCTTTCAGGTAACCAGACAACTGACTTCAGGGAAATCATCCTGCAAACAAGTAAAAAATTAGAGAGGAAAGTTGCTTTTGACTGTAATACTGCTTTTCTTTTTCAGGGAATTTTTAACAGACATTTTAAAAAGAAACCCCCCTCCCCAACACATAGTACAACCTGAACTGATGCTTTCCATTTTACCGTTTCAGCCTTTTCCTACAACATTTGAAAGTTGAACATATTTTTTCTTATCCTGTAACCCAGTTATATAAGGCTTTCATTTTTTTCCTGCTTTCCATGCAGTTCAACCTTAGTCCCTAGAACACGTGCAGAGAAACACAGTTTGAAACCTCTGTAGTTTAGAGGGACAGAGGAAACATCCCCTTGCTTGGACATTTTAAAAGCTATCTTCAGAAGGAAAAGGAGAAGAAAATAATTGAGATTCTTTCCGGCCATTTTGTTAGGAGTCATTTCTGAGGAAAAAATTATACCCTGCCCCAGTCTTTCACAATGCGTTATGTACTGCCCTGGTCTGGATAGCCGATACAAGCCTGATCCTCTAAGAACTTGGAAGCTAAACAAGGACAAACCTGGCTAGTATTTGAATGTGAGACCTCCAAGTATTTGGTTGGTAGTATTTGGGTGGTAGTTTGAAGTGGGGGTTGATTCCAGTGTTCCCTCCAAAGCAGGGGTAGGCAAACTGTGGCCCTCCAGATGTCCATGGACTACAATTCCCATGAGCCCCTGCCAGCAAATGCTGGTTTGCCTATCCCTGCTCTAAAGTGTGCGTGTGAGCACACTTTAGCTCATTAATACAGGAAGCCCCCTTCAGCAGTCATCTGGAGCCATACAAGGTCTTGTACTGGCCATTGCTCATTTTAAGATTACAGCAGTTATGTTCTGCTTAGGCACTGCTCTGCTCAGTAGGTGAAAGGAAACTTCTTTCTGGCATCCATCATGAAGTCAGATCTCAGTTCTGATAATGTGCTGCAAAATCCATTGTGAAGTTTGTTTAACTGACCATTTTTAGACTGGACCCTAGTTCAGCTATTCTAACTGCCAGTGTGTAATCCAGGTATTTCCCACGTATGGATATTAAAGTATAGGCTATATTGGATGTTTTATTATTATGGGAACAAGAAGTCCTTTGAAGTCCTTTCCTCAATTAATTGCTGTCTCCCTTTCTTCTTCCTCTTGTACATAGATCACATAGTGAATATTTCCTCATTTGCAATGAACTGCAGTTTATTGTGATTGTCAAGTTAGACAAAATGTCAAATTATGGATTGGCCTACCAAGAAACTTCTGCAAATGGCTTTTCCCTGCTTCCCTCATTGATGTGCAACATCACATACTCTGATGATCGGGAGACTGTCGTAGACAAATTATGTGTCTAAATGTTGTTGTATCAGTGCAAGAGGATCCCCCCATAAAGTTCCCCTGACCATTATCTGGTGCTTTTAGGAGCTTGTGGGGGGGGAGTGTTTGTGTTATGCAGACTAAAGGTATCCCCTGTGCAAGCAATGGGTCATGTCTGACCCTTGGGGTGACGCCCTCTAGCGTTTTCATGGCAGACTCAGTACGGGGTGGTTTGCCAGTGCCTTCCCCAGTCATTACCGTTTACCCCCCAGCAAGCTGGGTACTCATTTTACCGACCTCGGAAGGATGGAAGGCTGAGTCAACCTGGAGCCGGCTGCTGGGATTGAACTCCCAGCTTCATGGGCAGAGCTTCAGACTGCATGTCTGCTGCCTTACCACTCTGCGCCACAAGAGGCTCCATGCAGACTAAAAGAAACCTTCAAATTCAGAGGGTGCGAACATCTGAATACCAGTGCCGGGACACTAAATTAGGAGAAGATTGTTTGTTGGATCTCCAGAGCTACTGGTTGGGCACTGCTAGATGCTGGACTAGATGGATCACAGGTTCTTACTGTCCATCCCTATTATTTCTGATTGTGATGGACGTTAGCTGGTTATTGCTGTAGTCCTGTCTGAAAATATTCAGTGACGGGATTCAATTGGAATTCTTTAGTTGAGAGTGTCAGGAGACACAATTCAGAATTTATAATTGACTGGAAAGGAAGGTGAAAGAAATGAGAAAATCAAGAAGGATCCCCATTTAAGCTGGAGGGAAATAGCTCTTGGAAAAAGAGAGTGATCTATCCAGTCTGGAGGACAGAATCAAGAAGGATCCTGCTAGGGAAGTGGGAATCTTAGCCCATGCCTAACAAGTCTGAAAGAAATCACTTCTAAAAGAAGGGAGTGTTCTAACAATTGATGAACGAGGAAGTTTTAATATCTGAGCAGTTCATTAGCGAAGAAAGAGATGGTTGAAGAGAATACATGTGCCCCAGAACATCCAAGGTTTGTTACTACGATAGGCCTGGTGGGTTTATGACAAGTGAACTCAGCAGCAGAGACATTGCTGAATATTTTCCCTTATTGAGAATACCTGATAAAAATTGTATTATGCTGCACACTGCCCCTGTGAGTAAGCCTCAATATCATGGCTGCATTCAGATGCAACAAAATTCTGGCTAACTACTGATTAACCACTAACCTGGCTAAGGAGGAGAGTTACAAACCAGGGAACGTACTCAGTTAAATTGTAGTTGGTGAATCCAGTTCTGTAATAACCAACTGGTAGTAACTGTGAAAGTCAGCATGGAGTAGCAGTTAAGAGTATATTTTCCCACTTAGCCACAGAGTGACTATGTGACCTAGGGCCACTCGATCTCTCTCAGTCTAATGCACCTCACGTTGTTCTCGTTCTGAGGATGAAATGGAAGAAAAGAAAACCATGTTGTAAGCTGCTCTGGATCTCCACTGGGGAGAAATGAATGTTCATAATAAGAGTTGCCAACCTCCAGGTGGGACCTGGTGATCCCTATAATTAAATCTGATCACCAGATTACAGAGATCAATTCCACTGGAGAAAATGTCCGCTTTGAAGGGTGACTGTATGACATTATACTCCACTGAGTATACTCGTTCCCTTCCCAAATTCCACCCTTCCCAGGCTTCTCCCACAAGTCTCCAGTAATTTCCCAATCCGGAGTTGGAATCCATATTATACCAGAAAGCAGGAATTCGAGTTTAATCTCACTTAGGTAGACAGCAGATCGTTGTGCATAAAGTTGCAGAGGCTGAATAGCAAAGAAATCCCAGTCCACCGTTGTTCTTTAATGTAGCTTGCTCTCAGTTGCAGTTAAGCAAACTAGTATTTGGGGTAGGTTTATTTTAGCTGTTACATTGATTGTTGTTCATCTCATTAACTGTAGTTTCAATTGTGGTTAGTCATGATGTCTGAATGCAGCCTGTGTTAATGGTTTCCTCCATCCCCCAATTTATTAGGCTAGGAAATCTGATACGGTCACAGTGAAAGGGAATGATGTAACAAGGCCTTTGTGGTGGAATGGCACATCAAAATAGTTCAGATGCAGAGGAATAACAATCTCATAGGATAATAAACCCAGTCCAGATATTTGTTTATTTTTGGAGGCTTTCTTGATGGCTCAGAATCTCTTCCAGTACTTCATCTGAAAAAGCCAGTTTTCAGCCAGACTGTTAATAAAGCCTTCTGTACTTAAATCCACATTCTCATCCAAGGTAAGCTATTACTTAATTAAGACATCTTCAAATATTCTCCACTGTACTGGGGATACTGTGCTATTAATTATACACACTGAGTTCTTATTTAGCATGTCTCACTCGTGGTATAGAAGGTCACCAGGACTGTGAGATTTCTTAATGGGAAAGCAAAGTTATATGCTAATAGTCTGCCATGCTGAAAATGGGTTTACCCGACATCCTGCAGGGTTACAGCACTGAAAGGATATTAACTTTAAAGGACAGTGTCAGGTACTTTATGCCTCAAATGCAGATTCTGGTAATGTAACACAATCACTTAATCTATCCAATTATGTCATCTTCTAACAACAGCGCCATTAAGATGATACAGGCAGCCACCAATGGGGGTGGGTGTTAGGTATGCATACAGTATTCAGTGAATGTTAATGCTGCCCATGATATAGGTTAATGATTCTCAGTATTTTGCAAGACACTTTGCAAATGAGGATGCAAATAGTTTCTCTCAAATATCTTGATAATTCTAAGCATCAAGGGGCCATTTCTTCCAGGAATATAGGTCAGTGATATTGTCTGACTATATTTGATTAAAGATCCTCAGAGCTTTCAATAATCCATCCCAATAAATCTATTGTACATGTTGTGAGTAAAACAGTGACTCTGTGTGTGTGTGTGGGTGGGGGGGTTGGTAATTAATAACTGGTTATTAATGATTCATGAGCTTCCAAGTCCAGTCACATTAATGATGTGATAAATGTTGCTATGACTCTCCAGCAAAAGAGCAGGAAAATAAGGACCCAGTTTGTCATTACAACTAGTATGAGTAATACTTTTGGCTCTACAGAGAAACCCAAGCCCAGAATGTCACACATAAGAGACTCAGCAAAAGGATGGATGAACCACGTGTAGCTGAATGCTCAGAATTGCTTTATGGGGGAGAAATTCTCCAGTTCAATAATCAAAGTGCTATTAAAAATAGACATTTCCCCATGTTTTGAGCATAAGCAGCTCTTGGAAGAGAACAACAAAAATATATGGCGACCTACTTGAATCTTGGGAGAGAGGCAAGAAAGCTTGACACCCTACATTGAGAGAATGTGGTGATAATGATGACGTTTTAGCAACTGACTGGCTAGGCAATACTGAATGTCACAAAGGGGCAGGGCAGAGGAGGCATTGGTGCCATTTAGCTGAGCTTTGATCCCAGTAAGAAGAACGGCAAGAAAAAGGACTTAAGAGAAAACGAAACCATGGCTTGAGAAAGTGGTACAGATTGGGGAAGAAAAGGCTGGAAAAAGAAAAAGCTCAGGGGAAAGAGGGGTAGGTCAGAGGGAAACTAAGAAAGGAGAGGCGATTTGGGGTGTGACCCTGGATGCCTAGCTAACTATGGAGGCACAGGTCAAGAAGATAGCCAGCCAGGCATTTTTCCATCTGCGCCATGCAGGGCTACTAGTGCCCTACATTTCTCCTGAACACCTAGTCACAGTGATCCATGCAACAGTCACCTCCTGAATTGATTTCAGTAACTCACTGTATGCAGGCCTGCCCTTGACCCTGACCCAGAAATTACAGCTGGTGCAGAATGACATCTGACATGCTGCCATGAGTTCATGAATACCAGCCAGTTGAAGGGCTTATGGTGTCTTTCCCTTCTTTGGCTACAGGGTGCTTGACCACTGATGCCATACAAAAGGCCAGGGTGTAGTCTGCACAGGGCTTTTTACCCACTGCCAGCTTGAATAAATCCCTGCCACACTGAATTCAATTTCCAATTTGATTTTGGGCGCTTTAAATTTTCCCTCTGCAACTTGCATGATTGATCTGGAATAATCCTACCTTTCCCCTGTGATATCCAGAAGAGGATATAACCCTTGATATTTCAAAAATTGGCTTCAGTAAATGTGCAGATCTCTGCTGTTTGCGAAAACTTCCTGCCTTGTGCCTCCAAGCAGAGCAGTCTTCCCTGATTGGCCAGAGCGTCAGTTCAAAGGTTTCCTGGTTCCAGGTTGCAAGGCTTGTCTTAAAGTGACTGAGCTCCAGAAGCCCTAACTTCTCTCAGCAAAGATTTGCTTCTTAGATTTATTCCCCCTCCTCTGCTGACTCCTCCCCTCTGTTAAAAAAAAGAGAGAGGCTTCTGCTGCGGTTGGCTTCCCTCCCTGCCCTGAGCTTTCCCAATTGAGTGCAGAGTACTTTCTGTTTCAATGGGGGGGGGGGGACAGAGGAAGACCCAAGTTCAAATCCATCTGCATTCAGCAGGATCCACAACAGAAAAAACAAAGTAAGTGTAGACTCAGCCGTAGGCTGGGTGAAATTTGGCTGGGCAAGCTTTCTCCCTCACCCTTAGCAAAATGCTGGGGGTTGTGGGTACTTCAGAAGATTATTTGACAATGTAAACATAGCTGGTAACTAGTACTTTACTATTAGAGTCTGGGAATCCTATGTGAAAGAAAGATATTTGCCTAAATACTCTATAAACCAAGCTCCAAAGAAAGGTCAAAAGTGAGTGAGGGGAATGGCTGCTTTTTCAAAGGTTAACTAAATGTTTAGCACATATGAAGCAATGGAATTCAAATGCAAATAGAATATAGAATATAAATAAACTAGAAACTTTTAAACATCCCAATCAAGGATTAAAAGAGGTCCATATGCCAAAGTGTTCGCAGTACCTATGCCCCTTACACACCTCTCTTAGTAAGCTTCTATACAAAACACTTTTGCTTCCCACACTGGCATAATAACCTGGATAACTGGCACACTTCAAGCAATTACTAGATAGAAATACAATTTATATAACATAAGAGACATACAATAATTCCTCATGCCAACCCCCTTCCCTTCATGAAATAGTACACATAGTGTTCTTTTATTGTGCTTCTTCACGTCCCTGCCACTTAGGACTTCTGAGAGCGAACAGGGAGAAAACAAAAACCACTGGTAATTTGGGCTCTTGTTACTTGGGTGATGCTATAATTCTAGCATGTAGAGAACAAGTTCTTGGTCCACAAGCAAAGCGTAGAGTGATGTCAAAAGGAATTAGTGGCAACAATAACAACTGGGCTGGAAAAGAATCTCCAAATCATCCTGGCTGCTGCTCCATAGGCAAGTATAAAGTTCTGGTCAGCACAAGGGGCTGAGATCTGTCCATTCCTGCTTGCTTCTGGGTAAAACAATTTTCTTTCCTTGCTTGCTTCAGTATAGTGGAAAAGGAAATCACAGCACTAAAAATGGCCAAGGCATCAGTTCAAAGGTTTCCTGGTTCCAGGTTGCAAGGCTTGTCTTAAAGTGACTGCACTCCAGAAGCACTAACTTCTCTCAGCAAAGATTTGCTTCTTAGATTTATTCCCCCTCCTCTGCTGTCTCCTATCCTCCCCTCTCTTCAAAAAAAAGAAAGAGGCTTCTGCTGCGCTTGGCTTCCCTCCCTGCTCTGAGCTTCCCCAATCAAGTGCAGAACACTTTCTGTTTCAATGGGGGGGGGGGCAGAGGAAGATCCAAGTTCAAATCCATCTGCATTCAACAGGATCCACAACAGAAAAAACAAAGTAAGTGCAGACTCAGCCGTAGGCCGGGTGAAAGTTGGCTGGGCAAGCTTTCTCCCTCACCTTTAGCAAAATGCTGAGGATTGTGGGTACTTCAGAAGATTCTGAGCTACTGGAATGGATATTTGGCGCCACCTACAGATTGAGATAATGAAGCTGTATTCCTTCCTGCCAATCATGCATTCTCTGACAATGCCTGTAAGCGTGTAGGGCGGGGGGGGGGGGGATAGAAATGAGAGATTGTGAGGCTCTTCTCAGTTGTTACAGCCATGCTATATATTTATTTGATCAATATCGGTGTAATATGTAGCATTAGACATATCTGGAAGTTGGGGTTGCCTGGAGTCTGAAAAAGCCCTTTCTGAAATCTGATTATTGACCATTCCTTATTGAAAGGTAAACATCAGGTCAGAGCTTTCTGTGTGTACATGTGCACTTGAGAGAGGGGGAAAGAGCAAGGCAAGCAGAAAGAGTGAAGAGAGAGTGAGAGACAGAATAGAGAACGGGGGAATAACACTTGAAGGAGCTGAGCGCAAAATGCACACAAGATATTGTAGGACCTTTAGTCCTAAGAAATGGGGTAAGGTATCCCTTGTGCAATCACCGAGTCACCCTTGGAATGATGCCCTCTAGCATTTTCTTGGCAGACTCAATACAGGGTGGTTTGCCATTCCTTCCCCAGTCATTACCGTTTTACCCCCCAGCAAGCAAGCTGGGTCCTCATTTTACTGACCTCAGAAGGATGGAAGGCTGAGTCAACCTTGATCAAACTCCCAGCCTCATGGTCAGAGCTTCAGACAGCATGTTGGCTGCCTTACCACCCTGCGCCACAAGAGGCTCTTAAGAAATGGGGTACAGAAGCTAAATATATCAGAGCAATGCCCTCCCAGGCTACAGACAATATGATGAAACAGCAGTTTCTTTAGACCAAAATAAGTAACGTTCCCTGCCTTTGGAAGGAATTAATGTGCCTAAGACAGCTTCCTTTATGGAAGGAACATCCCCTTACTAAAAATGCATCTTTTCATATATGTAATATTGATCATGACTTTAAAAAAATAAACCAGCCTACAGCCTGCAGCTTCTCCTGCTGGCAAAGCATCTAAATTCAGCTTTACAAATGTGCCATGCTAGAAATTAAGCTGTGCTGAAGCGGAAGAACCTATCATTTCACTTGGCTCCCTGACAAAGATGCAGTCATAAATGAAGTCTGGAATTATCCAGTTTATTAGCCCTGTTTCTCTTCACTGATGATGGCTTTTATTTTGCGCCACTGAGAGAGCAGCTTTCAAATCCTGTAAGCATTTCTTTTAAAGAATGAGGCCATTGTTTATGGAAAATTTTATCCTACCCTCAAATCTGAAGCAGGGGGTTATTTATTTATTTAGATATAGTTATCTTTACCAGCAGACTTGTACAGCAAGTAGTGTTCTCAGTATGGTGCTGCAGAATTACTTGTCACAAACAGGCTATAATTAGAACAGGCTACCAGATGTGCTGTAACACAACTGAACAGTTCTGACCAGAAAGAATAGTTATCATGCTATATCAAACCCTGAGGGTCATAGATATTTTATTATGTCACCACACTGGATTATATAGGGACCATGGTCATACATTTGTCAGCCTGATCCCCTTGATCAAGGTTATCAGAGGATAGTCAATCAGTTTTCCTTCAGCTACAAAACTTTTACTTTCTGGTTCAAAAAGAGATGGAAGGCTTAATTGTTATTATCTATAAATTCTAGATAAATTGCCTCAGGATAGCCTGATCTTGTCATATTTCAGAGTCTAAGCAGAGTGGACATGGAGGCAGGCAATGTGAAACCACCTATGAATGTCTCTTTCCTTGAAAACCCTACAGCAGTGGTCCCCAACCCCCGGTCTAGGGACCAGGACCGGTCCATAGATCAGTCAATACCTGGCCACGGCTCCTCCTTGTCCTCCTCCCAGGCTGCTGCCCTGCCACTCTGTTGCTGGCTCACATTTGGGGCTCTCTGGCGGCCGCCATGGCTGGGGCTCCCCCTCAGCGTGACAGTGCACAGCTGCTGCTGGCAGCGCCCCCCAGCGGGCAGCGGGAAGTCAGGGGCATCAGCAGGAAAGCAAGTAGAGCAGCGGCTCAGGTGGCAGTGACGTCCCTCGGCAAAAGACTAACCCCACCCGGGCCTCAGTAAAATTGTCAAGCATTGACCGGTCCCCGGTGATAAAAAGGTTGGGGACCACTGCCCTACAGGGTTGCCCAAAGTCAGTTGTGATTTGATGGCATAAAAAATTCCATCTCACCACTTGCGTTCTGAACAGGTCCATCAAAAAGGCATTTTCTGCCAGGCTTATGGACAAGGCTTATAATAATATCCACCAAATGACTGGTCTTACCACTAGCAGAAAGAGAAGGAAATGGAAGATGGGTTCCCTTCTAGAGGTCCCCTGTCTAGGTATTTTAGACTATGTGTTCTGTTTAAAGTTTCTATATTGTATATTGTTTTTAATGATGTTACCAACCATGAGCATTGGAAGGGCAGGCTACAAATTAAAATATATATATTTTGAGATATGAGCTTAATTTTATTTATTATTTATTTATTTGGATTTCTATACCACCCATTCTTTGCAACTCTGGGTGGTTTGTATTGAACATTGTATAACTCTTACATGGAAGTTTTGTACATTTGTACATTTTGTACCTTTGTACTTAAACTAGCCAAAATACTGATCAAAAGCTTCACCAAAAACACAGTACTCCCCAAAGAAAATACCCCTATCTTCTATTGTTTCCAAAGGACTCACATCAAACCAGAGAACCTCTACATTAAAAACTGAAGGGGAGGGACATTTTGCAAACCTAGCAGAACCAGTGCAATGTACAGAGAACCCAGAAATACAGTGCAATCACTGGGTGCCCAGCAGAACCCATTGCCTTTGCAACAATGCCAACTCAAGAGGACTGATATCAGGCACAGAATCACAGTTGAAGCAAGAGTGGCTGGGAGCCTAGCAAAACTAGGGCAATGTACAGTCCCCAGCTAACCCAATGGCATTGAGGCAATGCCAGCTGATGTCAAGCACAGAATCACAGTCCAAGCAGGAGGGGGGAGGTTGGAAGCTGAACAGAACCAGTATACTGTACAGTGTCCAGCAAACCATGCCTTCTATTCATACTGGGGGCACACAGAGAAATATTAGGTGAAGAGACAGAAATAAATGAGAAAAGTGTGGCAAAGAGAGAAAAATTAAGGGAAGGTTGCTTTGTTGCAACACTTTGCAAGATCTGGCTGACCTGGGTGCAAGGAAGGAAAGAGAAAAAGGCTAGGCAACTGGAGAAAATGATCTGTGGGCTGACGATTACTGCAGCAGCTATCAATGTGTTGGTTTGGTTGCTGTGAAGCAAGTTTGGTTCAGTCTTAGTACAAGGGAAGTTTAGCAAACTATAGAGTGTTTTTTTGCTATGCTTACACTTCCCTGCACCCAAAATGGCTGCCTCCAGAACTGCATTTTAAATTAAAATGAAAAAAGGACACAGCACAATACTGGCTTTGACACTTTGCCAATGCTGACCTTGGCCTCAGTTGCTTTCATATTCTAGTCTATGGCCTCACAAACACAACCCTCAAAGTCAACCTTTCCTTCTATAACATTGCTGTAGCAATTCAGTTTCAGATGTCCATCAGCTGGAGCATGGGTCTTTGGAAACAATGTGATTCAAATGCACATTGAGTCAGTGTTGATTCCCCTCCCCAAAGTGGAAAGGGCAGGGGCAAGTGTGTGTGCAAAAAAGAAAGCAGTAATGAGAGGAGACTGAAAGACTGCTGGAGTTGGCTGAAACAAGGCATTTTTGCACCCTTTAAATGTAGTGAAATGCTTACCTTAGGTAATTATTATATTCCTCCATATGACATCACCAGCATGGAGTGTCTGGGCCAGGGGTAGTCAAACTGCGGCCTTCCAGATGTCCATGGACTACAATTCCCAGGAGCCCCTGTCAGAATGCTGGCAGGGGCTCCTGGGAATTGTAGTCCATGGACATCTGGAGGGCCGCAGTTTGACTACCCCTGGTCTGGGCAGTAAATTGCCAGCTACAACCTCCATTTTAAAGCACTAATTGGTGAATCCCAAAAAGTGGATTCACCACCCTATGTAGCACTAGTTAATGGAAAGCAGCCAGCAGGCAACCAGTGGAGGGAAATTATGGGGGCTCAAATGCTCTAAAGGCACCTGCCTCCCTCTCCCTTGTTCCTGGGTATGGGAATGTCTTTTTAAAAATGCCTAACATCCTTGAGCAATGAATAGGCAGACAAACATGCAGGTGATGCCAGGAATATATTTTTCCCAACATTGTAGCACAGAGCATGCCTCTCTAAAGCTCCGCCCCCCCAAAAAAAATTGGGAATGAGATTAGTTTTTAAAATTATCAAGACTCGTGATTCCATAAGGGACAGCATTCAAAAAGTGCTATGCATCCATGATTAGATGCCTAGGAATAGCAACAGAGAAGTATGCATTTTTTTAAAAAGTTTGTGGGCATCGCGGGAACTTTAAAGCATGAAGAAAGGGATTTGGCTGCCTGGTGTTACGCATGGCAGTTATTTATTTATTTATTTAGATTTATATACCACCCTCCCCGAAGGCTCGGATTTATATACCGCCCTCCCCGAAGTTACCCCCCTCTCGCAGCATTTGGGCTAATATTCCCCACAAGCTCAAAGATACGTGTTTTAGGACAAGTGTCCACGCAGTTTGGGTAACACTGGCTTGACTGACAGGCAAAATAGAGTCACGTATAAACCATGTTGCTCTCTTCCACCATTTCCAGCAGCACTTGTGAAGGGTGAGAAGCATTAAAGGGGGCAGAGAAGATCGAGACATAAAAAAGGTGAAGTGGGGCCGGGAGACATGATTATATTTAGTGTTATGCCATTCAGCTGGCGTAATGCAATTTTTACCAATGTGTGGAAATGTCCACACTTTTGCAGAGCAGGATCGGTGTCTTGGGAGCTGCAATGGGTAGTAGATCTTCTGTCAGGCAGGAGTGTCCCTCTCTTTGCACTTCATGGAGTACACAAGTTGGGTCTGGGATCCCAACTCTGTGTCCCATGTAACAGTCATGTGTGATTTGCAAGTTCTTCTTAATTCTCATTGAAGATTAAGCAGGGCCAACACATCTGGTGCCAATTCAGATTGTGGCTGTAGCATGCCTCAGTCCTCACTCCCTTTTCCTGACTTGAAATAATCCAGGTGATGTTTGTTTGTTTGTTGGGGAAACCTATGTGTTTGCCCAACCTATGTGTGTTTGCCCAATGTGCCAGATAGCTCTCCCTGGGGATTATCGAAGGTTGGGGAAATGGCATGGCAGGGGATTGAAGCCTCTTCACCATGTGTGCCACAGCCATGATCTAAGTTGGACATCATGTGCACAGGAACTAAGGAGAACCTGAGAGTCATAAGTGATGCTAGGCACAAGATGAGAAGCCTAGAACCAACCTGTACTCCTTAATGTATGCAGAGTTTGTTAATAAAGCAAAAACCTCAAGTGCACCCCAAGTCTTTTGTATTCCATCTCTCTCCTCCAAAGACAATGAACTGAAATAAGCTCTTGCCATTCAGAGTAGCAAGCACATGATGATATGAACATATTCACCCCTGATAAGGAGTCACTTTTTCACATACGTTAGTTAGGTAATGCCCTCTCAAGGCACTATAGAGATTGCGGTAGTTCACTGAGATTGCATTATCCACCAAAGTGTGAAAGCAAGAGTTGTTTGCCTAGAGGAGATCCTGTTTGAACGTTCCACTCAAGTGTGCTGACTCAGGCCAAGCACAGACTGTATGAGTGTGGAATAAATAGTCTCCAGATCCACTCTTACATCTTCCAGGCAGCTCTTATGAAATCAGCCAGGCTGACAGTACAATTTAGATGAGGAAAGGGAAAATGTCAGATAAAATGTAAATGGGCAAGACTGAAATCTTCCTGTTCATTAATCTAATTGCCATAACACCTTTGTTCTGGTAGCAAGGTTCATGTGAGTCAAATTAGTGGGACAGCATTTTAAAGTGACAGCTGGGCTCATGGCAATCATACCATCACCTGTCCAGCTGGTAAGGTAAATAATGCAAGCTTTGGAGGCTTCTAAAGATCTTCTGGATAGTTGCACTCACAGAGGGCCAATCATATCTTGCATTGGAGAAAAGACTTTGCAATGTTTTCTTCATCAATAAAAAACAGCAACAGGTGATGGACAAGCATTTGGAGGTGAGACACAGAGCTGTGGGAGAAGAGGAAGGGCCATTCCGCACTGGGATCCATGTTGCAAATTGGTTGTGGGACGAAAAATCGCCATTTTAAATAGTGGAATTCGTCATTATGCATACCTGCCTTTGTAGTGGAATCCAGTTGCGTTTCTATCGTTTCCCACAGGTTTCCGGTCTCGGCAAAAATCGCTAGCCAGGAAGCGATATTGCTGAGCTGTGTCCCGCCCCTGGCTGTCAAGCAGCCAATGGGTGGCCATTATCATGCTCCCAAACAGCCCCTTTCCCTTTAAGGAAGGTTTTTATTTAAAAAAAACCACACACGTTGCAACGAATCTGCGTTGATTCGTTGCAACGGAGAGATCCATCCAGCTAGCAGGTGGTGTTTGAGCTGCCGTTTCATCGTTGCCACGCTCGACCCGAGTAAAAAAAAAATACCTCCCCCCTCATGGGTGCGATTTTCGGCCGAAAATAGTGTGAAAAATAAAGGGAAAATAAACCACCAAACGGGCCTCTGTGTTGCTTGTTCTTGGTGACTTTAAACAGAGGGACTGCAGCCAGGGAAGCCTCGCTGGGTAAACGAAGGCTCGCCAGTGCGTTGATCGCTTCGCCGGAAGATCAGAGGAGATCAGAGGAGGGGGAGGGACTTTGCAGAAACCGCAACAATGGTAATGCACAGAACTTCTCCGCTAGAGTTGCAGATTGGTTGCAGGAGTGTAGCACTTTCCGGAGGGTGAATCCACTTTTTGGGATTTCCCTGAAAGCGCTACAATGAAGCGCTTTTTGCGGATCGGTTTCAGGAGTGTTGCAGATTGTCAACGACGTTGTGCATAATGGCAAAACTGTAGCGATTTCAATTTGTAACCATTGTGCTATTTTGGACGAGTGTGGAAAGGCCCGAAGTGTTGCCCCTTACACTCCTGTCCTTGCAGAAATTGGTGCCCTCCCACAGATAGTTACAATAGAATAAAAAACCCACGAGAACGGATTTTTGCCCATTATGTGGAAACATATTCCACATAATGGGTGGGATGGCAGCTGGTGATGCCCAGTGCTGAGCCCCACTCACTGCTCCACCGCTGCTGCCCATCTTCCTGCAAACCTGAGGGTGGGACCAGCTATGGAAGATGGGCAGTGGCACAGCAAGCAGGGTTCAGCGCCAGGCCTGGCCAGCCACTATCTACTAGCGTGCTCCGTGTGTCAGGACAACAGACTTCACATGTGTAGTCATATCCATTTCAGGTAGTGTAACAGTTGATATGTTTCCACATGAAAAAGATAGGTACACATTTGAGCCCCTATTTCCTGCCACAGTAACTCCAGGATGCTATTTGTATTCAGAGAAATGGCCAAGCACCCTGGCTGTAATTCAAATCTCCCATTCTCAAGAACTGCTAAAGAAAACTTTGGGAAATCTTATTGTGAATCTCCCACATTATGTGTAGATTAACACCTAAAATATCTCCAGTTGTGAGTTTTCATGTATTTTAATGGGAACTAAATCCCACCCAAAGTAGGGCTGATAACCAGCCAGCCAAAATCACAGGCTGGTTTGCTTCTCAACAACATGGCATGCCAGATTCACCACGTAGCTTCCTGTTAAACAGCTCTGAAAGAGACAAAAGAAACTGACAGGGAAGTTGGCAACCTCAATCAAAGGACACAGTGTAGCACAGGTATAGGTGGGAGACCCCTGAATAAATACAATACTCCATACTATATAAACTTGTCTTTTTAATTATCCTAAACATTGTCAGATATGCTACAGCAACAGCAACAATAACACAATGTTTAAATGAAGAGAGTGCTGGAGATTTAAGAGTTTAAAACAGATACCATTACACCAGAAAATTAAAGGGCATCCATCCTATGCTCAGGACATGCCCATACATTCAAGGTCAAAATTAATAAGACCTTCTAATAAGACCTTAATAAGATATTCAGCTTTGTTCTTACTCATTTGTTTTATAAGGGGGGGGGGGAATGTTATCAGGGTTACCAGTGCTGATCTTAGATACAGCAAGTTGCTTTAAAGAGCTTTGTAGGCGGCATATAGAAATGCTATATTCTGCCCAGATGTTACTACAGTCCATTTTCCTGATCCTCTATTATGTAACAAGCTGGTGCTTCATCATGGGGAGAAGCCAGCTGGATACACACAGAAAACAGACATTAATCATTAAAAGATTGGGTTTCCTAATATTGGAAGAAATTAAGGAATCCCCCCAAAGAAAATAATTGTGCACTAGGGTGACAGAATGGACTGTCTGGTTTTTATTCCATAGCATGTCTTTGCAGCTGTGTTTACTGCCAGGTAGGTGACTACTCAAAAGATTGTACAATGGGAATTGCCTAATGTTGTTCCATTGGAAATTCCTATAGCCCTCTTACATACCCCAGACGCAGCATTCTGCCTCTGCAAATGATTCATACACACATTGCCTTTTCCAATTCCCCACAGTCCTACCCAGTGATCAGAGGGCCAAGGAGATATGTTAACACATTTATACCAGTGACTGGTTCTGTACCAGGGGGGAGATGGCTCTCATGAGGGGAGATGCATGAGGGGACACGGCTCTCATAGGAACAGATTATAAATACATTCTTCTACAGATCTCCAGAGCAAACAGAATTCCCCTGATTTTTCCCCCTTCTCAGACATTTTGTGTTGGCACTGTCATTTTCAGTGCGTCAAAAACCTGTCATGGCAACACACATAAAACTAGTTCAGCTTACTGTTAGTTCCTATTCAGCCTTGCCCACTGTTCTCCACCTTTTGGTCTTCTAGACAGGGCAAGGACGCAGCTTCTTTTTATGGCTAAGAGTACTTCACAGCAAAAGAAAGCACACAAGTATGAGAAAGAGTTTTCATATATTTGAAACCTTTGTCTACAGTGTCAGTCATGGGTGAGTGGCAAATGATATGAATGATTCTTGCTGCACAGCAGTTACAACAGAACTCTGCCCAATTTGTCACACTCACCTGTCCAAATCCAGTTCAACCTGTTATTAGGGTCAACTGTTCTTCTGGATCTATACCTGAATTTATGCATAAACTAAGTAAACTGCATTGTATGGCTTGATATTATTATTACATTGATATTATTATAAAGGGCATCTACATTCCAAAAATGCATCCTAAAATTACCACATTACAATTTTTGGCTAATGTTGCAAGGCCTCATAGGGTCCCAGCACATTTTAACAACTGGGTGATATAATGTTCCCGCTCAGTTTATGTTTGAGTAAGGGGTACAGATCAGGCTAACATATGTCACCAATAACAACTTTAATATAGTCATTCTTGATAGAAGCAGAACATGAGAAATTAGCATGAGTCACTATAATAAGAGTACCAAATCAAGAAAAATTGAATAATCATTCTGTCCTTTACACACCATTTTGCTAATAATTGTGTTAAATGTAGCCTCTCAGAACCATTCACTTATTAGCCAAGTCAAGCCTTCTGTTTACCATTTGGCATTCCATTGGTTTATGAATTTCTTTCTATCGCCATTGAACCCGGAGTTATTGCAAAGATATCTGACAAGTCCACAATACAAAATGTATGTTTCAGATTTAAATGCTACTGGTTTTTAAGGAATAGATAGGAGGGGGAAAGGAAAGTTGCAAAATAAATCTCAATGAAATACGTGATGGATACAGTGTTTTAGTGCCATATGGCTGGAGACATGTACTGTGCATAGAAATTTTTATTTCAGTGGTTTCACACAATGCCTTAAATGGGAAAGGAGGAGGAGGAGGAGGAGGAGGAGGAGGGGAAGAGTTGGTTTTTATACTCTCTTTTTCACCATCTGAAGGTGTTTCAACATGTCTTATAATTGCCTTCCCTTTTCCCCACAACAGATAACCTGTGAGGTAGGTGAGGCTGAGAGAGTTCTGAGAACTGTGACTAGCCCAAGGTCACCCTGATGGCTGCATGTCGAGCAGTAGGGAATCAAACCTGGTTCTCTAAATTAGAATCCTAGAATCATAGATTTGGAAGGGGCCATACAGGACATCTAGTCCAATTCTCTGCATAATTCAGGATCAGCCTAAAGTATCCATGATAAGAATCTGTCTCATTGCTGCTTAAAGACTGCCAGTGAGGGGGAGCTCACCACTTCCTTAGGTAGCCAATTCCATTGCTGAACTACTCTGACTGTGAAAATATTTTTTCCTGATATCTAGCTGGCACCATTCTACACATAGTTTAAACCCATTATTGTGGGTTCTATTTGCTGCTCCCAATGGGAACCACACTCTACCCTCCTCCGTGACAATCTTTCAAATACTAAAGAGGCCAATCATGTCCCCTCTCAACCTCCTTTTCTCTAGGCTGAACAGTCCAAAATCCATCAGCCTTTCCTCATAGGGCTTGGTCCCCAGTCCCTGGATCATCCTCCACGGTGCTCTCCTCTGCACCTCTCAATTCTGCTCCTCTCAATTTTGTCCACATCCTTTTTCAAGTGAGACCTCCAGAACTGTACACAGTAGTCCAGTTGCAGTCTGACCAATGTGGTCTACAGTGAGACAATGACATCTTGCAATTTTGATATGATGGCTCTGTTGATGCAGCTGAAAACTGCATTTGTCTTCTTTATCATAGCATCACACATTCTGTTCATTTGTAACTTACAGTCCACAAGTACCCGAAGATCTCATTCACACACACTGCTACCCAGAAAATCTCCCATCCAATATGCATCTCATTTTGGTAACCCAGATGTAAAACTCTGTACATCTCATTTGCCCACTTTTCCAGCATGTTCAGATCTCATTGACCTCTATTTTTTGGGGGTATTCAGTACTCCTCCCAATGTGGTGACATCTGCAAATTTAATAAGTAGTCCCTCCACCTTCAGATCATTGATAAAAATGTTGCAAAGGACCGGTGCCTCTCGGCAATCTCTCTGTCCATATTAACCTGCTATCCAAACACAATGTCTTGCCTACTACCCTCCCTAGATGTGTCCATATTCTTCTAGGGAAAAACAGAGGCAAAATATGTACCGAGCCTTTCTGCTTTCTGTCTTAGAGGCTGCCAGCCTGCCACTATTAATCACTACATCCCACTGGCATGAAGAGTATATTTTTCTGTCTTTACCAGCTACAACACAGTTAAAAATACAGCTTAAATTACATTAGAACAGTAAAACACAACTTAATATGAAAGCTGACTGTCAATAAAACTGGATTAATACCTCAACCACCATACAGCCATCTATTGAAGTAGTTTCTGGTGGAACAATGGGAACAGGAAGTGCGTGTGTGGGGGGGGGGGAGGCTCATGGTTTCTTCACTATATCCACACTGGCCTCAACCAAAAGTTTGGCAGAAGAGCTCCATTTTAGAGCCCTGCTGAACTGTTGCAGTTCCCACAGGCCCTGATCTCACTCGAGAGCTCATTCCACCAAGCTGCTATATATGGAAGTCTTCCTCTGTTCCATTACCATAAGCAGAAGTTATTAAAAACAATGCAAGTCTTTTCTTAAGCTACCCTCATTAACTATTAAATTTCTTATATTGAAAACATTACAATTGTAAATAGTACTTACAGGAGTAACAACCATAAGAAGCCTTTCTCATAGTGAGGCTCAACCACACTAGGCTAAGAAAAAAATTATGCATCTGCCATGGTACTTTATGAAACCCTCCCCACTTTCTTCAGCCCTTGACTGACTCCTACAGTTTCACCAAACATTCAGCGGGGGCTCCAGTAAGGTGCAACACACTCTGCCCAATGTGACAGTATAGACCAGGGGTAGTCAAATTGCGGCCCTCCAGATGTCCATGGACTACAATTCCCATGGGAGCCTGAAACTGAAAAAGAAGAAAGCCACTCATGTATTCTTCCCTCCTCTTCCTTTATAGACAGGTGGAAATACTTTTATTTAATTGGTTTTCTGGAGATAAGAGGAGATTCTAGGTGTTTCAATGTCCTTATTGGATTTTTAAAGTGAGGAAAAAATATATTTCTCTAATTTATATTAGTTGTTTTGATTTGTACTTTGAATGTAAAACCCATTACGGAGATGTTTTTTAAAGCAGCCTATAAATATTGTAAATTATAAAGAGATTTTAAATGCTGAAGATGAATATGGAAAAGCCTCGACCAAGTGATAGTTCTGGGAAGATATAGCAAAGGAAAAAGTCCAGGGCTGTCTGGGAGGCTGCGGGCTAGAAAACTGCATGAGTGAAAGGTCATAGAATCATAGAGTTGGAAGGGGCCATACAGGCCATCTAGTCCAACCCCCTGCTCAACGCAGGATCAGCCCTAAGCATCCTAAAGCATCCAAGAAAAGTGTGTATCCAACCTTTGCTTGAAGACTTCCAGTGAGGGGGAGCTCACCACCTCCTTAGGCAGCTTGTTCCACTGCTGAACTACTCTGACTGTGAAAAACTTTTTCCTGATATCTAGCCTATATCATTGTACTTGAAGTTTAAACCCATTACTGGGTGTCCTCTCCTCTGCAGTCAACGGAAACAACATCCTGCCCTCCTCCAAGTGACAACAACCTTTCACATACATAAAGAGGGCTATCATGTCCCCTCTCAACCTCCGTTTCTCCAGGCTGAACATTCCCAAGTCCCTCAACCTATCTTCATAGGGCTTGGTCCCTTGGCCCCAGATAATCTTCATTGCTTTCCTCTGTACCCTTTCAATTTTATCTACGTCATTCTTGAAGTGAGGTCAAATACAATTATTTCATCAATCAACTAAGATTAGAATAGAGGAAACTGGCAAATGTTACTTTTGATCATTTTATTTTTTGCTAATAAAATATATCAGATCAAGTCCAATCCATGCTATTTTTGGAGTGATACTGGTAGTAGAGGTGTTTGGAGGACCATCCAGTACTTTTGGATAGTTTGTGTTTTTTTATTCCTGATGGGGTGTTGACAGAGGCATAAGGACTGTGAAGACCACTGACTATAGTCTGGATCCTTATCTTTCCTGGTTGAGAGGAGGCACTGATAAGTCAATATTTTAAAAAATCTTCTTTGGATCAGAAGATTATAGGCCAGATTTGAACCTGCCATGTTTGGGTAAGTTTATCTAAAGTAGTGTCAGAGCTACTCCCAAATATCATGGATAACTCATCTGCCTTTGAGTCATTCTAGAGAAAAACAGAACCTTTCCAAGGCAATTGGTACAATAAATTTTATATATCAATAATTTTTTAAGGACCAACCGAAACGGTTTCTAGATATACTCCGTTTTCACAATTTTTCTTCAGTGGTTGATTCCTTATACTCTTATCAACCAATTTTTATATATAGATAGGCCAACGGCTCTGTAAAGTATCGTGGGGAATGTTTTTTGACTGACATTATTGTTCCAATTGCCTTGGAAAGGTTCTGTTTTTCTCTGTATATGTTTTGAACCTTTCTTCCTTTTTCGTATTTTAGTCATTTTAGCCTGGCCTCAGGGCTAGTTCTGAGCTGGAGATGGCTTTAACTACTCTTGGATAATCTCTGTTTACAAACAGAAAAAGTGCATGCCTCTTTATTGTTATATGTCAAGCAGCCTTTGGAATAGTTAAACACCCTAGAAGAAGAGTTCTTATATGCCGCTTTTCTCTACCCAAAGAAGTCTCAAAGCAGCTTACAATCGCCTTCCCTTTCCTCTCCCCACAACAGACACCCTGCGAAAGCCCTGATATCACTGCTCGGTCAGGACAGTTTTATCAGCGCCGTGGCGAGCCCAAGGTCACCCAGCTGGCTGCATGTGGGGGAGCAAGGAATCGAACTCAGCTCACCAGATTAGATGTCCGTGCTCCTAACCACTACACCAAACTGTCTCCCATTCTATCGAGAGACTTGGAAACTGGATTGGGGAGAAAATGAAGAATGTCTGAGTGTGTTTTTTTTAACCTGGACATAGCCATAAAATTGAGGTAGAGGATCCAGAATTAGCATGAGACAATGACCAGTTTTGTCTGTTACATCTGTATGTTGTGATTTTATTATCATTGTAACCCACTTTGAGACTGGTTCTGGGGGAATGCAAGTTAAAAATTATCTGAATAGATACAAGTACTCAGCAGCTCCCATCTCAAGGATTGGAGATTCTCCAGGTGGCCAGACTAGAAGCAGGCACCCCATAGGCTCAAGTCTTTGAGTCTTTCCTGCCTCCCTTCTCTTGCCACAGCTCTTTATGCCCCTGAGATCACTTGCCTGTGGGTTAGGGTCAGCGATGGGGGTCAAAGTAGGGGACTAGTTAACCTACAAAAACAGCTCACCTTTTCTCCTGCAAACAGAAGTACCTACCACAAACAGAAAGGCAACTTAGAACCCAAGCTAATATCTTAATGTTTGTGCAAGATGTAAAATGAAGGAACATTATTACAATATTTATTACTAAATCCACACACAACAATCTACACATACTGAAATGTAGTTCTTGAGAACACCTGCAACATTCATTTAATTTCAATTATGGCCGATTCATACAGCAGATAATTTTCAGTCCATTATTGCAACTGACACATAATAGTCACAGATAATAAGCCTCTTCGTTTTATTTGTTCTTTCCATAATGCTTCCATTTCCAACATATGTGGAAGCAGCAGCTATCAACTGGGGAGAAGTTTGCCTTTAATGAGCTGGTACAATATGCATATAATGTTCATTAAGTCCACCCTTTACAGTGTTCTGCTAGCAATAGCATAACCTATCTTACTATTACATTTCCCTTTCCAAGTAACTCAAGGCAAGGAACATTGTTCTACCTCAATTTCTCTTTTCACCATCAATGAGTTTCATAGCTGAGCAGGGAACTGAATCTCTGTTTCCATAATCATAATCATACATGTCAACCCCTGCACCACCATTGCTCACAACTAATGATGTTCTGATACTATTAGCAGCACTATGGGACTGTTTCAACAATAGTGATATCATTCGGATTTGCATTTTTAAAGGGTCGACTTTTTTGTCCATTTCTGCAATAAAATTTTCATCTTCAGACATAGCCATGAATTGCCCCCTCATGTGCCCTGCAGCAAAAGAATCCCCAGAAAACCACATTTCCTCTTTTCAAGTGGGATCTACCAGGATCTAATTCGGGGCTGCCCATGCAGAAATGTGCGCAATTGAGTTTTTCCCTGTGCATGCCATTTTGAGTCATTGGGGAATGCCCCTCTCCTGATCATGATCCTTCCTCCTCCCTCCCTCCCCCTCCCTCCATTCTGAAAAAGCTGCCTTTAAAAAAATGTTGATTGCATTACAACTGTTTCTAAATTTAAAAAAAAGTCTTGCAGTCTTATACAGCAGCATTATGTTATAACCCAGGGTTTTTTTTTAAATTACATTCAGATCACCTGAGAGGGGAGGGGAGGGGAAGACAATCAAGAGCACAGGATGGTGGGATTATGGGTCACAATGAAAGCAAAAGTGCAAGCAAGCATTATTTTGCAAAGAACACATTTTTTAAGGGGAAAGGGAGCAAAGCATGATGGGAGGCCACCTCCATTGGACTCAATGTGGAAAGCATGTTGCAGATTTCAGCCTGGAAAATAGGGGAGGAAAGACCAAATGTGTAAAGGCTAGAGTTGACTCACAGCATCCAAAGGAAATCCAAAGCAAGACTAAGACAAGGGATGTCTCCTACTGCTGAAACTGTCTGGTTGAACTTGCATTCCAGATACCATCAACTGAGGGAACCAATCAAAGATTGCTGGCTTTTCTCCTGACAGCAGGTGGTCAAGGGAAAGAATGGGTAGATAGTAGAATGGTATGAAAGACAGGATCAGCCAGCTGGGCCCAGGAATCATTCGTTCGTGCCCAATAAAAACCTGTATCTTCTCCACTAAAACACACACACACACTTCACCCCACAATCTCAAGTCATCAAAGACAAGTTTCTACTTTATATCTAAAATAACATTTCATGCTAATGAGCCTGTGGGCCGGACCCTAATAAAGTAAGCCCATTCCTCCACCCACCAGCAGACTTGCACTAAGCATCCATGGATGCTATAAGAATCCTGTAGAAACAATGCTCTGATGCATATCAGGCTCCCATCATGGAAGTGGGGGAGAGATCTTGCAATCATGGAGTTTAGTCAAAGTCCCTGAATGGACTGATGGGGTCATAATAATTAATTTCACATTATTATTATTATTATTATTATTATTATTATTATTATTATTATTATTATTATTATTATTATTATCATCATCATCATCTTTCGATTTATTGCCCGCCACTCCCTTACGGCTCGTGGCGGGTTACAACATTTTAAAACCCCCAATAAAATCCATTAAAAACCCTCAGCAACAATTACAATATAACATTATCGGTTAGCAAGCTAACCTGGCAAGATAGGCTAATCAACCTCCCCCTCCTACTACAAGCAGGTGGAGAGGGGGTACTGATGGTACTAATCCCCAATCTCAATCCCGGGTCCCGGGTCCCTGGGGGGGGCATAGATGTTAGCCTCGTCCTCAACCGTAAACCTGGCGGAAGAGCTCCGTCTTGCAGGCCCTGCGGAATGATGGAAGATCTCGCAGGGCCCACAGCTCATTAACAGTGGAAGATGCCATCATGCCCAAAACAATTTATTGACCTCTTAGGGTTTTCAAGGCAAGAGGCTAGCTGGGGCCGTTTGCCATTGCCTGCCTCTTTGTAGTGATCCTGGACTTCCTTGGTGGTCTCCCATCCAAATATTATCTTCTAAATTCTGACGAGATTGCCCTGACCTGAATGGCCTGTGCTGGCCCAATCTCACATTATTACAGATTAATCCTAATTGTACCTGACCAACTATATCCAGTCACAAACACAAAATTAGAATGCTACTAGATTCAAAGCCTGTTCGTCAGAATGGGCTTTGAAAACCTCCCCCCGCCCGGGTGCGAAGCCGCGGGTGTGCTTCTAGGCCCTGGGGGGGGATGTCTCCTTCTCGCCCCCACTCCCCCCTGCCGTGGCCTCCTTCTCTACTCACACTGTCGCACCACTTCCCCAGAGGCCGCAGATGGGCTCGGGTGAAGGCCCAATCGGAAGGCCCAAAGCGCTTTCCAATTTGGCCCCTACGCGACTGGGTAGAACTCTTGTCTGTCCTGGTGAGTAGATAGTTGCTTCTTTTCCTGTGACAGTTGCTCAATATCTCTAGCTGGGGCTCAGTCAGTCCTCAACAAGTGTGTCAACAGTCCTGTGCACGTTTAGGTGGGTACAATTTTCCACATGAACTTCTGAATAAGCAAAACCTGGTAGCTGTTCTTGATTTCATCTCACTCAGTTTCTTGCTTAGGGTAGGAAACACTATTTCCTGACCTATCTTACTACCATTATAAATGGGCAGTCAGCATAGATCTCCTGCATTTAACTGGAAGGAGCCCAAATCCCATATGCAAAGAGTAGACTTCAGCAAGTAAAGATGGACTTTGCTCAATTGTGTTTTCTCTTTCTCTGCTCCTGTTGCAACAGGGTAAGTGACACACATGATCTCTCCCTGCAGTGAACCACACCCCCAGGTAGCCCATAGATTCCCCCCCTGCCATTAAGGAAGCAACTGTGGCACTAGCATGACCCTTTCAGAGGGGAGATTGAGATATGAATGTTTCACAACACAGCGCTGTGCAGGCAAAGAAAGCACAACAAGGCAGTTGCATTGGTCCACAACAAAATCCTAATGTAAAAACCATATAACACCTTTGTATTAAGACCAACAAAAAGAACACCACACAAGATAAGAGTGAAGCAATTCTGCAAAGGATTACTGTGCTAAAGAGCAAATAAATCAAGGAATTCCAATGCCATCCTAAGCAGAATTGCAACCTCCTGAACCCACTGACTTTAATTAATTTTGAAGGGTGTAGCTCTGCTTATGATAGCATTGTTAACTGGCAGGAAGAATGGAGTCACCAAGACACAAGATATGTTTAACATTATGCATTTTCCCAAGCAAGATAGTAATTTTATAACAGATATAATGTTACTTTTGATTACCTCTAGCATATTCTGCAGTCAAAACCAAAGCCACTTTGACTACTATAAGTCCCATCTTCAAACTGTGGAAATCTACAGGTGGAAGGCAGGCAGTGGATATTTTGGGAAGGTGGCTGTCTTTGAAAAGCCACTGCCTTTGCCCTCAGGCACCTGAAACTTTGTCACACACAATGTAGCAAAAAAGGGGCCACGGTGGCTTCCATGCGCCTGTACCAAAAAAGCACATGGGAGTGCCAGATCTCACCTGGGATAGCAAACCTGCTTCCTAGTACAAGTGCCTCATTAGTTCCCCCTGCAAATTTCTAAATCAAGCAGATGCTACAAAAATCCTGGAAGTCTTTGGCGCTCTCTAATGTAAAGGAACTAACTCAGTAGCATTAATGTTGGAATTTTCCACTGTTCAGGGACACATAACACATGTCACTCTATGAGAAGGAACCATCACAGGCTGACAATCTCAGCCAGGGGGCACAATACTGTGCACTTCCTCTAATGACCCTGCAACATATTTGCCCTTCCTCCTTCCCCATGTCTATCATAATGGCAGACATTTTGCTAGTTTGTAAAAATAATAGGCCACCATGTAACTGCAACTGTAAAATGACTCATTATTTACCGTCACAGTGGTCCAGGCTGAAACAATAAAAACAAGCTATAAATTCTGAAAGCAAGTGTTCTGGAACCAGACGCTGAGAAGAAACCACCAAGGCATTAAATTCAAGAGCAAAATAGTCGACACGAGATTGAGTAGAGGTTTATTGAGAATGAGAATTTTTAAACAGTGAAATACATAACTATAAGTGGGTGGGGGTAAAGTGCTGTTAAGACACAGCTGTTTAAAAGTGATGCTGTGGGGTTTTCAAGGCAAGTGATTCAACCGAGGTGGTCTGCCATTGCCTACCTCGGCAGAGTCTTCCTTGGCAGTCTCCCCTCCAAGTACTGAGTCTGCTTGGATTCTGATATCTGACCAAATCAGACTATACTATACTATACCATTCACCTCTCCCTCCCTCCCCACATGATCCCAAGATATTGGTATGAGTACTACAGCTATTCTCAGGCAAGATCTACTTAGCTGCGTGAGTAATTACCTTTCAAACATCTTCCCCCACCCAGTGCTCAGCATTATTCATTTGGTTATTTCAACGAAGGAGAAATTTTATCATTAAGGTAGCACAATTTCATTTTCTCCAATATTGAAAATGAGGCCTTATAAACTGTCCCTACAGATAAACTCTCACAAAAGGAAAGATGACTGTGATAAAAAGCACACACATAGCCACATTACAGCCTATTTGACAAATGGATTCAAAGGCTGGAAAATACTGACAAATGCACAGAATTCAGATTTAACGAATGAACACTGCGACGAAGGCAGCCGCCTCAAGCAGGTCGGGTTTTTAAAAATCCAATTAATTCCACAACTGGGAAAGAGCAGCGAGGGGCTGCTCTCCATTTGCAAATCGAAAGGGGAATAGTTTAAAACAAACAGAGTCCACCCACCCTCGTGAACTTCGCCCACTCCGACAGCAAAAGGGAGAGGGATGGAGCTGCAGGGGAGAAGCGTTGCAAGAATGAGCGCCTGCCTCTTCTTCCGTGGAAAGAGCAACGTCGGGAGCTTTCCCTCCGCGTGACCAAAGCGCGCGCGCTTCTCCTCTCCCCGCCCGAGCAGGTGGAAAGGGGTGTCCCCTTTAAGAGCATCAGGGGCTTCCTCCGGTTCTTGCGGCCCCCTAGAGGGCTGTCCGCCGCGCCCCCTCCGCCAGTCACCTGACAGCGAAGGAGCCGCTGAACCCGGCAGGCCCCGCCAGGAACGAGGACGCCGCGGAGCCTGGCGAGGTGTGTGTGCGCGCGCGCCCCGGGGGCTGCGTCTCGCCGCATCCCTGCCCGGGCACCAGAGGCGAGGCTTGTGGCCGCGCCAGGGATTAGACCGCCCGCCCGCCTGCCTGCCTGCCGGGCCGGGATTAGGCTCGAAATAGCGGCGGAGAGCTCCTCCGCAGTCCCCGGCCGCCTGCGCACCCGCAGCCTCCGCTCTGCCGAGCAGCACCTGAGGGAGCCGCCAGTGCGCCCTGGGCGCGCCTTCCCGTGTACTGGAGCCGGGCGGCGGGAGGGAGGGGGCTCGGCGCAGCTGCAAGCAGGCGGGGGCGAGGGAGGCGGCGGCGAGCCCGTGCTGGTGGCGGCGGGGGCCTCCTCGGGAGCAGAAGGTAGCGCCGGCAGGGAAGGAAGGAAGAAGGAAGGAAGGAAGAGGCGCGGCAGCCGCCGGGAGGACGTGGGCGCCCGGACAGGTCTGCTGCCAGCCAGGCCAGTCCCTTCGGGGCTCGGAGAGAGGCCTGGCTGGGCGCTCGCGAAGCCTCAGCATCCATGCGAGGGGCGAGGGGAAGGCGGCCGCAGCCCTTTCGGGGGGAGGGCCGTGGCACTGCGGAGGAGGCCGGGGTGCTGGGAGGAGGCGAGGCGAGGCGAGGCGTGGGGTGGGTTCCCCAGTCGGAGCAGGCGGCCTGCGGTGGTTTTCGGGGTTGGGGAGGGCTGGCATCGAGAGGGCATAACATGGCGCGATGATGTGCTAATGTCTCCCGAGAGAAAGAGGCGCGCGAGCGGGAGGGCGCCCGAGCCCCTGCTGCAGCATGAGGCCGGCTCTTCCATTCATCCCCTGCGCTCTCTTGGGGCGCCGTCTTCAGCAGGCAGGCCCGCCATGGGAGATCGTTGGAGGAGGGAGGGGGGCGCTTCATCTGCCTCGTCCTTTCCCAGTTTTAAATAAACGAGATGAAAGAGGCGGCCTCTGGTTTGCAGTAACCGCCATCACATTGATCCAGGGATGCAGTTTTTTTGAAGGGGGGGAAGGAAACAGCGGGATTTCCCCCTCCCCCTTCAGGGATTCATGTATTATTTGTGTGAGCCTGCTTATTCTCTCCTCTTTGTAAGGTCTGACATGCCTCCTCTGGACAACTTCTAGTAGTCTTGAAATGCAGTTACACAATAAAAGGGAGGAAAGGATAGGGAGTGGGAAATGAATGTGCTTGGAAATAGTCGAAATTTAGAAGCAGGCAATCCTTGGTTAAACACCTGGAAGTGTGTTGTCTGCCCAGCACCCCTCCAATTGTTTTCTTCCTCCTTGCAGAAGTGGCAGTAGTCCTAGAATTAGTCGAAGATGTCTGGCCAGACGCTGACAGATCGCATCGCAGCTGCTCAGTACAGCGTTACAGGATCAGCTGTGGCTAGAGCCGTCTGCAAAGCAACCACACATGAAGTGATGGGGCCCAAGAAAAAGCACCTGGACTGTAAGTAGCTTTTTATATAAGCGATGATGCTAAGAAAGTTTCCGAGCTCTGGATGTCCTTAGGTCAATTGAGTAAAACATTTCCTCATGTCATAATGGTTGTGAGAGAGACACAAGAAAATGAGCTTTTTGTTGCATGTAGTGGGGGTAGTTGGTTGGTTGTTTTAGTCACTTTATTTTTCTTGGTTTGACCTTCAGACTGGGACAGAGGAGTTAATATGATAAAAGTTCAAAGGCCTGTGAATGCCTGGAAGGAGTTAGGCAGAGGAAGTCAGTCATGCCTTGGTTACTTCTGTCTTAGGACCACAGGAGACTAATGTTGTTCTGGCCATTGCCTTGTGGAGATCAGCATCCTGGAGAGACTAGCTTGCTCATACCTCCCTTTAAGTACAGACTGTTGGTAGAAGAGGTAGAGAGTTGGATATAGGTAGTTGATCTTTTCACTATAACTGATTTCTTAGCTGTTCTTTTATTTCAGTTTGTGACTGGTAGATGTATGAGACAAAGAATCATTTCGGTCATGCTGCTGGGTACATTGCTTTTGTAACTTGTAATTTCTTTTGATTTGGTTTTCATTCTGTGGCATGACGGTGAAAATGGTTGGCTGGTGCCACTTATACATCACACATATAATAATAATAACATTTCATTTATAGCCTGCCTTTTCCCTAGGGCTATAATCCTCTGTATTCCTAGTAGTAATGCAGAAAGAAAAAGTAGTACTATTAGAAGAAAACATTATTCCAACTTTGACTTTGCCAACTTCACTGCCTTCCAGCAGGATTATAAACTTGCAGTGAGTACCAGTCAATGCAGGTCACAGCATGGTGAGAATAGGAGGTGCATTGATACCACAGTAGGACTCAGTAGGTGGTTCCTGATGCACACTAATTGCAGAAGCATGTTCCCAGAGACAACGCTCAACACTTCCCTAATCAGACCTTCCCATGGCCTACTGGTTGGGATGACGGCAACTACCATTTCCCAGTGGTCAGGAAAACTATGTCAGCCCTAACACAGCCAGCAGCTTCCTGTAGACAATTGTGCTGGTGAGGATGATTTATAAGGACGGGCTACCATTCTAGACTTAGTGGAAAGCTAAAACCCTAACCCTATTTCTTCCTTCTTCTTTCCCTACATGGCAAGAATGGTGCTTAATGTTTGTTTTAAATTATACTACCCATAACCTGAGGGAGAAATTGGGAGGACACAGAGCTGTTGGCATTTCACCCTTTCTTTGCTATAGTGGCAGATGTTCTCCCCTAATGGAGGGGCTAGTAGAGAACTCAGTGCCCCCTTCATTCTGCATGATGACATCTGAACAATTCACTTGGGGGATATTCCCGGTCTCCTAACCATCAGGAGAACAGAAACACATCTGGTAGTGTTGGCATTTATTGAACGGTATTGGTGGTGTTGTGAGTTCTAGCATCATGGAAACATGGGGATTCCTGACAGATGATACAATAACAAGTACAAATCTTCCCACCACCATGTTCTTATCCTGGATATCGCATATGCTGCTGTTGTCTGCTTCTGAGAAGCACAGAAGCCCAGGGAAAGTGGAAATCCCATAAGGATGGTCAAACAGTATATCTCCGGATGTCTATAGACTACAGTTAGCATGCTCATCATAATTGTAGTCCATGGACATCTTGAGAGCCAGTGTTTGGCCACTCCTGGAAGAGTAGATAATTTCCCAGCAGCTCCTGCTGTAATTGCTGCTGAAGACCTCACTTGTGGACTGGCATGGAGGAATATCCTTCCCTCTATGGCCACCGAGTGGTTTTGAGAGGGCTTACTATGACTAAGCTGCTTACTACATTAACTGTGTCTGTTGGTGGTTACTTGAATGTTAAGGGTTGACTGTTTGGGAAGATGAGTGACTGCTTATTGATTTCAGTTTTTTCACCCCATTTCTCCAGGATGTGTCTGGAGGTGGCTAATTGATGCTATGACGATACTCACATGTCCAGTCTAGGAAGTTGCATTGATCTCCAGCTACTATTTGTTCTGCTTCATGTGCCCTGGCTCTGATCCTGCAAGGAAGAATGAGTCATGAGTATTTAGCCAACAGCACCAAGAAGTAGATTGCTTGGCATTTGCCAGCAATAATGACTGCATTCCCCATACCTTTTCCCAGTCCCGTTCTGATGTCTGTGGATGAACTTTCCTTGTAGTGTAGCTAACAGATCTCTCTCTCTCTCTCTCTCTCTCTCTCTCTCTCTCTCTCTCTTCAGGGGTAGTCAAACTGCGGCCCTCCAGATGCCCATGGACTACAATTTCCATGAGCCCCTGCCAGCATTCACTCATGGGAATTGTAGTCCATGGACATCTGGAGGGCTGCAGTTTGACTACCCCTGTGTCTAGTTACATTGTGCATGTGTCCTTATAACCTGGTTTTTACAGGCACTTTTTTGTTCTTTTGTGAGGCAGTTGTTAAGCTAACGCTGTATGTTCCTATAGCAGACTATCTGATTCCTCTCTATACCTCAAGGTACTGAGGTAGGAAGGTTGGTGGATGTTGAAGAACTGTGCGTATGGGTTTTCCTTCTCATTTCCTTCCCTTTGCTTACTTATGCCGTATCCCTTAAGTTCCTAGGTATTTGGAGTCGGGCAGCAGATTACTTAGAATCATAGAGTTGGAAGGGAGCTCATGGGTCATCTAGTCCCAAAATTTTTGAGAGGGAAATAAAGTTCTGTTTTCACTTTGCTTGCTCACTACGCTTAATTTCTTTATTTTTCTTAATGCTAGCCTTTCATCAAAAGGAAGGTGTTTAAGCCCCTTTTTCATTTTGGTTGCCTTTTTCTGTGCCTTTTCCACTTCCACTATAATCAATTTGAGTTAATACATTCCAAATTCAGCCATATCATAGATCTTTACCAGGATATTACTGTACTGGCTGCTTGTTTGCCATCTGTTTTTAAATAATTCCCAGCATTAAATTTTTCCTTTTCACTGGTGCTTCAGAGTGTTGAGATTTTTATCAAGCTATCCAACATAACACCAAGTTCTCTTTTACTGCTCTAACACTGCCAGACTCATTAGGGTTATGGTGTTGTTGTTTTGCCTGTTGTGCATTGCTTTATACTTAGTTATATTTGTTTTATTTTTCCTGCTTGCTCAATGTTAAGAGAGTTGCTTGGAATTATTGGAAATCCAGTACAGTTTCATCATCATCCTGAATAATTTGCGTACTCTTCTTGCTGATTCCAGGTCATATTGAGAGGTGGACATTAGTCCCAGTACTGACCCCTGTCGATTCCCACTTTCTCCCCCTCCATTGCAAGAGCTGTCCATTTACTCCTAGCATTTCCTGTTTAAACACTTTTCCCAGAGACACTGATGCTCCCTACTAAGTTTATTAGGACTTTGGGTAACGGACTTGGTCAAATGCTTTTTGGAAGTCCAAGGATCTAATATCTGCCAGTTCACCGTTTCCCTATGCTTGTTAGCAGGCTTTGAAAGGTCATTCCTTTTCCAGAGTTATGCTGATCCCCACCTTTCAGCAGGGCTTGTTCATCTGTATGCTTAATAATCTTTACCTTTTATTCCATTTGAAATTGTTTTTTGTATTTTGGTGGTTTGTTGGAGCAAATTTATTCACTGCTGTCCATTCTAGTTAAATATTAGCGCACTGCTGTATGTCACAGGGTTACTATTGCTACCACATGAGTACCATGAACTCTTTGAAATCTTCAGAAGATGTCTGATTAGAACGTTGTATGGAAGGGTGGCATAAAACTCTAAATGAAGAAATAATATTAGAGTGTGACACTTTGGTTTCTTGTATAGCTTGCCAAGTGCCCTATAATGGATTTTTGTCCCTGACCCTTATCCCCATCAAAGTCTGTCCCTTCCTGCAGTCCTCTTTGTAACCTTGTTTAAAAAGCAAACAAACCCTGGTCTCATTTTCTGGAAGCATAATGTTTGTACAGTGCTAAACTTTAGACTGTTGGATATGTAGCTATGGCCAGTAGAGTTTATAATGAACTCTTTCCTGTTCCATGCACCTGCCCCCCACCTCCATCCCAGTGTGTGTACTAGAAGAATGTACTATGAGAGTGTGGGCTAAAAGTAACTCCCTACAGTATCAAGTGGGTAGCCCTGTTGGTCTGAAGCAGCAGAACAAATTTAGAGTCCAGCTGACATTGTATCTGAGGAAGTTTGTGTGCACACTGAAGCTCATGTCTTGGATAAAACTGTGTTGGTCTTAAAGGTGCCACAGGACTCTAAATCCTTACAGTATTTGTTTTCAGTGTCTGACTCCAGGTTAGAAAAGACAGTAGCTTGTCATTTAACAGGACTGAAGCTCCTTAATGTGCATCTATTAGAATTTGTATAGTGGACCTAAGATAATTATTTACTTTTGATGTATTTTGTGGATTTCAGAAAACCAACTGCTTAATGTTTTGAGGACCTGTTTTTCCTAAGAATATGCACAAAACTGGATATATGTCACAGCTTGGTCTGTTCTAGCATCTCTAAATACAAATGCTTAAGTAATCTTCGAATAGCAAATTATATATTCCACGACTACAGTTATCCAGAAAAAAACCATCAAACTATAATATCTATTTCTAATATTGTAAGTTGTCATGGCTTGTCTTTCAAATTCTTTATATGCCTGGAAGAAGGTATGTGGGTGGGTAGATGAGGATACAGCCTTCAGTTTTGTATACACCACTGTTAAAATAAAGAGGGAAGATTTTACTACTCACTAACTTGGGGGTAGGTTTCCTGGAAGGCAGGTTAGGATATGTTGGTTAAAGTTGTAAGGGAGGAGCAAAGAATCTGAGTTGTAATTAGGGTTTCAAGCCTCCAGGTGGGGCCTGGAGATCTGGAATTAAAACTGATCTTGAGGCTATGGAGGTCAGTTTCCCTGGAGGAAATGAGTGAACTCTAAGGAATCAGGTGCCTGCTGAGCAACCCCCTCTCCCCCAAATTGCCCTCTATAAGCTCTGCCCTCAAATCACCAGGAATTTTTCAACCTGGAACTGGCAGCTCCAGCTGTAATTAAGCGATGGGAGCAATATGAAAATACAGTGGTTTACTCAGATTCTAAGCAAAGAGAAAGGAATAGGTGAACAACCTGAAGAATGATATTGGAATGTGATATCTTTGAATTCTAGATGTCTAACCAACATCTACCTTATCAGAATATAGTAAGCTGCTTGCAGAAGGTGTTCCCTGTTCCTCCTTGGCTTCATATTGCGTATCCTATATTTCTAAGATGGAAAATGGCTAAATGTGAGAGGCACTGAAAAAAATGGAGGGAAAGGCAGAAATCCTTGAGTTTATTCAGTGCTGGAAAAAAGCAAGAGATATGAGTAACAGGGAAAGCTACACACAGGGTCTTAAAGTAGTGTGTGGCCGTTATCTTTTGTCCTGAATTGTTTATAGCCTATTAATCTGAACATTTTCCTTTGGAAACTAACTCTGCTTATCTTAAACTCAGCTATAGCTTTTTTAAATTAGCTGTTTGTACTGGAGTTGCCAAGTAAATAATAGAATGAATGTGCAAATGGTAGAAGACGCACTAGTGGAACTTGTACAGAAACTCTCCGGGGAGCCTCGCTTCCCTTGTGTGTAGAGAGAACACAACAGTAAATAAACCACTGAGATTAGCATTGTGTGAATGGCTTATTTTGATGCCCTGGAATTAACAACTCATTAACTGTATAGAGCCAAGACACAAATTTGGCTCTGATGTGAGAAGAGGAAGCCAAAATATGACATGATAGCATGACATGGTTTTGTGATTACGTCTTTTTCTGGTTTGTTTGCAGCATTGAGGCTTTGAAGCTGTAGCCTTTAGCTCCTGGGTTAATGAATGCAGTGAACTAGACTAATAGCAATAATGAATTGAAGTTGCAATACACTTAGGTCAGTGGGTTTGAAAGGTAACTTTTGAATTGGTCACTGAGTCAGTACAAGTGGATTAGATAGATGGTTCACTACCAGACTGCTGAAACTGTAATCAAGTGTGGAAGAGAACGATTCTCTCTTTTCTCTGTAACCTGTCGGGGAGAAGACTTCATTTTGAAACGGCTTTAGGCATGAATAGTTTTAAAATGTAATATAAAAGCAGAACAGTTCCAAGAGTGTGCTCTGTCAAAAGGGCCACGATGTTAGCCTTCTGCAGCAGAACTGGGAGCTTTGTGGTTCTTTGAAGACCAGGGCTTTTTTCTAGCATAAGAGCTTGTGAACTAGACCCAACTATGTTGGGGATTTCCTGGAGATTTGGGAGTGGAGCCTGAGGAAGGTGGAGTCCTGTCATTAGCAGCCATTCCTGTGTATCATCTTAAACTTTCCAACACTGAACTTCATAGTCACCCTTGATTTTCACCATCCTCAATAATTTTGTATCATCTACAGACTTGGCTCACACTGTTCACCCCTAGTTCCATATTATTTATCAACAAATTACTATCCTCAAGACTTCTCTTTGATCATTTCCGCGCTGGGAACTTCACTGCCCTGGCACCCAAGTCCGGGGTGGCTGAGGTGCACGGGGGGTCAAGCTTCAGGGGAGGGCGGTATATAAATACAATAAGTAATAAGTGCTCCCCCATGCAGGAGCAGGAAGAGGTGGGGCAGCCTGCCCTGGTGCATAGCCTCCACTGCAGAAAAAATCTTTTTGGGACTCTGCTAATTACATCCCTTCATTGTGAGAACTGTTAATTTATTGCTACTCTTTGCTTCCTGTCATTTACTGTATGTTCTCACATATAAGCCAACCTGCATAAAAGCCGAGGCACCTAATTTTACCACAAAATCTGGGCAAACTTATTGACTCACCTATAAGCCGATGGTGGGAAATGCAGCAGCTACTGGTAAATTTACAGGGTGGCCTAAGTGCTTAATCCATGCTCAATCATCACAGGCTCTCTCATCCAGCCTCCCCCCCCCCTCAACAAATACAGAGGATGAATAGCTGCTGGTTTTTGTATCCCACTTTTCACTAACTAAAGGAGTCTCAAAGCTGCTTACAATCACCTTCCCTTCTCGTTCCAGACACCCTTAGAGAGCTCTGACAGAACTGTTCTGTGAGAACAGCTCTGACAGGAGAACCAAACAGTGCCCCCAGGCCAGCAAACCAGAGCAGAACAACAGTACCCAAATTCACAATCTACCTCAAGTACAACAGCTACCAAACTGGGAGAGTAGACAACTTTAACTACAGTTATACTGCCCCCCACCAGAACAAAACACTGAAATAAAGAACTGTGAAAATCAACTTTTAAAAGGAACACAACCCTAAGAAGAAAAGGCAAACAATGCTACACACAGGGTCTTAAAGTAGTGTGTGGCTGTTATCTTTTGTCCTGAATTGTTTATAGCCTATTAATCTGAACATTTAAGAAGAAAGAAACACTAGGAGAAAGAAACAGTAAATCCCAAAGCACCCCCAAAACCCACCCCACCCACAGAAACCAAAAGAATAGTTTGGAAGAAGTGATTAGGAAAAGACGGGGGGGGGGGAGATCAGAGCCCCTCAGTCAAACCGTTGATGTCCTGTAAGCTGCCAGAACAAGATCAGCTTTGAAGACCTTTGCAGAAGGCAATGCTACGATTGACTGGCTGGGAGCAGGTAGTTATTTCAATTACCCGCTTATAAGCCGAGGAGGGCTTTTTCAGTGTTAAAAACTGTGCTGAAAATCTCGAGTAAGGTAAAGGTAAAGGTATCCCCTGTGCAAGCACCGAGTCATGTCTGATCCTTGGGGTGACGCCCTCTAGCGTTTTCATGGCAGACTCAATACGGGGTGGTTTGCCAGTGCCTTCCCCAGTCATGACCGTTTACCCCCCAGCAAGCTGGGTACTCATTTTACCGACCTCGGAAGGATGGAAGGTTGAGTCAACCTTGAGCCGGCTGCTGGGATTGAACTCCCAGCCTCATGGGCAAAGCTTTCAGACGGCTGCCTTACCACTCTGCGCCACAAGAGGCTCTATACACGACTATATACAGTAATTAGTTTTTAATCCATAAGAGAACCCCTCCTCTTATCTGATGACTGCTAAGTTTACTTAGGAGTCTTTGGTGAGGCAGCCTTGTCAAAAGCCTTTTGAAATTCCAAGAATATAATATCTACTCATATAATATTTACTCATCATTGTATACATGTTTGCTTCACTTTTTAAAGAACTTCAAATGGTTGTAGAAGCCATGCTAATTTTTCCTCAACAGGCATTGTTCCTCTGTTCCTACCAATTTGCCTAAAGTTGCTACCTGAGGGTTGGGAAATACCTAAAGATTTTGTAAGGTGGAGCCTGGTGATACCTGGTGAAGGTGGGTTTTGTGGAGAGGAGAGACCTGTATGGGATATAATGCCATAAAGTACACCTTCGAAACAGCCATTTTCTCCAGGGGAACGGATCTTAGTTGTCTGGAGACCAACAATAATTCTGAAGGTCTCCAGGCATAATCTTGAGGTTACTGCATGCTCACAAATCAGACTTGTGAGCCTGCTGTAATATTGCTCAGAATCAGCACAACGTCTGTTTGGCTCTCCTGTGACTAATTGAAAAAGAGATTTGAAACAGACTGAATTACCTGGGATGTCTGTCAATCCACAGAGCCAAATGTGGATTTAATGCAGCCCTTTAGTGCTACATTTTAAATGCAGAGCCAAACGTGGATTTAAACAGATTTATATTTTCAAAGTGCTTCAGTGCATTTGTGTACATTGATTCCTTATACGGGACATTTCATGATACTTCATTTTTATATATTGATTATTGTGGAGTTCCTGTTTCTTGTAATATATTGTACCTCTGATTCCCATGCCTGGATTTGAATTTTGAGTACTATTTTTAGGTTGCTGTTATCACTCCTGAGAGTTCCCTCTGCATTGTGTACAGTCTGGAAGTTGACAACACAAAATTTCCTGTGACAGGCATTAGACTAGCTGACTTGTGATTTTTCTAAACTATAGAGATCAGGTTCCCTTGCCTGTGATTTCTTATGTTTCCATTTCAGCTTCTTTTAAACTATTGTCTTCATTTTTGTATTGTTCCCTCTTTCAGCATCCAGTGTAAACAGTTTTGGACTTTAGGGGTAACATTGATTGCAGAAAGTTTCTCAATGCCTAAGAAATTCAAACTCTTCTTCCCAGCACTGTTTCTCATCAAAACATTGAGACCCCTGATCCATACTTATCTAGATGTCCCTGCATGTGGAACCAGTAGCGATTCTGACAGTGCTACTTTTGAGGTCCTGGCTTTTGACAAACAAATCTCACTGAGAGTCAGAAGCTCTCTGCACACATCCGTGATCTCTGCCCAGTAGGTAGGTAATCATAGATGTATCACTCCTGCAGAACACTGAATAGACCCTGTTCCCCTGCTGGCTTCCTACCTTCATAACAGATTTAGTTGTTTAAAGAAATTTTAGACTTAAATAAGGTGTGGATTGCCCTAGCAGAAAGGATACATCAACACAACACCTTCTCTGTTGATGTAGAACTTACATGTCCTTTCTCAGGACAGTCAGAATAAAAGTGTTTTTCCCCCCTCCTGCTCTCCCTTGAGCTCCCACGCTAAATTCCCAAGGAAGACTTCTAGAGCAGTGGTCCCCAACCTTTTTATCCCCACTCAACGCTTGACAATTTTACTGAGGCCCGATGGGGGGAGGGTAGTTTACTCCTCTACTCTCAACCACTGCCCTAACGCTATCTGATCACTATGGTAATGTTTAAACATCCCTTCAAAATAAGATACAGACACGCCACAACAATGAACGTAAGGAACATTTTATTTTCATGGAAATTTTAACTCATGACAATGACAAATCAATGGCAACCCTGAGCTTGTTTCTCTCCAACGAGATAGTCCCATCTGGGAGTGATGGGAGACAATGACACCCGAAGTATGTTGTAAAGGGGCGGGGTGGGGGGTAAGGAGAAGGCGTCCTTCGGGGCCCACCTCCAATTAGTCGAAGGACCACATGTGGTCTGAGGCCCACAGGTTGGGGATCGCTATTCTAGAGTACTCCAAAGCTTGTATATTATATTAAGATTAGTTATTAGCTTGCTATGAAAGTGGACAGGATGAAAGCATCAACCCCCCTCCATAAACACTTGGACAGGAAGGTTGGAGCTGGTGGCAATTGTCCCCCCATACTGCTTGCTATTGAGTCAGGGGCAGGGAGGTGGGAGGAGGACATCCCCCACCCTGGGAGGTCTCGCATTGGCAGTGGGGATCCTGCAGGAGGCTCCCCCACCCAACAACATCTCAGGCAGGGGAGTGGGGCCAATGAATGGGGGAAGCTGCTGTTGACATCACGAGTGAGCAGCGCACAAAGTACTGTGGGGATGAAGGGGCTGGCTGTGAATCTGCCTGTAAATTGGGCCTCACTGTGGTGCTGTTCTTGTGCTCGCCATTTGAAAAGGGAGCCTACCTGCATTGAGAGTGGGGCAGATGGGGTGCCAGTGAAGGTGGCTGGATAGGTGGGCTCACAGGCAGCACCCTCCCATCAACTGGCACTCCTGGCAAAGAGGATGTGTTTTAAACAGGAACACAGGGGACTGAGGAGCAGATGGCATGGCAGCGAAGCATGGTCAAAAGGTGACAGAGGACACATGGTGGCAGGCTGCTTTAAATCAGGCCACGAGCGCGCAGCAGAGCCCCTCTCACCATGGGAGCATAGAGAGAGCAGTGAGATCAGGACAGAGGAATTGGTGGGGTAGTCCACCAGAAAAGTGAGCATGGTAGTGGCAGACACCGCACTGGGGCACCACAAATCAGGAGACCAGCGGGGCCAGCACCTGTGAGGGGGGAAGGCCCTCCCATCCAAAGGCCCATCAAAAGGCTGGCATATCGTTAGAAACAGTGGCTGGAAGGCGGAGGGGGAAGCAGTTGGGGATGGCATGTCCCCTACCCAATTGGTCCTCTCAGGGAGGTGGAGGCAGTTAGGGGTGGGCTAGCAAGTGGAGCAGGCACTCAGGCGGCAGTGTCCCTCGGCAAAAGACTACCCCCCCCCCGGGCCTCAGTAAAATTGTCAAATGTTGACCGGTCCCCGGTGATAAAAAGGTTGGGGACCACTGGACTAGAGGATCCAGGTCCCTTCCAACTCTTATTATTCTATTATTTTGATTGGGACCACCCCCTATTTCGCTCATGGAAAAGCTAGTTGTACCACTTCCTTATTTCAGGATCTTCCTTGATTCTGTCTCTGCTTAACTGTCCTCACTCCCCTCTCAATTATCATTTTTAATTGCCACTCTTAACTGCCAGTCTCAGCTGTAGAATTCTATCTGAGTCTCCTGTCACTCAGGGATTTTAAACTGATTTAAAGCAGTATTTACTGTCCATTACATCACTTTCTCAGATCCTCAGTCTTTCAATATGAGATTCTGTGAGTGAACTTGGTATGCTTGTATTTTTAATGTGTTTTTTAACCTGTTTAGGATTTGTCACAAATGAAAAGGGAGAACATACATTTTAATTAAATCAAGTGAATAATAAAAGCATGTTCACTCAGCCACATAGAAGCTGCACATATTTATAGTTTTATTTTAGGACCCAGTGCAAAAGCAGTTTATTGTTCTTACATCTGGGAAAAAGGCTACTTTCATTATTACGTTGTTTACAATGACCCTGCAAAGTAGGCCAGTATTATCATTCTACACTTAGAAGGCTGCGATGGTAAGAAACAGTGACTTGCCAAATGCTAAAAATGAACTGTCTCAAAGCAGGAAGAATAGGCAAAGTCTTTTCTGGCCCATACTTTGTCAAACTGTATGGATAGGTTTGCATGCTTCAGTGTTTGTTCTATGAGAAGTAATTCAGTTCATGTTGAATGAGTTTCTTATGACCCTTAATAATAGGTTCCATCTTATCTCATGAGGAAAAACTCAAACATGAACCCTTTCCAACGGAGCATGAAGTGGTACATTCTGTGAAAAGCTTCACCATTTTTTTTGTGAGCTGGCTTTATGGTTGAAGCAGCAGTTGAAGTGGGGACTATCTGGCTTATAATCCGCTCTCTTAGTCTTCTCACAGATGGAAATTTGACTTAAACTCTGATTTTGTAACAGATTTGAGAAATATTGTTGTAATTATGTAGTTCTGAAACAGTTGTGGTTGTGTACTTTGGCTGTCTAGCTGTACTGCCCTTGGAATGTCTGTATTATGCATTCACCAAATATAACTTGTTTATGTAACCCTTGGCTCTCACCTGAAATTACTTCAGTGCCTTTTTAAGGATGCACTAATCATCATTAAAAAACAAAGGGAGAGACCATTTCATTATTGCTGTTAAATAGCTAATTTATTAGGCAGACATTCAGTGCTTCCAGAAAGAGGGAAACTGCTTACATCTGCAGTGTGCTAAATGTCCTGGTTAAAAAATGGAAGGAGGACAAATGCTAAAGATATACATGGATGTAGTGTTGTCCATGGTTCAGTAACTGCTCGAGCAAGTGCACTAAATTATTTCTAGAAATTATTTAAGCAGTGTTATAAATGGACTAGTAAATGGGCTGGTAAGCCAATAGCAAAAATAGATGTCCTTACAAAATTCAGGTGACATGTATGTTTAGTAGGGTATTCATACAAAATGTCCAAGTTAATATTTATTCTTTTATGTTAAATGCTATGATGTGATTTTACTTGTGCTAAATAAAGAACAGAGAAGACCTTTTAGAATCCCTGCAGGCAGTTCTGAGAGTTCCCCTGCCTTCCCTATTGCTGCTTGCCTGTGAGCACTCAGAGTCCTTTTAATATTTTGGTAGCTGAAATTTTATGTGCTTCCCTGGCTTTTTAAACTTAAACTACACCTATCATTAAATGGTGCATGTTAAACAAATATTTCCGGCAACTTTTTCTTTCTGCTTCAGATGCTCCTCTGGGTGCTGCTTGCAAACCAGCCTCTTTTAAAATTCAGAACTCCCAAGTAATGGACAGCTCCCGTAGGGGGTTAGCAAAAGATAACTGGCCCTTTAAAAACTGTGTGGCTGGCGCAGTACGCTGTGAGTGCAACTGTCAGAGAGCTTTGATTTAAACTTTGCCCTGAAGTATGATAGTAATGTCGTCCAAATTAGTATAGATGGTATGACTTTCATATCTGTTGACCAAGAGCATGTATTAACACAGCCATTAAACTGTTTGTAGGCCAATGTTTTACACAGCAAGTAGCCTTAAAGAATGTGAAATAAATGTTAGGGTAAATAATCATTAGTGTAAAACAAAATGCATGTAAAAGACCTATAAAAATTTTATGAAGACCTCAAAAATGTGACAGCAGAAATAATGCTGTTAATAGTTATCATTAAGTAGACTTGTGCAGATTTATCCAGTCCAAATATATATGCAATAAATACCAGTATTTGCCAGGTATATTCAGGCTTCTGGGGTTTTTCAGGATACCAGAAAATGGGAGTAACTGGAAATATCGAGCCAGTGCTTTAAGGTTCCCAGGACTGTTTTTTCCCCCTTCAATATTACTGTATGTGTCGTCCTGGAGCTTGGTATTGGCTTGCCATGTTGTTCTGGCTTTGATTGTGTCTTGAAATTGGTTTTGTTGGTCTTTCAGCACTGTTCTTTGTTTGTGTTGGATTCTTAGGTTTGACATGGCCTTGAATTCTTGGATTGTACATTGCCTGGACTGTAATAGCATTCCTATTTGGTTTGGCTTGGAGGGTTCTCTGATTTGACAGTGGTATAGATTCTCAGATAGTATTGTATTGTCTCTTGCTTCTGCTGGAATTCCCTGGTTCTGTATTTGGGCCTATTGGTTCTCTCTGCTTTCAGATGCTTTTGTCCAGTGGTTGCTTTGCTTGCTCTGGCCTGGGAGAAAGCTTCCCCTCCCCTTGGAAACAATAGAGGATGGCTGGGGAGGCTCCTTGTTCAGTAGCCCCTAGAATTGGACTTCCTGGTCCAGTTTGCTTGCAACTGTGGAGTTATTTAATGGACAGGCTCCAGCAGCTCCACTGCAATTTTGGTGCAATTTACTTTTTACAGTCCCTCCAGCAGTCAGGAAAGATTCTTCACAGGAAATAATGGAGCTGAATATTTGGGATCCTGGGAAAAACTGGATGTGAATACCAAACTAGTATTTGGAACCCAGAAAACTGAGAAAGCCCAATGTTATTTGGCTCCATGATATCCAGATCCAAAAAGTACATTTCCCCCCCCCCCTGCAGTGTGCAACCCTAGTTACCTGTGATGCATATGAACCGTGATTCTCTTCAAGATTATTTTAACCAGGTACTCAGACACTGTATTAGCTAAATTCATCTGATTTATCTAGTATTTTCCCTGTCTTCCATATTGCCAGATAGTCATAATATTATTAAAGAATAGGGGATATGTATGACCAGTTTTATTGTAAAGAAGTTTTTGAGTATGAAATAGCAGAACTTTGGGGCAATAATGAACCTTTAGTAACTTATGTGTCTTAGTATCTGTATACTAATATGTTCCTTGTAGTTTTATCATATGAGGAATGTTGGCAATAAATTCTTAGGATAAGCCATGTATAACACAGCCTGCCACTTAAAAAAAACATATTTTATTTATACAAAATGGTGTTCTCAAAAGTTAATTTTTTATTATTTCAATCTTATGACCCATAGCAATACATATGAAGGAATGAATGAGGTGATGTATATGAATATGCATACTGCTCTGCTGTTGTGTATTAACCAGGGTTAAATTTAATTTTTGTTTGGCAGAGGAATGTAAGAGCCTGTACCTCACATAAGTATTTAATGCATTAGAACACTAACCATTACTAAAGTGGGTCAAATTAATGGAACTCTAGAACAGAAACAAATGTCACCCCTCCCATCTTTGTTGAGAAGAATAAATCAATTACAGTTTCCCCACCAATAGAGGAGGGTGGGGATATCCAAATGGAAAAGCAGAATAGTAATGAGAATTCTAGAGGTCAGCACAGGTAAACTCGAGCTATCCTTCAAAATTTAAAACTTTTAGATTCTCTGGCAGCTGTTAGTGGCATAGGGGCTTGAAAATTCCCGTTATCTGTCTTCTCTGCTAACGAGAAAGCAAGGGGATGAGGATATGGGAACATACACAGTGTGGGGCTGAAATTCTTTCATTTACTCTTGCTGGTTTTTTTTTTTAAAGGTAGCTTCACAATTCCAACTGTCTTTTCTTAGATGTGTCTGTGTATCTATCTTCTGTTGTTTCTAATTCACTCCTGCAGGAATGTTTCCTTGTTGGGCTGCATATAGTTGTTCAGCTGTTGATTTTGAGATCTTTGCCTTTTAATCCCTGAAATTTGGTAATTCGGCTTTAGAGGGAACTGCACATAGAATGTAATGTTGGAGTTTGTTAGATGTTCTGTCCTTCTCTTCTCTCCTTCCCTAGGCTAAATTTCCCTATGAAGACTTTCTCAACAGAGTGCAGTTCTTTTTTTCCCTTGTGTCCTGTCCATTTAAAACTTCGAAAATTGGACATTCATAGGGAAATTGTCTTATAGAACTGGTATGGGAGGCAGGGATAGGAGCATGGATTTCTTCCTCCTCTAATACACTGTCCTTTAACAGGGCTCAACAGATTCATGTAGCAGATCTCCACGGTGCCTTGAAACATCTTTATGATGCATGGAGCAGCAACACACTGACCCCCCGCCCCCCCACACACACACACACTTATTGCTGCCCTCTGTCCTGGCATTCTGTCTGGATATAAATAAGGGTCTGCCAGAAGGGATGGGTGGATGGCCATAGTGGAAAATGAAAAAGCTAGCTCCTTTCTGAATGTTGCTCAAAAGAGGTTTGAGCCAGTCCTGTAGTCACATGCAGTGTGGGAAGCAAGAGGAGGGAAAAAAGGAAAAGGTAAAAATCCAATTTATTTTCCAGCTTCGAAAACAGCTCAAAGGATTACTGCTAGCACAACTATGGCATGTAAGCTTTTTATACTTTCATATAGTTAACCTGGCTCTCTTTAGTGGAGAAAAATGCCATGCCTCTTGTTAAAAGACATAATATATTTTAATACTTTCCCTTTTTTTGGTAATTATACATTCATAATATAGGGGGTTTTAGTACTGTTCTTGAAGAGCTGTGCATTGATTATCTTCACTGATGATGTTTCATTATTTTATTTTAGTGCTTCACAGACATTTCTTTTATGTCGTAACATGCTGCTTTTTGCCTTTTCTGTGCAATTGTAAATGCTTCAGTCCTGCTGTAAAACCAGCACTTTGTTCTGGATAGAATCTAGAGAACATAGTGCCTTTCTAAGGCAGTGGCCCATTTTATACACTTTCTGGTGGCCCATCTTTACTTATCTTTTTCCATTAGCTTAGAAACATCATATAAAAGGCCACATATAACATTTGAGCCCAATGGTACCTTTGAAACCAACATTGATTTATTCAAGGCCTGAGCTTTCATGTGCATGCACACTTCCCCAGACAATGGAATAGGGATCTTAAGAGTACAGAAAATAAATTGGTAGCAAATTAGTAAACAGTAGAAAGTAAATTAGTAGCAAATTAGTAAACAGCATCATCGGTCCAAATATGCAGTATGATAATTCACAGCCACATATGGCTATCTAATTGAAGTTATTTTTCACAGTAGATAGACATGTCTGTGGCCAAAAGGTGGTGAGTTTCCTGTATGTGAAGTAAATTCTAATTCTGCCTCATTTAGAATCTTTAACTGCTCCTGCGGAGCGGAATAAATAAATGAGTAAGCCCTAAGGGGGAGGAGAAAGGGCGGGCTCTATCCGGGATAAAAACTCGGAGGGCCCAATCAGGAGCCGCGAAGTCACTCCAGGGCCAAGCAGTGAATGGTGAGCCGCGCGAAGCATGGCTCCCCATTGGCTGCTTGGCCCAGCCTCACCTTATCCCCCCCATCGCCCTGCCGCCACTTCCCCACACCCACAGACACACACACACACACAACCCCCCTGGCCGCCCCCCTATCACCCCGCTGCCGCTTCCCCGCCCCCACAGACACGCATACACACGCACACACAACCCCCCCAAGCCACCCCCCATCGCCCCTCTGCACTTGCCTGCCCCCACAGAAACGCACATACACACAGCCACCCACCCCCCGCACTCTCCCACCCCTTCCCCCACCCCACACATCCATGCACACACTCCTCTCTACCCTTTCTTCCCTAGCCACTTCCCCCTCCCGATTCGCCCCCCCCACGATTCGCCCCGATTCTTCCCCAAATTTCACACCCCCCCGTCCCCTCCCCTTTCACCTACCTCTCTGCCTGCCTTCTTTTCTTCCTTCTTACTTCCTGACTTCCTCGCCCCCACCCAACACAGCCACGCATGCACTCCTCTCTACCCCCTCTTTCCTCCCCCCTCCCCCTCCGGATTCACCCCCCTCATGATTCCTCCCCAACCTTCACCCCTCCTGTTCCCTCCCATTTCAGCTACCTCTCTGCCTGCCTTCCTTTCTTCCTTCTTACTTCCTGACTTCCTCTCTTTCTCCATCTCCTTCCTGTCTCTCTGTCTCTCCCTCTCACTTGGTTCCTTACTCTCTCCTTTACTTCCTTTCTTTCTCCCTTCTACCCATCCCTTCACCCACCCCTTGCCCTTTTTTCTCCCTCCCATTCCTCCTTTCCTCTTCTTCCTTCCTTTCCCATAGTCTCCCTCCCCCTCCGCTAGGGCCCACTGTATTTCTTCTACAGCGGGCTTATTTTCTAGTCATAGAATAATGGAAGGAATCTTCTGGGTCATCTAGTCCAACCGCCTGCATTATGCAGGCCACTTACAACACTTTCGCTCATCCACTGTAACCTGCCACCCCCTTGAACCTTCCCAGAAAAAGCCTCTCTGTCAGAGGGCTATCCAGCCTCTGTTTAAAAACTTCCAAAGATGGAGAACCCACCACCTCCTGAGGAAACCTGTTCCACTGTGAAACCACTCTAACTGTTCCCCTGAAGCCAGGCTTTTAGGCCTATGATGGGAGATTTTTCTATGTGGGGGAATCATCCAGTTGTACTTGGAGAGCTGCACTAGAAGAGGGGGGAGGTGAAGTGGGAAGGAGGCCCATAGTTGTTGTCTTATCCGTGGCCTGGTGGAAGAGCACCGTTTTACAGGCCCTACAGAACTGCACCAGCTCTGCCATGGCCCAGAACTCCACCAGTAGCTCGTTCCACCAGGCAGGAGCGAGAGCCACGAAAGCTCTGGCTCTGGTCAAAGCATGTGACAGATGCTGGTTGCAAGACTTGCCCAGATAGTTAGCATAAAAACTTTATTATCTGGTACTTTGTTATCAATAGGTCCTGAATTTTGGGGATGGTTGCTGGATCCAAAGAAAATGTCTCTAAATCTGTTTTCCATATGAGGCTTAATTTCTCATCTTTCTGTCTTGAGTGGGCAACTTGCAAGGGGAGGGGGAGTGCAACTAAGGAACTGTACTTCCACTCCCCCCCTCCCATAAGGCAAGGTTTATAAAAATTAGGAAAAAATGTGGAATATAAATCTACAGGTTGTTTTACAAAGCTCTTGATGAACAGCTAATGAGCAGGGGAGTCCTTGTCCCAGAGGTGTGATGGAGGCAAATATCCTCATAGCCTTTCTCCTTAAATTTCAGTAGAAATAATTACAGCAAGTTGCTTCCTTCCATTGAAGGTCTTAATTTGTCTGATTTGGGAGTGGGGTGCTCCCTCAACTTTTTAGCGAATGGCATAACACAGTTATTTGCATAGTTTGAGGTTCCCTGTGGCATGTGGACGTGTCCTTGGTGATTACTCTATTGGGTGGTTGACTCCTTTGCTTGCAGTTCATCAGCAGACCAGTTTACCATTGGAATTTATGAACTGATGCTGTGTTTGACAAACCAAGATTAGGACATTAGCAGAGAGGAGCAGGTATAACAATTTTGTACCTGGTTCTGATCAGTTTTCTCCATTTTCTCCATAGGATTTAACTGTTAACTATGCTGCTGCTTCTTGAGTTGATATTCTAGAGGCATGTGGTGTAAACTTTAGTAAGACCACAGGGGCCTAGGAATATCAAGCAGGTAGAAATCTCCTCTCCCTTCTGTTACTTCCTTCTCTCTTACTTGCAGGCTTTGCAGCTTCTTCCTTTTATCTGCCTCCTTCTCTCACGTCTCTCTCTTTTCCACCTCTCAATTGCTGCACTCCCACCAGTGTTCTTGTCTTTTTCCCTTATAGCTTAATGGAACTCATAACCCGCCCCCCCCCTGCTGGATCAGCCCAGTAGTTCTAGATTATGCCTCACACAGTAGCCAGTCAGTTACTATGGAAGGCCAGAAGTAGGGCAGAGAGGCCAGCTGTTGCCTCCTGGTGCTGTTATTCAGAGATTTACTATCTCTGAATGTGGAGGTTCCCTTTAGTCACCATCAGTGGTCCCCATAAGGTCTCTGCACAGGGCAGGTAGACTTATTCTCTGGATGCCAGGTCTACCCTGGAGGAGAAAACTGTGGGTACACCTGGAGCAGAGGGTCTGTAGGAATAACAACTGATTTACACAACAGCCAAATGTAGGCTCACTCACAGCTTTAATGTTACTGGCTGTTTTGGCTCACAAAGTAGAATTTTTGCTCACAACGTTCCGTGGTCTGTCATTGTATAATATTTTGACAGTTAGCTCAGTCCAGGAACCCAGGAGGGAAAGAAGGCATAAGTTCACTTATGCTACTTAAATAAATTGATTTCTTTGATTTATAATATCACCCTTCTCGGCCTAGCCATCTCAAGAAGTTTTTAAATTCCAAATTAACAAAATATTTTATTGAACAAAGAGGGAAAAAGTGAGGTGAAAAAGGGTAAATTCCCAGAGGTAACTCAATATAGATAACTCTCTGGAAAATCAGTACATAAACAGATTTTAGTTCTTCTGTTTCAGGCTAATGGGAGTTTCTTAAGCTTTTCACAGTTACTTAAATATTTATGCTGAGAGGCTTTTGTTCCAGTGTTTTCCCCAAACACTCCAGCACACTTTCTTTTCGTATTCTCTGACTCTTGGTTTCTAGAAGGCTGGTACACTCTTTACAGAACCCAAATCCCTTCTCTTGAAACACCAGTTCTCACCTTGAGTTTTTAAGTGACTCTTAAGGCAGTTTTTAATCATACCAGACAAGGGCTGATTCTGCACTTACTTTGTTCATTCTGTTGTGGATCCTGCTGAATTCAGATCAATTTGAACTTGGGTCTTCCTCTATCCTCCCTCCCCATTGAAACAGTGAAAAGTGTTCTGTACATGGTTAGGGAAGCTCAGAAGGGCGGAGGGAGCCTCTTTCTTTTCTTTTCAGCAGGAGTCTTTCTTTTCTTGAAGGGGGGGGAGAGGATTGGAGACAGCAGATGAGGGGGAAGAAATCCAAGAGGAAAATCTCTGCTGAGAGAAGTTAGGGCTTCACCTTTAAGGGAAACCTTGCAGCCTGGGAACAAGGAAGCCTTTGAACTGACACCCTGGCCAATCAGGGCTTTTCTACAGCGTTGGAGGCTTGAGGCAGCTAGTTAGTTCAGGACAAGCAGAGAGCTGCACCTTTACTCATGCTGATTTTTCTAATATTGAGGGTTATATCAGGGCGTCACCCCAAGGGTCAGACATGACCCGGTGCTTGCACAGGGGATACCTTTATCTTTATTCAATCCAGGATATTATGGGGGAAAGGTAGAGTCAATCCTGCTTGTTGCAGTTGGAAAATTTAAATTTCCCAAAATCAAAATGGAAATTGCATTCAGTGTAGACGGCAGGGACTGAATTAACCTGGGATTAGAATAAAAGCTCTGTGCAGATTTAGCCCAGGTATCTCCACTTGTCAGAGCTAACTCCCTGTTTGACTGGGCAGGGAGGGACATTCTCCTTTCACTGAAATCTGTCCCCTTTCTTTGACCCAGATGGGTGTCTCTGTCTACCTACCCATTCATCTTTGCCAATTTCCCCACAATTCTGTGTTAAACAGCTCTTAGTCAGGGCTAAATTCCAAAACTGTCAGTACTGGACTCTTCTCAGCTGTGGCTGAATTCAGACTGACTTTGCTCAGCATCCAGTTCAGAAGTCTTTCTTTGCTCAGGTGATACTAACCAATTAGATCTCTTGGAACAGCCAGCCACTCAAGACACTCTAGCTGTGTGAATAATTAACCGTTCACAGTCCTTTGTCTGTTTACACAGTGCTTCTAAGCTTTTAAAAGTGGAGTCCATCACATCTCTTGTTAAAGCTGCCTATGCCTGTGGCCATCACTGTATCCTCTGTCAGTGAATTCCACATTTTAATCACTCCTTGTTTAAGGAAGTATTTCCTTATCTTCATCCTGAATCTCCTGCCTATGAACTTCATTGGAAGCTCTTGAGTTCTAGAATTTTTTGAGAAGGAAAACATTCTTACTACTCTTTCCCCCATGCAAAACTTTATAAGCCTTTATCATGTCCCCCCACACACACTCAGTTTTCTCAGCTGACTTATCCTTTCTTCACAGGAAAGGTGCTCCAGCCCCTTAAACTTCTGTACTGTTTCTAGTTCTGCAGTGTCTTCCTAGCTTATTGGTGTCTAGGAACAATGGTGATTAAGTGAAACCTCTGAATTTGGAGGCAGTGTCCTTCTAAATACTTGTTGTTGTTGTTGTTGTTATGTGCGAAGTCGTGTCCGACCCATCGCGACCCCATGGACAATGATCCTCCAGGCCTTCCTGTCCTCTACCATTTCCCGGAGTCCATTTAAGTTTGCACCTACTGCTTCAGTGACTCCATCCATCCACCTCATTCTCTGTCGTCCCCTTCTTCTTTTGCCCTCGATCTCTCCCAGCATTAGGCTCTTCTCCAGGGAGTCCTTCCTTCTCATGAGGTGGCCAAAATATTTGAGTTTCATCTTCAGGATCTGGCCTTCTAAAGAGCAGTCAGGGCTGATCTCCTCTAGGACTGACTGGTTTGTTCGCCTTGCAGTCCAAGGGACTCGCAAGAGTCTTCTCCAGCACCAGAGTTCAAAAGCCTCAATTCTTTGACGCTCGGCCTTCCTTATGGTCCAACTTTCGCAGCCATACATTGCAACTGGGAAGACCATAGCCTTGACTAAACGCACTTTTGTTGGCAGGGTGATGTCTCTGCTTTTTAGGATGCTGTCTAGATTTGCCATAGCTTTCCTCCCCAGGAGCAAGCGTCTTTTAATTTCTTTGCTGCAGTCCCCATCTGCAGTGATCTTGGAGCCCAGGAAAATAAAATCTGTCACTATCTCCATTTCTTCCCCTTCTATTTGCCAGGAATTGAGAGGGCCGGATGCCATGATCTTGGTTTTCTTGATGTTGAGTTTCAAGCCAACTTTGGCACTCTCCTCCTTCACCCGCATCAACAGGCTCTTTAGTTCCTCTTCACTTTCTGCCATTAGAGTGGTATCATCTGCATATCTGAGGTTGTTGATATTTCTCCCTGCAATCTTGATCCCAATTTGTGACTCCTCTAATCCCGCATTTCTCATGATGTGCTCTGCATACAAGTTAAATAGGCAAGGCGACAGTATACAGCCTTGCCGAACTCCTTTCTCAATTTTGAACCAGTCAGTGATTCCATGTTCAGTTCTCACTGTTGCTTCTTGACCTGCATATAAATTTCTCAAGAGACAAATAAGATGTTCTGGTATTCCCATCTCTTTAAGAACTTGCCACAATTTGTTGTGCTCCACACAATCAAAGGCTTTAGCATAGTCAATGAAGCAGAAGTAGACGTTCTTCTGGTACTCCCTAGCTTTCTCCATGATCCAGCGTATGTTGGCAATTTGATCTCTAGTTCCTCTGCCTCTTCGAAATCCTGCCTGTACTTCTGGAAGTTCTCGGTCCACGTATTGCTGGAGCCTAGCTTGTAGGATTTTGAGCATAACTTTGCTAGCATGAGAAATTAGTGCGATGGTGCGGTAGTTTGAACATTCTTTGGCATTGCCCTTCTTTGGGATTGGAATGTAAACTGACCTTTTCCAATCCTGTGGCCATTGTTGAGTTTTCCAAATTTGCTGGCATATTGAGTGTAGCACTTTTACTGCATTGTCCTTTAAGATTTTGAATAGTTCAACTGGAATGCTGTCACTACCACTAGCTTTATTGTTGCTCAGACTTCCTAAGGCCCATTTGACTTCACATTCCAGGATGTCTGGCTCCAGGTCAGTAACTACCCCATTGTGGTCATCAGGGATGTTAAGCTCGCTCTTGTATAGTTCTTCTGTATAATTTTGCCACCTTTGTTTGATCTCTTCTGCTTCTGTGAGGTCCCTACCATTTTGGTCCCTTATCATACCCATCTTTGCATGAAACATTCTCTTCATATCTCCAATTTTCTTGAAAAGATCTCTGGTCCTCCCCATTCTATTGTTTTCTTCTATTTGTTTGCACTGTTCATTTAAGAAGGCATTCTTATCTCTTCTAGCTTTTCTCTGGAATTCTGCATTCAATTGGGTGTATCTTTCTCTTTCTCCCTTGCCTTTCACTTCCCTTCTCTCCTTAGCTATTTGTAAAGCTTCCTCAGACAGCCATTTTGATTTCTTGCATTTCTTTTTCTTTGGGATGGTTTTAGTTGCTACCTCTTGTACAATGTTGCGAACCTCCATCCATAGTTCTTCAGGCACTCTGTCTATCAGATCTAATTCCTTAAATCTATTTGTCACCTCCACTGTGTATTCGTCAGGGATAAGATTTAGTTCATACCTGAGTGGCCTAGTGCTTTTCCCTACTTTCTTCAATTTAAGCCTAAATTTTGCAACAAGAAGCTCATGATCTGAACCACAATCAGCTCCTGGTCTTGTTTTTATTGACTGGATAGAACTTTTCCATCTTTGGCTGCAGAGCACATAGTCAATCTGATTTCTGTGTTGACCGTCTGGTGATGTCCATGTGTAGAGTCGTCTCTTGGGTTGCTGGAAAAGAGTGTTTGCTATGACCATTGTATTCTCTTGACAAAATTCTACCAGCCTGTGCCCTGCTTCATTTTGTACTCCAAGGCCAAACTTGCCTGTTATCCCGGTTATCTTTTGGCTTCCTACTTTAGCATTCCAATCCCCCATGATGATAAGCACATCATTTTTGGGCGTTGCTTCTAGAAGGTGTTGTAGGGCTTCATAGAACTGATCAACTTCATCCTCTTCAGCAGCAGTGGTTGGGGCGTAGACCTGGATCACTGTGATGTTGAATGGTTTGCCTTGGATTCGAACTGAGATCATTCTGTCATTTTGGGGATTGTATCCCAAGACTGCTTTTCCTACTCTCTTATTGATTATGAAGGCTACTCCATTTCTTCTGCGAGATTCTTGTCCACAGTAGTATACCTGATGGTCATCTGAATTAAATTCACCCATTCCTGTCCATTTTAGTTCACTGATTCCTAAAATGTCGATGTTCAGTCTTCTCATTTCTTGTTTAACCACGTCCAGCTTGCCTTGATTCATGGATCTGACGTTCCAGGTTCCTATGGAATAAAAATCTTTACAGCATCGGACTGTCTTTTCGCCACCAGTTACTTCCACAACTGAGCGTCCTTTCGGCTTTGGCCCAGCCGCTTCATTCATTCTGGCGCTACTCGTACTAGCCGTCTGCTCATCCCCAGTAGCATATTGGACACCTTCCGACCTGAGGGGCTCATCTTCCAGCGTCATATCGTTATGCCTATTGGAACTGTCCATAGAGTTTTCATGGCAAAGATACTGGAGTGGTTTGCCATTTCCTTCTCCAGTGGATCACCTTTTGTCAGAGCTCTCAGCTATGACCTGTCCGTCTTGGGTGGCCCTGCACGGCATAGCTCATAGCTTCACTGAACTACGCAAGCCCCCTTGCCACAACAAGGCAGCGATCCTTGAAGGGGGTTCTAAATACTAGTGCCAGCAAAAATGTAGTTTTTCTCCCAGACATTCAGTTTGTTGTCTCTGCCAAGCTCTTCTAGATCAGTTTACTGCATTAATTTCAATAAATTTTATTGCTGCCTTCAGAGGACAGAATAAAAAAGAATGATGTAGAATTAGAAATCAAGACACAATTTCCAGAAGCACAGCCTTTACAAAACTGACAGAATCAAGTGGCTAGCCATGTTGGTTTGTCTGAAGCAGCACAACAAAATCAGAATCCAGTGGCACCTTTAAGACAAGATTTATTTCAGGCATGAGCTTTCGAGTGCAGGCACTCTTCCTCAGACTATGAACTTCCATCATGACAGTGGGAATAGAAAGGCTTTGTATTCCCACTGTCATGTAGGGAATTCTTGGTCTGAGGAAGAGTGCCTGCACTCAAAAGTTCACGCCTTTGTTGGTCTTAAAGGTGCCACTGGGCTCTGATTTTGTAAAACTGACAGAAGTTACAGATAAGCAGACCCCCAAATATGCACATTTTGTACATTGCTTGCATGAAACTAGATATCCTTCCTTGAGATTAGAATTTAGGAACAAGCATCCACGTAAGAGTGAAAGTATATATTCAACAGTGAATTCATGTCTTCAAAAACCATCTGTCTCTGCTTCCAAGTTATATAAGGAAGACTTGCCTTCCACTCCTGTTGAAGTGTGTAACCCTTCTTTTACACACTGCTTTTGTCAGGCTTTTGTCAATATTTTGATTTGCAGAAGAAATGGGTGGGCCTAGAACTTTACCTTAAGGCAAAAAAACTCGCTAGCTTTATGTAGAATAAGAGGGAAAAAGCAGGTAACAGAAATAGCAAGTGCCTCCTTTTTTACCTGCTGGTGATATGGTATGTAAGAAAAGTTTTATCTAAAATATTTTACATCTTCTTGCAGTAAGCAAGAGGCATGTAATAAGCAACTAAACTTGATAATATTCTATTGCTGAGCTTTCCCTTGTACTTTAAAGATGAAAAGTGTCTGTGAGGAGTATTGGGGGGCATCATAATCAGATTAATTCTTTCCTCTTCCCAGTATAGTTCCTCTATAGGTAGTAATCCTGTGATGTCAGGATCTGTACATAATACATAGGCTCCCAGCTGTTAGAGCTTTCAAGAAATGATTATTACCTTTGCCTGATCACACAGTTGAGCTAAGTGCAAAACAGGCACTTAAAGTGATTTCTGATTTGGTTGGCAATGTGAATTCAAGTAAGTAAATTCTGCCTTAATAGAATCACTGATAGATGAGTGGCAGCCTAGCTATAGCATAAGGACTTTGTCAAGTAGGAAATATTAATTGCCTCTTGAGGAAATTGTTGGTTGACATGCCAGAATGTAGAAATCAGTAGAGCAATTGAATGTGGTGTAACCAATAGCGATGAGGTTATAATTTTATTTATTTGCCTTGATATTTTTACCCCACTTTTCTACACTGTGTGTAGACTCAAAGCAGTTTACAATATAGGAAAACAAAGGAACCATTAAATCATATATATAATGCTCCAACAAATCTACTTGGTAACAAACTAATCCACAGGGCAGGGAATTAGGAACATAGAGGTTTGTAAAATCTCTGCCCCTGATGGCAACAGGCAATCCTTCCCTTCCAGGCAGGAACTCCCTTTAAGTATGCGGGGCTGGATGAAAGGAGCAAAGCAGGTGGTAAAGCTCTGCCCAGATTCATTTCAGGAACCAGCTCCCTTTAAGCTTGAGGGGAATGTCTTTCCCCAGGCAATTTCATTGACACTAAGGCATCAGTGACATATATAAACCTGTGTCTGGTTCTGTAAAGTAAGTTTCTCTTTGCAGTAAATGAGTGTATATTCCAAACACTGAACTTTTCAGTTCTGAAGTGTTCTAGAAAATGTTTGCCTCATGTTTTAGATGCTGATTTGTCCTTTATCTGGGTTAATATTTTGTAAGTATGTGTATGAAAAATCCACAGAACTGTTGGTGTGTCCTGGTTATGGGATTTCACTGTCTATGCTGTCAAAAAATGAAAAAAGTAAGTTGCCACTAATTCATGTGGTAGACAGGGTACTGGAATAATGTCTCAACTACTTCTCTTGATAAAAGTTTGAAACTACGTGAATTATAACTTATTCTAGTTGTGAGAAATACATTGATCCCTGTGCTTAATATGCTACTTTGGAGCCCTATATCTTATAACCTTGCTAGTATCAAATTATGACAAACTGTTCTATAATAGTAGCAGTTCCTGATTTCATCTGTAAAGGTGAGCTTTTATCTGTGCCTGATCCAATCTATCAGAAAAGAAAAATGGAAACTTGATTCTTTGAATAGAAACAGCATCACAAATGTCTACTACATTTGTAGGCATTCATGTTTGTCCTCTTGTGTATTTTAACAGGAAATAGTTGATATGGCTGTGGAAAATGTGACTGCCACAAAAGGGGCGAATCACCCTTAAGCATACCTTATTGGTTTTGGTTTTAATCTTAGTTAGCCTTCTACACTATTTCCTTATTTTATTTTATTCATCCTTGAGTTGCTGGGAATAAATTTTTAACTCCGGAGATTGATCTCTTCCATTATTAAATCACCATTTATCATATTATACTGGTGGATCAGAAGGAAGGGAATAACTATAAGAGCATGTTCTACCTTCATAGGCTTCTCAGCTGAGGGGCTCATGCTTTATGATAGTCAACCTAAAGTGACAAATTGTCCTTGGTCAATTACTATTTATTGAATATCTCATATCTGTTATTAACTGGGAATCAGTAGATTTTCAACCGCTATTGTGGTATCAAGCCTATGTTAAAAGCTACCCAAATGTTGTGATGAGAGCACAGAAGCTGCTGGGGAGGGTAGAAGTTGAAGAGGCTAGGTCCCTTCCATCTCTGGGGCCAGATGTGGGTCTCAGGGACTTAATCTTACCTATTTTCCAGTCCCTCCTGTTGTTGTTTTTTGCTGGGAACCATCTGCTAACCCACATGCTCCGCTGGGCAACAGCAGTGCCCACTTTCCTGAAACATGAGGCTGGTGCCACACTGGCACATGTTGCTCAGAAAAGGCTTTATCCTATTTTGTAAGACTTTCCATGCATCAAAGCAACTGCTGTAGGTATGTGTAGACAAGTGGATTAATGACTGTCTTGAAGAGTGTTGTGACTAGAATTAAAGTACTGTAGTAATACTCACTAAAATTAAGTGACTACCATGAGAAGCTCTAACAAATTATGTTTTTTGATATTAACTATGAATTTCTCCCCACACCTTGCTGCCAAATAGATCTGATCCAGGCCACGAATGAGACAAATGTCAACATTCCACAAATGGCTGATACCCTGTTTGAGCGAGCAACGAACAGTAGCTGGGTGGTTGTATTCAAAGCCTTAGTTACAACGCATCATCTAATGGTTCATGGCAATGAGGTAAGCACACTGGTCTCACCTAAGTAGTAGAAGTTGGCATTAGGCCTTGTATGCACTGGCATTTTCCTTCAGTTTTACCATTTTCCATTAGCTGTGTGTCCAGTTTTTGTAAAAGTCCTCTTGCCCCATTTTTCTCCTTTCTTGGGTCCCGAGTCAAAGGAAATTAAGAAACAGAACAATTCCATCAGATTCCCCTCCTCCAGGAGGCCACACCTCCAACACCAACAATGTGCCACAGTCTCTGCTCATTGGTCAGTTTCAGGCCTTTTGAAATTGTAAGGAAAGATTCTTAAAGCTGCTTTCCCTTCCAGGTTGCCATCTTAGTAGAAGATTTTCCTGCATTTATTTTCTTTAAACTCCAGTACTGCTTAAGTATTTAATTTTTTATAAGTCCCCCCTTAAGTCTAGTGAGAATTGGCGTTAGTGTCAGAACTATAGACAAGCCTTTCATGTGGAACCCCTCCAGCCCCTCCCCCCTTTTCTCTTCTGATATGTGTATAGGTGTTGAGGGGTGTATAGGTGTTGAGAAATACACCTAAAGACTGTTGTCTGCCCTTCCCCACTTCATCTCTCATCTTGTCAATTCTTTATATGCTGTTTATCTGTTCTTGACATTAGCCTACACTGTATAGCTCAATGAATAAGACTGAAGATCTCAATTTTGGCCATGCTGATTCTCACAGAATTGGCCATGCTGATTCTGTTTACGTTTTATGTTTTTTTTTAAAAAACTTGGTACCGCCATATTTACAACATGAGCTTTTCAGCATGAGTTCCTGGAAGAGCTAAGGGCCCTGCGGGAGTTACCAGCTTTCCTCAGGGCCTGCAAGATGGAGCTCTTCTGCCAGGCGTATGGTGAAGGCCAGGGCAGTTCTCCCATTAATCCATCTGAGGATTAACCCCCCCCCCCAAAAAAAAACATTGAGATCTCCAACATCGAGATCATTTGTTTGATCTACTGGACTGAATATCATTTCCCACCAAGCTGAACATAATTGTGATTAGAATTATGACCACTGCCGCTTATATGTTGTATGATGTAATTTGGGGGTTTTATGGGGATTTTATTGTGCTTTTAACTGTTTTATGTTGTAAACCACCCTGAGACCTAATTGGAGAATGGCGGTCTAAAAATTAAATAATCATAATAATAAAAACTGTCCTCTGTGAGAAAAAAGATAACACCCCTAAGTAGATAATAATATAAATAGAGCAGTGTTGAAAGAGAAATTGGCTAATTCTTTTTATCCTTTACAGAGGTTTATTCAGTATTTGGCATCTAGAAACACACTATTCAATCTCAGCAACTTTTTGGACAAAAGTGGATCACATGGTAAGAATAATTGCTTTATAAATAAAACTTCAAAAATTAAATCTGAGCAAAGTTCTAACACTTGGATATAAATATTTTTTTCTTTGGAAATTTACATTTTATTCCTTAATCTAATCTCTGTTGCTACTGCTAACTCTTGTTTGTTGCCCTTTTTAATTATAAAAATGAGATTTTAAAAAAATGGGTAGTTACAGGACCAGAAAAACAAAACTATTTTAAATTTAGTGTAGAAAATGAAGTAGTATCACTTAACATTTGACAAATTGGTCTGAGTTTGAGTGTCGTGTGCATTTTGTTGTTGTTGTTGTTAGGTGCGAAGTCGTGTCCGACTCATCGCGATCCCATGGACAATGATCCTCCAGGCCTTCCTGTCCTCTACCATCCCCCGGAGTCCATTTAAGTTTGCACCTACTGCTTCAGTGACTCCATCCAGCCACCTCATTCTCTGTCATCCCCTTCTTCTTTTGCCCTCAATCGCTCCCAGTATTAGGCTCTTCTCCAGGGAGTCCTTCCTTCTCATGAGGTGGCCAAAGTATTTCAGCTTCATCTTCAGGAATCTGGCCTTCTAAGGAGCAGTTGGGGCTGATCTCCTCTAGGACTAACCGGTTTGTTCGCCTTGCAGTCCAAGGGAATCACAAGAGTCTTCTCCAGCACCAGAGTTCAAAAGCCTCAATTCTTTGACGCTCGGCCTTCCTTACAGTCCAACTTTCACAGCCATACATTGCAACTGGGAAGACCATAGCCTTGACTAGAAGCACTTTTGTTGGCAGGGTGATATCTCTGCTTTTTAGGATGCTGTCTAGATTTGCCATAGCTTTCCTCCCCAGGAGCAAGTGTCTTTTAATTTCTTTGCTGCAGTCCCCATCTGCAGTGATCTTGGAGCCCAGGAAAATAAAATCTGTCACTATCTCCATTTCTTTCCCATCTATTTGCCAGGAATGCCATGATCTTTGTTTTCTTGATGTTGAGTTTCAAGCCAACTTTTGCACTCTCCTCCTTCACCCGCATCAACAGGCTCTTTAGTTCCTCTTCACTTTCTGCCATTCACTTCCTGTCGTGTGCATACACATGCACAAAGGGCTGACAGTGTGAGATTGATATACCTGTTTGCGTTATTAATGGTGGTGAAGCTTCCATTTTGTGTGACAAGCTTCAGTAGTCCAGTTTCACAGTGGCAGATTTCTCTTTCTGTGTGTATTATATATGTGTGCGCCCCCCTGGGATAGGACCATTACAAGAAGTTAAAAGAAAATATTAGAAGGTTGGCTTTTCTTCCAACCATGTTTAAGAAATTGTGAAAGATCATGTAGCTGCTTGAAAAGGCACTTATATTCAGCATTAACTAATGTCAGAATTTATATAATCAAAACTAGATGATATAAAAATTTGATCTGTCAGTAAGCTGCCAGATTTTGATGATTCTTTGACAGTATTATTCTGTACCGTCTTGACTTTTCAGTGTGATTGGGGGCAAAGCATGTAACCTGTTTTTACTCTATCTGCAAAAGAGAAACTGCTGTATCAATCAGACAAACGATGGTGATGCATCTCAGTATTCAAAGTGTGAATGATTTCTGTAGACTCCACCAGTGAGACTAGAGCTCCGGAAGCTCTCCCTTTGTTGCCCTTCAAGCACCAAGAATATAGAGCACCACTGCCCTGGATATAGTGTTCTACCGATACCTTCTTACTAATAGCAGTGGATGGACCTCTGCTTTACCTGTTTATCCAATTCTCTTTTGAAACTGTCTATGCTTGTAGGCACCACCACTTCTTAATTTCATTGAGTGCACACAAGTTCTTGGATTGTGAGAAAGGGAGAAAATTACTTCTTTTTCTACCCCATACATAATTTTGAAAACCTCTCAAATGTCACCCCTTAATTGTCATTTTGCTTAGCTAAAGAGCCCTAATCTCTTTAAACTTTCTTCATAGGGAAGGTGTTCCATCCCCTTATTCATGTTAGTTGTCCTTTTCTGCCTTTTTTCCAATGCTATAATATCTTTCTTTTAAAAGGATACGATATGTCTACCTTCATTCGGCGCTACAGCAGATACTTGAATGAAAAAGCATTTTCCTACAGGCAAATGGCATTTGATTTTGCAAGAGTGAAGAAAGGGTAAGTTGTCCTTGTCTCATTGCTTTTCTCCAGTACTGTAACTGGAATGTTGTGATAATTGTTATTTATTGCAGCCTTTTTTATACCTATGAGCATAATTTAAAATGGAATGCTGAGTTCTTCTCCCTCCCTGTGTTTTTTTCTCCAGGAAGGTAAGAGTTCTTAGTATAGCAATGTCCTTTGCAGTAGATGTTACCAGAGAAAATGAAGATGTGGGGTTTTGAGTGGCAACCATACATCTTCTATGCCAGTGGTTCTCAACCTGTGGGTTGGAACTCCTTTGGGGGTCGAACGACCCTTTCACAGGAGTCATGGCAGGGCAAGCAACTTGGCCGGGGGGTGCCATTCACACAACAACCTTGCAGGGTAGATTGAGATAGAGCATTCATCTGTCTGGAACAGCGGAAAAGAGTTAGATCGGCATGGTGGGACAAGAAGCAGAACTGAACTGAGAAACCCCGGAGGGGAGGAAACAATTTGTATACAATCATGAACAATGGATCTTCATGCCATTGGTCAGTTTTGGTTTTATTTCTGTGAAAGAACACATCATTTTATGGTTGGGGGTCACCACAACATGACAAACTGTATTAAAGGGTCGCAGCATTAGGAAGGTTGAGAACCACTGTTCTATGCTGTATAATTCCACCAGTATCCTCAGTTCTGTATAAGTTTTCACAAATTGCAAAGTGGTAATTTCTTATGATATATATTTTGTTACTCTTGGATATTTATTTTTATTTATTTATTTATTTAGATTTATATACCGCCCTCCCCGAAGGATAACCTTTATTCTCTAGCATCCAAGTTCTATTAATGTTCCAAGAGTTAATGAAAAGCCCAAATCACTTGAAGAGAGTATAATTAAACAGGACAATCAATCTAGAATTTAAAACACCCTGGAGTTTATTGTACATTTTTGGGACAGCTTTAACACTGCCAGATCATATAAACATATGCGCTAATTGTGAAATTTTATAAATTAGGATCTTGTTTGGTTTTTGAATTCATATCTGTAAATACAGGAACTTTTGACTAATAGAATCTGTCTTCAGTTCCATATTTAATTTCACAGAGAAAATGAGTATTTGCTTTTCATTTGGAACAGAGGGCAGATTTTCAGTGTGATTTATTCTACCTCTACTTCATGGGTTCAGACGGTCTTTAAAAAACCAACAATACTTACATGTATTGACCTCTCTATCATGTTTAACATGTTGCTTTCAGGTTCAGTGTTGATGTATGCATTTCTGTAAATATTTGAATCTGCCTCCAATAGAGGTAGGTTCACAATGGGGTATTAACACTTCAGTATTCAAGAGTAGTGTTTATTTTTGAAATATTTTATTAAAATATGTGTCTTCATTTCATGGCTCAAGGCGTGCCCTGTTGAAAACTGAGTTTTTCCGAAGTGAATCCTGTGGTAATTCTCCCTGAAGGAGTTAGCAAGAGAGATTCTCCCTGCCTCCTCCTTCCCCAGCATGACAGGAAAATCCTATTTTGTTAGTGAGAGGATACTTTTGAAGAGCACCCACTACCTGGGTGGAGCAGGCTGCAATGAATGTGGGAGGGGGATATCACTACCTCTTTCTTCTTTTATTGGAAGAGAATTTACTCCATCACTTGTGGAAGAGGGACAGGGGAGTGTTCAAGCTGTTTCCTTATCTCTGCTGCAACCACCATAGTGCCCTGTTGTTCATGTAAATTATCTGTTCCTTAGCAGAGGATTGTTTTGGTGTGTAGGAGGGAGAGGCAGGGAAAATCTACTGTGGCTTTTTGCATAAGATTTTACTACAGGGTCCAATTTCATGTTTTACCTTTCTTTATTGCTAACTAATGTTTTGTGGATGTGTGTGTTTTTTTGTTTTTGTTTTTTGCAGGGCTGATGGTGTCATGAGGACGATGGTTCCAGAGAAATTACTGAAGAGTATGCCAATATTACAGGGACAAATAGATGCCCTTCTTGAATTTGATGTATGTACTTAAACCTTTCTTACTTGTTATCTGTAACCTCTTTTTGAGCAGTATCATATTTGGTTAAAACTCTTAGGGGCAGAGAGTGGGTGGGGCCCTCACCCAGGAGTCCCACCCCCCCAGGGAGTGGGCCCATTTGGAAGGCGCGAAGCGCCTTCCGATTGACGCCTCACCCACGAGTTCCAGCCAGTCAGGAGGCACAAAGCGCCTCCCAACCCACTCCCTGCCCCCCCTCCACAGGGAGCAATAGCCACAAGCCAGTAAGCTGCGGCCTCCATGGAGGGGAGAGGGCCGGGGAGGGCTTCCCCGGGCCAGGGGAGTGCACCCGCTGCCTGACAGAGGCGGCAGGTGTGCTCCGAGGGCCCCCAGGAAGCCGCAGTTTTGGTGGGGGGGGAGGCAGCCGGGGAGTGCTTCCCCAGGCCCGTGGAGTGCACCCAGCCTTGCCTAGGCGGCGGGTGTGTGCCACAGCATTGGTGGGGCAGAAGGTGGCTGGGGGTGGCTTCCCCGGACGCACAGAGTGCACCCGCTGCCTCCCTCCTTCAAGCCATTGTATGTTCATTAATGTTTAAATCTTCTTGTAAATTTTCCATATTTCAAAGAGAATAGGTGGAAGGAAACTGTGGATTGAACTAATTCATTGGTCTCTCTCTCTGTCTCTCTCTCTCTTTGTAATTTGTTTCTTCTCAGTCAACAGTTAATGTATCTTGTGCACAAAATTCTGTTGGGAATACTGCTAACATTGAATTTCTCTCCTGCCATCCTGTCTCTTCCTGCAGGGAATGATGTTAAAGGAAGCCTGATATTTCTAGTTGCCAAAGATAAAATTCTTTTCTGCAGCTTCTAGGAAAGATGAAGAGGGGGTTAAACACAGTTTTTAGTTTTACTACAAACGTTCCTTCACTGTCATGGAGATCACTTTATCTTCTTTTTGTGTATGAAACAGACTTAAATACTGAGTGTACAATGTTTGTGATTGTTGAGATTCCACAGTATTTAATTTAGTGTTCAAAAACACTATTTCTAAGCATCGTGAATCAAGCTTAAAAAAACATGGGTTCTTATTTATATATAGGTTCATCCAAATGAGCTGACAAATGGTGTCATAAATGCTGCATTTATGCTTCTCTTCAAAGATCTCATCAAGCTTTTTGCTTGCTACAATGATGGAGTTATTAACTTACTAGGTAAGCAAGCTGGTGAGGTATAGTTTTGAATGTAGCTGTAGAATATTGCATTTAGCAAGTCATTCTTGTCAGAGACAGGTAGAATTGTGACTTTTCAGTACATGGAAGGAAATGGCCTCTTACCCACAAAAAGTTTATGTTTCAGTGTTCTGGTAGTCTCAAAAAAACTTTTTAGACTTTTACAGACCACTATGAAAGCATCTTTGCTAGTGTCAGTAATTTTGGGTTGTGAAGACATTAATTTACAAACTGCACATATTAAGTGTATTGAAGCTAACTAAGTCAAGATGAACTTTCAGGAAAATCAGCTTTAACGCTTGATTTGTTTGTAGCTACTTAATTACAAGTGTAATTAATTAAAAATACATTGTCATAGTGGGGATGAGTTCCAGGCTGCTGCTGTACTCCCTCAGTTCATAGGACTAGAACAGACCTAAAGTGTTGTAAACATTGTCCTCTAATACGATGTATACCAAATTACTCCTTTGTCTTCTGAAGCATGTATCAGTATTACAGGGACAAGTCCACCAATAAAATCCCTCCAAGTTCTGACTAACCCCTTAGAAAGGTTTAAATTTTTAAGAAGAGGCAGTTTTTAAAATGTCTTAATACTTACATTTCTGTATAATTGTTTTAAAACCTGTTGTTACCCACCATGAGCCGACCAGGGAAGGGTGGGATACAGATAAAATTTTTTATTATTATTATTATTATTATTATTATTATTATTATTATTATTATTATTATTATTATTATTATATTGTCATTGTCATTACCCTCCAGTGTGGATTAGAATCCCTTGTTTATCTTTTCAAAGACTAACATCACTAATTATTCCAATGTGAGCCATTCTGGTCCTTCAGTCAATATAGTCTTTAAAGTCTTTTAGGCCAGAATTGGCAGAATAATTATGTAAAGATTAGGCTGTATTTTGCCAGGTAAAAGTCAGTGCTATAAATAATGCTAATAGATGTTGATGTATAACTTTGTATATTTTTTTCCTCAGAGAAGTTTTTTGAAATGAAGAAGGGCCAGTGTAAAGATGCTCTTGAAATCTACAAACGGTTTCTAACCAGAATGACAAGAGTATCAGAATTTCTAAAAGTTGCAGAGGTAAATAAAATGTCCATGATGAATAACCTACCAAACATAAATGGTTGTTGTGTACAGAATCGTTCCATAGTTTTTTCCAAATGTTCCTGTTCATGTTGAGCAAGTGTGCTCAGAAGCCAGTGATCACCGGGCAAGGGGGCCAGGCCAGGACACTTGTATTGGTCCCTTTCTTCATGCATGGACACATGAAGTTGCTTTATACTGAATCAGACCTCTGGTCCATCAACAACAGTCTTGATTACTCAAACTGGTAGGACTGAGGCTGAGGTTTTTCATATCACCTACTGCCTGGACCTTTTAACTGGAGATGCCAGAGAATGAACCTGGGACCTTCTGCATGGCAAGCAGGTGCTCTACTACTGAGCCACAGTTAAGCTTGGCAAAGTCTCATATAGAAGAAGAAGAGTTGGTTCTTATATGCCGCTTTTCGCTACCCAAGGGAGGCTCAAAGCGGCTTACAGTCGCCTTCCCTTTCCTCTCCCCACAACAGACACCCTGGGAGGTGGGTGAGGCTGAGAGAGTCCTAATAATGGGAGGGGGGAAGTTGAGTTTGCCGATCTCCGCCATGTTGGTAATGTTTTTTGTCTTTTAATGGGGTCTTAATGGGGATTTTAGGACACTGTAACACGCCACGAGCCGTAAGGGAGTGGCGGGAAACAAATCTAATAATAATATAATAATAATAATATCACTGATGGCCACCCAGCTGGCTGCATGTGGGGGGAGTGCAGAATCGAACCCGGCATGCCAGATTAGAAGTCCATACTCCTAACCACTACACCAAACTGGCTCTAGGAAACATGAAGTTCAGTCTGTATTAGGTAATAGTTTTATTTTAGAAGGCTAAAGATGATAGGCAGATATTCTGGGTAATGTGTAAGTAAATACTAACCATAATATTGGAAAAAAGGGTCATCTAGACCAGTGGTCCCCAACCCCCAGTCCGTGGCCAGGTGCTGGGCTGCGAAGGCCTCGGCGCCAGGCCATGGCTCCCTTTTCCCGCCCCCTCCACTGTGAGAAGCTTCCCCCCCTCCCAAAGCAAGAAGCTTGCCAGGCCGCAAGCTAATCGGCCGCTTCGGCAGCCGATTTGCTTGCGGCCTGGCGGGAAGAGGGAGCCGCGGGCCCCGGCATGCCGGCAGCACAAACAGGGCTGCAGCGCTGGGGCTGCAGCACGTGCATGGGGACCCGGGTCGCCCTCTCCCCACACCCCAGCGCAGCGGTCGGCTGCCTGATAAAGGTTGCGGACCGCTGATCTAGACCCATTACAATCCAGATTCATTCCTAGGTTTCCAATAGAGATTATTAAATCATCCAAACTGGCAGTTAACCCAGAAAATGAGTAGGGCAGGGAGTATGTCCCTGCATGTTCTCCTGGGCCTCTAAGTACATTCAACTGTGATGTCCTTCTGGTGAAGAAGAGCGGATTTTTATACCCAGCTTTTCTCTTCTGGAAAGGGTCTCAAAGCGGCTTATGGTCGCCTTGCCTTCCCTTCCTCTCCCCACAACGAGCACCCTATGTGGTAGGTGGGGCTGAGGGAGCCCTGATGATACTGCTATAGTCTTCAGGTGCAGTGCAGTTTTAAGGGTGTGGCAGACAAGGTCTGTAGTACTAATGTGATTAGCTACAAACTATCTAGAACATAGACTGGTGCAATCAAATAAGAAAAGTTATATTATCTCACCATGTCACTTTGGCCTAGTTAACGCCTGAGTCCTTGAGATGATTGCTGCTGTGCCAGCCTAGAAGTAGAGTACACCTTGCAGAATCACAGAGCAGGAGAACTTCAGTAAAGCCATAAAGTGCATTGCTGTAAACAGCAGCAAAATCCAATGTTATTTTCTTAAGTAAACATAAATGACTCAATTTGCAGGACTTGCAATGTATGAGGGCCCCTTTCTGAAATTCTCTTTTCTTTTATCCACAGCAAGTAGGGATTGACAAGGGAGACATTCCTGATCTTACACAAGTAAGTCCCTCAATTGTTTTGCCTGATCAGTAATAGCACAAAAATATGTTGTTCATTTAGCATCCAACCTAATGGCATTAGTCTGTATAGTGTCATAAAGCCAAGGTATGTGTCCTGAAAACAGTAAGCATCTTTAAAGTCAACCCATTATCTTTCTTCCTAGAAGAAATTTATTTTCCAGGCTACGTTTAATATAAAGACAATGAAAAGTCTGCCCATTCCTTGTCCTTTTTAGAGGTGCGGATCGATCCCACAAGCCAAGACTGAGTAGTGAATGTAGAAGAGGACATTCTTAATTACTGAATACATACTTTCACCTAGTCCATAAGTTCACTACTGCTGGAAGTCTTGAGTCTTCAGGCATGAGACAAGGTTAGGGCTGCCATAATATGATCAAACTCTGGTTTAGGGCAAAAAGAAAAAAGTTTGAGAGCTGATGAAGCACAGTTGTCTAGAATGTGAGCTGAAAGTCACCCCTCTGAGATCATTGGATGATCTTAGGCAAGCTACTGGCTATCAACTCTCATCTGTAAAACAGGAATAATGAAAGGGCTTACTTTGTATTGCTGTAAGAAGGAAAGCAAGAATATATATTTTAAAAAATATATGAAGCTGTTGCTGGATGAGACTAGAGGTGTATATCTGACCCAGCTCTGTCCCCCAGGTTTCTCTGTACAGCAGCAGGTTAGACCCAGGAGGTCAGGGAAGTAGATCATGGTGGTCATTGTGATTCAATCTGTACCTAATACAGCAGTCTGCCATTTGTGTGGGTGCTCTTGAAGGTAGGAGATCAGGACAGCATAGGGATTCTGTTGTGCCATCCATCCTACTGCCCAGCTGTCAGTCTTCCTGAGCTTAACAGATATGGTCTCAAGTGGGCTGGTAGAGACCCCAAGATTGGTGATCTTGGGTGACTTCAACATTCATGCAGAGGCCAAGGCCAAGCTGCCTTGAATAGTTTAGAATTTCATAGCCTCCATGGGCCTGTCCCAAGTAATTACTGGCCACACCCATTTAGCAGGACACACATTGGATTGGAACTCTTATACGCCTGGGGAGGGAGATCTGGAAGTGGGAGAGTTAAAGCTTACTCTCTTGTCATAGACCTGATAGAGTACAGATTTGTCGCTTCCTCTTTTCACCCCAGGGGTGATGGAACCATTAAGATGGTCCACCCCAGACACCGGATAGATCCTGGTGGGTTCCTGACAGTACTTGGGGACTTTCCTTCCTGGGATGTTGATGGTTTTGTCAAGGGTCTTAACTGCTCTCTGGAATATGAAAATGGCTTGGGCTGTCATTGCCCCTAAGCACCCTTTCCCCCCACACAGAGTGAAGCAGTCCCATTGGTTCACTGAGGACCTAATGGTGATAAAATGGGAGGGACAATGGCCAGAGCACCACTGGTGGAGAACTTGGAGTGAGGCTGATTGAACATGGCATAGAGTCTATAGTAGAATCTACTCAGTGGTGGTGGAAAAAGGCAATATTTTTCACCACCTTTTAATTTTCATGTAATTGTCCAGCCGAGCTGTTTCATGTGGTCCAGGGACTTTTACATCATAGCCCCAAAGAACTGATAATATTGGGGGGTTTCTGCTGTACCCCATAGCCCTTGGCTCATGGGGGTTCCAGAGGGTTCACTTGTATCCTGCATGCTATTTATTTAATGCTGCCCTGAGTGTAAGTTTCATGCATGTAATTTTAACTTCAGAAGTATAATGAAGTCAAAATAATCTAATTCTGTCCTAGAGGTATAAATCCTACAAAGGTGGGAGTCTTTATCATTTTGAATGATAAAAGGCAAAAAAGAGCATTTGTAATTATTTTGGTTATTATTTCCTTCCTCTCAGGAAGATGTGCACCACGCCCTTTTCATGACACCAATCCTCCAAAATCTTTTTTTTTTAATGTTCTGTCTAAGAAAACATAGCAAAATTGAAATCCTTTAGAGATTTGTATCTGCTAACATATGCTAACGTACTGTTTAGAGCAGGATCCCACCAGCTTGCTTGAACACTGAAGGGAAAATTGGGAGTGTTGGGTGACATTGTCCCAAGTACTCATAAGGATGAGCAAGACAAAAGCAAACCGAACTTGGGTAGTATAACAAAAAGTTATGGATACTGGAACAAAAAAATATTTTAATCCACCTAGCCTAGTACAATCTGTGACTGGTTGCAATTCTCTCAGAGGCCTTTCAAGCCCCTCCACTTAAAATCTCCTGAAACAGACAGCCTGGACATCAAACTGGGTCTAACAGCTTGAACTTAGCTTATTTTAAGAAGGACATCTCACTGAAGATGGGAAGAGAGCATCGAAGGAAGGTTGCTTAGGGTTTCAGCATTGTTCCCTAGGCTATAGCAGAAGCAAACTATGTTTCAAACTGGGCATGCTGTTGCCTATAAAATGCAAGGGCCCTTTAACATTGTTGCTCCACAAGTTACAGTTTAGAAGCTGATGCAGCCTAAATGTGACTTATTTATTTAGGAAATTAATGTGCTTCTTCTCCAGAGTGCTGTTTGAGGGAACTTACAAGTAAAAACAATGCCATAAAATCATCACATTAACCCTGCAGATCTTGCCTATATTGAGGCCCTGCTTTGAAGCTAATTTATTATGGAGTTGGTCTAATAAACTGTTGAACATTAGTGAGCTGGGGCGGAGGTAAGGGTCATGGAAGGAACCTGAAAGAGTTAGAGCTCTGTGCTCTCTATAGAAGTTGTCCTGGCTGCAAGCTCTGCACATTGATGTTACAATTCAGTGTTCTTAAATCACAGTGTTTTAATCACACTGTTTTGTGTATGAAAAACTTAGGTATTGCTGTCCAGAATTCTGAGTGATCTGAAAAACAGTGATGATAATGAAAAGTCTCCTTTTAAAGACTGTACAATTGATGAACCGGTAATCTTGGTAAAACATAGCTTGTATCTCTTTCTGTGCCTCTGAAGGTTTTTCTCTGATCACTCCTCTGGCTTTCTGGGAATCTCCTTATCTAGGCACTATTTTTATCTTGGAGTAGCTAAGGCCACTGTTAACTGTTCTTTACTTTCCCTCATTATAACAAAGGCAAGCATACATTTCAGTCATTTTACTGCCTATAAAATATTAAGGGAATCCAGTGGGTTAAAAATCTAAGGAGCAGTATTTTGTATCCAACTTTTTAATCACAAGTTGAAAACACAATTTTATATGTAAAATGTTCTTAGGGCCTGATTACTGATATGGGGCAGACAGAGAAAAAAACAAGAGGAAGGAAGAAAAAACTTAACCCCCAAGCATGAAGAACCCAGAGGTTAAAGAAATCAAAATATACAGGCTTTCCCGCATATATGCCTTCTGAACTCTCTCACTCCTTTGTTATCGTGCCTTTTTAGCCAAGCATAGGATACAATATCACTGCTTGTATTTGTTTATTTAAAACATTAATTCAGGAGTGGTTTATCATAGTAGCTCATGTAGCACGTGCCACAAGTTTCATGGTTCCACAGGCCCCATGGTGCTATACAGTTATTTTTAGGTTGTTTTCTTTCTTATGCTAGGGAAATTTAAATTCAGAATAATACTAGTAAATATTTTCAGCAAAATGAAGCTGTCAGTTGCTTCCAAAGTTCCAACCACCCCTCAGAAGGGTGACCCTCTGTTATTTGTGCAGCACAAGTAACACCGCCAGTTGTGTTCTGGTAAGGCCCCACAAATCCTTAAACTGGGCCCATATTAATTATATCCCGCCTTTCTCCCCAGACTCCATGTATGTCCATGGCTTCCTCTCGCATAATTGGCTTGTGTCCCATGTTAAATTTACTCCAGCAGGATGGAGAAGGGCTATTTTTGTCTAGTTGTTCCTCATTGCAGACCCAAAATTCACCCCTCTAGCTTTTCTTGAGGGCCATCTGTTCCCTAGGAGCAGCATTTCAGGGGAAATTTTGGGCTGCCATGGAGGGTAGGGACTAGAAAGTTATTTCCATTGATTGAGATGACTTCTCTTAGTGGAGATTTCTTAGAGGATCCAAGCATTACTGGGGACAAGGAAATGCATGATGTGATCAGATCACATTGTAGTAGACCTTATGGTGAAGAGAGAACAAATACAGGAGTTTAGTGGTTCTTGAGAATCTAAGTTCTGCCCTGATATTGCAATTCTACTTGCATAGAAGAGAAAATGATGACTAAGCTAATTAGGTTGAATGCAAAAGTGCAAGGTATGCATGCAAACGACCGTGTTAGTTGCAGTTTGATTAGCGTCGTCGTTCAGCGAATGCCTGTACTATTCATTTCTGAAATATGCATACGGACCTGCACACATTCACACACAGTAGCCTTAACTGCATGGTGAACAATTTGATGTTACTGACAATCTGAATATACTTCCAACAACTGTTCTTCTTTTTCTCTTTTCCCAGCATGAAGGTGGTTTGTGTATCTCACAATTATTGCAGAATTAAGATTATGGCATGTGCATGCTCATAACTGGTTCTGAATGGTTCAGAGAGAAGACAGGATTCATCTCGGATTTAACATGACTTCTGTGTAGTACAGCCCTTTTACAATGTGAAACATGTTTTTTCCCTTAGGCTCCTAGCAGTCTCATGGAGACACTTGAACAGCATCTAAACACCTTGGAAGGAAAGAAATCTGGGAACAGGTATGCAAGAAGCCCCACCCCCCCAAATAGTGTGATAATGTGCTATATCACAATAACCAATTTGAATATCAATACTGCAGCAAAAATTATCACCTGATTGTTCCCTCTGTATTCCTCCCAAGGGTGAAAACACATTAACAGTCTTAGAAAGAGTTAATAGTTTCTAAGGCTCTGCATGATTATAGTCTTTCTTCCCCCCTCCCCCAAATACCTCCTGTCTTTCTCCCCCCCCCCAATTACCTCCTGCTCTCACTACCATAACTATGATATGATCTACAGTGTTTGAATTAGCCCTTTAAAATGATTAGCTGGTTGCTGAGTAGCCCCCAAATATTGCTGTTCCTAGTGGCAGAAGAAACACCTCAGACAACGCAGAGCATGTGCACGCACTGTCCTGTTCTCCCTTCTTCCCTCCCTGCCTCCCTTGGCCTTCAAGCAGTGGTTCTCAACCTCGGGGTCGGGACCCCTTTGGGGGTCAAACGACCTTTTCACAGGGGTCGCAGCAGGGCAAGCAACTTGGCCGTGAGTGGCGCTGCCACTGTTGCTGCTCCTCCTGCAGGTGCCCACACTCGGCTGCCAGCTGCTCCAGCAGTGCCTCCAGCGCAGTGCAGTCTCCCACCAGGTGCTCCAGGTGGCAGTGCAGTTCAGCGGGATGAGAGGCAGAACTGAACTGAGAAACTCTGGGGGGAAAAAACAATTTATATACAATCATGAGCAATGGATCTTCACACCATTGGTCAGTTTTGGTTTAATTTCTGTGAAAGAACACTTGCATAATTTTATGAGGAACTGTATTAAAGGGTCACGGAATGTGGAAGGTTGTGAACCACTGCCTTAAAGGAAAGAGTCCTCAAGCACTATGTTGCAGCTTTAACTACCACAGTATATGGGATGTGCATCTATAATGTGGCTAGGCTGCTGTTCCTTTGTAAATCAGCTGGGTTATTCTACTTCTTTGGCATTGGGACATGTAGCCAAAATAACACTGAGTTGCTATGTCCAGTTGATCAGAAAACTCCATTTATTTCATCATGTCTTATAGCGTTTTCATGAGAGATGACTAGAAAAAAATAGGCTATTTTAGGATGTTAAGAGCCTACTGTCATTAACATAACTTTTGTTGTGCCTCTTTTTTCTTTCTGTATATGTCTGTCTTGCAACAAAGTGAGGGGTAAGCAGATAATCTCTTGTGCTTGTGTACATTTCTGGAACAATTGCTCACAGCCTAAGGTGCCCTTGTGGAAACAGAAGGTGATACTTGTGCCACTTCCATGGATTTCCCACTGGAACTGCAGCTACGTGTGCTGAGTCTCATGCTGCTCCCAAGAACTCTAAAATCCTCAAGAGCAGTATTGGTAGTGGTGGGGATACAGAAGATTCAGAAAGGCAGGGAAGATCCACCTGTAAATGGAATTTTGTTCCTTGTTTTGGTTCTAACCCAGAAACCCGACAAATTAGACTCTAGTTAAAAGGTTCTTGAGACCTCCCCCTGCCTTCTCCCACAGGATAGAGAGAATAGCTCAGTGCTCAAATTCTCATGTTAATGTTTTTAAATCTATTTAGCAGAGCCTCTTGTGGCACAGACATGCAGTCTGAAAGCTCTGCCCATTAGGCTGGGAGTTCAATCCCAGCAGCCGGCTCAAGGTTGACTCAGCCTTCCATCCTTCCGAGGTCGGTAAAATGAGTACCCAGCTTGCTGGGGGGTAAACGGTAATGACTGGGGAAGGCACTGGCAAACCACCCCGTATTGAGTCTGCCATGAAAATGCTAAAGGGCGTCACCCCAAGGGTCAGACATGACTCGGTGCTTGCACAGGGGATACCTTTACCTTTAAATCTATTTATTTAAATTCCTAGATCTGTATTTTATTCTACTTACGTAATTTATGCTGTTGTGAGCTGCCCTGAGTTCCCAGAGAGAGGGTGGCAAATAAATAACTATAAATAAATAACTAAACGCTGTGGTGTATGCACAAATGTTCCATAAGGATATTTAATTCATAAATATTTCAAAGTATAAAAATTTATGTCCCTTTTTCAATGCTTTAGTATTCTAAAGAAATTATAAATTATATGTTTATACTGGTTGATTACATAGGCTATGAAAGAAAGGACTCTATTTTGAGTAAAGTGTGGGGAACACCAAGAACCAATGAAAAATATTAATAAGATAATGTAATCCTTACAAGAGAGCAGAGTAAATGTACTTATCTAGATATGCTGGTAATCTCTATGAAACAAAACAGTTTTTTTACTGGTTTGGTCCAGTTTTATGGATTTGAATCAGGGGTGCACTTGTTAACTTCATAAAGATGTTTTGTTTCTGGTGTCTACTAGTTGGAAATGGAAAAAAGAAAATATATTAAGAAAGTCTCTTTCTCTAGCAGACAGTAGTGGTGGAAACTGCGGTCCAGTTTTGCCTGACTCATGGCGACCCAGTAAGGTTTTCAAACCCAGAGACATTCAGAGGTGATTTGCCATTGCCTGCCTCTGTGTGGCCACCCTGTGTGTTTCCTTGACAGCCTTCCATCTAAATACTAACCAAAGCCAGCCCTGCTTAGCTTCTGAGCTCTAACAGGATCAGGATAGCCTGGAACACAGGTCGGGGCAACAAAGAGCGACAGCTCTCATTAAATTTTAAGCCATCTTTATAATTGGTAACGTGAAGACAATTGTGTTGAGGCTTCAGTAATGCAAATTCAATTCACCATCTTTTGTCTGACTGAGTTACTTGGTTCAGCCCTAGTTAATAAATATTTCTCCCCCCAAATAACACTTTCCCATGTTAATCTTTTAACACCCCACTGTGGAGCAGTAGTAAGGCACATAAGAATCCTTGGCCGTGGAACTTCATCTTTTTTATTTATGAGGTATTATTGGAATATAAGAAGCTGCCTTATGCCAAGGCAAATCAGTAGTCTGAGTCCAATGCTCCCTGCTTCTACTGGCAGCAACTTTCCAAGTTTTCAGTCCTCAGGCTTGCTTCCTGAGATTGTATTGATTGGGTATCAGTGACCTAGGACACAAATGCATGTGCTCAGCCACTAACAGTATTTCTTGTGCACCGAATGGATTTGTCAACACTAATAGTTACTTCCATCTTGCTGAAGTTTTACAAACCTAAAACTCTGTTCCAAGCTTTTGGTGCTGGGGGGTAGATAAACATGCAAACTTATGCTCATGTGTGTTTAAAGTATTTCCAAAATTATTTTATTTAATAACCTTTCTCTGTTAATTCTAGCTCTGGTGCTCCTTCACCTCTGGGCAAGGTAAACTTTTAATATTGTTTTTATTACTTGTGCTTGCTTTCTGTGTGCAGGGGTTAAATTACATGGAAAGGCATTCAAAGAGGATTGCACCATGTGCTGTAAATCAGTAACGTCTGTACAAACATTTCTTTTCATACTAAATTCATCTAATGGTGACATATAAATGTGTCACAATCATGCGAGACCTCAGTTTGCAAAATTGGGTGTTCTGTTATTTATGGAGCGTAGTAAATGTTCCAAATAAATGGGCCTTAAAACAAGACTAGGAGTTAGTTTATACAACCATGGAGAGAATTTTCAAGGAAGTTAAGTTCTCAGTGTCATCATCATAGAGCAGTGGAGCTCAGACTCCTATATATGCTGATGGTATCACAACTAACTCCATGCAGACAAAACACATGTGTGGGTTTGGTCAAGACATTGCAGGTGATGATATTGCCATATGTAACAGCATTCAGAAGATTACTGTACAACTCATGATAACCAGTTTTCTCCTATTAACAAATTATATCTTTAATTTCTTGATTTTGTGCTGTTTTGCATAATTTGGTCATGCAGTGGAGCAGTTACCTGGCTTTTAGTTTTAGTTCTACTTGATACACAGCTGAATTTCACACATAAGATTTAGCCCAATGAGACTGGCAAAAATGGGTACAAGAAAATTCACTGGAATATCTTTTATGGCATATGGGTAGATCTGCATAAACAATTTATGCACAGCTGCCTTCATTGTGCATGCAGTTATTTGTACATACATTCTTTGCAAAGTATGTTATTTGGGGTTCAAAGAAAAGATATTGAATAAAAACTTTAATGCAAGTGTACTCACCCAATGATTTTCCAGGCAAATATAAAACAAAAATGTCTGAAAACTCAGCATGCATGTCCCTCAGTATGAAGCTGCCATATACCAAGTGGCAGCCAACTTATCAAGGTCAGTAATGTTTATCCTGACTGGCAGCAGAGATCTTCACTTTACCTAGTGTCTGATCCTTTTTAATACAGACTTGTTGGTCTTTTGACCTAGATGTTACCTGACCAGACTGAAACACAGAGTCCAGGTAAAGTTTCAAAGTCCAAAATCCATGAGGCAGGTATTCTAGCCATGCAAGGCTCAGTCTAATTGAAAGGATGACCCAAAGGTACAAACTAGAACAAATGAACTTCCTTTATTCCAGACTGTCCATAGCTGGCCTGATCCTGGCTGATCAATTCAGGTATATCGCTGAGACTGTTCAAGCAAGCACTCATCTCTGCCAAGAGAATGCAAGCGCAAAACTCCCCCCCCCCATCTCTGCTCTTTAGGTTTCCCTGATCTCTTTTGAACTTGTGCTCATCTCATCCCTTGTCTTTCTCTCTGAACTATAAGTCATCATTGTATTAGCTGCCCAGACAGTAGATTCACTTTTTTTTAACTTACTAGGCCCAAAAACCTGAACCAGTGTTTTGAAAAGGCTAAAAAAATGACTAGGACAAGATCAATTTCTTGACATACACATATCCCAGCTTGCTGCAGCAAACAAGTTCCATGTGTCTGTCATGACTAATTGTCACTGATAGACAGATTCTTAGAGAGTATGTGGTTCTTGCTATGCTTGTATCTTCTTTGTAGAATAATCTATTTTGACTGAAAACTACTGCCCAACATTTTTATTGGGTGAACCAGTATTTTAGCATTATGAGTGCTACAAAACTTTCTCCATACCATGAATTGTGTTTTAAAACTCTTTTTACCTGTTTCTCTTGAGCTAAAAACCCTTAAACCTTGTTTGCCTTTCCCTTCTTTTGCTGTATCAGTATATTTAATTTTCACATGATCACAGCCAAATCTTACAGTCATGAGCATATGAGACATGCCTTTTTACAAACCTGAAAAAGGGTTTGCATAAAGATTTTTTTTAAAGCAGGGGATTCAGCCCCCAACTAAGCATAACAACTGTACCTTTAAGAAATGAATATCCTTAGCAGTGACCATTGTGATGGTTCCTAGCCTACCACAATAGTACTGCCAGACTTCAAGCCTTTGTTTTTCTCAGTAAAAGTCAAGGGAGAATGCTCTTTTCAGGGCTGTTTTGTCTTTTGGGTTTCCGGTCATGGAAATGACCACCATTCAACTTGCATAACTAAACTAGAACTAGTTATTCACCAGTTGTCTCTGGTGGGGGGCAGAGCAGCAGAAAGGGGCAGGTGACCAGGCAGACTGAAAGCACATGATGAATAAGTAGCCAGAGGTAGGAAGGAAGCAGGTGCTAAGAAGCAGTTAGGGTGCATTGTTGAGAGAGGTTGCCAGGAGGGATAAAAGGAAGATGATGGAGTATATGTGCACCACTGAAGTTCAAATAGGGGAAAGGTCGCAGCTGGTTGCAGGCTCCCTTTGAACACAAATACAGTCATTGTTCATCATCCATTCCTCCAGCTGTGGATTTCTTTTCTCCTGCTGGCAGTATAGAGGCAGCAACAGGATAGGCAGACTGAAGAAAAAGTGGGCAGTTGGGAAGGCAAGGTTAGGTGAGCACCAGTAAGAGGATAAGAAAGAGGGTGTAGAAGGAAAAGATGGGAGCAGGAGACAGTGGGAGGAAGTGATAGAGAAAGGGAGGGTGTTAGAAGCCAGACTGGAAATTCTCCTATGGGTTTCTCAAAGAAATGTATTTGTTAAATGTATTTTATTGCCTTGAGTCGGATTGTTGAGCATACTGCCATCTGTGTCATTTAGTTATTGTGTTAATAAAATCTAATTGATGGGTATATTTACTAGATGGAGATATGCCACAGTTCATTCTTAAATCCCTCTCCACTGCTTTCCCAGGCAGAATCCCTGATGAAGACTTATTGCAAATGCCTCTCACTTCCTATTGGTCAATGCAATAAGGAAAAAAGAGTGCAGAGTAGTATAGGCAGGCCAGGATAACTGTTTCTTGCTGTTGCCTTCTTTTTATACACCATCACTGAACTCCTGAACTATTACATTCTGGAGTCTTATTTTGAAACTTTGGATATACATTTTCTCAGGCATAAATAAGATTCTATTTCATGTATTACCTTAATATTCCACTGGCAAAAGCCAGATTCAGTAATCTGTATGCTTACTCGGAGAGCAAGTCTTCTAGCTGTGCCTGGATTTGCATGTTTTACTATTTCATGTGGTCATTTTACCGTGTTAAGTATGTGGGACTGAGTCTTGAAGGAGAACTGGTAAAAGTCTTGGCTTAGATCCAGCGCAATGCTTACATGAGTGCAAGTATTTCCAGCCATTGAGTGCAACTTCCTTCCTTTCTGCTCCCATTGCAGTCTGAAATGCTGCTTGGGGTATATGTGTGTGTGTGTGGGGGGGGGGCTTTTGGGGCTTCAAGGAGAGGGAGAGGTGCAAAAGTCATCTGTGGCCAGAAATCTCTTCCATGGCAACTTTCAGTTGATCCAGGTCACTCTGTTCTTCCTATAAGTTTCACTTTCCATGTTATGAAGTAGCTTATGTCCTTTAAAATAGGCATTTGAAAGCAAAGAAAGAAAATAGGGTTCTGGTGTTCATGGTCACACAACCCAGCCTCTCTGTTCTGCATAAATTGATCTTGATGATTTTTTTTAAAGTTTAACAAAAGAACCTCCTTTGCAACTAGTGAATATGTATTTGACACAGAATAACACACTTTGCCTTGAAGATGTACTGATGGGACTTTTTCCAAGGTAGATGTTGGCAAGCTGCCAATTTCTGTCATGGCAGGGAAATCTGAGATGTTGCTTAGCCACCGATCCCTTGATAACATCTAGCTGCTGTGAACCAAAGACGTAAAATTCAAGAGAAGAGCTCAGAGAGAAGTTACTGTTCATACAATAACTTCTTTATCTTCCTGATTTGGCTTCAGCCTTCAAAAACAGGCTACTATCCTTTATTTTCTGAACAAAGTAATTAAGCAATTTAAATATATAATGCTTCTCAGCAGCCTCTTGACCGTATTAATAAAAGGTGATGGGTAAAAACACTGCCCCTTAGAGGCAAACTAAATATACCAACATAACACCAACATAACCCAGCTCAGGCCTTGTCCAACTGCACCAAAAGCAAACGAAACCAAAAGGCAAAAAGTTGTGTCTTCTTTAAAAAATTTTTAATGCAATCCTGAATAATTTTGCAACCAGAACAGGGTCCCAGGTATTCAATCGCGCTTTCTAGTGCTTCTTCAGTGGTTGCAATTGTGGTCTTAATATAACATCATACAATATCACCAGTACAGGTACAGGATATCATATAGGCAACAGCTCTTTAGTAAAGGGGTCACTTCTTCAATTGTGCCTCTTATCCAACTACAATAAAGTGGAAGTAGTTCAAAGCCTGGCAAAGTTAGATGGGAAAAGATGCCAAATTCTCTCCCCCTTGAAAGTATCTCTGCCTAGCTGTTTTTCTTTTTGTGGGTCTCAGTTTAGAAGCAAACTTTGCTGGGGGAGGAAGGAACCCTCAGGAAAAAGCTGCTTTCATGGGACGGGAGCATTGATGCTTCTCTTGCGTTATTCTCCTTTCTCTGCTTTATAGTAAATTGGCAGACTGGTCCTGGCATGTATATTTGCATATTTTGCATCCTGACTTTGAGCCTATTGGGTTAACTGCTCCTTCCACTGTGACTTTCAGCACTGAAGAGTATAATTTGTGTGCTTCCAGATAGATTCATGTTTTAGGCTTGAGCATTTTTGAAAGGTAGAAGTAAGAGATTCAGTATTTGTAACTGACATCACAGGGCAAGTATTTCATATAAAGACTGAACATCTAGTTAAATAAGTTTTAATTGACATTTTAAGAAAGCTACCAGCATTTTTACATAGGGTTGCCAACTCCAGGATGAAAAATTCCAGGGATTTGGGGATGGAGTCTGACAAGAGTTTAGTTTGTGCAGGAGAGAGTCCCAATGGGTTGTGGTGCTGTAGAGTCCATCCTTCAAGGTTGCAATGTTACTCATCTCTGTAGTCTGAAGCTCCATTGTAATTCCAAGAAATCTGTAGGCCTCACTTGGAAGCTGCCAACCTACTCTTCATATGAAGAATTCTAGAGTTCCTTACTGTGACAGCTCCTGAATGGAAAGTATAATTACTTTGCCTGTTTAGGCTTTCTGGGTTATGTATTTATACATTGTTCTTGTCTAGTCATCTCCAGCCACAACTGTTACATCTCCCAATTCCACCCCATCAAAAAGTATTGATACGTCTCCTCCAGTTGATCTCTTTTCAACATCTTCTACAGCAGCTCCAGTCAGGTTAGTTGAAGAGCAAATAAAATAATTTCCTGTAGAAATAATTGAAGAGGTTTGACTGTGAGGGGGAATGCCTTTTACAGGGAGGCTAAGCCACCTCCCCATCTTTCATACAGTTTCAAACAGTTATTAGAATGGCTAAAACCTGCTTTTTGGCAAATGTGCTACAGGATATTGCAAGATAATTATGGAGCCCTTTGAGCTCTGAAATACACAAATGTGTGCCAAATCCAAAGTGTATGTAACTACAAGTGTAGTTTGTGGAAATAATCCTGCACGCTGATATGTCTTGGCTTCTCATAAGATATGGAGTAGGCAGGAGAGACCCTCATGCTCCTTATTCTAGCATGCCATAAAATTCTCCGATCCATGCCACAGGTATTATTTACTGCTTGATGCTCAACGTATTAAAGTAATGGAGCTCACAGCTGTGGCAAAATAAATACATGCAGATGTGCATAACCCTTCTGAAAAGACTGTACAAGGCTGGAAGTGGATTGGCAGTGGAAATCTATGGCTTTTTGTTCTAAAGGCTTTTCCGGTCTCTTCATAATAGTGCTTCCAAGCCCTCCAGCGATCTTCTAGACCTTCAGCCAGACTTCACATCAAGTCCTGCACAAGCAGCTGCTGCAGCACCTGCAGGTGCAACTTCATGGGGAGGTAAAAAAAATTCTGTGTAAACACGTCTACAAAAATGATGCCAGTCTGAGTAATGACTGCCTCTCCCCGCCCTCACCCTGCCCCCACCATTTAAGGGGACAGATATAGATGCCCTCTTCTCCTTATGGTGACCTTTCTGTAGGTTCCCATCTTCCAGCCATTCTGCTAAAACATTATCACCATCATGTTCTGGGAGAGATTTCAGAGCATTAGGAAATAGGCCCTGGCTCCATGACTGTGTGCATGCAAGAATAATTCTACTAGAAATAGCCCATACATGGCAAACTGGGATTTGTTTTTGTTTTAAACTTATTGTAGTAATAAGGATAAGGGAATGGTAACTTTATTTTTAAAATGATTGCTGTTTTCATTTGTCAGTTTTTAAAGAAATTCCCAGCAGTATGTGATCTCTCTACTGTGGCAGCATGACCTGTGGAAATGCAGTGGCCAGTAAGAGACTGAGGCTTTGTTAGAAGGCCTCTGCATATCGGAGTTGGGATAGAAAGGGACCATGCAGCATTCCCAGTGTGGGTAATTCGGTTACATTGGAGCCAGGGAGCTGGCCTGCCCACTGTTAGTGCACTACCACTGCCCTGCTTCATAACCTACCTCTGGGATGCAAGTTCTTTTGAGGAAAGCCATATAAAGCCAGCGTTGGCTTCCCAGCAGTGAAAGTATTCAGGCTGATGCCTCTCACTTCTTGCATTCTTAATTTGGGGTCCTATTAGCAAAACTGAACATTGAATCGGAACAAATCTTGGTATCATGCTAGTTGTTTTCACTGTATCTTAAATCTTGAAAGACGTTTAAAGACACTACATGGCCTGTACCAGGATAAGAGATAAGCAATCACAACAGAAACACTTAAAGAAATGTATATGCTATAACAGTTGTACTTGCTGGGCAATCACTCTTAAAACAATCGCAGCAATATAACTTTATCGAACTTTTGACTATTTATCTATGTGGTTTATTTTAAAGAAACATGTAAGTATTTAAGCAAAGTCACTAAACTGAGATTAGCACCCTCTATTGCAGCTCATTTTTTAAAATGTTAATTCTTTAAAAATATTTTTAAAGCTAAAGCTGTAATGCTGTTTGAGAGTCCTGTATAGTTTTGAAAGTTTTTATTCCAGCAAGCAGGCAAGTGATTGAGCCTCTGGTTCGATCAAAGTGGTTCTCCATTTCTGCTAATCAGCATCTCCATTAGACTAATAAAATGCTGATTCTGCCATAGTGTTCTCATTTTACGTGTGACTTTAACAGCAGCACTGTATTCCCTGCCGTGTTGGGCTTTAATTCTCTCCTTCAATAGAAGGAATGTGACTTTCAGAACTAGAATGCTTTAGATTGGTATTAAATATGCAGTAGGCAGGAACCACAGTGGAGGTTGCCAGTTCTCTCCAAAAACTATTTAATACCTACCAAGAACATTAACCCTTGGCGTCCATGATAATCGTAAAAGGAGTTTTAGACTTTTGGCTAGTATTTGTGCACACAGGTTCATTAAATCCATTCAGTCCATGATTGAGGTGGTATCTTGCTCAGCTGCAGGCCTTCCTTTCCTCTACTAATAGGAGGAAGGGCAAAATTTCTGTCAATTTTCTCAAACTCCTAGTTTATACCACATGCCGTTCCTTAGGATCCCTGGTCTCCCAAGAACAACATTTTGGAGAACATTTCAGGCTATAATGGGATAGGGTGTGCAAGAAAGTTGCATTCCATTGAGGGAACTTTTTCTGTCAGATGAAGTTATCTCTGGATGGAACTCACCCAGTTAAACATTTCCCCCCACATTGGTTCTTGGAAATCTATACCTAACAGAATGTCCAGTATAGCCCGCTAGATGTGTATTATGTTCTGTAACCACACTGTTTATGCTGTCAAGGTTTCCATCAAATGCCTAATGGGACACAATGCATGCTACTGGGTGTGTTTCACTTGATGAGTTGCAGACTGGAGAACATTTTCTCAGATGTGACAGTAATCCATCCACAGCTGTGAACTATTTCTTTCCTCCTCTGTCCAGCTTAGAGAATGTTACAAAAAAAATCAGGAAATAAGTTATGCCAGTGTTATGTACCAAATTTAGTTTCTCCATGAACTGTCTTCTCCATCAGCGCATCTGCCTTTTTCACACAGAGTTGTGCATTTGTTAAATGCTATGAAAAAGTAAAGTGTGGCCTGTAGGATGGCTGTAAGAAGAAAACATGTAGGCACCTTCTTTTCACATGCATTTTTTCTCCAGAACTTTAAATACCCTGTCTGTTGCTGTGGTAGAAAACATGAGGACTTCAGGAAATTCCTAGGGAGGCAATATGTTTTATAGCCTTGCTGAAAAATTGTTCTCGATAACAGCATCAGGGAAGTACTCTTGGATTTTTCCATGATGATTGAATATTACTTGCCTTTCCCCACACCATAGGAAAAATTGGATGGGTATGCATTCAGCTAAGTGTAACAAATATGAAGTGCCAGCCCTCAGCAATAGAAGAACAATACACTATTGCATTTTCTGCACTGTAAGAGGAGAGGACTTGAAAACATGGAACAGACACCTCTGGGAAGGAAACCTAAACATGTCAGTTCAAAAGTGACATTAAGTCACGTTTTATCCACTAGGACTTATTCCCGTAAAACATTCTTAGAACGGCATCCCTAGTAATTCAGAATCTCAACCCATTCACCAAAAAGTTCTCAAAGTGACAGGGGGTTGTTGTGAAGGTGAAGTATGTGTATGAAGCCTAGAGCTTATCCAGGGTTTCTTAAATTATTATTTATAAAAGTCTAAATGAGCACTTATGCTCTGAACCTGGGGTACACTTGCATTTTAAAAGACAAACAGATTTCTAAAGACTGTCTTCTAAAGGCATTTTATACTGTGTGTGCTAGCCAACAATTCATGCAAAGAAGCACATGGAATATTTTCTATCCTATTCAGCAGTCCCTTCAAATTCTGGAAAAATAATTCCTGCAGTCATGGGAGCCATGCAGAGGCATAGCTATGGAGTCAGTAGGCTGCAGTAAAAACACCTTTTGCAATGTTGCTGCGTTTGTAGAAGAGGAACAATTTAACCTTGTCTTTCTTCACCCCAGGCCTCCCCCCATCATGCATAGGTATCCCCTTTGGTGGACCCTACAGCTCTGGAAATTATCTTTTTAGGGACTGGGAAGGGGTTTCAGGAACAGAGGAATTTGGGGCAATTCCATGTTTTGTGTGCAGAATGGCTGCACATATACAATGGGAATGTTTTTATAATCATTGGTCATGGTACCAGCATGCTAAGCAATAGGTCCTATAACACATAGGTATCCACATGTCCCCCCCCAATGCTCCTGTTATGTAATTGATTGGTCATGGAGGTGATTGGCTTGAACAGACTTGTAACTGGAGGAATTTGTGAGCTGTGCTTGAAAAAAGAAGCATAATTCTCAGCTGCGTAAGCAGTCTTTGACATCAAAGCAGCCTACTTAATATTTACATTACTGTTGCAAATAATGCTATTTATTTAGCACTAGACATGGTTATTTTTAGGTTCCTGAGAAGCTTAATATAGCATAACCCATGAGATGGCATTCCCTTATATGTATTATGATTTGATTAGGAGATACCATGTAACAGCATTTTGCACTCCCCCTATGCACAAACATATTCTCAAATATTTTGAAAGGTTTATTTTAAAACCTCGACTACAGTTTAAAAGATAGAAACCTGCACACACATGTACTTGTGTAAGTAACTCTTTAACAAATAATTCAGCTTCCTTTAGAAACTTTCCATTTGACTACATGGTTGGTCCAAACAGCTTCATAACACTACTGAATCTAAATCTATCATTAGGAATAATAAAAAATTGAGTGAAACAGATCTTTAGATGATATGGCTAGCTTCACATAGCAACAAGGCAATGCATATTTTGTTCCCGAAAAACAACTGTGTTCTAGTTTATAAGGTGGGTGAGAGCAAGCGGGCTTGCCACATGTATGTTGACGCTTGCTGCAAAGAAATCCAAAAGTGTTCTGAGGTATTAGTAAATCTTTGGTAGAAAAACTTCCTAGCTGTTCTGCTGCAGTGACCTATCTATTTCCAGTGGGTTTTTTTTTCACTTATGAATTTTTTACATCTAAAAATGTGGCTGTGAATGATCTTGTAAAATCTGTGGCTGCTTAGCCTGTGGATGACTTTGTGGGAAATGAGGCAACTCCATTGGATAATCCAATTTGTTAAACATGGGAGGGGGGCATGCTACTCAGACATTAGATCACTTGCCTGAAATATTCATGTAGTCTGTGCAAACTTAAAATATAAACCAGAGAAAAATTCACTTGCTTTCATACTATTCAATATGTTTTTATGGGAATTGATGACTCCATTGCATTGAGACTTGTGATACCCTTTGAGAATGCCAGTGTATATCACAGCTGGCAACTTTATGCATATAAACAGAAGGCATGTTTTTTTTCTGAAGGCGCTAAACCAGGGGTAGTCAAACTGCAGCCCCTCAGATGTCCATGGACTACAATTCCCATGAGCCCCTGCCAGCAAATGCTCATGGGAATTGTAGTCCACGGACATCTGGAGGGCAGCAGTTTGACTACCCCTGCGCTAAACCCTGTTCTTGTCCATAAACAATGATTTAAAGACATTTACTGATGATGGCTTATTAGAAGGAAAAGATAAAAACTTTGGCCTTTACAAACTTGCACTTGTCTCAGTAAGCACTTCAATGCATTAAAGAAATTCAGTGACCTTTGCTGCCCAACTGCATTAGAGATTAACATTCATGATGTTACTTTAGGTCTTTTTGAGTATATTGTGGCAAAAGGCAGCGGGGTCTTAAATGATGGTACTAAAGCATGAAAAGGCTTATCAACTAGGAAATGTATAAAATGATCTTAACTCTTTGAAGGTGAATGTGCTTAAATGAAGCTTTTGTAGCGATAGGTTTGGAGAAGTATCAAGCACTTAAGAAGTCTTTGTTTTTAGGAGCTTTGGAAAAGGAAAGCAGACTGCATCCTATAAAACCTCATGCAAGGTACCTGTGGCATGTCTGGATTTAGGGCAGCATCCTGTTGACTGAAACTAGCCCCCCTTGGCAGAGAATGACTTCTGGATAGCATGCATGTTGGCTCTGGCAGTTCTATTTAACTCTCTTGTTTCTTTACATTGCTGTCTTCTAATGGACAATGTTGCAGACCTTTTGGGAGAGGGTGAGTAAAGCTTGATTTCTAAACCAGTTCTCTGATTTGAGAATTGTTAGCAGTTAATTAGCCTAGTCTCTCTACTCTTTTTCGGCAATTTAGTGTTAGTTGGTATTTTTCCTCTTTCCTCTTCTGCTCACTGTTTCCTTTTGATCTTTACCTATGGACACATGTAGACAGTTTGGCTGCGCTTTCCAGCATTACCTCTGAGCCACAGATTTCAGACCCCTTTGCACCAGAACCCAGCCCAGCTGCTACTGCTGCAACTGCTGAAATAGCCTCTGCTTCTGCTACAACTACAGCTGGGGCTGCTGCTTCTGAAGTGGATCTCTTTGGAGGTTAGTTTGGCTCTTTGGCATTTCTTTCTAGTTTGGTGCTCACCAACAGGGGCGGGGGTGGGTGGGAAGAGACAGAGAGCACGGTTAGAACCCTCCAACCTCAGCAGCCCTGCTAAACAAAATGTGGTGCTTATGGCCAACTGTAAGCTTTCAGTCAAGGCCAATGCACCGGTTTAAATTTTCAAGAGAGAATTAATCCTGAGAGCTAGTCTCCATGGAAACATTTTGTGTGACTTTCATATTTCAGTTCTTACTTTTGTGTACCTTAAATTCTAATTATCTTGAAGCATAGCTGATAGGGAAAAATTCCCTTGTATTAATGCACTGCGTTTTCCCATGTGTGGACTCACAGAACCCATATTCCCCTAGGGATGAAGCTGCCCTTGAGTTGGCATGCTCAGGGAGTTAATTTAAATATATTTGTCCTTGTGTAGAGAATGGAGCTTCCAGATTCAAAGAGATTAGGAGAGAAATGCTGAAATGCATGTCCCATATTTTGAGAATCACAGAATCATAGAGTTGGAAGGGGCCATACAGGCCATCTAGTCCAACCCCCTGCTCAACGCAGGATCAGCCCAAAGCATCCTAAAGCATCCAAGAAAAGTGGGGGGGGGGGGGACGCAATAGAAATATTTGACAAAAACAATTATTGAAAAAAACATTGTAGTATCAAAATTTAGAGTTATAAAATTAGCATTAAAATTGCCAAACAGGAAAAAGCGTAGTACAGCAGCTGCTAATTAAGGGTCCCACTAGATAAGACTCCGTTTCTGTCAGCTACAGGTGTACAGAGCTCAAATGAGATGGAGAGGCCAGAGACAGCTTTAACTCTTGCAGTCCCACTTCAGTTTGTTAATTGAAAGGACTGTCTCTTGACATGGCTGTTAGATTTCCAGATTAAAAGAGGGGGAGGCAATTTTTAGTTAGCAAAACCACATAGTAAAACATCTGCTCTTCTTTCATGGTCATATCTAAATTGAGGCTCCAGATCACTGAAACTGATAACATTGGAGATAACATTGTGACTGCATTGTCACTGTAGATTGGTTCCAAAGCAAAGCAGTTAACTAGAAAAGAATCAGAGCAGAATGAGACTGATAAATTGATTACAGGCAGGAGAAAATTGCCTACTCTCTGCATGCCCACAATGAAAGCATCAGGTGGACCTCTGTGAGATGGGAATACAGTTGGCTGATCGCTGTAATTCAGCCTATCCCCTGACTTACACTGCATACTTCTTTCAAAACGTCTAATATGCCTGTCTCTGTCAGTGTGTTTTGATCTAACTTGCTCAGACTTTCCATAGTTCACAGTTTGGTTAATGTCATATCAGAAGGAGGAGTGAGCGCTTTTAATTGGATGTAACATTTATTATCTACAGAGTTTTCAGTATTGATTTTATTTGTTCTTCAGCTATTCATTCTTTTTTCCTCTGTGTACCCTGCTCATTTTTCCCCTAGTGTACATAAAGTATGAGATACTTATAGGATATGTTCCACAAACTCCTAACTGAATGATAAAGAGAGCCTGAAATGTTGTATTTCTTGGCTTCTTCAGAAAAGGATGGCTTCTTCCTCAGTAAAATAATAGGCTTAAAATAGTGGTTGTGCACAGAAATCTAGAAGAAGTAGAGTTGGTTCTTATATGCCGTTTTTATCTACTTGAAGGAGTCTCAAAGTGGCTTACAGACGCCTTCCCTTTCTTCTCCCCACAACAGACACCCTGTGAGGGAGGTGAGGCCTCCCTCTAAGCCCTAGAAATCTGAGATATGTGGTGTACAATACAGACAAATTATTTTCATAGTTCTGTCTGGAGTATTACTGTTCTGTGGAGAATGATATGGATTCTCAACAGAATATGCAGTATTTTAACTAGCCTGTGACACCCAGTAATTTACTCAGAAGTTATACATAAGTCAGGCTAAGAGAACAGTAATATCGTATGAAAAGAACAATTGAAAAGAGAAAACCGGGCTATAAAATTATGTCTGCGTGATAAAACATTCTTGGGCAACAGTGAATAACTACAAAATAGGAGGCCAAAGAACAGCTTCATAAATTGCAGCCCAACTTGGAAACTCTTAAATATCTCTTCAACATAGTGCTTTGCTTAGAGAGCAATAATATGTTGGCTTGTTGACATGGTGCCTCTGTGCTGGTACCAGTAGCTGCCAGGAGCATGTTATTCTGATGGGGACACTTCATTGCATTATCACCTAGCTTTACTCTAAATTAAGGTGACCAGATTTTAGCATTGGTAACGTGGGACACCATTGACCCCGGGGGGAGGGGGGTTCTTGATTAAAAATCTAGTCTATATGGAACAACAAACATTTTCACAGAACGCAAAAATAGTATTGTAATATATATATTTACTTGCAACACAAGTACCAGGTGCCCCCAGATGTCCCTCCAAAAGTGGGACAATCTGGTCACCTTACTCTAAATCCATAATCACATGGTAAGAATCTCATCCAAGTTGTATGTCACCTCCAAAGTAGATTTTGGCAGCTTCTGCAAGCTGGCCTTTTTGTGTGAAGTGGTCTTCTTGTTTGGGGGAAAGGAAAGTGCTTTTGGGGTCACCTACTTTAGAATTATGGTGAATATCTTGGTCAATCATTGGGGTCCAATTGAGCAGTTACACTGGCACTGAAGTCCTTGTACTTAAGGTTGGGTTACCGTGTCCCCCCCTCCAGTCACCCCTGGAAGAGGTAGTACGGTTGTCAGACCTAGGCTGAGAAACTTCCTGGAAATATGGGGAGGAAAGGGACATCAGCATGGTACAGGGCCATAGAGCCCACCCTTCAAAGCATCCATTTCTTCCAGGGAAACTGATAGCCGTAGTCTGGAGATAAGGTGTAATTCTGAGGGATTCCCTGGTCCCACTTGGAGGCTGGCATTCCTACGCTACAGATAAAGCTGCAGCACACATGAAGGAACAGCTGGCATTGGCATTAGACTTGGTGCTGACACATCAGTAACTGCCTCTAACAGCACAAATTATTATCTCTGGTGTTTGCAAGGCCTTCTCTATTCCTGGGAGATGTGTTTGTGCTGCCTGCAGAAAGGAACTTCATTCTGTTACAGAAGTTCAGTTCCAAGATACTGTGTTTGTTAAAAGTATAAGCTTTTCAGGAGCACCAATTTCCCCAATTGTACATTTCATATGGAGCATGCTACTGATTAAGAGAATGCTCAGGTAAGCAGAATGCGACCTATACAACAACTATGAAATAATCCCCGTCTAGAGTTCCATCTATTGCTTTTTTTAAACAAAAGAATGTTTCTTAACTTACCTGAACACTTTTTTACTTGAACTGTTCTCAGATTTTTGGATAGCTGCCATGCAGTTTGTCATAGTGTGTCCTCATAAATGAAGCTGTCTTAAAAAAAAAAACTTCAGCACATTGAAAATTGGGCAGACCCCATTTCCTGTTGCTGTTTAGCTCTTCAGCAGAGCTAAAACCAGCTTTAGCTTGTTTTGTTGTAGTTCAGATGCATGTCAACATGAGCTTTTTAGAATAGCTGGCATCAATAGTATTTTTGTGTTTAAGGTGGGCATTTCCATGCTACTGTTATGTATCTTGCATTAACAGCATGCCAAGTTTTCTATGTTGATGAAATCATATCTGCAATCTTTATTTTTTTTCTTTCCAGAGGGTATGTGACATCTGGAAAGCTGTTGGGTTGCAACCTAAAGAATATCTTGTATTTTACAGTCTTACAGCCATGGCTGCTTCTCCATTTCTCTCCTAGTTTCTGCCCCCTTGCCCCTCAAATCTGCTGGAGCAACGCAGGACAGTATATTGCTAAATAGTAATGGAGGGTAGGTAGTGATGCTGTGCCAGGAGATGCAGGGAAAACTGCAGCAGCTTTTTCCTCCTCTGCTGATGGGCTGTTAAAGAGACGAGAAGCTTCTGCAGATTGCAACCTGACAACCCAGCTTGTAATTAGTTTTCCTTCAAGTCCCACTTCTTTCCTATGACCATCTCTCAATGGCTCCAAGTGCAAAGATTTGACAGTGGTATTCCTGTGCTTCTCAGCTGCACCATACAGTTTTGTAGGCATCTTCAGCTCAAGTGTTTTCCTGCCAATCAAGTAGAAGGTTGAGGAGCAGCACAGAAAGGATGCAGCCTGATGCTAGGCAGCATGGTTGGCTTCTGATAATGAGCCCAGGGTGACTGGACATAAAAAAGAAAGCTGTGCCTTCCTTCTATTTCTCCAGCTTGTATAGGAAGTTGTTCTTTGAACATATTCTACTTTGATCGTAGGGTTCTTAGCTAGGAGACTAATTTATACTGGGAGGTAATCACGTAAGGACTCCAAGGCTAAGAATAATGGCATGTTTTGAAAACATTGCATAAGAAAGTCAATGCTCAGAAATTACCCTTTCACCATCAGGCTGCCATTGGTTCTTTAACTTATGTTCTGACTGTAACCTCAAGGGGCTTTTCGCACGCCTTCAAAATCGCACAATGGTTGCCAATTGAAAACGCTACTGATTTGCCGTTATGCACAACGTCGTTGACAATCTGCCACACACCTGAAAACGATCTGCAAAAAGTGCTTCCTTGTAGCGCTTTCAGGGAAATCCACAAAAGTGGATTCACCCTCCGGAAAGCGATACACTCCTGCAACCAATCTGCAACACTAGCGAAAAAGACCTGTGCGTTAACATTGTTGCGGTTTCTACAAAGTCCCTCCCCCTGGTTCTCTCCTCTGATCTTCCGGCGAAGCGATCGCCATTTTTTTTTCTCCGAGCGAGCGGGGATAAACGCACCAGCGAGCCTCTGTTTAGAGGCTTCCCCGGCTTCAGTCCCTCCCCTTCAGTCACTAAGCACAAACAAGAGAAGCCCGTTTGCTGATGTATTTTCCCTTTATTTGTTACACATTCATTCAGCCGAAAATCGGGCCCGTGAGAGGGGGGGGGGTTTCACTCGGAGGGAGCGTGGCAACAAATAAATGACAGCTCAAACACACCAGGCAGCTGGATGGGTCTCTCCGTTGCAACGAATCAACACAGATTCGTTGCAATGGCTCTGGTTTTTTTTTTTTTTTAACTTTCTAAAAGGGAAAGGGGCTGTTTGGGAGCATGCTAACGGCTACCCATTAGATTTTCAGCCGAAAATCGGGCCCGTGAGAGGGGGGGAGATTTTTTTTTGACTCGGAGGGAGCGTGGCAACGAATAAATGACAGCTCAAACACACCAGGCAGCTGGATGGGTCTCTCCGTTGCAACGAATCAACACAGATTCGTTGCAATGGGTCTGGTTTTTTTTTTTTTTTTAACTTTCTAAAAGGGAAAAGGGGCTGTTTGGGAGCATGCTAACAGCTGCCCATTGGCTGCTTGACGGCCAGGGGCGGGACGAGCTTGGCAAGAGCGCTTCCTTTCTAGCGATTTTTGCCGAGACCGGAAGCCTGTGGGAAACGCTACAAAACGCAACTGGATTCCACTACAAAGGCAGGTATGCATAACGACGAATTCCACTATTTTAAATGGCGATTTTTCATTCAGCAACCAATTTGCTACAAAGATCCCGGTGCGAAAAGCCCCCAAATATTACTAATCCTGATCTGCTTCCACCCTCCAGAACCATCGTTTGGGATCAATAATTTCAAATTAATTATTACAAGTCCCAGACGTGCCAGTCTTTTGAAACATATGGAATGTGAACAGAGATCATTTTTAGGGTCCAGTAGCAGCAGTTTTTTGAATGAGGTGTTCATATTCTAATGGGTTAATTTTATGGGAAATTATATTTTATTAAAAAGACAAGTATTTTTCATGCTGTAGTTACCACAATTTAATCATGTATGATGGACCATTCTTCTTGAAGCTGCAACCTAAATCACTGGTGGAAATCAAGGGCAACGCTGAACTGGCATGAATTTGTAAATAAGGGTTGACCCATGACTTGGACATATTATGCCAAGCTCTGCCTTGCATGATGAAGCATTATACTTTCCCAACCTAGTTAGATCTTGTGACACACCTCAATCTGGACCACAACATTAAGTTAAATTGAAAAAAGTAAAATAGGGCTTCTATTCTACAATATATCCTTCATGTAGTGACATTACTCACTTACAAAGATTATCTTTAAGAAATGTATCTTGCCTTTTTATAGCATCACATGTTGTTAACACAAAGGCAGACGTCAGAACTGCTCTAAGCAAACCTATCTTTTCTGTCCTCTCCACACAGAAATACATGGCCTAGAGCAGTGTCTCTATGCATTACACTGAACTTTGACTAAAATGCAGCTTAATTTTACATGAAAAGTTGTATCATATCATTCTGGGGAAGTACACTGTACAGAGGTGGTAATACTCCTGGGGCAGATTACAACATACCATGGAGTTCTAGACTTTATCCTGTTACTTTAAATCAGCCCCACAGTGCTTCTGAAAGATACTTAAGGACAGAATGTGGATCATTTTTGAGATAGTGATGTTTCTTGTCTTGATTTCCAGTGAGTTCATGTTTTGTTGGTGGTGTGATCATGAGCAATCTCTATCAGTCTGAGATAAGAATGGTAAAAGGGAGAGGGAAAGAGGTGGGCAACTAGTTTTGAACTTGGGAAATTGAAACAGTGGAGGAATTTATTGAGTTAATCCCTATTTTCTTGGTGTAATATTTTCCCAGTAAGCCAGTAGGTAACAGCCTGCTAACTGCCGGGATATGAGCCCAGCACTGGGGTATGCAAATGATTTTGATTATAAAGGCACATATATTGCAAGTGTCATAGTCCAGTAAGCCAAAAAGAGTTGTGGGTAGTTGGTCCATTAACATCTTATGAGTATTACATTTTAGGAAGTGCCCAAAGTCTAGAATTGCTGTTGAAATGCGTATCAGACTGGCTTACTGAATAGAAGAATTTAATGTCCTACTGGTTTATTATCTTTCTTCTAGACTACAGTATCTTTAGTTCATTTGTTTCTCCATTTTTTGGATGTTACATAAGCATGCTGTCCAGAACCCTTATACAATGAACATCTTATCACCATTTTCTGTTTTATATGTATGGTCTTGCCTGTAACTTCAGGCTAATTGGTTGAAGAAATTTTGGTTCTTAATTTTACTTTAAAATCTGTTGATACCTACAAAATAAACAAATCGAGAACATCCTCCAATTTGTATAAGGGAATCTTATATGCCATTTAACCTGGTTCTTTTACTATATTTTCTTCTTTTTTTGTTGTTCTTCTTAATTTTCTGTTTCTAAAACTGCACTCAAGATGCCTTTGCAGCTTCTCCTGGTGAAGCCCCGGCAGCACCTGAAGGGGCAGCAGCACCAGCTACCCCAACCCCTGTAGCCGCAGCTCTTGATGCATGTTCAGGAAATGGTGGGTTCCATCTCATTAGCTAGTCTGTCATTGTTGTGCTTGTCGTACTGTTAAAATGAACTACATGGCAGTATGTTTGCCTCCTTATTAACGTTTGAATGGTGACACTACTTTGCCAAGAGAATTCCCAAATCTTGGAAGTCCAGAACCCTGTGTTGCGACATCTTTGTTAGGCACTATTTCCACTAATGTGTTTTTTTGCCTTTGTTACCAAAAATGTGGAAACCATGCTGAATGTTGCACATGAATAGTTGGGCTTATCCTGACCAGTTGCTTTCCAGTCTCTCATAATGGTGTTGCTAAACCTTCAGAAGTCATCCTAATATTTTTGAAATGCCCCCTTTTTAGGAGAGACAAAAGGCTGGATTTATCCATTAGGAAATTGATGAAATGTGAGGTGTGTGTGCATGTGTGTTGCACTGTATTTTAATCTGTGTGTGTGGTTTTAATCCACAGTATGTGTGCTTTCTCCCAATTTCCTTCCCTACTGATCCTATGTATATATTCTGCCCTTTCCTTTTTACAAGACCCCTTTGCCCCATCTGAAGGCAGTGCAGAGGCTGCTCCTGAGCTGGACCTCTTTGCTATGAAGCCAACTGAGACCAGCGTTCCTGTAGTTACCCCTACAACTAGTGCAGCCACTCCAGTTCCCGCAACTACTCCTACTCCAGCTGCGGCTGCTGCTCCTGCAGCCCCTGCTACAACTGCTGCCACTACTACCATTACCACTACTACTACCACGTCTGCTACTACCACTACTACCACCACCTCTGCTGCTCCTCCTCCTGCTCTAGATATCTTTGGTGGTAATTGTTTTTCACTCTTTTTATTTTGTTCTTCAGTTAATTGATCTCAGATGTACAGCATATGCAAACAAGTCTTTTTGCATGTATACTGTATGTGACAATTATTATCTGAAGAATAAACATTCTCCAGATTGGAGGTGCAAAAAAAAAAAAAAGATCTCTTGTTTTCCCAAAAATGAATTAAAGACATACATATGTGTGTGTGTATATATATATTCTTGATCTTAGATTTGTTTGAGTCTACACCAACTGAAGCCCCTGCAGCACCTAAGCCAGATGCTACTCCTAGCATAGATCTGTTTGGTACAGGTAAAAATTGTATTATATTTTTCCCCTTTTTAATATCCCAGACTCTTCCTTCTGATAGTTCTACCCTCTCCCCAATTTGGCTGGGTTTTTTGTTTTGTTTTTACATGTTAAGCTTCTCTCACAATCTTCACTTACTTTCTCCTGGTTTTTCTTTTCCTTCTGGAAGATGCTTTTTCCTCTCCACCAACTGGAGCTTCTCCTGTGCCTGAGAGTTCTCTCACTGGTGATCTGTTATCCGGTGAGTGCGTGTTAGTTACGTTGGGATACATTTTCATTGTATAAAATTTTCATTGAGCAAAAAACCATGTAACTGGAATGTGCTTTAAAAACTCAGTTCTGACATAGGCCAAGTTTGGGCTGGAAAGCAAAAGATGCAGCAATGAAAGCCGAATGTCTGGGTCTGATCAGGAACTGGAAGGGAGGGACTTTCTAGGAATCTGTTGTTTGCAGCTTGAGTTCATTGGTAAATTTCAATATGAATCTCACCATGGATGACTTAAGAGTTTAGGACAGTTCACTCAACTTGGTCTCAAATAGTATGGAAGATTCCAAGGGGTGAATTTATGAAATTCTTATGACTGAGTTCCTATTTCCTGCCACACACTCTTGGGTCACTTTAAACTTGTTTCTATCACACAAGCTCCTCTTCTGGTTAGTAAGGGACCAAAATGATCTCCCTTTCAGGAGTGCAAAGGTAACAGTGGCTAAAAGCTTTATAAGGACACTTATGAAAGAACAAGGCCTGTTGAATGCATTGAGACTTGCTTCTAAGAAAACATGCTTAAGAACATGCTGCATGTGTAACTGAAACAAATAGTTGTAGGTGTGTGATGGCACAAATATTCGTATATCGTGCCTTTCCTTTAAAAAAATATCCAAGGTATTTCACATCCAGTGAAATAAAAGGAACAGCTGTCATAGTGCCAATACATTGCTGACAACAGTAGCAGCAGGAAGCCAAAAGGCAGATTGTCCATCACATGCGTGGGAGAATTCTGCACTAAGTGATGCCGGAAATAAATGTGGGGATGGTATTCCATAAATAGAGCACTACTAAAGAAGAGGTCCTGTTCCCAGTTACTTTGAAGGTAGGACATGTGGAGCAGGGCATCCAAAGCACATCTTACCTCAAGTGAACTGTGATGATGTAGTTCTGGGCAAGCTAACTGACAGTCTTGTATATGTAGATTTGCTCCTTCTGAATCAGTGAGTGATGTCAACCGATTATCATGGTTTCCACACAGTTTCCCCTTCCTTCCGCATCCCCACCAAAATACTTTACCTCAGATATGGAAATCTTGTTTTAATTGACCTCAGGTGTAATGCTTAATATCAGAGCCGTTGCTCAATTTGAAAATCCCACAGATGATTTCTTGGGGTGGAGGGATGCGATCACTACAGCAAGAGTTAGGCACCCCTTTCAGACCAAGCACTTCTACTATCACCCCCATAATGTGTACCTTTGAAGATGTCGATGAAACTAGCAAACAAAAGGAGTTGGGGTGACCGGGACTGTCTTTGCTAGGCACATGAGGTATAAACGTAGTCCAGTGGTGCTGCCTGTGTCTTGGACTCAGATCCAGATCCAGCTACTGTGTATGTGAATCCAGGAGGCACTGGTCAGCTGTAGACATTCCTGTCACATACCCTGTACGGCTGGCCCCATAAATTATACCAGCACCTCAAAGCCTGGGCACAGAACGGAATGGTCTGACATGCTATTGTTTGACAGCTGGAAGGGGGTTTGCCTGTCACCGTGACAGACTGTTAGACTGGTTTTACAGTTTAGTATGTTTGTAGCAAGGTTAAGTCTGTGTTGAAAAGGGGTACAAAGATGGAATCTGCGCCCCCGCCCCCTTCACAACCAGAGTACCTTATAGTTCCAGCTGGGGACATGAAACTGACCAACTTTTGGTCCTTCCCTGGCTTCATCTCTAGATTGGACAGCATCGTTCTGATTGTAGACCTGTGGGCCTTTTCCTGCCTATCTATCCTGCCTATCTATTTGCACAGGAGGGAAAGGCAGAAAGCTCAAGTGAACCATCTGGCTGAGTCTGAAATTTGAGAGGAATACTTGACTTAATATCAGTTTGATAATGACCTTAAGCAATGTCAACTATAGTCATGTTTTGAAAGGTCAAAAAAACTGTACTTTAGGTATGTTCCAAATAGGGATCGGCTTGTGTAGATTTCCCATTGTTGTTGCCAGTGCAGTAGAGTGGCAATGGAGCTTCTACAGCAACTTTCCCTGTATTTTCCTTGTCTCAGGCCCTAAAGGTGGCTATTTCACCAATGGGTGGAAGAGGGAATTTCTTTTCTTTTTTAAAATCAGTAATTAACATATTTGTAATATATTATTAGAGTAAATTTCCAGCTTTCAATTTTTATAAATAAGTCTCAAGCCCTTTTTATTGCAGAGATATAAGGCACTGAAAGGGGTTAGAGGTTAGCTCTAAATGAGAGCTGGAGATTCAGATAATTTGATTGATTTCAATAAAGTTATAATGCTATAGTGATATATTGTTGATTTAAAATCCCCCATCAGTGAGGGTGGAATGATTGTGTGTGTGTGGGGGGGGGGGAGTGGAGCAGGGAAAATGGCACCAGGTGAAGATGGGCCTAGAACAATCCAAACTCTCCCTTTGACATAGATCCCATCCTGAGAGTTACACAGTGCCAGGGAGAATAGGAAAAAAACATGACATCCTGATAGCATCCATGCTGGAACTAACAAACAGTGTGTAAAAGACCTTAAAGTTGTAGTCTGTTAGCAAAATATAAACTAGAGTACAAAAAAATGTGATTTCAAAAACTATGAGGAATAACTGTATTTGTGTTTATATTTTGAAATGCTAGCATCACTGTATTATTGAATACCTGCTGTAGTAGTGTGGATTTAAAGTAGTTGGCTCTCATCAATCCTTATTTGCTGATACTAAATATTGTCATGCTTACTGCAGTGGATGCATTTGCCGCACCATCGCCCCTGCCCACTGCTTCCCCAGCTAAAGTGGATTCGTCAGGTGTGATTGACCTGTTTGGTGGTGGGTATTATTCCTTCTCACCATTACAGAATTTCTTGTTTCATTTCTGCTCCATTTACTACTACTTCCATGTTTCATGTTAGTATTTTTTGCTGTATAGTTTCCCTTTTAACTACTTACATTTGAAAAGTTTGTTTAAGTCTCGTCACCATTCATCTTTACCGCCATTCCATGCATGAAAATTGCTTTCTTGCTCAAGCAATGGAATTATGGTTGTTATTAAGCAGTGATGCTCCTATTGGTTTCTCTTACCAGCTGCCTGATATCTCAAAATAGCTGTAAGACATGAGTTTGGAATTGATTTAAAATCAGAGGAGGTGAAGATGATCCCACTTCCATGGAATTTAATGTAAAAAGCATTTAATCTTAGGGATCATTTTCCTATTTCCTTAAGAAATACATTTATGCTTGCACTATGACATAATGTCTAATGTTCTTTCAGTTATAATCTATGTATATAGCTGCATGATGTTGTCAAGTATAAATTATAAACTGTTTTATTGCTTTCTGCCTGAAACTGATAATTCAGGCCAGATTGTTCTATCAGTTATTGTAATGTGAAAACACACACCCAGTACAACCTCAAATCAATACATTAGCAACAGTAGGGAAATCTCAGGCATGAGGAAAAGAAAAACTAGAGAGAGAGAGATTACTGCTGGCCTGTCAGCTGTTTATGGAAATATGTTCTTTGGAGTGGTCGATTTCAGAATTAACAAAACTAATGTGGAGTTCACACATTGTTTGGCACTACCCTCAAAGTTGACTAAAGGTTTGTTAGAAATACCAAAGATAAAAACCAGTAGTGAAACTTTTCCTTCCCAGAGTGCTAGCTTACACAATCTTCTGCATGTTCGCCTCTTTGTAAGTTTGACCAGGGGCTGTGTTTTGTGTGGACAGATGGGCCTCTGTCTTGAGGCTATTAACACTGAGAACAATTTGCTCTGTGGGAGTATAGTGGGAACTTTCCAATTATGACTGAAATGACTAGCACTCATAGACCCTTGATTGTGTAGCAGACATGTGCAGCTTTTCTGGATCAAGCTCAGCTTTCTCTTGAACTTTAAAGAGCAATTCTAGATGACCGTTTGCCAACTGGTAGCTTACTGCTGTGGGAGTGAGCTGGCTTCTGTAATGCCTTGCCAAGGGATCAAGCAAGTCTTATTGCTTCCCTGGATTTCTGGTCAGATGCAGAATTGTGGTAAGATTTTTTTTTTAATTGGCAGAACAGCACAGGTGATTATTGACCAAGTGGTTACATGTTATACTGCACATGAGGTCGGCCACAGTGTCCCTTGGTAAAGAGTTATCTTTTGGGGCCCTTTCTTTGCTTTCTTTTGAAACAAATGATATGCAGCCTAAACCACTACAAACCTTGAAATTGACCTTATATCATTGATGGTCATTCCTCTGATTGTATTCATTGTATGTTTTATTCCAGAATTATAAATTAATACATTAATATGAATTGTTGAAACCTTTTCTCTTTATTGCTGCCTCGTGGAAAACATGCAGATGCTTTTGGAAGTGGTGTTCCTGAGCCCCAGCCTGCATCCCAAGCAGCTTCCACCTCCTCTGCTTCTGCTGACCTGCTGGCTGGTAAGGAACAGTTGCATGTAGTTTTTCATAGGGTGGTGGTTTGATTATTTTGTCATAAAGTGCCGTATATAGTTGTGTATAAGCCGAGTTTTTCAGCACAGTATTGACACAGCAAAAGTCCTCCTCGGCTTATAAGCGGGTATATACAATAATTACTAACAGTCTTCTCCCAGTCAGCCAATCGTTACATTGCTTCTGCAAACCTCCTGCAAGCTGAAGCTTGCTTGCTCTGGCTGCTTTTAGGATAGCAAAGGTTTGACTGTGGGACTCTGATCTTTTTTTCCTTTTGCCTTCCCTTCTTCCAAACTATTATTTTGGTTTCTGTGGGTGGGGTGAGGTGAGGTGGGTTTTGGGGGTGCTTTGGGATTTACTGTTTCTCTTACTGTTTATTTCCTCTTTTTTTCTGAGGGGCAGCATTGTTTGCCTTTCCTTCTTGGAGTTGCGTTTCTTTTAAAACTTGATTTTTACAGTTCTTCCTTTCAGTGTTGAGTTTTACAGCTCTTTATTTCAGTGTTTTGTTCTGGGGGGTGGCGCACTGTAGCTGTAGCTAGAGTAGTCCATTCTCCCAGTTTGGTCGCTGTTGTACTTGTTGTAGGAGGTTGCTGGCTTCGGCTACTGTTGTTCTGCTCTGGTTTGCTGGCCCTCTTTTGTACTTGCAGAGCTAGTTTACTGTTTTTCTTTGAATTAAATATTCAAAAACATTTAACCTACTGGTGCCTCAATTAATGTAAATTTACCAGTAACTGCTGCATTTCCCACCCTCGACTTATATGCGAGTCAATAAGTTTGCCCAGATTTTGTGGTAAAATTAGGTGCCTCGGCTTATATCTGTGTCGGCTTATATGCGAGTATATACGGTAGTTTTTCTGGAAAACAGATGCAAGTTGAATCCATATGTCTCTTCTGCCAGTGAATAAAACCCATGTTGGTGGAGGGTGATGGGGGGCATGTTTTGACTTTTCCTTCTTCCAGAACATCCAACTTGGCTTCCCCTACTATTCTTAAGGGTCTCCTGACCCCCAAAGCAAAATGTTTGGAAAATCCATGAGGTACATGATAAGAAGGAGGCAGAAGAGTCTTGTTCTGCAAGATTTGCTGCATTTGTGATAGTTTGGATCCAATCTTTTTTTCTGGACAGTTTGCAGCTTGTTAGAACCGTGCTTGTTATACTAGTAATATGGATAATATGAATGAAAGGGTATGAACTTAAAATCTTTAGTTTGGGGCTGTCACTGAACCAAGCTGGAATTTTCCCAAACAGACCAGTTCTCTCATGGCCAGGAGAAAGAGGGAATTGGCTGGCAACCATTTGACCTGTTTGTTTAGCTTTCCCTCTTTCTTCTGGCCATGAGAGGAGAGGGCAAAATGAACATGTTTAATGTCTCACAGCCATTTACACCTAACAGCCAATGAGTGGACCTACCAGCCATTTCAGCAATGGGGTTGGGTGTACTGTTCACAATATTCTATATTAGGTAATTATGTATGTATTTTGATATTGGTATGGTATATTTGAATGAGCACCTGTTGATTTAAAGGCATAACTCACTCCTGCCTCTTTCACCTGTTAAAGGCTTTGGAGGTTCTCTTATTGCTCCATCTCCATCACCTTCCCCTGTTACACCAGCCCAAGCGAGTCTACTTCAGCCCAATTTCGAAGCAGCTTTTGGAGCAACTCCTTCCCCATCCCCTGCTGGCAGTTCATTTGATCCCTCAGGTGAGTTAAAGCCGGAACAACATGCCTTCTTCCATTTCTGTTAACAGAATTTCTGTCTGATATGTGAAGGCACTCTAGATTTCTGGATTTGTAAACATTTTTCTGCCTATATTCTTTTGTGTGCGTGCACGCAAAAGCTTATATCCAGAATCAAACTTTGTTGCTCTTCAACTTTGTTGGACTCAAACTTTGTTCATTTCCTTCAAACCAACACAGCTAACCCTCCTGAATCTATCTTTCTGCTTTGTGTTTCATTGGATTAAGTACATATTCTAGCATATTATTCTAATGTAAAACTTGAAGGATATTCACTTCAGTTATCTTCTGTACCATTATGATAAATAAGTACACATACCTTCTCTTTGCATGTGCTTTATGCATGCTTGTTTAAAAGAAACTGCTAAATTTGCTGATGTCTAATATTCAATATGTAGATTTATGATCCTTGCTATTGTTGCGAAGCATTTCCTGAGCATGCATGGCACCAAAAGTTAAACAAAATTGAGTGCCATAGTGACTTTCCCTTGCTGTTAAGCTTAATCTTTCATCACTGCTCTGTCGTTTTGTTTGTATCTCTTTCATTCTAAACTTCCATGCTGGGGCCTTGCTACAAATATGCAATTTTGGGTGAGTTGTGCAACACTATAAATAAAAACCAAATATTTAGTACTGCTTTGCTTTTGTTTGATTGCTTGCCAAAGCGTACTGCAGCTCTGCTTACTAACATTAGCATGCACATCATATGTGTATTCACCATGTAACATAGGATTAACTTAGAAATTGCTGTCTGGTTATAGTTAGAGAGAAGCACCATTGGATAAGGGGGGTGGAGTAGAATCTGCTCTCTCTCAAAGATGCCTGAGTTAGAAAAATTAAACCATCCATGTCAATATCAGATTTTTTATGATAAATTTTAAAGCAACTTCTCAGCATGCAATATCTCTTAGCTGTAAATACTTGAAATTGGAAAATTCAGGTTGGAAAACTCATCTTGAAGTTACTATTCTGAATCTTCTTTGATTTTTTTTAAGAATGTGTTTTTTCAAAGGTGTCTTTAACATTTAAATATTTATGAAAATTTTGGTGCTGTGTACATCTGTTCTAAGGAGTTCTTTCCACTTGAAATCTTCTTTTGCTTTTTTTAACTTTGTTCATGGTAGATGAGTTTTCTGGAAAGAGGCCACCCACTGATACCACTAATGTAGCATATCTGTAATTTTCCCCAAAAGAATGGTCCAGCTGTATGCCAGGAAGAGGACTACAAAATGCCATTGGGTGAAAAGCCTACAAGGCCAAATGCACTTGTTACAGGGAAAATCCAACAAGATATACTGATGCTTCTCTCTAAATCCCAGTGGAATCTTTACCCAGCAATATCACAAAACTTTCTCAGAACAATCCCTGTCAGGCCTCTTCAGATGTCAACCCTCATTTCGCTCAGAATTGTCCCAAGAGATTAGAGACAAACCTTCAGTGTTTAAATTGACCTGTTCTCACCTTCCCCTCCCCTCTCTTCACCCAAAAAAGAAATGGCAGCAGTAAACCAAGGGCTCCATTGATATACTTTCTGCATGTCAGGAATCATTAATATTTTTTATATCTACAGTTCAGCAGTAATGACAATGCATTTCAGTAGATTCTTGCTACCGTTCTGTGCTTCCTCCATGTTACATGGCTATTTGACTAATCAGCTGTGATGTTTCTGAATTCATGTGTCTAATACCTGGATGTTGTTTTTTCCCCTGATGGTGAATAATAGTATTCATTCCCAGTCTTTCCATCTGTCCAAATAAGCGCCAAGTTAGACATGATACAGGACAAGAAACCATGGGAAAGTTCTTGTAGAATAGTAGTATGTGGATTAGCCCTCTTTTCAAATACACACACACTTTTGTTTTCTTGCTGCATTTCATAATGGTGGTTTGAGAAACAAAATTCCTCACTGGATATGCAGGTTGTACAATATCTTAAGATAGGATTTAAAATAATAATGCATCTGTGACTGTTTAGACACATATCATCATGTTCAGTATTCGTTATAATAATTTTTTCCTGAATTATTGTACATTTTGGTGTGCTAATGAAATAACATGCATGTCATCTTTTGGTGTTGTTGATGTCAGATTGGTGTCATTAAAATGCATAATGACTGTATTATAGAGTTCATGGCTTTGACCCTTAGGAAAGTACTACGTTGAGACTGTTGAAAGGCTGGTGCCCTAAACTATGAATCTCCTTACATTTTTCAGTGTTTGATGGCTTAGGTGACCTGCTTATGCCAACCATGATGCCATCTGGGCAGTCCCTACCCACATCCGGCACATCCAGTGCTGCTGCTTCAGCTGCAACCAAAGGCCTTGGGAGCGACCTTGATTCCTCTCTTGCAAACTTAGTAGGAAGTAAGTTATTAAAATAGCTGGGTTTGAGAGCTCTGTGTGTGTTCCTGTGATCACAGAACATATTTTGCTAGCTGGCATATGATGGCTTTCCTCAGTGTATGTTTCTTTGACAGTTATTTCTAAAGGCTGGCACTTACTTTTTCCTATAAGAAGACAATGTGATTAGATTTTCATTTATTCAGTGGTTTAACATTCCTGTTTTCATCCTAAATTTGTTACTGAGAACCAACATTTTTGGAGCACTGAGTACAGAAAACTATTGTTTCCTTTAAAGAGAAATGTAATGTTGATGATTTGAAGAATAACATACTAAACAGAGGAATTATATTTGAAATAAAATGGCGAGGTCTTTAAAATATCTGGTTGCATTTTAATGCATTCACACATCTCTTACATTTACTTTTGCAGATCTTGGAATTTCTGGTACCACGTCAAAGAAGTAAGTAGCTGGTGAAATCAAAACTCCTGAGATTAAAATGTTTCTTAGTAGGATATTTTTTGCTAATGTGAATCAGTAATTTGTATTTCATTTCAGTTCTTCTTTCCTCCTCAATAGTTACTCAAAGAGGCTTTCTATAGTATTATTGCAGCATTGAATATATTAGTTGGCTTTTTATAGACTTTTGATTCCTTATAAATTGTGCATTGATTGAGCCCTTTCAAATATTTTAGAAAGGTCTATTAATTTTTAGAAAGGTCTATTAATAAAATAGTTAACACAGAAACATTCCATGTCATTGTGGGGTTCTTCTGTCGTAGGGGAGACCTTCAGTGGAATGCAGGAGAGAAAAAGTTAACAGGAGGAGCCAACTGGATACCAAAAGTAGCACCTGCCACATGGTCAACTGGCGTTCCTCCAAGTGGTCCAATAGTATGTTGCATTTGTGTAGAATTATGCAAAAATCATTGATTGGGAAAATATTTTATTGCAATAGTAAACGTGGATATGTGCAAAAGTAGCATAGTCAAACCAAAATCTTAAACTTCATCACAAGATCCGATACATATTTTTCACTAATCCAGTTTTAGGAAATATATTCTATTCTGCTGACTATTAACTGAATAGTTTAATAGTCCCCCTGGGGACTTGGGATTCGGACCCGAAGTAAAACATCATCAGGACCTCCTCTCCACCCGCTAGTAGTGGGAGGAGGGGGGAAGTTGAGCTGCCGTTCTTGCCAAGCCAGTAATATTGGTAACGTTATTATTGTTTTAATGGGGATTCTGGGATGCTGTTACCCGCCACGAGCCGCAAGGGAGTGGCGGGAAATAAATCTAATAATAATAATAATAGTTAAAATCATTTAAATGTGTGTTGTTCAGTGCTGTAGTAACACCATGTTCATTGTTTATGGCTAGTGAAGCAGTTTCGGCCTAATGAGCAGAATGCAGTTCTTTTAACTGGAAGTTTTTCTCTTACTAAAAAGGCTGAGCTGTTGTTCTTTATGTGAATGGCCTTTCAGTACAAGGTCTTACTAACAGGGACTTGGTTGCTAAACTAAAAAAAAAAATTAGGAAACTATTTTTTGGCTTTACATTCTGTTTAAAATGAAGCATACTTTTCTAACTTCAGTGCTGTTGGTTTGGATCCAGTAATTTTATAAAACTTTTAAATCCCATGTAGCATTTAAAGGTGTTGTATAAGGATCTCCTTACTTGTTGGTGAAATAGAAGATTGATTGGAAGGATTCTGTTTTTAAGAAAAATACATAAAGACTTCCAGAAATTTAACTTGTGTTTTCCAAAGGGCAAAGGAATGGGGAAATAAATGGTTCCTTGGAAGAAAAATGTTGCACTGGTAATAAAGGTAGGGTAGATATGGAAATGTTATAACTCAGTCCAAGGTACTGGTGGTTGTATAGGAGAAAATAGTGCTTTTTTTTTTTTGCCCTACTCTGCAACCTGTTTCTGCAGGAGTGTGAATATCCATAAGAAGAATTAAAAGAATAATCTTGAACAAATTTTTGGTTTGGAGGCAGCCACCAGGTCCTGATAGTGAATGGCCACATTTTTCTGCTGATAGAGGCCCCATAGGAGAATGTGATTTTATATAAAGAAAGAGGAAGCTTTGTGCCCCCCTCTCTAGGATTCCATCCAACATTATCATCATCATTATCATTATTATTTAATATTATTTCCTGCCACTCCCAAGAATGGCTCGTGGTGGGCTACAAATTATCCCCAATAAAACCGCCATAAAACCCCATACATATATGCATACATACATGCGCGTACACATATTGTGGCTCTCTTTTCTCTCTGAAACTTAAAGAACATTATATATTGCATTCAACTTTCATAATATCAACTACAAGCAGCAGGATGTTGGACAAATTTTCTATAAATCTGAGAAAAGTTCTAGGTTTGCAGAAAAATGTGAAGTTAAAACAAACTTTTTAAAAGCCCTTTCCAAAACAGAGGTTGCCAGGCAGAAGACAGGATGGAAAGCAGAAGACAAGAGGACAGCTCAAGTACACTTACTGCTGGTTAAGAAAGAGAGAAGGAGGGAGCATAAGGGGACAGGATATGGGGAATTTCAGGAAATGGAAAGAGAAAATCTTGTGGGAAAATTAGATGTCCCCACAAGTCTTTACACATCCTGAAGTAGGAAGTACTGTACAAAGCATTTTGAAGCACTCAATGAACTTTTAACAGAAGCTATAACTTCAACAACTAAAAAGGTAGCATAGAATTCTGTACTGAGTGCTATCTTTTCCTTTAATTGTAACTTTATCTTAAAGTAGACTGGTTTTTACAGACATAATACTATGTAAATTCTGAGAGTCAGTGAAGCTTCTGTTATGATCTTATTATGTTTTTCTAGACAGGATCTGTGCCTCCAGCAGGCACCGTTCCTCCTACATCAGGTGCTCCCCCTGCACAGTCTGGATCAGGATTTGGAATGGTGAGCAAAAACAGTAAACTATTCGTACACCTCTCTGTTAAATATGAGAATTGATTAAGGCACAATAATATGAATGATTACTGACGCCTGCCATATCTCTCAATGAATTCTTTTACATCCTTTTGAGCTGCTTTAGCCTGCATTCTGTACCTTCTATACTTAAAGTTGATGTGACACAGCACTAAAATCATATGTAATGTTGACATAAGTTGAGCAATCTTAGATATATATTTGTTTGCATTTGAAAGTGGCAAAGGAGAGTGCAAGCCAATGAAGTTCTACCACTGGAAACTATGTGCTTTCAAGAGGAGCAAATGAAGATCTTAAGTATTTCTCACACATTATTCATCTTTGAAAACCTGAGGGCTATAGCTTCCTCTTTGAGTGCTTGTGTGGATGTGCATAATGGGAATGGAGACCCTTTGCCAAATTATACACCCGGTTTCTGTGCTTGTGTCTTCTGGTTGTACATGGTGTTTTCTAGAGAATACTAGGTAAGTAATGTAGAAGGGTTTGAAGTGAATGTACCTGTTCAGATGTGAACTCTAACAGAAATAACTTAGAATAACAGAGTTGGAAGGTACTTTCTAGGTCATCTAGTCCAACCCTCCACACAATACACAACACAATACACACAATACACAACAACCCTATTGCTTACCCACTGTAGCCTGCCACAGGATCAGCCTCTCCTTCCGATGGCTATCCAGCCTCTGTTTAAAAACTTCCAAAGATGGAGAACCCACCACCTCCCAAGGAAACCTGTTCCACTGAGAAACCACTCTGTCAGGAACTTCTTCCAGATGGTTAGACAGAATTTCTTTTGCATTAATTTCATCCCATTGGTTCTGGTCCATCCCTCCAGGGCAAGAGAGAAAAACTCTGCTCCATCCTCTACATGGTAGCCTTTTAAATACTTGAAGATGTCAGATCCCCTCTCAGTCATCTCTTCTTTAGGCTAAACTGACCAAGCTCCCCCAACCTTTCCTCATACATCCAGATCTCCAAACCCCTCACTATCTTTGTTGCTCTCCTTTGGACACACTCCAGTTTGTCTACATCCCTCTTCAACTGTGGTGGCCAAAACTGAACACAGTACTCCAAGTGAGGCCGAACCAGAGCAGAGTAAAGCGGTGCCATCATCTCCCGTGATCTGGACATGATACTCCGTTTGATACAGCCCCAAATCCCATTTGCCTTTTTTAGCCACTGAGTTAAACTGCTGACTCATGTTCAATGTATGGTCTACTAAGATTCCTAGATCCTTTTTCGCACACACTACTGCCAAGACAGATTCAAATGATCCAACAGAATGCAGCATAATCATATTTCTCTTGTCTCAAGGCAAGCGAATAAAGGACTATGCTGTACACATCACAAATTGTTCTCCAATCCTTTCTAGCAACCACCTGGAGCAGGTGTTCCAATGATGCCACAGCAGCCAGTTATGTATGGACAACCTATGATGAGGCCTCCATTTGGAGCAGCTGCAGGATCTGGTGCACAAGTAAGAGCCTTCTGTCTTTAACTGGATTTCCAGAGGGTTGTGATATAAACTCGAAGGATCTTTCCTCCAGCTTCATATTCAGCAAGGACTTGTTACAGTTCTGGATATTCAAAATTTAAACTAGTGTTACAAAATTGCAATATTGCAAAACATGATTCTTGCTTCCAATGACGGTGCACGGATTTATTGAAAAACAATTTCAAATCTGTCCTTATTTTAAAACTGCACTGGTTTTCTTTAGCTAAAGCAAAAGTTGTTTGTTGTATTTTATTTTTAAAAAATATGACAATATAGCCAGTGACTACTAGAGTTAGCTCATCAACAGGATAAGTAAAATAGTAAAATGCTATCATTGTCATCTTCCACAAACCGAAAAAAATATTCAGACATCACAACAACCCTCAGTGTGCTTGTGACTGATGCAAGTATGACTTATTGCCACCTTCACATTTGTGCACTAAGCAGTTAAAGGTTCATTTGGGTTTAGTCTCCATTACTCCATTTTGCCCAGGTATTTATGCCAGATTGTGGGTTGACTCAAAATGTCTGAAATTAAATAGATTAATTGCATTCTGTGTATGAGGACAGAAGGTAGCACACCATCAACTGCTCTGCTAAACACAACCTTCTTAGACGAGTGCCATAAGTCAGGTGCTGCAACAGAAAAGACCATGTTCTCTTTCCAGGCTACTATTCTGCAACAAGGAGTAATAAGGTCAACCTACTCTCAATGTATTTTCAAACTTCCTCCTTGGTTGTGACAAAATTGCTAAAACCGAATTGGTACATTCTGTCCAACTCTGAGTATGCTTCCTTCAAGGGGCATCAACATAGTTACCTGCAGAACTGGCTGTAAAATAGGAACAGTATTAATGTTGTTTATAATAGGGTTTCTAATGTTGTTGTTCTAATTGCATACCTTTGCTCATGTCTTGTCTTTTGCTGTGCGTGGCTTGCTTGTCTTGTCTGGTGGGAAATCTCTGCAGCTCTCTCCAAGCCCTACACCTGTCAGTCAGAGTCCCAAGAAACCTCCAACAAAGGACCCATTAGCGGATCTTAACATCAAGGATTTCTTATGAACCTTTTCAAAGGTATAGGTTGCCTCTTATATTCTTCAGTATGAATATAATAAAATATTTTGCTTGTATTCCTCTCTGGAGATGCCATCAAAGATTAAGAAACAGTGCTTGTTAAGTGCATTGATGCTGTTTTAACTTACTTATTTTGCTGTAAACAACACAAAATTACACTCAAAATGGAGAAAGTCAAAAGAAATAAGTGTTGGGAAAGGTATTGTCTAGTGTACAAAGAAGAGAAGAGGACACAGTAGGGGGCAGCAAGAAAACAATCAGGATAGCAACATTAGCACCTCTCCTACTTCTATCATTCCTTGTCTGTCTCCAGATTGCTACTCTCAGAGTGGTTTCCCCCTTCTTCTTGGAAGTAACTTACCCTCTCTCTCAGCTAGAGATGTAGTTAGGAACCTGTGACTCTCCTCTTTCCTATCAAGCATGTTAATTCCTGTATAAACTTTCATCTGCTTTTTAATTCGTATCCCATGCTATTGGCACAAGCAGGTTCCAGTTTCTAACTCAAAATAACCATACATCTGCATCAAGAAGTGTTAAAGAACATCAACAGATCATCACGCAATAAAACCAGCATTAATACCCTTGCAGTCAGTTTTGGCACCTTTTTGCCATTGCATTCCAGGAACAATGTGATTCATTTTCCAAAGGCCAACATCTCATGAAATACAGTAACTCAGGCCAACCCTAGACTATCCCTTTTGGATGTTAATTCAATATACAAAGTGAAAGAATAACAGTGTACATTCTTGACATGGAAGTTTTTCTACTCCATGTGCAGCCATAAGGAATGTAAAAGCAGATATAAATTTCACTTGTGAAAAAAACCCTGTAAACTTCTACATTACATTATATACATTATACCAGTGGTCCCCAACCTGCGGGCCGCGGCCCGGTGCCGGGCCGCAAAGGCCATGGCACCGGGCCGCGGCTCCCTCTCCCCGCCCCCCCCCCAGCAGTAAAAAACTTCCCAGGCCGCAAGCTTGCGGCCCGGGAAGCTACTTACTGCGGGAGGCGGGGAGAGGGAATCAGGGCCGGGCCGCGCCCGTGCGGGCCACGCCCGCTCGGCCCGATCCGCGGGCGCGGCTCGCGGGCGCGGCGTGGGCGCGGCTCGCGGGCGCGGCTCGGGTGCGGCCCGGGCGCGGCGTGGGCGTGGCTCGCGGGCGCGGCTCGGGTGCGGCCCGATCCGCTGGCACGGCGTGGGCGCGGCCCGTGGGCGCGGCTCGGGTGCGGCCCGATCCGCGGGCGTGGCCCGCGGTCCGCGGGGGCGCGGCCCGATGCCCTGCCGGTCCCCAGCCTCGGAAAGGTTGGGGACCACTGCATTATACTATTCTTCAGATGATTTTTCATAGGATTGTTTTTAGCTGTCGTTTAGAGAATTTCTGGTAGGATCCCCCCTCCCCCATATTTTACTATATATCTACTATACATGTATTTACTATACATCCCACCCCCATGTTTTACTATACATCTTTTAGCCTCTGGTTGGCATACCTGGAAAATGTTATAATCTTGCTGTGTTCCCCTTATGGCTTAATTTTCCATATATGCTCAGCTTTGGTATCCTCTGGCAGCTGTGAGTTCACATTGTATAGCTAGATCTCATCAACTTCATAATGTCAAGTTTTGCAATTGTAAATGATAGTGATAATTGTAGTATTAGAAGTATTAGGTCCAGTGCTGTGGTCGGGGGACAGGTGTGTTTGGCACTTCCTCCACTCCAATACAATATGTGATATGAGTGCTAAGATCTAAATCATGAAATCCTCCTGCTAAATGAATGAGGGAGGAGTTTAAAAAAACATTGACTCCATCACATTCGAGCTTAGAAGAACATTTGCTCATTCCTATTGAACAGGTAAAGGTATCCCCTGTGCAAACACCAGGTCATGTCTGACCTTTGGGGTGACGCCCTCTAGCGTTTTCATGGCAGACTCAATACGGGGTGGTTTGACAGTGCCTTCCCCAGTCATTACCGTTTACCCCCAGCAAGCTGGGTACTCATTTTACCGACCTCGGAAGGATGGAAGGCTGAGTCGACCTTGAGCTGGCTGCTGGGATTGAACTCGCAGCCTCATGGGCAGAGCTTTCAGACTGCATGTCTGTGCCACGAGAGGCTCTGTGAACAGGACTTCTGGATAAAACACGTATCTGAATAAAATGATAGCTTTTTGGATGTGGGGAAAAGATGTTGGGAGGAAAGTGGTGCTATATTTCTGATTTTTGCATGCGACCTTTCTAAGGATATCCCTATAGCATATTTCTAGCATTGGCTGATAAGCCATCTACCCACAACTAGTGAATTTTCAAAGTCCGTTAGCAAGCTGGGTCATAAAACTTAATTCAAGTGCTCTAACGCTCTCATTTTGTCTTCACAGCTGTAATTTTCTGACGGAATCACTGAAGATGCAAATTTGGAATCTACAAATGAGATTTGTTTATTGCTCAGAGTTTCCAAGTGAGCCTCCACTACCAAACCCAGTGCATATTCAGAATTCTCTCCTCCTTCCAAAACGTGTAGCACAGCTGTGAAAGTGAACATTAGGAATGTGTATTCTTAGTTGTTACCCCTTCTCTCTCTCTCTCTTTCTCAGTTTGTGTACTTGGGTTATTATTTATGTGTTTTACAACTTAAACAATGGATGTATGTTTCTGATGCCTTCTTAGTGCTTTTCCGAACCTATCTAATAGGGGCGGATTATGCAGCTGTTGTGTGGTGAGCCATTTGGAGCGATGTGTCTGTGTTTCTGGAGGTCTCAATGTAAATAACCTTGGCAAACCTCTAAATTTCCCCCTCAAAGTCCCATTTCTCTTGTATATCTGTTATACAAAATAATAGTGTGAAAATATCAGACAGTAAGAAAAGCACTCTAAACCTACAACTCCCTTTGTGTGTGCGTGTGTGTGTGTGGGATTCAATTTTCCAAATGCAGGATTCTCAATTTGTTGTGAGAAATGTTTTATTTTTGTGGCACTGTACATGTTAAGATAATTATAATTTAAAGTAATATAAATCTAAATTCCCATCAATACTTTCCCTTTGAAGTTGCTATATAAAAAAAAAAACAATTGGAATTCCTTATCACTTTTAACATAGTTTAGGATTTTTTTTCCCATTTAAAATTGGCTTATATATCAGTTTTTGTTTATGCACTGAAAATACGTAAAGGGTGAGTTTCATGCCAGGTAGCAGAGAGAAACAATCATAGCCATGCAGACGTGTTGTCAAGCTAACTCTATCTCTCTTCAGTGTATCTGGAATTCAATCATGGCAAAGTTATTTTTCTAAATTGAACTTTTGCTTTTATGTACATCTGTTAGTTTGATGCTTCTCTGTATATGCCTTAGACTAGTGTTTTCCATCCCTGTATGGCGCTGCATATTTTCCATACTGTCTGTGGTTAGAAATCATGCTAATCTGGAAAAATGCACCCTTTACTGTAAACAAGAAGACTGGTGTTCCTTTAATGTTTTTAATTTGTTCTCTCATACTGTTTGTGCAGATGGCTTGGCTTAAGATTTTTGACTCCTTACTAAGGTCACTGTTGATCAGTGTTACAAGTGGCTTGGCAGCTCTTTGTGAAAGCATATTAAATTGGAAAGATGTTCACCTAAATCTTTCAAATTAACTATTTAATCCGTATATGGTACCATTTTTTTTTTAAAAAGTGGTTGTATCTGAATTTATTGTGAGGAATAACATACACTGTAAAGACAGAGTCAGAGAGAGAGAATTTCAAAATGGCTTTTCTTTGTATTTTGATTTGAGAAAAACCCAGTGCATGTATACCCTCTGAGATGCAATAAAACACCTTGATCAAAGTAAATCCAAACACAAAAGTCTCCTCTTCAGTTTCATAAGCAGTTGCCCAGAACGGTGTGCTTTTATAGTAAAGGGCATAATGGGTTGGATTGAGACTAATTTAGCAACTTCTACCAGTTCTTCCTCCCCATTCCATATTGCCCACATGTTATTCTGTATGGTCCTCTGTAGCCCAAAAGCAGCATTTTGTGGATATCGGTGTCAGGGAGAAGACAGGAATATTCTGTTCCACTGATGGAAAATGTAATATGGCTCCAGTCCAGTGGCTGCAAATTAATATTGGACATAATTGTTAAGACCTGGGGAAATGTTGCCACTTGTTTTCAAAACTGATTTAAGATATCCCCACCCCATAATCTTAGAATGTACATAGTGTGTTTCAGAGTTCTAAGTAATTTACACGCCTTTTCACAGTAATCCTTGTAGTCACTGAGAGTGCTTAAGGAACCTGTTCTTCAGCTCATGTCTTATCTGCTTATCACAAGGAGAGCGGATCATTTGGCAGGCAGTCTAGCTGGTTGTGAGCAGTTCAAGCCTGGTCTTCGAGGTTATTTTCCACAGACTGCACATTGAACTCCACCACCACCATCATCCCCCACTGCTGTCACTGGTTAAAATGAAGAATGAACAGAAATGATCAATTATACAGAAATAAACACAGTATAATTCTGATACCAAAAAATAACATTATAGGACCTTCACAGAGGAACAGCCATATAGATCAGATGGTTGGAGGGAAGAAAAGCAAGGGGTGAAATTGCTATTCTTTGCTCTTTTGTGAACCAGGGGGGGAAGAGATTTCTTCTTCCTCTTGTGTCTTCTCACTTCAGCCTGAACGTTCCTGGGACTGATCTTTCAGGAGACCAGAAGGCACTGCAGGAATGGAGAGAAATGCAGGAAAAATCTGTGTTCATAGATAAAAGCATACAAGCTGCTGTGACTAAGACTTCTGTTGCTGGGAGAAGTTGTTATGGATCTGCCACGTGACATGTTTCATCTCAAAGTCTGCTGAATAAAGTTTATTGAAATTTGAAATGCAAAGACCAAAGTTCAGCTTTAAAATGTCACTGTTTCTTTCCCCAAATGCTTCTTTGGTGTCACATATGTTAGATATGGTCTTATAGCACAATGACCTAACATTATATCTTATATTTCTATTTATTTAAAATTCTACAAAATATTCTAAGAAATTTTCCTAGCGTTGACATCATAGTCACATACTTTTTGGTTTAAAAATCCCCAAGTGCACCATTTAGCCTGAATTGATATCTCTAGGTTAACAGCTGACAAAGCCCTATGTGGGGTGACTCCATATAAGTGTGTGTAAGAGAATACGGATGTATATGTTAGCCCCCCCTCCCCCCTTGACTTTCAATTTAAGGGAAACTGTCTACCATAGTTACAGTGAGAAGTTCATGACTGACGGTGCTGGTTTCTTGAATAATGTAACTGCAGTTATCTGGCAATGTAAGGAATTTCCATATATTTTATGTTGGGATTAGGATTCTATTAGTCTCAGTCATTTTACACAGAAAGGTAGAAATGCAGTGCTCTGGGGTGTATATGTATTTTTCATACATTATAGGTATACATCAAGAGTCTTCACCTATGTCTGTTTATATAATACAATAGGTATCCATTATTTTTCCAGCCATTTGGAAGAGACAAAGGTTTACTCAGGTGTGTATAATATTAAACACTGGCTGTATTTAAGAGAAAATGTAAGAGCCAGTTGTTCCTGTACAGAGACTGCTTGGTCAAAAACACTTGTCTACATTGAAATGCTGCTTTCAGGTTATGAAATTCTGCACTGCAGGACAGAAATGCCCATATCTGTGAAAAGATCGTGGTCTTGCGTGTGTCCAAATGGGTTTCATATGCTAAAGTTTCTTGAATGCAAGTCACCTCAGTTACAAGGCAGTACCTCTGAGGGATAGTGCCAAGTGACAAGAACAATTCTTGGGTTGTGCTGAAGACACTCAAGGCCCTGGCTGAATATACCCTCCCCAGCCCCTAAGGTGCTTCACAGCAGGGTAAATTAGAGAGACTTCTTAGAAAGGAAGATTGACAATTGCCTGGGCACCTGATTGTGCTTACGTGTGCATAAAGAAGCCTACATTTAATTAAATTGGCATAATTAGAAAAGAGTTCCTTTTATGAGGGGGGGGGGTGGCTCAACTTCCAAATATGCAGGCTTACACTTGTCGCTTTCATCCTGATTTTACTAAATGGACCAGCATTATTAGTTGTACTGACCACTTAGGGAAGGAGGGGGGCATAATGCAGTAGAGCTCCTTAATTTAATCCCTTGGTCAAGTCTTGACATGTCTAGTTAGCATGATTTGGGAATAACTGCAGAGGCTCAAGAGAGGAGTTGGCTTAGTGTAGCATTACTTTTTTACCATCAGAAAAATGCTTGCAAGGCTTAGCCTTGAGAACAGTTTTATATCTGATTCTGCCCTCTACTGGATATCCTGTAACCTATCACTGCACATACCTGAATATTTTAATTTTACTTAATGCTACCTTGCCTTACAATCAACATGCTAGTGTAACTCTGTTATAGAGCAACAGGTGGCAGTGTGGAGCTTGCTGTGAAGCACAGGATGCTGAAGTTCAGTTTTCATGTGCTATGAACAGACTATCTTTGATTTGATCAAGGGTAGACAATCAGGTTTAGTTATCCTGTGCTATTTTAAAGTAAGTGCAGTGCCTCACTTTAATGAAATGAAGTCATGCCAACTCCAAACACAATGTACAGTAAAGTATGCAACTAGCTTCTTGAGATAAATTAGCAGTTTCTAACTGGTTAGCAGTAAAGACTACTGCTAAATTGGTAACAGCAGGAACAGGAAGATATCTCCCCCTACCTTTCTGGAATTCAGATCCTAGAGAATCTAATTGGACTGACTAGGAATGTGCACATCTCAGTTTGTACAGTTCCGTGTCCAGCTAAGAATGCAAGAATGTGATGCTGATGTTCTCATCTGATTTGGTTGTCGTTAAGTTTGGGCAGATAATTAGCAGAGGTGTATGACGATTCCTTCAGAATCCGTTTTCTTCTTGGCTGAGCAGCCCCATTTCTGTCCTCTTTCTGTTTGTCCCATCCAGTTGTTCAAATGTTTATAGAATTATGCTCCCCCAGTCCAGGATCGGAGGGTCTGACTACAATCCTTTTATCTTTATTTGAAAATTAGCAAGAAAGCCCATTGCATGCAGGGATGCAATGGGCACTACTGGGGGGAGGGCACAGCGACTATAGTGTCACCCTACCTGGGTGAGGTGTTGGTGAGGCAGCTGGCAGCCGGGCAGGGCCAGCAGGCTTTCCTGGCTGCAGCGGCCCCAGTCTCCTGGATGGCTGGGCAGGCCGGAGTGGGATGCCGGTCTCTGCTGCCTAACTGCATGCAGCACTGGCAATGTGGGTGAGGCTGGGGGCAGGTGGCTGGGCTGGCAGGCAGAGCAGAGCAGCGGGCTTTGTTGGCCGCAGTGGTCCTGGATGGCTGGGCAGGGCAGAGTGGGACTGCCAGCCTCCGCCGCCTACCTGCCTGCAGCACTGGTGGTGTGGGCAAGGTTGGGGTCAGGGGGCCAGGTTGGCGGGTGTCCGGAGCAGCCATATGGTTAGGGCGCTGCAGTTCTGCTGCCCTCCGCAGCCAGAGAGCATCTGGATGCAAGGCTGCGAGCATGCTTTGTGGCCGGCTGCTGTGGGTGGGCGCTGTAGGTGCCGGCCCAATCCAGGTGCAGCTAGCTTTGCTGGCTACGCCGGGATTGGCCCACTCAGCTGGAAGCAGTGTCTGGACACCGGCCCGGACAGTGCTCCGCCTGTAGTGCTTTTTCTCAAATATTAAAGGCACTAATAATGGTTATAGATGGCGTGAGAGGCTGATGGAAATTCAAATTTAACAGGGGAAATGGTCAGGTATCAGGTAAAGGAGACTTAAAAGGAGAACAAGCAACAGAACCTTTATATATAATGGATAGTTTGTCACAAAGAATTTGTTTTGTTGTACAGATTGGTCTTTGAACACAGAGGGGAGAGATTTCTTGGAAATCTCTGCTTAAATAAATAACCTAAGCTGCTTTGTCTCAAAGACACTTGAATTGGTAAAGGCAGGAACCGTCACACAAGTTCCAGTTTCATTACTTAACCACTGGATCAACCCCCTTTTTCTAGGAACTATTTCCCTCAAGCTGGGTAGGGATCACACACTCCCTTTGCTAGGATCTATTTTCTGTAGGCATGAATGATCCTCTCACTTCCTCAGCCCTCCTTCCTAGTCCACACTCAGTTCTTAACTACCATCCTGATACTTTCAACTTCAGAATTGTTTTAATTTCCAGGCTCTCCCTGCCCATCATAAGATGCTTTTCAGCTCTTGGGGAGGGGTGGGGGAGTGAAGTGGTTGGAGGATGCTACAATGTATCACTTACCCAGGATAACTTGGACTGTGTGTGAGAAGTCCTGAGCAAGTCCTTTGGCCTGAGGTAAAAAAATTCTCCATTGCATTGCAGCTAAATCAAGATAGTATAAATTTTTACTCACGGTTATGGTTTAAGCCAGGGCTCCTCAGTGTGGTGTCCATGGGTGCCTGGCAACACCTATTGGCATTGGCCTTGTACTTTATGGAAGTGAGCAGGGCCAGGTAGGGCTTATCACTAGCAAGTCTTCTGATTGACTGTTGGAGATTTGATTGGCTGTGCAGCTTTTCAAAAAATATTTTGGCAGCAGCTGTCACCACAGCACAAGGATCTGCACCGTGCTACTGAAGTTAAGCTGTGGCAATCATTTTATGGCTCCCCCTCCTGCAACAGCCATTCAGTTGCTGTGCCCACTAAGCCATGTCAAAATTCCAAATGTGACCAAGACTCAAAAAAGCGGCAGATCCTTGGTCTAAATCTTGAGAGAAAATTGAACATAAGCAGAAGTTTTCAACTTTAAAGTATGGCCCCTAACTTTTTCACCAAGCGGCTTCAAACAGGTATCAGCAGTGTGGCGAGAATTCACTTAGCTTTGCAGTTCGTATCTCAGAACCTTTTGGATCCTTGTACTATTTACTCTGTGATTTAATATCCTGACTTACTTTTATCCTGCCCTATAATTTTTCTGTGGTTTAAAAAAAAAATTGGCCTTCCCAACAACAGCTAAAGGATGGATTAGGTTTGTTTTGAGGGTTTTTAAAACAGCTGTTAAATAACACATGGAGTTGGCCAGGATATGTCTAACAAACTTATAATTGTCGGATCTTTTTTGGGGGGATGGGTGTGGGCACATGCTGAAATACAGGCCTATCAAATATAGTACTCTGGGATTCATGCATATGATGTGATAACTTTGGACTAGAAAATAGCAGTGAAGGACAGCACGGGTTCTCTGTACTTGTGGTGACACTCAGCTGTTTTCAAAGGATCGATTTCCATGTGGTGTAGTTTAAACATAAATCTGCCCTGGACTCAGAATAAGCGTCTGCTTTTTCAACATCTGCTTTGGATGTTGCCTTTAAATACTGGTTTTACAGTAGCTTGCTGCTAGGTGCTACCATAATGAAGCTAACAGGACCTTGGAAATGGCCCCTCATAATGCATTTTTTGCAGCAGGGAGAAATTTAAATGAAACCTCCCCCAGAAACTCCCATCTTTCAGCAGAAGATGCTAGACCGGCTAAGGCTGAGGCAATTGCCCTGTCCCCTGTGCTTGAGTTGTTTTTCTCACGTGGCTACCCAAGGAGAGGAGCACACAGCTGCTGGCTACTGGTGAGACACTGGGAGTTGGGTCAGCTACTGGTCAATGGCCTGCAGGGTGACTGCACTGCACTAACTGCTCGCCACAGTGCTGATAAGGCTGTTCTGACCGAGCAGTGATATCAGGGCTCTCTCAGCCTCACCCACCCCACAGGGTGTCTGTTGTGGGGAGAGGAAAGGGAAGGTGACTGTAAGCTGCTTTGAGACTCCTTTGTGTAGAGAAAAGCGGCATATAAGAACCAAATCTTCTTCTAACATCATTCTGGCGCCAGATCAGCATGTTTGTGGTTTGAAGGCACATGTGTTTTTTTGTGGGGGGGGGGAGGGTGCCAAGCCAGTCTTATCTCTGGCTAGCGATGACCAGTGAAGTAATCCTGAGTGCCATGTTGGCCAGACTGCTCTTGGGGCTTCAAATAAGGTAGGTAAGCTCCCTCTGGGAGGGAGCCTGTCTCTGGATATAAACCAAGGATTGCCAAGTCACATGATCCATTGTAAGCAATACCTCAACCACTACTCCTGCATAAAGGTAAAGGTATCCCCTGTGCAATCACGTCTGACCCTTGGGGTGACGCCCTCTAGTGTTTTCATGGCAGACTCAATACGGGGTGGTTTGCCAGTGCCTTCCCCAGTCATTACTCTATTATGACAAGGGACATAATAGGTGATTTGTTACTGAATTTTGGGTGACCAAATGTAAAATAATATTGGAATCCATGTTTTTGTGCCAAGGAAGGGTCTTCAAGCAGCGAATGTGATTTTTTGTGTTGCAGTTTGTGGCAGTGGACATGATGAGTGATTCGATAGTTTTGGAGGACCAAATATAAAAATAATGAGAATCCCTAAGGATCTGTGCTTTTTGTGAAGAGGTTTGTGGTTATAGATCTGATGAGTGGATTTGTGGCATATTTTGGATGACTATGCAAAAATCTTTGGGGATCCCAACCTGGTCTGGCCAACCTACGTCCCATCCTACCAGTGACCAGGGGGAACCTGGCAACCCTATAAGTTCCTCTACATAAAATGGATGCTTTAGATTCTATGTTATAGACTACTCACAGATGTCCATGGACTACAATTACCATGAACCCCTATCCAACATGGCAGGGGCTCATGGTAACTGTAGTATATGGACATCTGGAGAGCCACAATTTATGGCTCTCTATGGCACTGTAGCCTACTGAGGTCCTTAGGCCCTCCTCAGACTCCATCCCCAAATCTCCAAGCTAACCCTACCCCCATCTCTCACCGATGGCTAGGGACTCCATCTGCCATTATATTCACCCCGAATCCCACCCTCCTCCGGGTGCATTCCCAGATGGCCAGGAAATTCCCAGTTGAGCTGGCAACTCTCCTACACAAACTCAAGCCTAAAGGTAAAGGTAAAGGTATCCCCTGTGCAAGCACAGAGTCATGTCTGACCGTTGGGGTGACGCCCTCTAGCGTTTTCATGGCAGACTCAGTATGGGGTGGTTTGCCAGTGCCTTCCCCAGTCATTACCGTTTACCCCCCAGCAAGCTGGGTACTCATTTTACCAACCTCAGAAGGATGGAAGGCTGAGTCAACCTTGAGCCGGCTGCTGGGATTGAACTCCCAGCCTCATGGGCAGAGCTTTCAGACTGCATGTCTGCTGCCTTACCACTCTGCACCACAAGAGGCTCCTGCATAGTCTTCTATTATATGGTCAAGTGTGGAGAAATGAACTTTAATATGAAGGCCTGGACTATACCAAATAGGGGAGGTAGTCAGTTGCTCACTAGCCTCACCCTGGCCAGAAACCATTAAGTAGTCAGTTTAGCCCCCCCTCCCCCCCAATCTGGAAAGGGAACATCTTGCAGGAAATTCTATAGAATACTTTTGCGGGGGGGGGGGTATTTCAGGAAATGCTGCTGAGACCTGCCCTGGCGGTACACAAACAGATGTTAAAATTCCTTGGCACAATGAGAAGGCAATCTTTTGTGCTGATTCCACCAAAGCAGATAGAGCTCTCACCTGGGACCTGTTGTAGGCGACTACCCCACTATATGCAGGACTAAAAGCGTGAGCAGAGATAAGTTGCCTGCCCAAGGGTAATATCAGCGAGGGTATGCAAAAAGGGAAGGATAGAGGAATTGCATATTTATACTTTTTGATCCCTTGCTCAATATGTTGCTCTGCTGGGAGTAGGTATGTGGACACTTTCTTTTTAATAAATGTCTTACAAACTTTGATACTAGTAGCTGCTTCAGACTCAGTATTTTTAAATGAGCACCAGGACAAGGGATGGGAAAGTCAATTGGCAAGTTGCTACGCTCCCAGGGGAGTTCAAATGTCTTAAGCCAGGGGTAGTAAAACTGCGGCCCTCCAGATATCCATGGACTACAGTCTCCATGAGCCCCTACCAGTGTTTGCTGGCAGGGGATCATTGGAATTATAGTCCATGGACATCTGGAGGGCCGCAGTTTTACTACCCCTGGCTTAAGCTGTCCTGTGGTCACCAGATGTTGGGTAACAGGAGGCCCAGGCATGAGGTGTGACCTTCAAATGGCAACACAGAGAAAGGAAAGTGAGAGCCCTGGTCCTCTCAGCTGGTAGTTCCTACAAAGGCCAGGTGGTGGCTGTGACTGAACCAACAGAAGGAGAGGAAATCCCCTCTCAGCGTTGGGAAACCCCAGTGGGTGGCACTTGCCAGGCAGAGACACTGAAGCAGCTGCTGGTGCTCAGACCTCTTGGAGGGCAAGATTAAATAGGGCCTGTAGGTCAGTGGGGCTATTCCACCACAGGAACTATGCAGGCATGTCTACCTTGCTGTTGGCGTTCTTGGAAAACCACTCAAATTCCAGTACCACATAGAGCCAGTTTGGTGTAGTGTTTAGGAGTGCGGACTTCTAATCTAGCGAGCCAGGTATGAATCTGTGCTCCCCCACATGCAACCAGCTGGGTGACCCTGTTCTGACCGAGCAGTGATATCAGGGCTCTCTCAGCTTCACCGACCTCGCAGGGGGTATGTTGTGGGGAGAGGAAAGGGAAGGCGACTGTAAGCCGCTTTGAGACTCCTTTGGGTAGAGAAAAGCGCACATAAGAACCAACTCTTCTTCTCCTTCTTCTTCTTGGATAAAGCCTATGTGAAGAAAGCTTAATTGATGGGTCACATTTCTTGCTGCATTTAAATAGTCCTGCTGATCATAGCAAAGGGAATTTGTAACTATCAACTGGGTTGAAAGATGTCTCTGTATTCTTTATGAAATTACACTGTCCATCAGGATGTCCACTGTGGTTCTGGAATCCAGCTGCCTAGGAAAGCTCCAAATTTAGCTGGAAAACTTCACTTCCACAATGAAGTTGGCCCACAGCTCTGCAGATGTTGCTTTTCCAGCAAGCAGCTGCTGAAAAGAAACCTCCACTGTGGTCTTTGATGAATGCAAAGTACATGGCTGTGCCCAGCTGTTAGAAAGCCATGTCATTTCAGTCCAGTGCAGAGTTCTGTGACTGATGTGGTGAGCTGAGTAGACATAATACCCACTTAGACTTAACAAACATGTCTCCACCTTGCATGTCAAAATTAAAGATTGGCTTTTTTCTTTTTCTTTTTTTTTACTTTGAGGTGAGTTCGGCAGGCTGCTGTCACATGAGTAGAATTCTTTGGCTAGGTGGACACACAGTACTGCTTGATCACTAAGCGATTGTTTTGCTGTTCGGAGAGTCCTCCAGGTTTCTGAGCTGATCCTTCTTCCCCAGTATAAAAAAGTGGACACCTGTGATACTCACAGGGGGAATCTCACCCCAACCTTAGCCTTCTCCCTCAGGCAACAATGGTATCTGAATTGGCTTATTTGGAGACTTCCTGCTCTTTTGAGCATACTTCCTCCCTGCTGCCCTCTGGAACAGACAGAATGAGACAACAGAACATTTAGACATTTATGGCTCTCTCCCTCTCTCCTCTCTTTCTTTACAAAGTTGTTTCCCTTCACAATAAAATTCTTTTATTCTTTAAGCAATTTTAAGTGCAGAATTACTTGAGTGCTCCCTGCCCATCTATTTTTTATGAAATGATTGGTGTTACTTTCTGCTTTAGGATGCTTAGGGCTGATCCTGCGTTGAGCAGGGGGTTGGACTAGATGGCCTGTATGGCCCCTTCCAACTCTATGATTCTATGATTCTATGATTCTATGATTCTTCATCAACACCTTACTAGCCCAAATTTGCAACTATGAGTAGTGAAAATGATGCATAAATAACACTAAGTATAACTCCAGAAAGTGTGTGCCTATGAGAGAAGTAAGAAGGTGGGGAATTTTCAAGTCAATGTGGTGCTACTAATTACCTATCAAGACAGGACACTGCACTAGGTCACTGAAGAATTCCTAGGTTGGATCCAACTGCCTGTCAATTGAAGATGCTGATGATCACTGAAATTTTCCCATGTTCCTTTCCCTCAGCAGTCCTTGCGGACACCAGAAAAATTATATTTCCCAGGTCATAGGACCTGCTGTATGGAGGGGTGTAGGAGAAGAAATGGGCCTTTCTGCCTTTTTCATTAGCACAACTCTGCTGATAGAAGAGGAAGGAGAGGGTATTTCATCCCCTTCTCCCTCCCTACTGTAGCCTCCTGACACATGTGGGTGTTAATCCCTGTGGGTCTTGCAACACCAAGGGTAAACTTTCTGAAGGTCAAAAAAGGTTGCTGGGGGCAGAGTGGAGAAGATCCACTATCCTTGCTTCTGTGGATTGCTAGATCCAACTCATTAAGTTGTACAGAAACCTCAACATGGCTGCTGGTTAGAAGCTGTCATAGTATCTGGGTCCCTCCCACTCCTTTGCTTCTGGTATTGGGATCCATCTCATTCTTTTGCCCTGGCTTCCGTTTTCTGCAATAAGATGTCCCAGTGCCACAAAATTACATATTACTGTATATAAAGGCATTTCATTTAAAATGGTCACTGCTGACATTTTTATAGTCCAATCTGTCATTTTAGTTACTTCAGAAAAGTTATTAAATGAGTAACCGAGGCAAAGGTTTTAGCACTGGACAGCCTTCCTCAACCCAGGATTAAAGTGAGAGAGTGAGAAAGAAGGACAGCCTAAGAGAAACATTCATCGCAGGGAATGGCTGCATGCCTGATTATTATTAATATTATATTTTATTATCATAGTAATAATAATATTATTATTACTATTATATTTTTATTTCTAGGTTGCCCCTCACAATAATCTCAGGGTGACTTCCAATAATTTAAATTTCAAATACAGCTAAAACCATATACAGGGTGGTAAGGCAACTGACATGCTGTCTGAAACTCTGACCATGAGGCTGGGAGTTCGATCCCAGCAGTCGGCTCAAGGTTGACTCAGCCTTCCATCCTTCCGAGGTCGGTAAAATGAGTACCCAGCTTGCTAGGGGGTAAATGGTAATGACTGGGGAAGGCACTGGCAAACCACCCCGTATTGAGTCTGCCATGAAAACGCTGGAGGGCGTCACCCCAAGGGTCAGACATGACTCAGTGCTTGCACAGGGGATACCTTTACCTTTACCTTTATACATCTGTACTGTTATGATTCTTTTTTCATTTTGTCTGAGGAAGTATGCATGCACACAAAAGCTCATGCCTTTAATAAATCTTTGTTGCCCTTAAAGGTGCCACTGGACTTGATTTTTGTTGTGCTGCTTCAGACCAACACGGTTACACACTTGAATATAACATTCTGTCATTACACCTCTGGTGTGAATTGGTCTCCTGGGGAAAGTTCCTATTTTACTATTATTCAGGAGATGGTGGCAAGACCATCAAGGAGATGATTTGGGAGCCAATGAAATACACGGGATTTGGTGGTTTGATGGGCATAAAAGTCAGTTGGCATCATGTAAGCTTTTTCAGCTGTTTCATTTCTCAGGCAGAATTTGTATATATTTCTGTTACTGTTTGAATTCTTGTTCTTCCATGCCTGGGGACCCAACCAGACTATTAGGCTTTCATACGTTTGTTTTAGTCAAATGTTAAGTGTTTTCTTCTCTTCTGCTAAAGGGCAAGGAGAGTATTATTGTTGGCTTTTGCACCAGAAGTTCAGCTGTACTAAAAGACCTACTGGCTAGGATTTGCCTCTGATGGAATATGCAGCCATGTTGCTGTCACTCTTATTGGCTGACTCCAGGCCCTGTGTCACCGCCTAGAGACATTCTGGAAACATGAAGTATTTTTTCTCTTCAAAAAAACATTTTTGGTTTGTATGTGTGTGCGTAAAACAATGAAATTTCCAGCACTTTGCAATTCATTTCAAAGGCAGTTCATTGTCTGTCATCCCCCCATTTCCAAAAAGCTGGTGGAAATAATCTTGCGACGAGGCAGCAAGGACCTCTCCTTGCCCGCTTCTGAGGGTGTATGAAATGGCGGTGAAAGCAGCGAAGCGTGATTATTTTGCTGTGGAAATTGTGTCCGCTAGCTCTCACCTGGCCCAATTGTATAGGGTAATGTGGTCTCTTGCTGCCCTCCAGGAAGGGCGCAAACATAGTAATAAATTGGATTTCAGCTGTGAGGCTTTAGCGAGCCTTTTTGTAGATAAGACCTTGTAGCTCTCTGCGACCTTACAGCCAAGGTTGATACAGAATGTCAACTGGAAGCTCCGTGGCTGTCGTGGGGGATTAGGGTTGATGGCTTCAGGTAGCTCTCTTTAACCGAATTGGACAAATTGTTGGGCTCAGTGAGGGCGACCACTTGCTCCCTTGACCCCTGTCTGTCATGGCTGCTTAGGTCGGGTGACCGGCGTATAGGTCACAGAGGGTTGTGGTAGGGGAAGAGTTGTTGAACCCATTTGTACTCCCATGTGAGGTACCACAAGGGGCAATACTCTCCCCTATGCTTTTTAACATCTATATGTGCCCTGTAGCTCAGTTGGTCCGGAGCTATGGGCTGCAGTGTCACCAGTATATGGATGACACCCAGCGCTATCTCCTGATGGATGGCCAGACGGATTTCCCCCCAGAGACATCCACTAGTTGTTTGGAAGCAGTGGCTGGACGGATCAGGCCGGGTTGCCTGAAACTCAACCCCTCCAAGATATAGGTCCTGTGACTGGGTAGGAGGGGGGCAGGATCAGGAAGTGTATCATCCCTGCCTGGATGGGGTGCAACTGACATCTGCACCACTGGCCAGGAATTTGGGGGTGATTTTTGATGTATCGTTATCTATGGAGGCTAAGGTAACCCGAATGGTGTTTTTCCATCTGCACCAGGCACAGCTACTAGCATACCTGTCCTCAGAACACCTGTCCACCATGATCCATGCAATGGTCACTTCCAGATTAGACTTCTGTAACTCACTCTATGCAGGCATACCCTTGTCTTTGACCTGGAAATTGCAATTGGTGCAAAATGCAGCTGCAGGGGTCCTCACTAGGTGATCTTGTCCAGCCGTTGCTGAGACAGCTGCATTGGTTGGTTGCCAGTTTGCTTCTGGAGTTCAAGGTATTGGTTCTAACCTTTAAGGCTATATGCAGCTTGGGTCCCACCTACCTGCAGGACCGGTTACCTGCTTATGCCCCCTGCAGGGCACTTCACTCTGTGGATATGAATCTGCTGGTTGTCCCGGAACCCCAGGAGGTATGCCTGTCCTCGACCAGGGTCAGGGCTTTTTCAGTCCTGGCCCCTACCTGGTGGAATGAGCTCCCAGAAGAGCTGCAGGCCCTGACAGAGCTCTCTGGGTTTCACAGGGACTACAAGATGGAGCTCTTCCTCCAGGCATTTGGTTGAGGCCAGGTAGAGTGCCCGGGGTTATAAGATCGAGTCACCCTTCTTTTTGGGCCTTCCCTTTGGGTTTTCCTGTACTGGATATTAAACCGAGTATGGGACTATTGGGTAATCTACTCCCCTGGGTTACATCAGGTGATAGTGATGGCATAATATGTTAATGCCAGAGCTTTGAGTCATTGAGGAGTGTTGATTTTTATCATCTTGGAATTATTGGGTTTATAATATGTTTTAGGATGGTTTTATGATGTTTTATGGAAGTGCTTGTATTTTATTGATTGTAAACCGCTACGAGCCTGCTGTGCTGGTAGTGGTCATATAAAAATGTAATCATAAATAAATAATTTTTTACATAAAAGCTTCTATTGAAGGTGTTTCTACACACAATACGGGGGGAAATAAGGAGATCCAGTTAATGGAGGTACTTTGGGTTCAGCCTTTCATTGCTCTACCACAATGTGTTTTGGTCCTAAAGTGAGATGCAAAGAAAATTTTATAGCATTTTAAATGCTACATTTTGGACATGCAGTTTGTCTACTACCACTATTGGCCTGGGAAAGAGAAAAGACAGGTGTTATTGGGGGGGGGGGAGGTGTCCCTTCTGATTTAACATTGAATCAAAGGGGCAGGTTTTACTGATGACTGACAGGCAGATCAGCATGGAAGCCCCATTCTTACAGTTAAGGGTGGGGCATCCTGATGCTGTAAGAATGGGGCTTCCATGCTGATCTGAAGCTTGTTCACTGAATAGCATAACTGTTTAGGATTTCACCTCCAGCAACCTGCTCTTCCTCGCAGTGGATGGACTCTCCTAGCCTCTCTGCCTCATCCCCATCCTCAGTTGTGTGGAACAATGGCTGACAGTTTGGCTTTGTTTGTAACTTGAGTACACAATGTGTTTTTATAGAATAACCATTCCCTATGCCTATTTATATTGGCTTTCACTTTATGAAGTAATTCCTTACCCTCCTGAAAGGCATTTCTGGACTGTATAAACACTTGTGTTCAGAACTGAAACGATGGCTTCTTTGAATGTTTTTTTCCCCCTTCAACTTTCCGTCTTTAGTCAATAGGTTTTGGGCATTCTTCCTGACAGGAAATTGCTCTCCATTCAGCTACCATGTTATATGTTTTCCATTTAATTTTAGGCAATGCTTATATTTAATAAATAAAGAAAATGAAACCTGATTACACACTTTCTCAGATGAAAACTGTAATACAAGTTAGGAAAAATATTGCAAAATGTTTGTTTCACTTTATTTTTACAGCTTTTGCTTAGGTCTTCCATCCCCTGGGGAAAAAAATAATTACAGGAGGGTGGGTGGGGAGAGAATATGGGAGCTGGCTGCAACTGAGATGCTTAAAATAATAATAATAATAATAATAATAATAATAATAATAATAATAATAATAATAATAATAATAATAATAATAATAAGTACTTTGTGTGTACATTGAATATGAAAGTAACCCTTTGGAAGGCATAATGTGTCCAGGGAATGGAAATATACCTTTCGTCATTTGATGGCTATTTTCAGACACTTTAGCCCCTGTCTTTGGGGTTAGGGACATAATAAATACGGCAAACTAGACTACATGAGCCTCCATGTAGAAAGCATCAGCCGAGCTGCCTTGGGAGCACAGACATTTCTATGCTATTGTGGCAATTTCAATGTATGGGAATGTTGCAACCAGGCAGTGTTAATCCAGTTGAATCTGCACCAAGAATATATTCTCCACAGCTACTTGTGCAGACATTTCCATGCACTTTTGAAATGCCCCCTGAAAATGATCAAAAAGGACACCTTTTTAAAAAGTCTAAAAATTTGTGAAAATTAGGTCCCCCATTTCAACTTAGAGGTAAACGACATGTAAAAAATTTTAAAGAGCTGGGTTCAAGTTTTCAATTCATGTTCCCTGCAACCAACCACACAGCAGCTGTGGATAATGGCTTCTGTAATAGGAGAACCCAAATGGGCTCAGAATGGTATCACAGTGGGAGGAAGAGCTGATTCTGATGCTCCCTTCCCAGCAGTTTTCCCAAGCAAAATATATTGTATGCTGTCCCGAGATGATGGACACAAGAGGGGTGGCGTATACATAAATTTAAATAAATAAATAGCATCCTGGAGTAGCTATTTGCTGATTTTGTGGTGCAGAGTGGTAAGGCAGCCGCCTGAAAGCTTTGCCCATGAGGTTGGGAGTTCGATCCCAGCAGCCGGCTCAAGGTTGACTCAGCCTTCCATCCTTCCGAGGTCGGTAAAATGAGTACCCAGCTTGCTGCTGGGGGGTAAACGGGCACTAGCAAACCACCCCGTATTGAGTCTGCCATGAAAACGCTAGAGGGCGTCACCCCAAGGGTCAGACATGACTCGGTGCTTGCACAGGGGATACCTTTACCTTTACCTTTTATGTGGATTATCTGTTGATGTGGAAACTGGACACAACTCTTCAAAAATTGTAACTTGAAGTTTCCTTCTTAGCCTTACCTTTGATTGGAAAATGCATGTTAAGAATTAGAGCTCCCAGTTCTGAACTGCCCTGTTTTTAATCTCCGTGCTGTTTTTTGGTCGTCTGTTTTTTGTTTTTTCTTCATTCTACACTAAAGAATGTTGGAGGACTAAACAGACTTTCGCTTTTGCCTAGGACTGTATAGGACCTCTCCTGGCTAAATTGCAATATTGTCTGAGCTTGGCTGCTGACTTATAAGCCTAAAACATGTCTATGTTAAAAAGAATGGCCCATCTAATAGAGAAACAAACCCAAGATTTGAAAGCATTTACAGAAGGTTTGCTTAAGAATATTTTCAAGGAGATCCAAGACGGCAAAGAAGAAGTTTTTAACGGAATTGATGGACCAATAACAGTGGTTGATGACAGCACTAAACAAGGTTGGAAATCATCAGTGGAATAGAAATCTGAAATTTTGGAGATGGAAAAGGGGATGTCGGAGCCTCGCAGAAAACACGACTTCCCAGATGACACTCTTTTAAAAAAGGCATACAGCTGTTTCAAAGAATCAACCAAGAATCACAAGAATCAACCCAAAGATATATGGATCTGTTTTGAAAGTAATCAATTTAAAGGAGCTTCTCAGGAAAAAAATTGTACTGATACATTTTGGATTGGAGTCCAGGAGGTGCAACTGCCTCAGGATTCATTGGTGAATATTCTGCGGGAACAACTGCACTTTCTACGCCAAAGTCTAACTGGACAGAATATAAGGCTACGGGAAAAACAAGGTGCGGTAAGCCTCGATATGAGGCTCCCTTAATAAGATTGGGGAAGGGAAAGAAGAAGCAAAAGGAAGGGGGAACAAGATGTTTGAAATCTTTTCTTTATTCTTCTTCTGTACACTTTTAAGGCAATATAATTGTAAGTGCTGGAAATGTCTTGATAAAGTGGGGGTTTTTTCCCTTTCTTTTTTCTTTATTAGTGTATTGTTATAGGGCTAAAGTTCATACTGTTCTACAAGAAATGTTCAATGTTAAGTATTTAATTCAAACCTGAAAATATGGTGTTGAATATCTGTCAGGAGGCTCTTCGACTGTGTTAAGTATAAAATGTTTTATAGGTGGTATGTGACACCAAAAGTGATTGCTAAAATTGCTAAAAACTATATTAACAAATGGTGGAAATGTGGTGATAAAGTGGGTTTCTTTTTTCAATTGTGGTGGAAATGTGAAAAAGTTTATAAGTTTTGGGCATAAGTTCATACTATTGTGTAGTTAATGTGTGGTCTTAGGTTTCCTATGTAAGCTGAATCTATGTTATTAAGTATATCTCTGCAGTGCCTCCCAGCCCAAACTCAAAGCTTAACTAAAAAGGGACATTTATTGGAGGGGGTTTAAGTGTAACAAATGAACACTATATTTTATTGTTCTTTGTATTAACAACTTATATATAATAAAGGTAAAGGTATCCCCTGTGCAAGCACCAAGTCATGTCTGACCCTTGGGGTGACGCCCTCTAGCGTTTTCATGGCAGACTCAATACGGGGTGGTTTGCCAGTGCCTTCCCCAGTCATTACCATTTACCCCCCAGCAAGCTGGGTCCTCATTTTACCGACCTCGGAAGGATGGAAGGCTGAGTCAACCTTGAGCCGACTGCTGGGATCGAACTCCCAGCCTCATGGGCAAAGCTTTCAGACTGCTGCCTTACCACTCTGCGCCACAAGAGGCTATATATATATTGTGTTCAATTATCCCAGAGCAAGGTTCATTTTCTTGAAAGTGCATGAGATCTGATGTCTCTGTGCTATGGATTATCTGGTGGAGCTAAGCTTCTCAGCCTCAGCATTTCCTATCTGTAATATGGATCGTGCCCCTGAATATGTATTAATATGTAAACTACTTTAGCCTGCTTATATGCTCTTTTAGTTCCTGTTTTGTGTTTGTAGCAGAACATGAATTTGAATTTTAGTAGATGTATTTGTGTTGGCCTGTTAACATGTGTGTGTGTGTTGCCTGCTGGGATTTGTAATTACATGGACCTTAGAAGAATAGAGCATTTCTGACTGGCCACCACCCAGTAGCCCCTGTGGAACAACTAGGTTGGTATGTCTTTGGGTGTCTCCTGTTCCTGCTCCTTGCCTGATTCATGCCTTCCTACAGATGGCAATACTATCACTATTATAATCTCTCCCATGTGCCTGTACAGCTAGCAAATATATGACAAAATGTTGCTTCCATCATATACCGAAGAGGCTACCTACTGGCAAAATTTGAAATTTGTGTCTACCCCTTCCTTCCACATCCCTCTTTCATCCTTTGCGGCAGGTTATTCTACCCTGCCTAAAAGCAAGTAAACTCTATGCAGGAGAGGAAGGCTATCTATATCGGATGAGGAAACTGAATGTTTACCTAGATCTTGCTCACACCTTGCTTGCCTGCTGCAAACTTTCCCTTGCTTAGCACTTCAGATAACAAAATAGCTCATGCAGACAGGGCCAATGCCGACACACAAAGCACCTGAGATGGTGCAATAATTGACAGAAGGTGTAAGCACTGTGTGCAAAACAATTGGAATAGCCCTGTTCAATGAGAACACCAGCTTCTAGTTGGACAATGTCCCATTATTGATTGATTGATTGATTGATTGATTGATTGATTGTACTTATATACCGTCCTTCCCAAAGGCTCAGTGCGGTTTACATGGAACAAGAAAACAATACAGGTAACATCATTTCTAGAACAACAAGGTGAATAATAACAATAACATTAACATAACAGCAGCAAGGAATGGTGGAACTACAAGGAGCCTCAGCTCAACTCTTACTGACACCCAGTATGTTGGATAGATTCGTAGCAGTCGTAGTAGGAGGGAGGGGCTAGGGGGCCAATTGGACCTCAACCAAATGCCTGGCAGAGGAGCTCCTTTTTGCAGGCCCTGCAGAACTGTTCAGGTTCCGTCAGGGCCCTGAACTCATCTGGGAACTCGTTCCACCAGGTGGGGGCGAGAATGGAGAAAGCTCTGGCCCTCGTTGAGGCCAAGTGGGCTTTCATACTTATATCTGCAAAGTCCCTCCACTTGTTGCCTAAGAACCTTAAAGTAGGCCATGAGTAATAATAGCTCTGAATGCTTCTGATTGTTGAAGAAGAGTTGGCTTTTGTATGCTGCTTTTCTATACCAGAAAGAGTCTCAAAGCGGCTTCCCTTCCCTTTCTTTATAAGGAAGAAAAGGTGCAATTTCCCCAGAAGGATTGGGGGCCTGAAGCTGCAGGGAGAAGCCCTCTCCTCTCAGAAGCACTCCTTTGTTTGAAAACTATATCTATGAACATTTTAGGTAAGGAATTCTGCTTCCAATTGTATCCTGATGCCTTCCATCTGGAGAATGAAATGATACCAAAGACTTCTGTGAGAACAGAAGATCTTCCAACACAACACAGCTGCAAGTTGTTGCTTCCTCAAGGGACCGCCTAGACAGAAGTCAGAAAGACTGAGGTCCTGGTCTGCCCAAATACCACAGGCCTGAACTGTTTACTCTTGGTTGCTGTTGTTCCAAATGATATCTGTTGAAGTTGGGTTATAGCTATTTCCATAAATTCAAGTGTCACAAGGTGGCATCACACTGTCAGAGATGTGATCTCTCTCCCTTTTTCGATAAAAAGAAATTATTTTTGATATTGTTGTTTAAACGGAATGGTTTACACTTGCACCACTGTGAAAACCTCCTTACTTTATGCTGCTGAAGAAAATGATTGCCATTTAATCCATATCCTAGAATTTGTTTTGCTTCCTTTCCCATATATACCAGGGCTCTTGTTTTTTTCACTGTTGAAAACTAACTCCAGATGGGGATTGGGCTTCTGTGAATAATCGAAAGCTGTCTTTGGCAAGTGCCTTGCACAGTGTTTTCATAAGATTATGGAAATCTAGGAAAAATAAACTACAGTAACTGGTTTTACAGCCATTCTTTTTGAGAATTTATGAGGTCAGAGTAGACTTTCTCAACAGCACTACCTACCTGCACAAGACTGTATCAATGAACTTATTAAATCTCTTCCTAAATGCCATGAAGTTTCTTGTTAAAATGAGCAAGTTCATAGGGAGCAAGGGTTAGTGTGATAAGCCCCCTTAACATTTCCAGCACTCCTACACATGCAACACGTGATTGTCTCTGTATGGACAGTAGTCATTTTGTCTGAATTGGGCAGTATACATGCATTCCGGCTTCTGTAGTCACAAATGTGTACCCTGAAAAATCTGTATGTGGATGCATTTGGGACAACATGGTGATATAGTGCATAATGCTCTGCCGGTAGACATGCCAGGAGTGCTGGAAATGTAAGAACTGAAGGGGGCTATAGAGCTTTTTGGACTGAAAGGAAGCTATGTGGAATCTGTCAGCTTGTAAGGTCTCGCAAGACATTAGGATCCGTGTATGTTTTTTCAAGGGGAAAGGAAATTGGTACATTTACTGGGCCCAAGGGAGCTCCACTTAGGATGCAATGCAGCACATTTCTGTCATTTCAGAAATAAAATAGATTTCTGAATGTCTCATAGCTCATGAGATAATATGGGATGGGAATGGTAGGGTGTACGTGGTGCAAGTTTGTAGCAGGTCCAGAGAGATTACACTGTTGGTCCTGACACAATTGATTTCACATTCTTTTTACTGACAGTTCAATGCATTTACTCACAGCTGCCTGATAGCCACAAACGAAATAGGTCAGTTTATCCCATCAATGCATCATGTCAAGGGGAAAAAAAGTTCTTTATTCATTTATAAACTGCTGTGTAATATGGAGAAAATAACAACAAGAGTACAGTTTTTAGTGACAGATTATTCTGTAAATCTACAGTGTTAATATTTGCACATTTGGACAAATGGAATTTCTCGCCAGTTCATCCAAAAGACCTGGGTAGTCTGAATGGTCTGGAAAAGGCTCTGGACCATAATAATGTAATTTGTCTATGGATAAATCCATTTCCAACATGAAGGGAATGGTAGACACAAGGTGTGTGGTCTGTCCCATGCTCCATTCCATCACTGTACAAAACAGGATATAGTTCAGGCAGTAGAACTGCAGTTTAGTATAATCTAGGGCCTTCTTTTAAGAACACAGCTGCCTTTGATGACAGTATATGAAAACTGCTATTCTTATGGTGTGACAGTCTGAAGCCTAGTTTAAACCCTAATTTAGTTCAAAAGTAAATGGATTAAAGGCCATTTCCAATAAAGATGTTAAAATGTTGCAAATTATTGTGTTTGGCTGAGTAAATACCACTGAAGTACTTTCAGACTGTGTATTCAATACTTACCCAAAACAAAATCCACTCCAATGAACAGCTAAATGCTTCTCGACAACCTCTCTATCCATGTTAACCTGCCACCCAGACACTATCCTTTGGCTATGGCCATCTCTAGATGTGCCTAAACACTTTGACCTGTGGGAAAAAACAGATGTAAAATAGGCACTAAGCCTTTCTGCTTTCTCTGCATCCTCTGTTAGAGTTTGTCCATCCACACCCAACAGTGGGCCTATTGCCTCCTTTACTTTACGTTTGCTCCTCACATAACTGAAAAATCTTTTCTTGTTACAGTGGGCTTCCCTGGCCAATCTTAGCTCACTCTCAGCTTTGGCCTTTCTGATGATTGATCTACAGTGCCTAGTAACCTGTAGGTACTCTTCTTTAGAGCTCTGTCCTTCCCTCCATTTCCTGAACATTTTCCTTTTCTTTCTTAGTTCCTCTTGAAGTTCTCTGTTCATCCAAATAGGCTTCTTAGAGCTCCTGCAGTGTTTTTGTCTTTCTGGGATAGTCATTGATTGAGCATGCAATAGCTCTTGTTTGAGTAGCGCCCACCCTTCACATGTTCCCTTCCCTTCCAGCATTCAATGCCTAAGGACTATTCCTACACTCACTAGGGCTTCAGAAAATTGTGCCATCCAACTGGGAATTGATAGTTCCCATATGGGAGGATTCTGGATTACTCTTACAATTCCTTGAAAAAATATGCCTTTGCCTTGTAAGGGGAAAATTTCCCCATCATTCCAAATGAGAATGAGAGTAGAGTGTTTGGACTCATGTCCTTGCAGCTCTCTCCCTCATACACACTCTTTCCTGAACATAAAAGGAATGTGCAAACTAGGGTAACCTAGGTATAAACTGCACGGAACTTTTATTCCAATCCTGGGTCGATTCAGTCCCTGCCGTCTACACAGAATGTGATTTCCGTTTTGATTTTGGGAAATTTAAATTTTCCTTCTGCAACAAGAAGGATTGATCCAGAGTGACCCTACCTTTATTGTGCGATAACTTAGAGTGATTTTAATGCTCAATACTTTAAGAATCAAATTGAGAAATCAGGTTGTTTTGAACCAGGGCTTTGCTTTGTGGTAGAGAACCCCTGATTGGCCAAATCTGTGCATGTGACAAGCTTGCCTTAAAGGAGAAGCCCCTAATTTCTCTCGACTTCTGTCGGTCTTGGATTTTTTTCTCCCTCCTCTGCCTTCTTTGATCCTCTCCCCCCCCCTCCAAGAAAAGAAAGTGCTTGACTCCTTCCCCCCCTTCAAGAAAAGAAAGAAAGAGGCTTGGCTCCCCCCTCCCCCTTCTGAACTACCCTAACCACATGCAGAACATTTTTCTGTTTGAATGGGGAGGTGGAAAGAGGAAGACCTGAGTTTAAATCGATCTGAATTCAACAGGATTGACAATGGAATAAACAAAGTCAGTGCAGACTCTGCCCCACTGTAGCTTACAGCATTATTCTCCTCTCTTCCATTTTATTTTTACAACATCTTGGAAGGGTAAGGTTAAGCTGTGAGAAAGTAACTGGCCCAAGGTCACCCTGTAAGTTTCCACAGCACAGTGGAACTTTGAACCTGGGACTTCAAATTTCACTGTCACCACCTTACCACATAGGCTTTTGACTGAATGCAGTTGGGGTGGGACAGCTGGAACAGAAAAGATAGAGAAAACAGCTGTTAGCCTTTTGCCACAAAAATAGTTCTTCTTTCTTAAGCATACCTCACTGGGCCTCCACACTCAGCTTTGATGTGATACATTTTCTGTGAAATTACTTTACTCCTCATGAAATGGTGAATATTCTCTTTGACTGTATCTCCATGTGGGAACAGAACAGCTACAAATTAAAGAAAAGGTGTGAATCCAGGCTTCTGTCATGGGTAAACACCAGATAACACTACATGAATGAATAGATTCATAATCTATTCTATATAAATTAATCATCACTGTGGGAATTGGAACTCATACGCACCAGGCATTTAAAGGATTTGGCCCAGTGCTTTCTTTTTGGTCTGTAAAGCTCTATGCTGTTATTTTATGGCAAGTTCATCTTTCTAGGGGTAAGGAAAGTAAAACTTTTCCAGGAGAATTCTTGATAGGGCATGCCCTCAAGTCAAAGTACATAGTCTTTTTTCTCCAATAGTTTTCCACCCCCTCAAACCCCCCCCCCCAAATGGTAGGCTTCTAAACACACTTTAAGCACAGAACTCTTTTCTTTTTAAATATTGTTACTTTTGAAAGAAAGGATGCTACAGGCAAATAATATGTACTTTTAATGCTTCTGGTATATATGGTTTGTATGTTCAACTGTTAGTGTGTTCAACTGTTGATCTGCTCATCTGTCTTCTAGCAGCTAGACACATTTATGAAAAATAGTATTGGTAAGACTTTGTACACAAGGGTATTTCCTTGACTCTTCAATTAAGTTTACTTTTTATAAAAGTAAGTAATTTCCCCTTTGTTTTTAGTGTATCTTAATGGGTATTGGGAGATGGTGAGTAGAATCTAGCTTCCATGGCCCAGATCTCTGTCTCTGTCTGTTTATGCACACTCATACAGCTTTGTTCAACAGTCTCCGCCCTTTACTCTATCGTACCTGAAGGTTCCATTTTGAGAATGCATAAGTATGATGCTCTTAGATACAGCAATGGCTATAAACAACAGTCTGCTGGGACTTGTAGTTTTCTAGAATAGGAATCTGGAAGTAGAAGGGTGAGTTATGGCTTAAGACCTAGGCTGACAATGAATGATGCATCAGTTGTGATACCTATGAGATTTAAAGTTCAATTTCTCTGGAATCTAATTGTACCTTTTCTGGTACAAGAAGCAGCTGCTGGGTTAGAGTTATCTGTATTGGGTTGAGAAATGCCTGGAGATTTGGGGGGGGGGGTAGAGCCTGAGGAGGCTGGGGTTTGGGGAGGGACTTCAGTGGGCTACAATGCTATGGAGTCCACCTTCCAAGGCAGCCATGTTCTCCAGGTGATCTCTGTTGTCTGAAGATCAATTGGAATAGCAGGAGTTTGGCAACCCTATGTTAGGTTTACTTACTAAAATCCCAGGATTGTTTGCGCAATATCTTGTCCATGCAGAAATGCAAGTGGGGATACAGTAAGGATGATTTGGTGCAAGTGGCTACTGAGGCATTTTTCTTACGTTCTGCTAGCACAAGCAGCTCTTTGGACACATTTTAGTTATTTTTTCCTATTTTAAGGGACCCAAAGAAACTCCTCACACAAAGATACATTTGTAGAAAGGTGGATATTGTTTGTTGTCAGATAAAGTAGTGACTGGTCATATCCTTGAATATTTTCCCTGGCCTTGTAAACATATCATTTTGCTCTGTCCTCTTTTTACTCTACTTCTATTTTGATTATAATTTTACTATTATTATTCTCAATACTATGGAGAGGGGCTATAGCTCAGTAGAGTATACATGATACATGCAGAAGGTCCCAAGTCCAATCACTGGCATCTCCAATTAAACAAGATCTCAAATATCAGACGGGGACTTAAGCTGGAACAGAGAATTCTGCTCTTGACATATCGGTGAAGTGACTCAGCATATAAGCATGTTCATATTTGGATCGTCTTTTGCTCAATAGTTGCAACAGCAATGGTTCAGACCATTCACCTTTCTGGAATGAGTGCCTTGGTGTGGATATTCACTTGCCCTTGTGAAATATCTCTGAAATGTCTGAAGTGAGGAAAGTTCAACTCAGCATATAGCCTTCAGTCATTCTTGCCTTTAAAGTATTCTATCCTACTCATTATTAAGTTTACTCGTGGTTTAGTAGATCTTCAGGGCCCCAGGGAACTGCCCTCATGTGTTTACTATTCCATCCTGGGGGGAAGACAGGATTGTCTCCGTGTTCAGTATTTCTTAGGCTTATGAAATCTCTTTCTTCCAAGAAGAGTCAATATACAGAGGATATTAGAACATTTTTTCATTTTAATATATGTATAGATATAATTACTTGGAAGTCAGTACAGCAATATGAATTTAAATCATGTACCCAAACTAGGTCCTTCAAACTTCATTAAGCCATGTAGCAGACTTTTCCAGGAATATTTTATGCCTTAGGTATAGGAAAGATTAAAATTATGTTAATGTTGAAGTAATTTATTAAGCATACTCAAATAAATTTTGCCACTCAACTATTGCTTTGTCTTTAAAATATTTTCTGTTTATTGAAACAATGAAACAAATGCCTTCATTTATACATTTTCCCAAAATGAGGGCCTAAATATTTATGTAAAAATTCCATTTAAAATGAAAACATCACTGTTCAAGTGCTATAAGCTTTTATAATACATTTTAATTGCTTATGGGGTGCCGTCAAATGTCAGTAATAGAAATAATCTGTTTTTGCAAATCACTTCCAGATTTAGACCCTTAGCCAGCCATACAAAATGCAGTTTAAATAATCACTCAAAATAGAGATGTTTTAAAAGGTTTAGCAATCAATATATTCTTATTTCTTCTCCTTCACTGGTAAAGGAAGTGAATTTTGATCTATGGATGTCAAACACTGAATTATTTTAATACTAACAACATCTAATCATAGAAGGCTTCCACTTCTTAGAAGCTGAATATGCATCTTGTGCATATTAATGTGAAATATGAAATAGCATCCCGATAATTTTGTGTGTTATAAAGGGCTTTTAAATATCTGAATACATCTGAAGTAAGAAGCTGGGATGATACATTTTTCAAAGCATCTGAAAATTTGTAAATTTGAAGTACTCGTGCTCATTTTAAAACCATGTTTATTAAAGCTGATGAAGTTGAGACTTTGTCATTATCCCAACCTTGGATTGCATTTAACAACCTATCTAATATAGTTGTATTTTTGTAGTTATTGTGGTGTGCTTTAGTGAAGTTAGATCTTTTCAATGTTATATTTTTGTCATAAGATCTAAGGATTCACAAACTATTCCATGCATTTGTCTGAGAGTAAACTAGGTTATTGGCTTCTTTCATCTTATGTAATGAATTTGCTCTCTTAGTTGTAAAATCATCTATACCTACTTCAACAAAACAGAACTTCCTTTTGAGACAGCAGAACTGTCTTCTTCTCTACCGCTGTGAATGGGGCAGCCAGCCTGCGATATTGCACATGGAACTCTGAGATGAGCCAATTCTGATTTGATTCTTGTGTCCTCTTCCAATTAAAATGACTGCATGGTTTTATAAGTATAGCATAGCAGTCATCAGCCTTGTCTCTTGACAAAAGTACCTTGACTGCAATAAAAAAGGCAGGGATCTATTAAAAATAGTGACTAGTTAAAGACATACGCATATAATATTCCATGGTTTTGCTTACCTTCTCAAACTAGACGTGCAGCCATTACATAATACTCATATGGTTCTTCCTTTTCCCCAAGTAGAGGATATGCTACATTCATTAAATTCCACTGCTGTTTAGAATGCAATGCAATAGAATTTGTGGGTTTTATAAATGACCTCATCTAAGCTCACTTATTCAAAGCATCTCTAGCATGAAGAGATACTGACATGCTTTAGACGTGTTTAATCCTGGTTTGGAAACCTGGTTTTTAGAGAAAAGCATGAACTATAGCTCCTGGTTTGGAAGTAACAACAGCCTGTGGATTATCATGAAAGGAGAAGTTATTCATTACATCTCTGTGTTGTGTGTGTGTGTGTGGGGGGGGGGGATATGAGCCAAGGATTCCCCAGTCAAATTAGGGTTTGCTGTTATGTCAAGTTGTTTTTCCTTGGTGCATCACTATTTGGATTGTCCTAAAGATATGATATGTTTAAAAACACTAAACTTGCATCATAGAAGAACACTTACTGGAGCAGAACCCTGAGAAAAGTAAGTAAAATAGAAAATGAAACAATCACATATTTTAATAGTACCAGTTATAAGAGAAGATGCTTCTCCTTAAAAACGCAGGCAAACATAAGGAATCATTAGTTTTTCTTAACATGAATGACCCAAATTTACCACAAAATCAAAACAATAAATACTGTAATACAATTAAGTGCATGTTGTTTCTATTTAACCCAGTTGCAAACTACTACTGCATGCTGTATAACTGTTTTGACTCTTCATTATATCAGAAGGCAACTGTTGGTTTCAAGTTCAATTCATATCAGACCTAGCTCATTGTACGTTCAACAATGATTGTTGCAGGTCCTCATTCAGCTGTGCAATGAGGCAACCTTGCGTTATCTGCCATCAGCCTTGTGTACAGTTCTCATCGGTCCCGTGTATCCAGAGGCAAATCTGGGCATATTTGAGTGGAGTGATTCGAACTGCCACATTGTAATCCTGCTGCTCTCCGTTGACATCCACCCACTGATGACCAGAGTAAATGGCAATGATTTTGCGCTTCCATTTCTTTTTGTCTCCTTCTTTAAGACGGAGGTAGATTCCAGATCCTGTAGAGCCAGACTCAGCATCACAATGCTGGTAGAAGAGATCACTGGATTCGTCGGACACGCTACAAAATCGATAGACCAGCTGGCCCGATCGGTCAGCATCGAACCCAGAGAAGTGGATCATGCTTCCAGGCATCATTTTGCTATTTGGACTGATGCCCAGATCCATGTATTTCTTCTTGTGGGGACGCTTGAGCTCCAGGACTGCATAATCATAATCTACTGCAATGTCCCCTGTTATGCCTCTCAGCCAGCCCTTGGGAATCTGTGTACTTTTTACTCTTGTCCACTGGAAGGAGGGCTTACGCTCAGATTTCTTCTCACTCAATCCAGAAGCCTTCTGTTTTCTGCCAGCTCTGCTATTGACTCCTCGCTTCAGCTGTCTGGGATCTGTGCGGTAAGCCTTGAGGTCCAATTCCTCCCTTTTACTTCTTCTGGCACCCCTGCGTTTCTTGCCGCTGCCTTTGGATTTCAGCCTCAGCAGCCCCACTCTCAGCTTTTTGCTGCCTTTGATGTAGTCTTTCCCATCATGCACACAGTGAGCAGCAGTCAGCACGTGCTTTGGGGAAACGAGAATGCCGCTGCAGCCGGTGGAAATCTTCACGGCCGTATTGAAAGGGAAGTTGGTCAGGAAACGTGTGTCTGAAATACTGAATCGGCTGTCGGTGCCATACACTTGCCTCTTCCGTCTTGATAATACCTTTGCGGTGGCGTTTGCCACCGGGTCAAGTTCTGCCCCCAGGACATTCACTTCTGTCAGGGTCCTTGTGCCATTCTCAAAGACTGTCTCATAGGAGAGCAGCTCATTCAGGTCATGCAAATGTGGCCCCGGGAGTCTCCGCTGGCATTCAATCCCGCATACTCCGCTCAGCTCTAATTTGGCACTGGCTTCAAATCTTGGTCTCTCAAGGGACAGAGTCTTCCCTTTCACAATCCGTGGCACTTTTGTTAACTGCCAGCTGAAATCTTGTTCTTCATTTATCCCATTAATGAGGCTCAAGACTGGAGTGGAAAATAGTAGTAACAGCAGAACACGACCCATCATCACTCTCTGTTCAAAAAAAGAAGAAGAAGCAAAAAGTATTTAATTATTGCTCATTAAAGCAAGTCATTCAATAGGAATACTGATGTCTGCTCTCTATTTTTTGGATTACTAAGATGTTAAAAACATCAGCAGGACTGCTGCCGGGGGGGGGGGGACAGAACAGGAAAACCTACTAATGCAGCCATCAATAATAATATCTATTTTTAGAATTTTGCAATTTTTCCTGTGTTTAATTATCTAAATATTTACTCACGTGATTCAGTTGGCTGAGAAAAGCCAGAAAGTTTCATGAAAATATTTTTCTTTCTTTTCACTTTACTTTTAACCATATGGCAGGCTAGCTTTTGGAACTCTGTGGAATCTAGGCTTAGTCGGAATACCCCAGTGATCCTCCGTGTGGTGCCTGCCTCTGTGCTCCCTGGAGCCTGCTTGCAGCCTGAGTCTTAGGGATAAAATCCAAGGGGCCTTGAGCAGACCAGAAACAATCAGGTGGCTTTGGATCTCAAACAAACAGCTGACAGATTGGCAATGGGCTGAATGCAGTCAAGCATCTAACTTGGCTTTAGACAAAGCCTTTGGATGGATCCATGTCGCTGCATATTGCACTAGATCAACGGTTCACAAGTGAATTATCCTGCGTGGAGAAGGCAACCCAATTCTGAATGACTGCTGTAGTATAATGATGGAACAACAGCCAACAATGCGTGGATGCAGCCTCTGTTACCTGTCTGGGCTTAGCAAGCTCATCTTGTGACTGCCCAGGCAACAAATGGTCCCCTTTCTTCAGAAACTGAAACAAAGCAGCATCTATTCCTGAGAGCAAAGCCTGATCCCATCTTTGTTCCATTGCTCTGGCACAAGAACTGCTTCAGAATAGCCCAGGAGATAATACAGGGAGCACCCATTCAATAGGGATGTCTATTGCCAGGTGGACCTGGGGATCCCCTGGAATTCTAGCTCATCCCCAGACTCAAGAGATCAGTTCCCCTGGAAAAAATGACCGCTTTGGTGGATGGACTCTATAGCATTATACTCCACTGACCTCCCTCGCCCACTTCCAGCTCCGCTGCCAAAGTTTCCAAGTATTTCCCAATACAAAGCTGGCAACCCTAGTTCAGAAGCAGCCTGCTTTCCTTGTAGGCAGACACTTAGCTTGGAAACTGCCAACATTTTATGATCTCCTTCCCTAGGGTTGCCAGCTCTGAACTGGGAAATACCTGGAGACTATGTGGGTGGAACTGAGAGTGGGCCGGATTTGGGGTGGAGAGGGTCTATTGGAATATAATGTCGCGCTCCAAAGCAACCATTTTCTCCAGGGAACCTATCTCTGTTACCTAGAGATGAGCTGTAAAACCAGAGGATCCCCAGGTCTCACCTATCCGTTTTTGTTTAGCCTCATAGAGGCCAAATGAGGTATGCATGGGAGATGTATGTGACTTGTGAGGGTGAGGCTTCTTTTTAAAAGCCAAGTAGCCAAACCAGGAAATGGTGGGGGGGGGGGCTGAACCCTGTCCTCACCCTTCTTACCTCATTGCACTCAGTTTCTGGAAATATTTTTCTTCCAGTCCTGCTCATTTTCATCATTAGAGCTGGGCTGGGAGAAAGATCCTTCAAAAATTAAGCTCAGTGAGCCTAGGGGACAGAACAGGCTTTAATTACCCTCACTCATATGCTCTAAATCCCCTTCCCCACCCACCCCAATTTTACACATGTGCAGGTAGACTGGTGAATGCATATACATATATCACTCCCACCCATGAAGGACATCTGTTTGGCACTGATCGATGGATGGAATTAGGGATCCCAACTGACCTTTTTTGCAGGTCAGTTGGGAAAAAAAGTAGGGCCAGGTCATCCTCACTCTACCTGTATGCTTGTTTAACTATACATCTATGGTGAACAGAATACTTTTGAAATAGACCCTAATTATTGGGCTCCCCTCCAGGAATCACAAGACTCACTCTGAACTCTGCTTCAAAGATTCCACTTGCAATTTATTAAAATTCAAGCATTGGCTGCCGCAGATGAAACAGGCCCTTGTCCTTGCTTTTATGACACTGTATTCCTCCTCTTCAACTTGTTTTTATACTGCTGCTGTTTTATGAATTGTAAGTCCCCTTGAATTCGTCAGACAGAAAGGCAGCATACACATTTTTGTAAACGTTTGCTACAAGCTAGAAAGTCAATGTATCCAATTCTGAACCTGGCTCCAGTATGGATTAATAGAACCGATGAGCTGAACAAGGTTTAGTCAGAAAACATTTCCCAATATTTTTCCAACCCCCCCCCCCCACAAAACCCCAAACCCATCCTGAAAACACAAAAAGGACAGCGGGTTTAACCCCGTCTCCCCGAAGCTGAGGAATGTTTTTTTTCACTTGGGCAGACGCTGTGCCCATACTATGAGCAGGGAGAAGAACACCCCATAAATCAGTATGTGGGTATGGGTAGCAGAAGCCACTACTGCCCAACGGCCAGGTGTGTTGAAGAAGTGGCAGTGCTGCAGCCAACATATCATCCAATGACTGGATGGCTGACTGAGTCAGGTGAGAATGGTATCACTCCTGCTGCTGACAAGTCATGCAGGCCTCCTTTGCATGGCTGTGTGTAAGAGGAGGGAGAGCTGGAGCCACCACTGCACATGCTGGGCAGCAGAGGAGAAGCTGAGAGCTGTGGGGAAGAGAGCTGCTCTTGCATTTCCCAAGCAAAAGGTGGCTCTATAGGGGAAATACGTGGGTAGTCCAAGGTGGCGACCCCCCCCCCCCAAGTCTTGTAGATTCCCACTTATTAGAGAACAGATTCAATCTACTTAAACTTGTTCCTTATCTTTCAGTTCCAGTTTACCCAGAACTGTTCAAGGCATTTAATTTTTTCTATCAAAACACTGCCAATCAATCACAAAACCAGTGACAGAATGAGCACAAAAGTATAGGAAAAATATCAGTAACTAGCCTACCATTCTTCAGTGATCACTTTATAAAATACCTTGGTCTTGTTATTGGAAGAAACTCCTTTCCTTTATTCATATTAATGTGAAAATTATCCTGCAACACTGAAGCTAAATTTAATCTCCCTTCGCTTTGTTAAGATTGTCATTTAATATTTTCATTCTAGATGATATGCTTGCTTTAGCACTGTCTGCTTTGGATTCTCTGTGCTTTGGTGACAATGGGCTAGACGTTAGAGGAAATGCAGCAGAGGAAAAGTATAGTGTCTCCTGACACAGTTTTAAAAGAAATTAAATTCAACTGTAAAAGCCTTGATCAGAGTCTTGGTATTGGTTAAAGCTTTCCACAGGACTGATTTCCTGATGACAACTGCTCCTTCTTCCACCATTTTCATCCTTGCCAGTGAGGCTGTCAACTGGCCTTGAGAAAAATATCCTGTTCTTTGGACAGAGGCCAAATAGGATCTTACTCTATGCCATGAAAAGCTTCAACAGCCCATTTTTCACATGGTAGGCTTCTAATAAAAGGGCAGGATATTTTCCCCCTAAGAGCCTCTTGTGGCGCAGAGTCGTAAGGCAGCCATCTGAAAGCTTTGCCCATGAGGCTGGGAGTTCAATCCCAGCAGCCAGCTCAAGGTTGACTCAGCCTTCCATCCTTCCGAGGTCAGTAAAATGAGTACCCAGCTTGCTGGGGGGTAAGCGGTAATGACTGGGGAAGGCACCCCGTATTGAGTCTGCCATGAAAACGCTAGAGGGCGTCACCCCAAGGGTCAGACATGATTCAATGCTTGCACAGGGGATACCTTTACCTTTACCTTTATTTTTCCCCCAGCCAAAGGAAAAGATGCCGAGACACAGAATCTTATCACTTGCAGGGCAGAAAAACAGCTGGAGTTATTTTAATCAGGGAAATGGTCCAAGGGGAAACAGCTAAACAACCCCTGCCCTGATAAACTTCTATCCTTCCTTCTGTCTAAGGAACCCACAATGGTATCCATCATCTTCCCCTCTTCCATTTTATCTTCACAATAACCCTGTGGGGTGGATTGCGTGAGGATTGTTGTATAGTGGGTTCGATAGGGAATAAGCGAGGCGAGGAATAAGAGAGTCATGCATTACAGGTCTTTATTATTTCTTATAGTGATTCCAGGTTGAAAGTAACCACGCTGACTGGAGATTTGCCTGGACAAGCCCACAATATGTACACATGGCAGAGGTGGACACGCCCTTAGCTGAGCCCTGATTGATTCAAACTCATTGGACCCCACATTTGGGAACCTGGCAGCTCACTGGCTGTCCAAGGCTCAAGTTCATTGGGTCCTGTGGTTGGGACCCCGGCAGTTCATTGGCTGCCCTTCAGGGCTGCTTGGGTCCTGCTCCAGACTCAAAGCTCAGCTCTCTGCTGCCTCGCATACACAACAAAGATAAAGCAGTCATGCCGAAAGTCAACTACATTGCAGTCCTAAACAGAGTTATGCCTTTCTAAGCTCAATGGACTTACATGGGTGTAATCCTGTTTAGGACTGCACTACTAATGGCCAGCTGGTCCAGCCCAGTGCAACACTGACCACTACACTGGCTCTGTTCTTCTGTTTGCACAGCATGCACTCTACTCTGCCCCTCCCAATGGAACACATCATACAGAATCAATTATTATAAACTATGTGCTACTGGTAATTAGGATAGCGACTGGCTGACGCATCTGAAGTTAACCTGTTTGAGAAATGAGGAAGATGAGCTACTCAAAAGTGAGGCAACTTTCTCAGTTTCCTGTGGCAAATTCACCACAAATTAACCAAGCCACTGAGCCCTGGTCTTTGAATCCTAGTAAACCATGGAAACCAGATCAACAGTTAATTCTGGTGTTTTTAAAAATATTGACAAACACATTGGTTGTTGCTGTTTGAAGAGCTGAGGTTGCTCTTCTCCTCCACTGTTTGGAAACCTCGGATACATATTGAAATAACAGTACCTCTAATTATACCTTAAAAGCTAGACATCTAAGAACATGCATCTGGTCAGATTCTATGGGGTATATATTGTAATTAAAGTGCAGCTCAGGATAAAAATGTCTTTTTTGGCATTATATATTGGAGTTCAAAAACAGCTGAAGTCTATATTATATTAAAAACTTATTCTAAGTCAGAATTAAAGACTCGGGAAAAGATACAAAAGCTGCAAAATAGAAAACATCTGACTCTATTCTAAAAGGGAAAAAAATAATGGTAATGATTCAGTTCAGATGGAGCTGTATAAATCTGAAGCTAGTTTACAATCACTTTTTAAACAAACTATCTACCAGCAACATCAATGCAATGCCAGCACAAAACCAGCAACTGATAACAATTATTTCTAGGGGAAGTTCATTGGTGAGGCAAGACACCTGTAAATTATGCTTATAACGTTAAAACATACACAACTCAACTGTAGATTGTGACTCACTTGTGGAGCCAGGTTTCTAATGGGAAATCATTTGTAGCTATGCTTGGTGTAGCCAGCTTGATGTAGTGGTTAGGATTGCAGACCTCTAATCTAGCGGGCCGGGTTTGACTCCCCGCTCCCCAACATGCAGCCAGCTGGTTGTCCTTGGGCTTGCCACAGCATTGATAAAGCTGTTCTGACTGAGCAGTGATATCAGGGCTCTCTCAGCCTCACCCACCTAACAAGGTGTCTGTTGTGGGGAGGGGAAAGGGAAGGCGACTGTAAGCCACTTTGAGACTCCTGCATGCATGCATGCATGGTGCAGGGGTGGGTGGGTGGTGTGGGATCCTATGTTCTGGCAACTTGCATGTAAATCTATACAGCTGCTGGAAGGAAAGAGCCATCCCAGAAGCCTGGATCTGTAAAGACCTTCTAATGGTCAGACAGCACAGAAGCACAGACAAAAGATTATAGTGATGGAATGGCGCATGAGTGAAGAGTCAGCCTAGCTTCAGTCCAGGTAAACCTTTTCTCTTGACAGCGCAGCAGAGCATAAAATGTCAATCATAGCTGAAAATCAACCACAGCACACCAGTAGATTACATAAGGAAAGGAAGGCATAGGAATACTTCCCCCAATCTGCCTTGTTCTGAGAAGACAATTGATAGGGGCTTTATGCACCGGGATCTTTGTTGCAAATTGGTCACTGAATGAAAAATCGCCATTTAAAGTAGTGGAATTCGTCGTTATGCATACCTGCCTTTGTGGTGCAATCCAGTTGCGTTTTGTAGCGTTTCCCACAGGCTTCTGGTCTCGGCAGAAATCGCTAGAAAGGAAGCGCTATTGCCAAGCTCGTCCCGCCCCTGGCTGTCAAGCAGCCAATGGGCAGCCGTTAGCATGCTCCCAAACAGCCCCTTTCCCTTTAAGAAAGGTTTAAAAAAAAAACAACAGACCCATAGCAACGAATCTGGGTAGATTCGTTGCAACGGAGAGACCCATCCAGCTGCCTGGTGTGTTTGAGCTGTCGTTTGATCATTGCCACGCTTCCTCCGAGTGAACCCCCCCCCCCTCTCACGGGCCCGATTTTCGGCTGAATGAATGTGTAAAAAAATAAAGGGAAAATACATCAGCAAACGGGCTTTTCTGTGGTTTGTGCTTAGTGACTAAAGGGGAGGGACTGAAGCCAGGGAAGCCTCTAAACAGAAAGAGGCTCGCTGGTGCGTTTATCCCCGCTCGCTCGGAGAAAAAAAAAATGGCGATCGCTTCGCCGGAAGATCAGAGAAGAGAGCCAGGGGGAGGGACTTTGTAGAAACCGCAACAATGTTAACGCACAGGTCTTTTTTGCTAGTGTTGCAGATTGGTTGCAGGACTGTATCGCTTTCCGGAGGGTGAATCCGCTTTTGGGGATTTCCCTGAAAGCGCTACAAGGAAGCGCTTTTTGCAGATTGGTTTCAGGTGTGTGGCAGATTGTCGACGACGTTGTGCAAAACAGCAAATCAGTAGCATTTTCAATTGGCAACCATTGTGCTATTTTGAAGGCGTGCAAAAAGCCCCATAGTGTTCCCTGCTCTGAGTCTGATGCTCCAGCAATGTCATGGAGAAGATGGAGAGAATCCATCACTGAAGAACCACAAAAATTATCAGTGTGATGCAAACAATGAGACAACTGAAGGAATCAGGCTTTGAAGAAGCCCAGACTGAGTAATGGTTTGATATGAATGCTACTTAGGCAATGATACTAGATGCTTCTCTACTTCTTAATAAGCAAATTGAAATATTTGCTAGAAATGAAAACATTTACATCCAGTTTGAAAACTCCCCCCTTCTCCAGAATCTGCCTACCAAAATGAAGCAGCGTGTGTTTTATCCACTGCTGGATGATGGTTGGATGTAACATCTATCCTGGAAGCAAGGTTCCTCAGAACAAATCAAGATGCTGGTTTGTATCCTAATGAAGACCTCCAAAGCCTAGGGCTCACATACGCAAAAGACCTTGATTTAACGGTTCCCTTATAGGAGATCCGTCTGATCTCAGTTGCATTTTCTGTATTGCCACAGAGTGTTTGGAAGAGCCTTCTAGAGCTGGTGCAAAGTGCGCTTATCCCAACCTCTCCTGAGTTCTCCAGGCTAAGTCCACATTATTTCTGTGGGCCTTCTGATGACATGCCCTTTGATTTATAAGTGGTTGTCATTTCTTAGGAGATGTATATTTTAGATGTCTAAAATACTTTTTGGTGCTTTTTGCACTTAAAAATAATGACTTTCTGCTTTAATTAGCTTTTTTTGTTAGTTATTGTATTTTTGTGACTGTTAGCTTCCTCAAGTGAAGATGGAGACAGGATATTCATTTTCCAGACCAAGAGGTAATGAGAAGACATATCAGTCATTCCTGGCAGATGTGGAACAGGACTCCTCCCAACTCTGCTTCTATGAGAGAGCAGAAGTGTTTCCAAATAGACAGACACTGAGCAGTACAACCATCCTTGTGACACAGATCTGCCACGTGGACTAAGTAACATCTGCTCTGGCACATCTGTGGATTACAGCCATTCTCTAGAAAAGCAATTTGTGTGAGCACAGTGGTTGAAGCATGGGTACCATTATGCAAACTGCCACCCACAAGCAGCAGCAGAGCCTAGGAAATGCCAGGTCACAAGCTCCTTTCTTCATCTGATTGCATCTTCCAACACTGGTTAGGGCGTTCCACTTGGAACAATCTGCAAAACTGCCCAGCCAGTCCTATGCTTGCTTGTTTTTCAGTCAGAAAGATCCTTTATGGCTCTAGGTATTTCTAATAACTCATCTCACCAAAGAGGGGTGCTACAGTAAACCAAGGCACTAACTATGCTGTGGCTCTTCGAAACCACCCCTAACACAGGCCCACGTCAGTTTATTGTATTGCGTTTTGGTCATGTTACCCACTACGACAGCCTGAGAAAGGTAGCTCATAATTAACCCTTCACTATCCGGCACACTCAATGTGATGGAAATCATACAGTGTCATATTAAAAATAATGCATTTGAACCAGGCCGAAGACTGGAGTCTTAATGAATATCTAGTTGTTTACTATTGCCAAGTTCATAAATGGAACTTGCTCCTCTCAGATCATTTTGAAGCTTTGCAAGACTTTTCTGTTTCAACTAGATTTTGGAATGGAGGAGCGTTAATACTTCTGGGAAGATAATACTGTAAGCTGTTTTAAATTGGATTTTAAATTTGGCATCTTTTATATTAATTCTATTGGTTTTGATCCACTGGCAGGTGGCCTGTGCATTCAAGAAAATAAATAACAAAACTTTGCTTATATACAGCTCTATTAGACACCAAGCAAAATGTCCTTGTGAAGTTTCCACTAGATGGCAGAAAAATCCAACTTCTAGGAATGTACTTTGACAGTCCTTGAATTCTCTTATATTTTATGACTCAAACTGTACAAAAGTTGGCGCCTGAGGTTTGAGTACAGTAAATGTTGCCCTATGGATTGCCATAGGGTGAATGGTAATTGCCGCGGGGATTAGATGACTGCACAAGCTCACGGCCAGACACTTCCACTGGCAGAAAGGATGGAGAAGATTCTTGCCTGCCATCTTGGAAAATTGCTGCCTGCCAGAGAAATTAATATGGGTCTCACTGAACCAATACAGGACTACCCCCAAGAGAATATTCCCCAGCATTCATTTTGAATTTGTAAGTACTATCCCCTCAGTCAAGCAAGGGAAGGGATGCTGCACACAGCAATAAGGGAGTAACATGCATGGTGCTCATTTACTGCAAAAACCTGTGTTGTAAGCCTACAGTAAGGAGCCCTTTCCTTAGTCAACAGATTTACTTCTCCCGTCTCTTTCCCCAGTGTTATTGGAATTGGGAAATTTAGTGGGGAAGAGTTTTGTGAATGCAGTTTACAGTTCTGCAGACAAAAGTTATCCATGCATTTTACATATGTAGAAACACCACTTATTTTATTGGGATTTGTATGTACTTCAGTATAAGTACTGGGGCCATTATTGATTCAGTGTCATGTCTGGACAACTATTGTTGCCAATATACTGTCTCAGGGAAGGCACCAATAAATCCAGTTTACCATTACAAGCAATGGAATTTACTTTCCCCTTGTCATTAAGTCTTAACTGGCCATCACATTACAGCAATTCAAAGGGGACCCTTGGGGAAAGAATTACTGATATTTCCCAAGCACACAGTGATGCTCTGGCAGAATATATAGGATGGGAAAAATGTATAAATCTTTATTTTATCTATCTATCTGTCTGTCTATCTATCATCTACTGCCCTCCCCAAAGGCTCAGGGCAGTTTACATGAAACAAGAAACCGGTAACTCCATTTATAGTAATAACAAGGTGATAACAACAATAACATTAAGGAACAGTGGAAACTGCAAAGAGCATCAGCTCAACTCATACTGAGACCCAGTGGGTTAGTCGGATTTGTAGTAGTCACTGAAGGAGGGAGGCTTGGGGGCCAATGGAAAGTGGTGGTTTAACCAAATGCCTGGCGGAGGAGCTCCCTTCTGCAGGCCCTGATTCATGTTCCATCAGGGGCCTGATTTCCTCTGGGAGCTTTTTCTAACAGGTGGGGGCCAGAATGGAGAAAGCTCTGGCCCTGGTTGAGGTCAAGCGGGCTTCCTTGGGGCCAGGGACCACCAGGAGGTTGGAGGTGGTAGAGCGCAAGGCTCTTTGAGGGGTGTAGGTGGAGAGGCAATCCCTCAGGTATTCTGGGCCCATACCGCATGTGGCCTTAAAGGTGATAACCAAAACCTTAGGTCTGATCCAGAATTCAACCAGAAGCCAGCGCAGCTGCTGGAGGATGGGCTGGATGTGGGACTGTCGAGGTGTTGCTGTGAGGACCCTGCCAGCTGCGTTCTAGAGGTGACCGTTGTGTGGATCACCATGGCTAGGTGTTCCGGGGCCAAGTAGGGTACTTGGTTTGGCGAAGGTCGTAAAATGCCAGCCATGCTATCATTGTGACCTGAGCCACCATTGAGAGGGAGGCATCAAGAATCACTCCCAGGTTCCTGGACCACTGATAGCTACACTCCATCCAGGTTGGGTAGGTGCACTTCCTCATTTGGACCTTTCCTGCCCAGCCACAGGACCTCTGACTTCGAAGAGTTGAGCTTTAGACGACTCTGCTTAAGCCACCCCATCACTGCTACCAGGCAGTTGGCTAATGTTTCTGGCGGAGAGTCAGGGCAGCCATCCATCAGGAGGAAGAGCTGGGTGTCATCAGCATATTTGTGGCAACCCAGCCCAAACCTCTACACCAGTTGGGCAAGAGGGTGCATAAAGATCTTAAATAGAACTGGAGAGAGAATTGCCCCCTCGGGGCTCCATAAGCCAGTTGGTGATGGCTTGATGAGCTCTCTCCTAATGCTACCCTCTGTCTGCAATTCCAGAGAAAGGAGATCAGCCACTGAAGTGCAGTCCCTCTGATCACGGCATCTATCTGATGTAAATCCCATGAATCCAGGATGGTTTTGCATTATACTGGCTTATTTGTCCAGGAAGACCTCAATCTGATCTATACTATTCCTTATTTTGGTTCTACCACTGGAGGGCTCCTCCTTCCTTATAATCACACTTGCAAGCTAAACAAATTCTTCTTGCAAAAGTGTATCCCACGTTTGAATTTCCAACCCACTCCAATAGTATCAAAGCCAACATAAGCCACATTCTCTTGATTATCCACAAGGGATATTTCTTGACCCTCAAAAAAATGAACATTCTCTAATCCTGAACTTTCCAGCCACCACTCTTAGCCCCCATCTTAAAATGGCTGCCAAACAGATGACCTGAAAGATTTGTGATATGTTCTCCAGAACTGTAAGAAAAGATAAATGTGTACAGTATAGATGTTTTTATAAAGGTTAATGTAAAGGTATCCCCTATGCAAGCACCGGGTCATGTCTGACCCTTGGGGTGATGCCCTCTAGCGTAGCAATCCCCAACCTGTGGGACGCGGACCACATGTGGTCCATCGACTAATTGGAGGTGGGCCCTGAAGGACGTCTTCTCTCCCTCCCCCCCCCGGCCCTTTACAACACACTTTGGGTGTTATTGTCTCCCATCACTCCCAGATGGGACTATCTCGTTGCACAGAAACAAGCTCAGGGTTCCCATTGGTTTGTCATTGTCATGAGTTAAAATTTCCATGAAAAAAAAATGTTCCTTATGTTCATTGTTGTGGCATGTCTGTATCTTATTTTGAAGGGATGTTTAAACATTACCATAGCGATCAGAGAGCGTTAAGGCAGTGGTTGAGAGTAGAGGAGTAAACTAGCCCCCCCACCGGGCCTCAATAAAATTGTCAAGCGTTGAGTGGTCCTCAGTGATAAAAAGGTTGGGGACCACTGCTCTAGCGTTTTCTAGATGTTTTTATAGCAGTCAACAAATAAAGCCATCATCAGACAGACAAACTTGGCCAGGTTCCTATGTCTATACTACAACTTAGCCCTACACCATTTCAGTCCATTCAGAATAAACCTTTCAGTTATAGAATTTAATTAAGTGCAAGAGAATAACCTGCATTTTAAACTGCTGTTCCAACTCACCTAGCTAAAGCTTCTTCCAGTGAAATGTACACAAAGATTGCTAAATTAAGATCCAACCGGAAATAAACATTTAGTGCTGTGGACTGTATCTAAATAAGTAATTTAAGCACTTCCTTAGTCTTTTGTAGACAAAACACAAGGATCTTATAGGCCTTCAAGCAAGTTTCACTTCTTTCCACATGTTCACATTCTACGTACAATTAAAATATATGATTCTCAACCAATAGAATGTGCAATACCAGAGGGCCATATATGCATGTGGGCCGCTGCTCTGCATATGTTATCAAGACCCCATCTGTAATTATGGGAGAATTTCACAGGGGTTGGAGAAGGGGAGAATTGAGATTTGCAATGTGTAATTGGCAGGTGGCTCCCAGAGAGATAAATATCCACTAGTGAGCTTCATCTAACTAACCACCCTCCCCCCAAAAAATCTACTGCAAGAAAGTGGGAATCTTGATAAAGAAACTATTTTGGTATCTTTCTAAAGTGCCCTACATTGTCAAAAAGCATTCTTAATATGTTACTGTCAGGGAAAGGCTCACTGAGTTACGCCCTCCTAAATCCATGGCCTCAGGAGACTGTAACTCTGGGATTGCACCATACATGACTCCACCTTATTCCATTGGAACCAATTAAAAGAAAGTACTGTGTTGAATTTTTGAAGCTCTAGGAGCACTGATTCATTTACAGATCATTATCACTTATAGTATGGTTATTAAATGTTATTATAATTTCCTGTCATTAATACAGAACTGTGAGAATTATTCTTGGATCCATGGAACTTGAAAACAACAATCCTCCACACAATTATGTAGCAAAAAAACTATAATAATTTGAAATTAGTGTTATCACTAACACTTTTGCTTATATATTCCCACTGTTATGATGGTCAGTTCTTAGTCTGAAGAAGAGTGCTGGCACTCGAATGCTCACGCCTTGAATAAATCTTTGTTGGTCTTAAAGGTGCTACTGGACTCTGATTTTATTAGTGTTATCAGTTTGTATACATTGGTTAACTTAATGCTCTTCAGCCAAAGGGGGGGGGGGGGGATCCACATCAAAGTCTTTCAAACCAAAGACTGGTAGGAGAAGGTGTCAACCACAAATCAGTGCTCTATTACAAACTAATCCAAATCTTTCACTTTCCCTTGAATGTAACCATTCTTTGGGGTTTACTACTCTCCTTTCAATTTTTCTGCTTCTTTCTATTGTCTGCATTTCATTTAGTTAAACAAAGCTTCTGAGGCTGAAAATCAAATCAGTAACCTTACTAAAGAGACTTTTGTGATGCCAGCAGCATGCAGTTTGTCAGTTCTACAGAGGCAATCTGGATAAAATTAGTGTCAGTTTTCCAAAAAGGAAAATCATGATAGAGAAGAAACTCCATGGCTGGTTCTGAATTTAAAAGACTTTAAAAAAATAATCTGCAAAAATCTGTTGCATGGACAAGAGACTGTACAAAATACCCATGTATTTTTGTCTGCCAGTTGTGTAAAACAAAGGCTAATAATTAAAACAAACCCCCAAATGCACATACCTACTTGTCAGTAGATCTCTCTCTCTCTCTCTGCTATTCTTTCTCCAGCCTTAGTGCAAATGTTTCTCTGGTCGGTCTCTCCAATTCCCGTCTTAAGGGCCACAAAAGATGCTCTTAGGTATGTCTAAGGATGTCAGTTCAGAATGACTACTCATATTTTGTAACCTCTTAAAACTACAGTCTTTTCATAGCCAGACGCAATCTTGAAATGACACTGCTGATTTTCCTATAGCTTTATAGCAGCCCCCTCCCCCCGGCACGTTTACTCAGTAGTAAATGCCACTGAGTTCAATTGAACTGCAACCAATTAGTTTGCACATTTGTACCTGCCCGATGCACTTCTCATCCACTGAAGACAATGCAAATTTGTTTACACACGCAACACAACACAACACACAAAGGGGGGGGGGGAAATCCAGGCTGCAATTAAAAATGTCATTAAAGTCGGTAGAGACAACAGGCATGCAGGAGTAAAAAACAGCGGAATCCTAAATTCGTTTATTTCCCAACTAAACTCTATTTGATTCCAGGGGACTTACTCCGCAGGTAAGTGTGTCACGGAGGGCAACTTCAGAAGAAACCAGGCATGGCAGTAGATCCTCCACAAGCACCTCTCCCTTGGTTTGTTAGGCGCTCAAAGAGCCACGCATCCTTGCAAGCCTGGCCCCTCCTTCCACGGATCCCCCTGGGGCTCGCGAGGTCCCTGGCCGGCCAGCCACGGGGCGCAGCGCCAGCTCCGGCAGACGCAGTCCAACAAGAAGACGCACAATCCCAGATGCCCAGGCTGGAGGCGAGACAGGAGCAACAGGCGCCGCCTCGGAGCCTTGGCGAAGACGACTGCCGCGAGCCAAGCGGGAGCCGCCAGGGTCTTTCCCCGCCGGGTGGGCGGGGATGGGAAGAGCCAGAGGAGGGCAGAGAAACGCCGCCCGGAGGCAGAGAGCGCGGGAGACGGAGGGCGAGGGCTCTTGGCCGGAGGGAAGGCGGAGGGGGGCGCATTCCTCTCATACCGACAGGCAGGCCGGGGCGCGAAGGGCGTGAGGGAGGGGATGGTTGACCAAGCGATGGGGGTCCCGCTGACCCGCTGTTCAGGCGGGTCGCCTCAGTCGCAGGGGGCGCCATTGGGGGGGGGGGAGTGGCGGGCGGGAGCGATGAGCTACATAGTAGGACCTCTAGCATCTCTCAGGACAAAATCACCAGTGGGGGGAGGAGAAATACATTTTACCACACAGTCATTATCGCAAGAAGTTGGGTTGCCAACTGACTAGATCAACGTAGGCTTGAGTTTGTGTAGGAGACTTGCCAGCTCCCAGCTCAACTGGGAATTTCCTGGCCATCTGGGGAGTGCAGTCAGAGAAGGGCGGGATTCGGGGTGGGTATAATGGCAGATGGAGTCCACCTTCCAAATTGGGTGGCCAGGGCTTCCCTAGCCACCAGTGGGAGATGGGGGTAGGGTTAGCTTGGAGATTTGGGGATGGAGCCTGGGGAGGGCAAGGACCCCAGTAGGCTACAGTGCCATAGAACAGGGGTGTCCAAACTGTGGTTTTCCAGAAGTCCATGCACTACAGTTACGGGCTCATGGTAATTGTAGTCCATGGACATCTGTTAGTAGTCTACATCAGTGGTCCCCAACCTTTTTCAGGCTGAGGACCGGCGGCAGCAGGGAAGGGGATTGCCCAGCCGCGAATACGCGGCAAAAAACGTGCATGTGCGGTGCTTCCGCGCATGCCTTATGTGCGAAAGTGCTGCGCATGTGCATTTCCGGTCGCGCATGGCGCATTGCGCGTGCACGGCCCTGCTTCCCTCTTCCCCCCTCCCACAGTAAGAAACTTGCCGGGCCGCAAGCTTGCGGCCTGGGAGGTTTCTTACTGCAGGGGCGGGGGCGGGGGGGGGGAGAGGGAGAGGACTGCGGCCCGGTAGTTGGGGACCACTAGTCTACATCATAGAATCTACACTAAAGCATCCATTTTATGTAGAGGAACTTATAGGGTTGCCAGGTTCCCCCTGGTCACTGGTAGGATGGGACGTAAGTTGGCCAGACCAGGTTGGGATTCCCAAAGATTTTTGCATAGTCATCCAAAATATACCACAAATCCACTCATTAGATCTATAACCACAAACTTCTTCACAAGAAGCGCAGATCCTTAGGGATTCTCATTATTTTTATATATTTGGTCTTCCAAAACTATCAAATCACTCATCATGTCCACTGCCACAAACTGCAACACAAAAAATCACATTCGCTGCTTGAAGACCCTTCCTTGGTACAAAAACATGGATTCCAATATTTTTTTACATTTGGTCACCCAAAATTCACTAGCAAATCACATATTATGTCCATTGTCATAATAGAGAGTGTGTGTGTGAAGTGCCATCAACTGTTTGTGAATTATGATGGCCCTATTAATTAATGACCTCTAAAATCTCCTATAATTAACAGCATACTCAGGGCTTGTGAACAAAAGATCCTGGCTTCCTTCATTTAGTTATTTTTTTAGATTTTTATGATGCCCCTTTCAGGGTTTGCAACTTGAAGCAGTTCACAACGACAGTTATAAACACAAGAGAATACACCACAGCTCCCCCTAGAGTACTAGTGGACTAAATTACTTTTTCAGCAATATTTATAGTAATTAGATGCTTTCTCAACCAGGGGTTTGTGAAACCCTGGGGTTTCTTGACAACTATGGAAGATTTTCCTCAATGGGTAGGAGTTCATTAATTTTTAATATATTTAAAAAAATTGTTAAACATTTATCAGGCGATATGATGATATATGGTTATGTAAAAAAAAGCCAACCCCATGGCTAATGATGGGCCTGGGGGGAGTGGGAAGGGGAGGGGTCCTGGGTGGGTGTGTACATAGCTGTACCTCAAAGCGTTAAGAATGTTTCAGTGGGTTTTCAACAGTAAAAAAGTTGAGGAAGGCAGAACTAGACTCTTAGCAGGCTGTGGTTTCTCCAACAGGTATGTGATGCGTTACAATAGTAGTTGGATGCGATATGCAACCTTTCAGCCTATTTTGTAGCACTCTATGTAAAAATTGTAAGGATCGGTGCCTTGGATCCATGTTTTTGCATGGGGGTTCCTAACTGGGAACTGCTTGCAGGTTACTGCTTGGACGTTAAAGCTTGCATTGAGATGGCAGAAGGAGCATGCCTGGCTATGAGTATGAGAATTAAGGTTCCTTTTTTTCTATAGATGACTTTGGGCTATTAGCCAGAGTAAAGCAAGACCATTATGGGAGTGTATGGTTCCAATTTATTGATGAAAACATAAGAATGCTAGGAAGGGAAAAATAAACTCTGCAGGAGCTGGACAAAGATTCAGCAATCTCCTTTCTGAAAAAGAACATAGTAGAGTTAGATAGGATAAATACTAGAGACAGGGTTTGCTCATTATTTTCAGCTGGTCTCCAACTTCCATTTGCCCTGCCAGCTTATTTGAAATTTCTGAATGTTCCCATCTGTAGTTGAGCAGTGCGGGAGAATCAGTCATGGGCTTTTCAGCTCCACAGGGTGTGATTCTCTCCCCAACATTGTTCAACAACTTTATGCACCCTCTGGCCCAGCTGGTCTGGAGCTTTGGGCGGGGATCCTATCAATATGTGGATAATAGCTATACCTCCTGATGGATGGTCAACCCAACTCCCCCCCCCCAAAAAAAAACATTTGCCAGATGTTTGGAAGCAGGGAAGGTTTGGCTCAAGGAGACTCCCCTGAAACTCAGCCCTTCCAAGACAAGGACCTTTGGTTGGGTAGGAAAGGCTGAGATCAGGAAGTGTGATTGCCCTGCCTGGACGGTTTGCAATTTCAGCTTGTGCAGTCAGGAATCTTGGCATGTTCTTTGATGCTTCCCTCTCTATGGAAGGGCAGATCACCAGAGTAGCCCTGCTAACATTCTTCCATCTTCGCCAGGCAAGGTTACTAGCACCCTATCTGGTCCCGGAGCACCTGGCCACAGTCATCTCCAGATTAGACTTCTGTAACTCACTCTACGCAGGTCTGTTCTTGTCCCTAACCCGGAAACTGCAAATGGTTCATAATGTGGCTGCTAAGGTTCTTCTTAGAATACCTTGGAAGCCCACATCCAACCATTGCTTATGCAGCTGCATTGGTTACCAGTTGTATTCTGGATCCGGTTCAAGGTATTGTTCTTGACCTTTAAGGCCATACGCAGTCTGGAGGACCACCTATCTTCCTATGCCCCACAGATAGCTCTTCTCTCTTTGAATGCCAATAGGTTGGATGCCCCCAGCCCAAGAAAAGTCTGCTTGGTTTCAACCAGGGCCAGGGCCTTTTCGATCCTGTCCCTTACCTGGTGGAATGAGCTCCTGGAAGAGCTAAGGTCTCTGATGAAACTGGCTCAGTTACAAAGGGCCTGTAAGACGGAGCTCTCCATCCAGGTGTTTGGTTGAGGTTAGGATAGCGACAAATGCCATCTAGGGTCCCTTCTCAAACACTGATGCCTTATGCTGTTAGAAGATCTCAGCTGAAACTAATTGCAATTAATATTGTATTTAATCATGTAGGATGATGCTGTTGAGCTATTTTATAGGTTGTTATGATGTTACTGTTTTTATTGTATGTTTTGAAACGTTGTAAGCTGCCACAAGCAGAAAATTCTAAGCTATGTAATATCTAGGAACACCACTCTGTAAAAGTAATGGAAATATAAGACTACCATTCCAAATTTAAAGGTAAAAAAATGCCCCAAAATGCCCATATTTTTACCAAATTTAAAGGTAACAAAATGCCCTAACTGTCACGTCCAACAATTCCTCTCACTTTGCCTCAGGCTACTGACGGAGCTGGCTGGTGGCTGATGAGTGTTCTCCCTATCCCCTCTCTTTAGGCCTTCTGTTATGGGAAGAGAAAGGGAAGCCAATTGGAAACCGCTTTGAGACACCTGAGGCCTGCTGGGTGACTGTGGACCATTCCCAGTTCACTCAGACCTCTCACAGCACCACATCCCTCACAGGTTGTCTGTTGTGGGGAGAAGAAGAGAAAAGGTGTTTGTAAACTGCTTTGAGATTCCTTTGGGTAGTAAGCAGCAGGGTACAAAAATCCATCTCTTCTTCTAGGGGATAACAGTGAAAGAAGCATGTGGGCACATAACATTATATCAATGGTAAAAAATGGAGAGAGAAGGAGCAGGTTGGATACCTGTGTACTGTGACTACCTCAAGTGGATTAGGGCAGGGGGACATTTCTGTGTTTGTCACCTAATTCGCAAAAGAAGGGATATGAGGTTGAACACAGAACTGGGAGGAATTGGTTGCCATGTAATCTCCCCTAAGAAGAGTCTCCAGTCTGATTTTCCCTTCACATATCTGAAAACGTGGCTCTTGAAAGCTCATCTGTAATCACTATGCCACAATTCCCAAAAGTGAGTCCTCTCCCACACTCAACTAACATTACAAACCACAGGTTATTGACACCCATCTCTCCACACCAATGCCACCACAACCCCCACCCCCACAACACGCATCACATCATGCCCTTACAGACTAAGACAACCAGAATTTCGCCACCGAAATTTCGCCACTGTAGCGGCAGCCCCCCTCCCCCTCCCCAGTGAGTTTGGTGGTGGTGGTGGCGGCGGTGGCGGCAGCGGCGGCGGCGGCAGGCACTTCCCTGCTGCCCCTCCCCAGTGAGTTGGGCGGTGGGCACTCCCCCTTCCCAGTAAGTTGGGCAGCAGTTTGGCGGCAGCAGTGGTGTCGGGCACTCCCCCACCCCTCCTCCACAGTGAGTTTGGCGGCAGCGGGCATTCCCCAACCTCCTGCCTGTTCACCAGCGATTTCCTCAGGTGCCACCTCCTTCTTCTCCTCCTCCTTCTTCTTCGCCGCTTCGCGCTCGCCTCCCCCGCCCCCTTTTACCTCATTCCTGCAGCCCGCACCATTGCTGTGAGGCACCTTTTTCTCTCTCTCTCTTCCCCCCACCCCGCGCGGCACGCAGCGGCCAAATTTTAAAATATATATATTTATTTTTAAAAATTGTGACATTTTGAGAACGTCGAGGGAGGTAGGGCAGATGCCCTAACGTCGGGGCAGTCCCACCAAAAACGTTAGATCTGGTCACTATATTACAGACTGGACAACCCCTCCCATTCCTGTTCCCAATGCTAAGCTCTCTCTATCTTAATCACCCTCTTCCTTTCTACCTCCCTCTCTCTTTGCTATTTTCTCCCTCCCTTCTGCTAGTACCCATTGTATCAACTACAAGTTGCTTTAATTCTAGTAGAAATATAAATACACACAACTGCTACTATTATTACTACTAATAATTTAGTGTAGCTTGATGTGAGACCTTATGAGTCAGCCATTAAAGAAAAGAAGAGGAAATTAGGAGTATTCATGCCTTGAATCTATGGTTTTATATCTTAGTTGTGCTTTGAAGTATTGGATCTGTGATTTTAGAATGTAGTGAAGTCTGTGGGCATGGAGTTTACCTTTTTGACCCCTGCAGATGTCAGAGTTTGGGAAGGGGAGGGAACTAAAAGGGATGTGGAAATGTAGAGTTGATCCTAAGAAGCTGCCATTTTCTCCAGGGGAGTTGATTTTTGGAATCTGGAGATCAGTTTTAATTCCAAAAGAACTCCTGGCTTCTCCTTAAGGTTGGTAGCCCTATTCTCTAGGTTAGTTTAGTTCCAGCAAGTAGAACTAGGCAGGATAGGCTTCCTTAAATTAGATAACTGGCTGCATTTGGTAGACACACATCAGATGTTCAAGCATGACCAGGACACAGAGACTCCTAATTGTGTTTTATATATGTGGTTGTCAAGCAACAACATTTTCACTCTAAAGAGCTCCCAAGCAAAACAGTAAGAGAAAAGAAAACACGTTAAGGAAACATTTGTGTTTGGGAAGTATCTGTTATGTTTTGTTTTGGTGGTTATGGTCACTGAAAATTGTCAGTTACTGTTTTGTTGCTGGTGACAGAAGACTTTGCAATGAGTAAATCAGGGCCAGCTTAGCTGCCCCACATTAAAAAACTGAAGTAGAACAAACTTTGAATCCAGTGACATCTTGAAGCACAACAAAGTTTAATTATGGGTTTCTGTTTTATTCTGTTGCTTCAGGCCAACATGGCTACTCACCTGAATCTATTTAAGAACACTGTGATTCAGCAAAAATCTGGGTTAAAAAACTCATGTGCAAATGGAAGCAAAATACAGTAAATGGAATCCCTCTCATGCAATGCATATGCAGTTGTGCAACATGAAATTGCAGTTGCAGTTTACAATAATACAAAGATTATAAGATTTTCTTTGAATTACTTTCAGATGGAAAGCCATCCCGTCCTGCAGCCCCTCGTGCGTGCCATTTTACCTGCTGTGCTATCAGAAGGCTGTTTTGTGTTAATGGTCAGTGACTGCATATCACGTAAAAGACAATACAGGAAGAAGCATCTTTGTCTTTTAGTCTGGTGTGGCTTAACTGCTTTTGTCCTATTGGTACTCCCTGATTTCTCCCCAAAAGGCTTCCTTGCTCTGCTCCTTGTTGAACAGTCCCCTTCCATGCTCACTGCTGCAAGGTTCTCGGTGATTCACTCCCCATGTTCTGTGTGTGCCTCATGGGACTTTTTATGCACACAGTACATTCATTCAGGCTGGGAGGGAGGGATGTGTCAATGAAAGTGAGGGGCTGGCAATAGTATAATACCACAGAGCCCACCCTTCAAAGCAGTCATTTTCTCCAAGGGAATAGATCTTTGTAGCCTGGAGATCCAATTGTAATTCTAGGAAATCTCCTGGCCCCATCAGGAGGCTGGCAACCCTAACCCCTTCCCAGTATCCCTTCTCTGTCTCTCTTTTAAAACAAAAAGCACCTTTCATAAGGGGGTGACTGAGCAAATACATATTTGGATTGTAGGAAAAGCAGTAGGAGACAACCAATTTGCAGGTTAAAAACTTCAACCAGGGAAAAGGATAAAGTTTCCTTCCTTCCTCCACATTGGCCATGGGCTCTTTATAGCCTCTTCCTAAAACTGTTGGTTTAAATTGGGTTGTCAAAAATATTAAATACAAGTGAATGTAATCTGTACTGTTGAGAAACAGTACGGTAGTTACATAGGTTTCAGTTTGTTGCATGTATACCCTTAAACAAAAATCTACATTTTGTGCTTTACAGAAATCCAAGGTGGCTCACAAAATTCATATAAAATACATAACCACAATAAAACAACAGTATAAATAATAACAAATCAATAAGATGCCTCAAAGCCAGAGCTAGGAATTCAACCTGGGAGGACACCCCCCCCCACTCTAAAACAGAAAAAAGAAAGGTTTGCCCCCATTTCTAACTGTGACCAGAAAGATCTGTGCAACTTCTCCAGAAGGCTACTTCCGTGAAGAGGTCCTTGCAGTAGATGTCTTTCGGTGCCCAGGCCTGCATCTAGTAGTATCTGCTTGCTATGTACGGATGGTCCTTTGAGGCTCCAAAGAGCCTTAAAGGTCAGAACTCAAACTTGGAACGGGGCCCAGAAGCATGGAGACAGCCAATGATGTTGTCTGAGTTTAAAATGTGCATTGCGTAATGCCCCTCCCCTGTTAGAAAGTGGGCAGCTAAATTAAGCAACTAAAGCTTCTGGCCTATCTTGAATGGCAATCTCTGGTGTCAGTAGTCATACATAAATGTGAGTATTCAGTATACTCATATTGACATATAGAATCATAGAATCATAGAGTTGGAAGGGGCCATACAGGCCATCTAGTCCAACCCCCTGCTCAATGCAGGATCAGCCCTAAGAATCCTAAAGCATCCAAGAAAAGTGTGTATCCTACCTTTGCTTGAAGACTGCCAGTGAGAGGGAGCTCACCACCTCCTTAGGCAGCCTATTCCACTGCTGAACTACTCTGACTGTGAATTTTTTTCCCTGATATTTAGCCTATATAGTTGTAGCTTAAACCCATTACTGCGTGTACTTTCCTCTGCAGCCAATGCGAACAGCAACCTACCCTCCTCCAAATGACAACCTTTCAAATACTTAAAGAGGGCTCTCATGTCCCCTCTCAACCTCCTTTTCTCCAGGCTGAACATTCCCAAGTCCTTCAACCTATCTTCATAGGGCCTGGTCCCTTGGTCCCAGATCATCCTCGTCGCTCTCCTCTGTGCCCTTTCAATTTTATCTACGTCCTTCTTGAAGTGAGGCCTCCAGAACTGCACACAGTACTCCAGGTGTGGTCTGACCAGTGCCGTATACAATGGGACTATGACATCTTGTGATTTTGATGCCCCTGTTGATACAGTCCAAAATGGCATTTGCCTTTTTTACCGCTGCATCACACTGCCTGCTCATGTTTAATTTACAATCCACAAGTATCCCAAGGTCTCGTTCACATACAGTGTTACCTAGAAGCGTATCCCCCATCCAGTAGGTATGCTTTTCATTTTTCTGACCCACAAGTATCCCAAGGTCTCGTTCACATACAGTGTTACCTAGATGCGTATCCCCATCCAGTAGGTATGCTTTTCATTTTTCTGACCCAGATGCAGAACTTAACACTTATCTTTATTAAATTGTATCTTGTGCTCCTTTGCCCATTTTTCCATTGTGTTCAGATCTCGTTGAACTCTGTCTCTATCTTCTGGAGTATTTGCCAGTCCTCCCAATTTGGTGTCATCTGCAAACTTGATTAGTCCCTCCACCTCCTCATCTAGATCATTAATAAATATGTTAAAAAGTACCGGGCCGAGCACCGAGCCCTGAGGTACCCTGCTACTCACCTCCCTCCAGTCTGATGAAACACCATTGACAACAACTCTTTGAGTGCGGTTCTCTAACCAATTCCCTATCCACCTAACTATCTGAAAATCCAGATTGCAGTCCTTCAATTTATCCATCAGAACATCATGGGGAACCTTATCAAAAGCTTTACTAAAATCCAAGTAAACAACATCAACCGAATTTCTACGATCCAGCAAACCTGTTACTTGGTCAGAAAAGGAAACCAGGTTGGTCTGACGACCTGTTGGAGACAAATCCATGCTGACTTCCTTGAATCACCAAATTGTCCTCCAGATGTTTGCAGATCACTCCCTTTAATATCATCTCCATTATCTTACCCACAACAGAGGTCAGACTCACTGGTCTGTAGTTTCCTGGGTCATCCTTCCTCCCTTTTTTGAAGATCGGAATAACGTTTGCTCTCTTCCGGGACATCTCCAGTCCTTAGAGAGATCCCGAAGATGATGGACAAGAGTTGTGCAAGTTCTCCGGAAAGTTCTTTGAGCACTCTCGGGTGCATTTCATCCGGCCCAGGGGATTTGAACTCATCCAGTGCAGCTAAATGCCTCTTGACAACCTCTCTGTCCATGTCAACCTGCCACCCAGACACTATCTCTTGGCTACTTCCATCTCTAGATGTGCCTAAACCCTTTGACCTGTAGGAAAAAAACAGATATAAAATAGGTGCTGAGTCTTTCTGCTTTCTCTGCATCCTCCGTTAGAGTTTGTCCATCCACACCCAACAGTGGGCCTATTGCCTCCTTTACTTTACGTTTGCTCCTCACATAACTGAAAATGGGCAATCTTAGCTCACTCTCATCTTTGATGATTGATGATTGATGATTGATGATTGATCTACAGTGCCTAGTAACCTGTAGGTACTCTTCTTTAGAGCTCTGTCCTTCCCTCCATTTCCCTCCATTTCCCTTTTCTTTCTTAGTTCCTCTTGAAGTTCTCTGTTCATCCAAATAGGCTTCTTAGAGCTCCTGCAGTGTTTTCGTCTTTCTGGGATAGTCATTGATTGAGCATGCAATAGCTCTTGTTTGAGTAGTGCCCACCCTTCACATGTTCCCTTCCCTTCCAGCATTCTCATCCATGGTATGACACTCATCATGTCTCTGAGTTTATTAAAGTTTGCCCTACGAAAATCCAACATCTGCGTCTGGCTACAACCTTCCTTGCCTCCCCATCTCAAAAGGAATTCTATGAGGACATGGTCACTTCCCCCTAGGGTCCCCATCTCCTTCACCTCATTCACCAACTCTTGCCTGTTGGTCAGTATTAAGTCCTGTATGGCTGAACCTCTTGTGGGTTAATCTACCATTTGATAAATGAAATTGTCAGCCAGGCAGGTCAGAAAGTTGCATGACTGAGGACGCTTTGCAGAGTTTGTTTCCCAGCACACATCTGGGAAATTGAAGTCACCCATGATGACAAGGTCCTGACGCTTGGATATTTTCTCAAGCTGCTCACAAAGTGCAGCATTCACATCCTCTCAGACACCAACCACCACACTGTTTGTTTTCCCTTCGCTTATTTTCACCCAGATGCTTTCCACTGGAGATATACTCTCCTTCACTAGTATTTCTTGACAGGTAAGCCCTTTCCTCACATACAGTGTCACTCCCCCACCTCTTTGATCTATTCTGTTTTTTCTGAACAGTTCATATCCATCCACTATTACATTCCAGTCATGAAAATCATTCCACCAAGTTTCTGTGATGCCTACGAGATCATACCTTTCCATCAACATGAGAAGTTCCAGCTCTTCCTTGTTATTGCCCATACTTCGGGCGTTAGTATAAAGGCATCTGAATCCTTTGACTTTTGGTTCCCTATGAGCTGGCCTTCCTGGTTGGGCTGCCCCCGATCGGTCTCCTTCCTTACACTCCCTATGTTGAACGTCTCCTTCCCCTTGTGGCTTCAGAGCTCTCCTGATGAATCTCCCCAGGTTCCTGCCAAACGCATTCTTCCCCAACTTTGATAAGTGCAGTCCATCAGGTGCTAGTAGGCCTTCCTCAAGAAAGCCTATCCCATGGTCCCAGAAACCAAATCTCTCCTGCCGGCACCAACTACGCAGCCACTGATTCACCTCCATTATCTTCCTCTCCCAACGCATTCCTCTTCCCTTGAAGATTGAAGAGAATACCACTTGTGCCCCCATTTGCTTGAACTTCCTCCCTAGATCTTGATAGTCTGTTTTAATAGGAGCGATGGTATTCACGGACATGTCATTCGTTCCCACATGGACCATCACAAATGGGTAGTGATCCATAGATTTGCGGAGTTTGGGCAGCCGTTCTGAAATGTCTTTAATTTTTGCCCCTGGCAAGCAACACCTCTCGGGTTAGGGAGTTGGGCCCAGCCACATGGCAATCCATTCCTCTTAGCAGGGAGTCTCCAATTACCAGTATTCTTTTTTTTTCTTCTCAACACCATTTCCTTCTATCCCCGTGGCCTCTTCACTTTGTCTTAGACTTTGTTTTGGGACCTCTTCCCTCGTTGACACTTTCACCTCCTCTGCAAGGAAGGGCCTGAAATCTATTCTGGAGCTCCAAAGGCCCCGAGAACTGTCTTGCTCTACGCCATTGAGTCTTTTTCCTAACTGTCTGCAGAGGCTCCGTAATGAGGTCAATCCCCTTATCCTCTTCAGGACTGGTCTTATCCTGTTTATTCCGAGTTGCACAGCTCTGGTCTATGAACTCCTCCCATTTCTTAATTTGGGTCAGAGTAATAATCCTCTCTTCTAAGCTCCTAATCCTTTCCTCCAAAAGTCTTACCAGCTTACACTTGGGGCAGATGTAGTCCATCTTGTCTTCAGGGAGGAAGGCAATCATGTCACACTCACTGCAGATGATGGGATGAGTGTCCTGGAGGTCCATTGTAACTTCTAGGCAGTGCAACTACTAGGGAAATATAATCTACTGATTCTAATTGCTAGGCCAAGAACCCCAGGCTAAGAGCCGCAGGCCAAGCGCCCTTTGTCTCTCGCCCTTTGGGCGATATACTGACCACAGCTTACATATACTGACCACAGCTTGCAAGGACAAAACAATAAATTCATTTGTGGAATTATTACATATTCCATGTTGTATGACATATTAACCCAGCATTGCAGCCAGGTATCTGGTGAGCTGGGTTTGATTCCCTGCTGCTCTGCCACATGCAGCCAGCTGGGGGACCTTGGGCTAGTCACAGCCCTGATAAAGCTGTTCTGACCAAGCAGTAATATCAGGGCTCTCTCAGCCTCACCTCCCTCACAGGGTGTCTGTTGTGGGGATAGGAAAGGGAAGGCGATTGTCAGTCGCTTTGAGACTCCTTCGGGTAGAGAAAAGCAGCATATAAGAACCAACTCTTCTTCTTCAGTAATATCAGGGCTTTCTCAGCCTCCCTCACAGGGTGTCTGCTGTAGGGAGAGGAAAGGGAAGGCAATTGTCAGCCACTTTGAGACTCCTTCAGGCAGAGAAAAGCGGCATATAAGAACCAACTCTTCTTCTTCAGTAATTTCAGGGCTCTCTCAGCCTCACCTACCTCACCTACCTTGGGTAAAAAACCCAACTCTTCAGTTATTACATTTGATTACACATATGGGGAGAATGTGCTTCACAAGATCCTCCTCATATATGTTTATTGCCATTGTTTCTGAAAGAGACTTTGCCAGTATTTTCAGCTTCTGTGTCTGCTGATCAGAACCCAGGTAGTACTGAGTCTGCAAATACACACATTGCCACTTTCCAACAAAATGCATGCATCTGGAGGATCGTGCATATTGCATTCTCCTTGTACATGTGGCAAAATGTAATGACTGAAAGGGACTACTATGATATTGATCGAAAACAGCTAATCCAGCAGAATTTTTCCTAAATGCGAAAATATTTTTATGCCACCTGTTGCTGGGACTCCTAAGATTCTACTACCACTGTTTCTGGCTCATGCTTCTTATTGGGTCTTGAATAGCGATCATCCGCAGGGCATGCTGCTATACTCATTATGTTTCTGTTCCTTTGGGGATACACAGCATACGACATCCAGTATTGCTATAAATAGCTAATTGCAGCTGGAGTCCTTCCAGTAGCCAAACTTAATCCTTCAATAGTAATTTTATCTTACTAGAAATTGAATGAACCTTTGTGCTATTTTAACATGCTCCTTGAAACTGATCATATGTTAATAAACAGACAAATGCTTTGTAGTGCATTTACATAAAACAATATTATTTTCAGATCTGATTTAAGAAAAGAAATACACTCATTCCAAAAGCTATGATTTATATATGTTTATTGTTCAGAACTAGTTTGAGCGTTTGGTACAACTGGAGACAGAATAGTAGAAAAAAACACAATGTGCTTATGTGTCAATGAATGTGTGAACATTTGGTTTGTATACTTAGACCATTTCCGCAAAATTGTGCATTGTCTCCTGTCTGCAATTGTGGGATAGTAAATTGTGCCTTTTTGGCCCTCCATACTGTAAAGCCATCCCACTTTTTTCCGCCACTGTATCACGCCTTTTCCCCTCCTCACTAGCAGGTAGAAAAGGCAGATTTGGAATTCAATTGCAGCTATATGAGCACGGGCTGGATGTGTGCTCTTCACAGTAAGAACCTATACTGCTACATTTTGGACCCATTACAGTGTCCGGATCAGGGACAAAAGTAGGCCCGTGTAGGGTGGGTTACAGTAATCCAGCCTGGAGGTAACTGTTACATGGATCACGTTGGTGAGATGTTCTGGGGATAGATAGGCTACTAGTAGTTTAGCTGGGCAAAGCTGGTAAAATGCCAGCTACGCTACTGTAGTGACTTGAGCCTCCATAGATAAAGAGGCCTTGAAAATTACTCCCATATTCTTAGCAGTTTGTGCTAACTTCAATTGCACTCCATCTAGGATGGGCTGGTCTGCTTCTTCTCCTGACCTCTTCCTCTCTAGCCACAGGACCTCTGTCTTTGAAGGGCTGAGTTTCAGGTGACTCTGCTTGACTCATACCATCACTGCTTCCAAGCAACTGGTACATGTCTCAGGGGGTGAATCTGGTCAGCTGTCCATTAGGGTGTAAAGTTGGCTGTCATCAGCATATTGATGACACCCAAGACAAAAACCCTGAACCAACAGGGCAAGAGGGTGCATGAAGATGTTGAATAGCATGAAGGATTGTTCTCTTCAATGGGAAAAAGTCCTTCAATAATCCCACTGCTTATGGAAGCTATATGTTAGCAGGTCATGTTTTTTATTGTTATGGACAGTTATGATATTTTTCTCAAATCAATTTGAGTAGTTATGCATAAACTTTTTGTTCTTTGTTCGAATAAGAGAAAGTTTGTTTTTTTGTGCTATATGTACTTGTTCCTTGGGAGCTGGGCTTTTGGATGATTGGAAGGACAACTCCTTCAAAGACATTCAAATTTTCATAAGCCCTGCCTGGAGCAAGAGGAGGCATAACCTAGCATGTTTTGGAGGACTTTGCCACGCTGAAGAGAAGAAACTTTCGGATAAGTCCAGTGTTTCATTCATCAAGGGCTCAGGCAAAGAAGATTTTCCTGAAACCAAGGCCTAACTACAAGACATTGTTCACAAGTCCATCCTTAGGGAATGTAGGAGTTCCCAGGTGAAATAGGATGCCATGTGGGCACCTGATTCAGTATGGAACTGTGGAAGGGAGCTGATGCTCTCCCTCTGCATGCCTTTACTGACTTGAAATAGCTTCAGGGAGTGGCTGTTGGTCCCAACTGGACTACATAGAAAATAATATGTTAAGTGTAAGTTTTCCAAAACAGTGGCACTCCAGGGCTATTTCATGGCAACAAAATGTTGTGGAGGGAAAGCCTTAAGCCTCCTCTCCCGGTGTACTCATTTCCACAGTTTAAATTGGGTCCAGTATGCCTGGCAATCACTTTTCCCCCAGGACTTTCTAGTACACAACTGCTTGACTGTCCTTGGGGTGGGTCATGTCTTGGATAGTTGACTCCCAAGATCCTTTTAACTAGATATCCAGCTAGAGGTTAGACATGAGACCTTCTGAATGCAAAGTCCTCCTACTGAGGAGAAGCCTTTACCCCCTTCTTCCTCATGCAGGTAGGGAACCTTGCTATTTTAAGTGTTAACTAGCTCACCTGTACAGCCACTCTCATGAACAGGTTGCCAATTTGCTGTCTTAAACTGAAAGCTGCTGTAAGTTTTCACAAGTACACGATTTACTCCCCATGTCTGCCCCTGTATCTGAGAGCAACGGAGGCAGTATCTTTCTTTAACCAGAAGCAGAACCTTAATCTGTGCTTTCACTTGTGCTAGTTGTCCCTAGTTATGTTCTTGAAGATAAACCAGGGAAGAAAAAAGCTGGTGTAAATATATTTCAGAATAGCACTACAGATATTGTAGAGTATAGTCCAAATATGAGTGGCTTTAATACAAGGGAGAAACAGTTGCCTTGATTTCATTGGGAGTTTCAGGGCAAACTGAGAAGAATCCATTTGTTAATGTTCCAGACAAATGTTTAAGACTCATATTGGTAGACCACCCCACATATGGCCAGTGTTTCACATTAAGTTTATTAATTTTTAGAATTTGCCTCATTACTCCCTAACAATTCTGAATTAGGCAGCACAGACATAAATTCCAGGACATAAGAGAAGTTATTTACACACATTCTTTTCTCTCCCACTTGCAAAATGAAAAATATCCCAGTTGTAGACTAGTTTCCACAAAGCTATGTAGACAGTAAGGCTATAGTCAATGGAATTAAAGCAGCATAACTGTGATCACCCTAGTTTAACAGATTCGTAGACAATTACATTAAAAGACTAAACAAATGCAGAGAAACATAGACTGTGTTGTGATTTTTATCATTTATTAGTTGCTTTCCCCAAAAACATCCAAAGCAATATACAATATAATTACGGATCATTTTATATCCATCTACAATCATGAGATGCTTCACCAGTGATTTTAGTTCAAGTGTCCTCTTATTTCTTCTGCTTCCCAGTTAGCTGTTTTTTAAATAAATAAATAAATAAATAAATAAATAAATACATACATACATACATACATACATACAAGCTGAGTGCTGCTTTCACACATCAACCGTTTGTTAGGAAGGGGAGAAAAGACATTGCCTGGAGAGATCCAGAACACTTGGCTCAGTGTGTTGTGTAGATTCTTCTGGAAGCTTGTCACAGGCCCCGTCTGCTATGGCAGAGGGCTACCAAGTTGGCATCTCTCATGACTGTTGTCCTGAGGTGCTTTAGTTGCTTGCTTACTTCTTGGTCCTCTGTCTTAGTCTCCCGTTTTTGGTACCCCTGCTACAGAAAATCCATGAAAAGGAAGATGTTTCTATGCCCAGATGGTTGTCATTGGATTAAAGCACTTGCATTTGTGTAATAGAAGCATATAGGATAGGAGGGAAGAGGAGTTAATTTGCATATATGTATTTTTATTGCCCATACAGTAAGTCCAGGTGAAAGGGGCATGGACTATGTAAGAGATCTATATATAGTTCACAGTATGAAATTCGGGGGGGGGGGGTTAAAATAACAAATTGACATTGGCACTTAGTCATTCAGTACATTAATTTTCCTTACATCATATTCCTGCCCATACTGAATAAATTACATTGCTAATGCAAGCCCCTCTTTCCTCATACACTGTGGAATCCACAATTCTTACCTAGGGAAGAATTATAGATACACCTTCTTGAGGCTGTGCATTAGACTCTTTTTCAACTATTTTGCCATTGAGAACCCCTTGAAACATTCTTCAGGCTTCAAGGAACCCCAGAAGTGGCATGATCATGCAACATATGGTTGAGAAGCATAGCTATGTACATGCCCACCCAGAGTCCCTCCCCTTCCCAGCCCCTCCAGTCCCATAATTAGCCTTTTTGGAAGGGGGGGGGAGTCAACATGATCTTCATCATCTGTTACAATGTCATTTTCTTGCCTCTGCAATGGTCCTACCATGTCCCTATTCTTTTTCTTACTTTGAATATAACTAAAGAGCCGTAGGGAAGCGCAGTATAAAAATCCAATTAAATAATAAACATTAATTAACTGCCACCCATTCAGGAAACCCTTCCAGGGCCGTCAAGAAACAACAGGGTTTCACAAAACCCTGGTTGAGAAAGGCTGCACTAAGCTGAGTACAAGAACTGAGGAGAGCTCCTGTCCCCCCCCCCTTTTTGACCAGGAGAATTGAGTCACAACTGTGTTAATAAATAAAGCATGTTCAGAAAATTATGACATCACACTCCACCACTGCAGTACCAAATTGGACATATTTTACATCTAATAAAAAGTCCCTATAAAGCTCAGCCCCATTCCAGTACTGCTGTTATAAAGCCTCAGGAAGGACTGTTTGAATGCCACTGAAAGTGCTAAGATCACATGGACCTATTCAATAGCCCTTGTCTATCTTCTTTTCACTGATCCACATCTTGCAGCTAGCTGTATGGCTTCATGTAACTTTCCTTTCAGATTTTAGAGACCAGGAAAACCAGTCTATTTAGCCAGCATGCACCTAAAATTGATCAAGACAATGGAAAACCATTCGTTTGTAACTTAGGGATTTTTTTTATATCCCTTAAAAACATAATTCTCCATTTTTGTTAAGAAGTGCTGTGTTATTATGGTCATTTTGCATTAGGGTTGTTCAGCCTCATTGATTGAATTTTTTATTTACTGTTATTTACAGTGCCAATGAGAAAGCTGTGCTGCAAAGATGCTTTGGAATCTGTATTATGTGTAATGAAAGCATTGCCTATGTATAGTGTTGGTCTAAATTATTTTGTCATCCACAGGCAAAGAACTCACATTGCCTCTTTGCTGGCTGGGTCCTGGAGGTGATCCCTTTTGCCTCTTTCACTAGGTGGTATATCAAAAGCCTTACTGAAATCAAGGCAAACTATGTCCACAATGTTTTCCTGATTTAGTAAGGTAGTAACTTTCTCAACACCTTGGAGAATAGCCTAATTCTGGGAACGATTGAGGGCAAAAGAAGGAGGGGACGACAGAGAATGAGGTGGCTGGATGTATTCACTGAAGCAGTTGGTGCGAATTTAAATGGACTCGGCTGACTGGTAGAGGACAGGAAGGCCTGGAGGATCATCGTCCATGGGGTCGTGATGTGTCGGACATGACTTTGCACCTAACAACAACAACAACTTTCGCAACAAAAGATATAAGGTTAGTCTAACATGACTTGTTCTTGAGAAAGTCATGCTGCCTCATAGTTATTACATCCATCCGTTCTTGGTGCTCAAGGACCGACTGTTGATGATTTGTTCTTAAATTTTGCCAGCTACAGACATCAAGCTAATGGGTTGGTATTTACCTGGATCCTCCTTTTTCCCCTTCTTGAAGATGGGGACAACATTTGCCCACCTCCAAACTTGTAGCACTTCACCTGTTCTCCAAGATTTGTCAAAAATAAGAGACAGAAGCTCAGGAATTACATCTGCAAGTTGTTTTAGTACCCTTGAATGCAATTCATCTGGCCCAGAGGATTTGCTTTCATTTAAAGAAGCTAGGTGTTTATGGACTACCCCTACAGTGATCCTAGGCTGCTGCTTCTATCCTTCATCATGTGAAATGATATTGCCATGTTGAGCATGATTCCCCTCAAAAGAGAAGATTGAGAAGTAGGAATTGAGCTGTTCTGCTCTCTCTTCATCACCTGTTACAATGTCAGGTTCTTGTCTCTGCAATGGTCCTATCATGTCCCTGTACTTTTTCTTACTTTGAATATAACTAAAGAAGACTTTTTTGTTATGTTTAGCATTTCTTGCTAGCCTAACCTCATACTGAGCTTTAGCTTTTCTAACTCTTTCCCTACAAGCACTGGTTATTTGTTTATATTCCTCTTTGGTTATAAGGTCCTTCTTCCATTTCCTAAATGAGTCTTTTTTATTACTCAATTCTTTTGAAACCTGCTTATGGAGCCACTCTGGTTTCTTTAGGTTCATCCCAGTTTTCCTACTCAAGGGAATTGTCTGCGATTGTGCCTTCAGTATTTTACTTTTGAGAATCTCCCAACCTTCTTGGACTTCAAAAGCCTTTATTTTTTCTGACCATGGGATTGTACCCAACATAATTTTAAGTTTGTTAAAATTCAATCTCCTGAAGTCCAGCCAGTATGTGTGAGTATGAATTACATGAATAAATAAATAAATAAAATCCAAAATCACATGGTCACTACTTCCAAGTGTGCCCACAACTTTTACCTCATCAACCAGTTCTTCCCTATTGGTGAGAATCAAGTCTAAAACAGCAGACCCCTGGTTGCCCCTTCCATTTTCTGGGAAATGTAGCTGTCAGCAAGACAAGTCAAGAATTTATTGGATTTTTCATTTTTAGCAGAGCTGGTCTTCCAACAGATATCTGGGTAATTAAAATCTCCCATGACTACTAGGTCTTGTCTCTCTGAGAACTTTGGTCTAGGAGCATCTCATCCAAGTCCTCTGCCTGACCTGGTGGTCTATAGCAGACTCCTATCATAATACTATTATAATTTCTTACTCCTTTTATTTTTACCCAAAGATTCTCAGCTGAACTGTCATGCTCAAACATGTGTATTTCCTCTCAAGTGTATACATTCGTAACACATAGTGCTACTCCTCCCCCTTTCTATTGTTTGTCCCTTTTAAATAAGTTGTACCCCTCAGTCCTATTATTCCAGTTGTGTTATCCCACCAGGTTTCTGTAATGCTTATTAGATCATAGTCCCCTTCGTTTATTAGGACTTTTAGTTAATACTGCTTGTTTCTCATACTCTGTGCATTAGTGTACAGACATTGTAATCCTTCATACGAATACCCCAGGCTTTTAGTTTTTGAACTTTCCTGTAAGTTAATAGTTCCCTGCATATGTGCCATTCCCTTTAAAACTGCACTATTCCCATCTACGGTTATCGTCATCAAGCTAGACTTTGAATGTATGTCTCGCACTCCTGTTGGACTTATTTTAAAGCCCTCCTCACCAGGTATGCAAGACTCCACGGAAAGACATTTTCCCCACTATCATGAGGTGCAAACCATCTCCCGATAGAAGACCCTCATCATGATAGTGTGATCCATGGTCCAAAACCCCAAAACTTTCCCAATGACATCAATGTTGTCGCCAGTCATTTATCTACATTGTTTTTCTTTCCCTCCCTAAGCCACGGCCATTAACAGAAAGAACTGAAGAAAAGACTACTTGCACTCCCAAGTCCTTCACTTCCCCTCCCAAGGCCATGTAGTCTCGTTTCATATGCTCCACGCTGCACCCAGCAGCATCATTTGTTCCCACATGAATGAGCAGGAGGGGATATCTGTCCTTGGGCTTTACAAATCTTTCCACCCTTTCTGTGACATTCTTGATTCTCACACCAGGTAGACAGCATACCTCCTGAGACAACAAGTCCAGTTTGACACACTTGGGCTTCTACTCTTCTTGTCCCCAATATTATGTAATCAGTCTAACTGTTAGGATTATAGCCACTGTGAACAGAGTATGTACTCTGCCTATGCAATGTGAGAGTCAGTATGGGGTAGTGGACAGAGAGTTGGGTTAGGACCTGGGAGACAGAGGCCTGAATCCCCATCTTGTCATGGCAGCCATTAAAGGCACAAGTTCCCTGCCAGAAATAAAAATGACTACCCTATTCATAGAATCATAGAGTTGGAAGGGGCCATACAGGCCATCTAGTCCAACCCCCTGCTCAATGCAGGATCAGCCCTAAGCATCCTAAAGCATCCAAGAAAAGTGTGTATCCAACCTTTGCTTGAAGACTGCAGAACAACTCTGACTGAAATTTTTTTTCCTGATTTCTAGCCTATATCGTTGTACTTGTAGTTTAAACCCATTACTGCGCGTCCTTTCCTCTGCAGCCAACGGAAACAGCATCCAAGTAACAACCTTTCAAATACTTAAAGAGGGCTATCATGTCCCCTCTCAACCTCCTTTTCTCCAGGCTGAACATTCCCAAGTCACTCAACCTATCTTCATAGGGCTTGGTCCCTTGGCCCCAGATCATCCTCGTCGCTTTCCTCTGTACCCTTTCAATTTTATCTACATCCTTCTTGAAGTGAGGCCTCCAGAACTGCACACAGTACTCCAAGTGTGGTCTGACCAGTGCCGTATACAATGGGACTATGACATCTTGTGATTTTGATGTGATGCCCTTGTTGATACAGCCCAAAATGGCATTTGCCTTTTTAACCGCTGCATCACACTGCCTGCTCATGTTTAGCTTACAATCCACAAGTACGTCAAGGTCTCGTTCACACACAGTGTTACCAAGAAGCATATCCCCCATCCAGTAGGCATGTTTTTCAGTTTTCTGACCCAGATGCAGAACTTTACACTTATCTTTATTAAATTGCATCTTGTTCTCATTTGAACTCTGTCTCTATCTTGTGGAGTATTTGCCAGTCCTCCCAATTTGGTGTCATCTGCAAACTTGATGAGTAGTCCCTCCACCCCCTCATCTAGATCATTAATAAATATGTTAAAAAGTACTGGACCGAGCACCGAGTACTTTTTCACAAAAAGTTGCTTTATACAAACAAGTAACTTGTGGATTTTTACATTTTTACAGGTGTTCTGATTAAATTAAATCATGTTATAAGATTTCTGCAAACTATATTCTTGGTCTGTACATTTCTAAGCCACTTGATCTATAATCAGAGAAACCCTATTTGACTAGGTACAATTTACATGGGCTTTTGTTGCTTTGGATGATGCCACAGAACACTAATTACGGGACAGGAATTTGGTCAGCTCCTTTTGCTTATGCTAAATTAATCATTGCTAGAATTCTCTAAAACAGGAAACCAGGCAACAGACTAATGAACAATAATTATTTAATTTTCCAATCTATCTTATTTAAGATAATGACAATAAATGATCAGACAGGCTTTTCCTGTTACTTAAATAAATACATAGTATCATATATCCTGCGATTGTCTTATTGATGTTTTCTAGTCATCCATATCAGACATTTTACATAGTCTTCCTTTATTGTTTTTCAGGGCAAAGCTATACAAGGTATGGGAAGTTTGTGATTTGCTTTCCCAACAAGTATTTTAAAGGATGTTTTAAAAGAGCTGTAGAGCGGTGCTCCCCAACCACCGGGCCTCAGTACCAGGCTGCGGCGGTGGGGGGGGGGAAGGGAGGCACGGGTGCCAGCGTGCCAGTAGGTGCGCCTCCCTACCCCCCATAGTGCGTGCTTGCTGTGCCGGGAGTGATTGGCCACCTCCTGGCACAGCGAGCGCCCTGCTGCAGGGGGGAGGTGCAGGCGCCGGCAGGCCAGTAGGTGTTTGTGGGTGCCAGCGCCTCCCCCCCACAGCGTGCTCCTGGTGCAGCAAGCACTGCAAGGGTGGGGAGGGAGGCACGCCTGCTGGTTTGCGGGCGCCTGCGCCTCCCTCTCCCCCCCCCCCAGTCCCCAGCCTGAAAAAGGTTGGGGTCCACTGCTGTAGAGGATCCAAATTTGATAGTTATTCTAACCCTAAAGTAACATTCCTACCATATTTCAGGCATCTTGAAGAACTATCTGTAGAACAGTTCTATTGTTTCATAATTGTGCATTTATGTGGCAAGACGTGCCCCAAATTAGGGGTTCCCTACCACTGAATCATGGAAAGATATGAGACAATATTGTCCTGATTACCTCTTATTTTTCCTCCTTCAGGTAGTGAAAAGTGGGGTATGAAAAAAAAACCCTCTTCCTAAGAAGGCTATGGTGCATTTAAATTCTCTTGTGGGGCAGCATGGCTGAAGATGAAACAGGAGACATTGTCCCCAGTGACAATGATGCTGTGATTATAACAGTGGTGCTCCAGACATGTTTATTCTGAATATGCTAGTATTTATTCCAAAGATGACTTTTAGTAAGCAACTGAATATTTTGCATAGTTTTGTTAAGGGGTGCCCTCTTGGCTTTCCCAGCCATAACAGCTTTGTAAGCTATTGCCCAAATGAAATAGATCCTATGTACTCTCTTAAATGTTAGTGAGAAAACTGAGGCTGATTTCAATAGAACCATCAACATAGTGCAGTATTTGCATTTCTTCACCTCACTTTGCTTTGTTGGGCAGCCAAGTAGTCCCTTCATAAAATTGAGAAGTTTCAGTAAATTGCCTGACTAGACTGCCAAAAATGAAGTATAAGATCTGGAACTTCTTTAACTATGTAAGTGAAAACTATGTGTGAAATATTTAATGGGGTGGAATACAAGAACACATCAAAACATTGTGACTATCTAGGGGATCAGGTTTCTGCAAAGCTGAAATATCAAGGCATAATTCTACGTAACCAGACCACAGATTGCTATTAATTGCTGGAGCAATATGACTTTATGGTCACAGTGTTACACCTTATAACGGGAAATTATGTTGATAAAGTGATATCATTAGGAAGTTGAAACGTTTGACAGGTGTTTCCTGGAAAACTGTTTTGTTAAAATTACTGCCAAGGCAAACAACCGAAACCATGTATTATACTGGAATCCAGAAGAAGAAGAAAATACACATTTACCAATTTTGGTTTAGAATGTAGATGGATGCTATATTATTCTGGACAGACTGGACTTCTGAGCAGAAACATCCGCAGTTTGCCTATTTTGTCTAAGTCACATCAAGTGAGTTATCCATAATGTATTGTAAATCTTCACATCAATTGAATTATCCAGAGTATGTTACAAACTGTAAATTATCAAGTGTACAGATTTTACATACAAGACAATCCAGTCCTCAAAACTGATACATCCAAGTATTCCTATAACAATGCTGTATTGTGAGGAATGATTGGCCTGTATTTATTTCAGTTGCCTGGTGTTCATTTGTTTTTACTCAGAACAAACAAAGGTAACTTATTTTTGATAGGGAATGGTGTTCTTTAAATGGCTAGTGAGCCCCATAGTGGGTTCCATTAAGTTCCCTCTAGAATTTACTTCTATTCTACAACAGCAACGATGTGCAACAGGATGATAAGAGCACAGCGGCTGTCTGCATATGATGTCTTCCAGCATACATTGCTAAAATACACATTGGAGACACACATCACTGTGTATTGTGTTACTGTAATAACATATTTATTTACTTACTTAATTTGTGCCAACAGCCAGGAATCACTGTGTTCTGCTCTCTAAAAGCCCTCATGATTCATTTTATTGATTTATTTTATTACATTTCTATCCCACTCTCCCTTGCAGTTCAGGTTGGATTAAGATAAAAGTTGTAGCTCATGGTTCGTTGTGATGCTAATTCATTACAGAGAACAGTTTTATATTTATAACGTTTAACATAACAATTCATCAGGAGTTTTGAACTTAGCATTTTGAATACAGTAAAATGTTTCAATCATAAATCATTTAATTATTCGATGATGAACACTGCTTTAGTTTTACTGGATGGCCAGGTCGGGAGTCAGCCTATGATTGTATCTGTTGGGCATTGCTAGTAGTTGGTAGTTGGGAGGGACCTTCTGGTTGGTGTTGCTCAGTTGGCCTCAACCAAAGGCTTGGTGGAAGAGCTCCATTTTGCAGGCTGTGTGGAACTGTTTCAGTTCTGGCAGGGCCCTGATCTCTTCTGGGAGCTCATTTCACCAAGTGAGGGACAGAAAAAGCCCTGACTCTAGTTGAGGCCAACCTGCCTCTTTGGGGCCAGGGATCACTAGTTTCTGCCCCTATTAAACAACATCTGTCTCCAGATCCTGGTGGCCAGCCATCATTCTCTGCTTCCTAGTTCCTGCCGACTAAGCGTCAGGTGATCTGATATATATATATATATATATATATATATATATATATATATATATATATATATATATATATATATTTCTCTTTCTCACACTAGTATTTTTGTTCCATTAACTAGCTTCAAAGCCCGTTCCTATGAACGGGCCTTGAAAGGACCCCCTCTCCTGGGCCCCGGCCAGGCAGCTTAAGATGGCTTTGGGTCGCAGTTCACAGCCAGATCAAGTGGGGCGGGCGAGGGCTGGACAGCTCATTAGCAGCCCCAGGACAGAGCTCCTTAGCAGGCAGTCAGCAGGCCGGGAGGTCCTCGTTAGCAGGCCCAGCCAAGCAGGCTGGGAGGCCCTCATTAGCTGGCCCAGCCTAGCAGGGCAAGAGACCCTCGTTAGCAAGCCCTCCACCACAACCCTTTTCCCAGGGCCCTTTCTCCTTACCTGCTGCTGGCTCCAGGCACTGAGGCGCGTCTGAGAGCAAAGAGGCAAGAGTCCAGGGAGGGAGGGCGGGAGCTGCAGGGGCAGGGCCAATCAAAGCTTTGCTGGCTGCACCCTGATTGGCCCTATTCCAACTTGGGCAGCTGGACACGTCCCACCCCCCAGGCTGTTTCACAAATATATATAGGAACCATGGATAAGGATATGTGCAACAATCTAAAACTGTATTTTCTGGAGAACAGATATGAGAATAATTATACTATGAAAACTAACATTTTGGCATCAGCTGAGTCTTGCTCAGATCTCGAGCAGCACACTTGAGCTTAATGAAATCACCCAGGCAGTTAACAATTTTTTGTGTGTTAAGTAAAAGCCAAGAAGTTCAATATGCATCCCAGAGAAGGAAGAGTTGATCCTTTGTTTTGCTGAATCTGAAGGGAGTTATTTTCTTATCTACACTTTTTCAGAAAGCAACAATGCCAAGCATGGACTTGGAAAGTTGCCACTTTGAACTGAACTTTAGTCTACATTTTCAATTAATAACTGAATCAGGTCTTTGGAATCCAGTTCTAATTAGAGAGGAATGATAGCATCTATGGCATATTTTGTACTCCGTGTATGAATGTAAGCTTTCTTTATTCTAAAAACACTTTAGAAAAAGTTACGTCACAATCTAGAATTCGTAATCACAACAGGCTAATCTGTATAAAAATGATGTATTTTTGTGTTGTCAATGTGAAGAAGCCGAACATAATATTTGAATATTAAATCATTGTTCAAAAGTTGAAATCCTTTTGAAGTGAGTCCCACACAAGCATGTATGTGAAGATCAAATTCAGTCCATGCCATGTAAGTGTGTGTGTATATGTGTGTGTTATGGTTTCTCTGATTTGAATTTGGTTTTGAGTAAACAAAGATAAAGAATGGAAGCTTGAAAATACAGATTTGTGATCAGACCAAGGCTGTTTGCTATCTAACTGTACAACACCACAGAAAATGTTACATTTTCCACTTGTCATTCAGGGGGATCAGTGGTGAGTTCCTTATGGCAGGGGTGGTCAACCTGTGGTCCTCCAGATGTCCACGGACTACAATTCCCATGAGCCCCTGCCAGCGTTTTCTGGCAGGGGTTCATGGGTATTGTAGTCCATGGGCATCTGGTGGACTACCCCTGCCTTATGGGCACCAGTTCAGATGGAGACTTTCCCCCCTCAGGGCACCCGAAGACATGAAACCCACCCTCCCTCCCTGTTTATGAATTGTTGAACTATTTGTTAGATGTTGGATTGTATTATTGTTTAATTGTCACAGCCAGCAGAAGTGTAGCATGGGAAGAATCAATTTTGGGATGGCCAAGCTTGCATGCTGGCCTCCCCTAGATTTGGGGGGGGGTCTTAAGGGGCTGTGTGGACGAAGAGCCTGGTTGAAGGCTTGCATTTCTGGGGGGGGGGCAGGAGAACCCAAGAGAGGCTGACACCCAGGGGCGGTCACTCCATGTTGCCTCCCCCCTTTTTCAGCCTGCCATTATATACCAACATCCCCTTGGATGAGGCAAGAGTAGTGGTAGAAAAGCTTTTGGAGAATTGGGGTAAACAAAATCCACATATGCATTTTTTGTTAGATTTGCTGGATCTGGTATTGGAAAACAACTGTTTTGAGTTTCAGGACCAATTATTTTTACAAGTATATGGGATATCTATGAGTTCAGCTGTGGACCCTGAGATCGTGAACCTCCTTATGTTAGATCTGGAAGAGAAATAACTTTGCAATGCTCAGGTAAATCCTTTTAAATCTGATATATATATTTATGCCCCCTTTTTGGATGATGTATTTGTGATTTATACTAATGAGGACAATTTAAAAGCATTTGAGGAATGGATCAACTGCAAGCATTCCACAATTAAATTTTCATTTAGTTCAGATAAGAATTAGATTCCCTTCTTAGATACATTAATAACTTTTAATCCAGTTGGTAAACTTTTTGTTTCATCATATAAGAAGCCAACCAACAGGAATACCCTGTGGCATTATACCAGGTTCCACCCCCCCACCTTAAAGATAACCTCCCCTATGGACAGTTCTTCCATCACAAAAGAATAAACTTAACAGTAACTATATGCAGGGAGGCATATGACTGGAGGAGGCCCTGAAGGGTAGATGTTACCCTGATCCAGTTGTAAAAAGAGCACTGAATAAGGCTCAAATATCTAACAAGACATGAATTATTAAAATGCCAACAAAAAAGTTCCCTGAATAAATTGGCATGTTCATTTGAATATTCAAATTATGCAAGGCAATTAACACATCATAATGAGGCACTGGCATTTGGTGGAGGACATACAGGAATGTAAAAAATGTCCTCTAATAGCTTGGAGGAGAAATCACAATATTGGGGAATTTATTACAGAGAAAAACAAACATGGCTGTACCTTTGCATCTCCGAGGTTTGAATATTTCTTTGGAGTTGACATGTTTTCTGTAATGCTGCCCCTTTAAGAGGCTTGTCGCTAGAATGCACCTGCTCTTTACTGACAAGGAATAAAATTAGGTCACTTGCAAGCCCAATTTGGGACCTTGCTTGTAATGACTTGGATCCCTGGTACTTGATATGAGCCTATGGCCAGATTATACTAAGAACTGCTATCACAAAGGTAACTTTGTAATTTTATGTTTTTAATTTTTGATTAATTATGGATTATTATTATTATAAGCTTTTAGCATAGTAAATAATACTTATGCATATTACAGATATGTTACAGAGACATAATTGAGGATTTATATGAAATGAATTGCTCTCATTGGATGATGATATAGAGAGATAGGAAATTATGATTGAGTATATTTTATAATTGTTGATGCATGATGAATATTGTTATTTAATAATTCATTATTGCATATTATTTATGGACAAGCCACTGAAGAAAGATTGCTGCTTGAAACATATTATATCTGGATACCATTTTGGCTTGACCTATCTTGAATTGAGAATTATAACAGAATAATTAAGACAAGGAACAATAAAAAAGACATTTAAGAACTCTTTATTTGGAATGCCATTGGACTTGGGTTCTTCTTCATCTTCCCACCTGGAAGGTGTGCCAGTGTTCACCCCCCCCCCCCAGTAGCCCTTTTCTCCAGGGGTATTCATCTCTGCAGTCTGGAGAGGAGCTTTCATGCTGGGGGTTCTTCAGGTCCCTGCTAGAGGCTGGCATCCTCGACCAGTAGCAGGGATGCTAGCCTCCAGCTGGTACCTGTAGATCCCACTTCTGGGGTTTTCCAAAGCCTGAAAAATATTTTAGAGGTTTCTCAATGGTGAAAACGTTGAGAAAAGCTGAAAGAGTCAGTAAGTGAGAAACCCTCTCTAAGTTCTTTGCCAGCCAATGTTTTCATGTTTGTTTGAAACATACAACTGTTTTATGTACTTTGATATTCAACTGAACTGAAGAATGTACACACTTCTTCAAACAAATTTTGCAACCAATTAAAAATTTTCATTGAAGGAAGAAACTGACAAGTTTATGAATTATTTGATGTTTACAGTTATTAGCAATTACTGCCACACAACATTTCTATTTGTTTCCCATCTGAAGCCTGGCATCCCTGCACCTCCATGGGACCCAAACCCAGTGAGGTTCCCCCTTCCAAGTAGCCCTTTTCTCCAGGGGGACTGATTTCTCTTGCCTTGAAATGACCTGCAATTCCAGCAAATCCCCAGGGCATACATTAATGCCAGCTGAAGAAAAATGTTTTGGTCTCAATTTACACCCCCCCCCCAAAAAAGACCCCCCCTACACACATACATGTGAAGGCCAAATTGAGGTTGTATGGACTTATATAGACACATAATGGAAGCTGAACTTGCCCCTAAAAGTTTCATAGTGTGTCTTTTGTGAAAAAGCTTCTCTGGATTGCATTGCAGCAGAAGGCAGTAAATGAGATTGTCTGTTTTCATTACCTGCTGTTTAAAATGCTGCACATGCAGTTAGCTTAAATAATGAATATAGATTGGCTATGCAAGCACTTTTAAAAAACCAGCATTGTTGCTTCTGCTGTGCTCTTGCAATCCAAATGAGGCAGATTTGAAAATGGTATCAGTTCGTGTTTGCCTTACAATCTGGCTATTAAAATAGGAAATATTTCTGTTTTTTCAGTGTGATGGACCATAGTATCTCTTAGTGTATGTTGCTATATTAAATGCGGCTGGATCTTTAGTGTGGAAGGAACTACATATTAATAGATTCAAGTCTGTTACAATTATATTATTTTTCTTCCATTGTACCATCTAGCATTCTCATATTTATTTATATGGGGTTGGCATTACACCAGCTTGATGGAGTGTTAACAAAACATTTAAAGGGAATATGTTTAAGCAAATGCAAACTAAATTTCTGGAAAGGTTTTGTTAATCCAAGCTGCAAACAACAGAAAAATGGGCTGCATTCAAATGTCATGAGTTGAAGCTGTATAGTAAATTAATTTCAGTCAGTGTAGCAGATGAACAAGCCAGAGGTTTCTTGGAAATCTTGGTCATCTTTGGCCAGCAGGGGCCAACTGCAGCAGGAGATCAAACCTTGGTAGCCCCCTGCCCTACCCTTTAACAGCAGGACTACTAACTTTGTACTGATCCCCATTTCTGTATCTTTAAAAGCAACTCGCTTTTCAGTCATTAACATCTTACAGGGCTTTTCCACACCCGATATAGTGAAATACTTACCTAATGTAGTCGTTATATTCTGGCCACATTCAGCATCTGGGCAGCAAACTGCTCACTACCTCTTCCATTTTAAAACACTAGTTGGAGAACTGCATTAAGTGAATTCACTAACCTAATTAGTGCTAGCTACCGGAGAGCAACCAGCAGGCAACCAGCAGAGGGAAGGTATGGAGGCTCAAACGTGCTAAAGTCGCCTATCTCGTCCTGCCCTCACCTTCGCACCCGCCTCCCTCTCTCTTGTTCCCAGGGATGAGAATTTCTTTTTTAAAATCGCTAGCTTTCTGGAGCAACCTATAGGTGGACAAGCATGCAGACAATACCAGAAATAAAAGATTTTTTTCAGAGTTGTAACACAAAGCGTGCCTCTCAAATGTTTTCTCTACCCCCCCCCCCCAAATTGGGAACAATATTAAGTTTTAAATGTATCAAAGGACTCATAAGGGGAGGGGCTCAAAAAGCACTATGAATCTATGATTCCATGCATAGGCATTGCAATAGAGAAGTATAATTTTAAAAATAGCAGGCATTGCAGGACCTTTAAAATATGGAGAAAGGGGATTGGTTGCCTGAATTGATTGACAGGTGGAAGCATGTAACAGGTGGACGTGTATAAGGCATATTGCTCTCTTCCGCCATTTCCAGCAGCAAATGTGGAGGGTGAGACACACAAAAAGGTGCAGACAAAGGTGAGACAGCAGAAAAGGTGAGGAGGAGCTGGGAAGTGCAATAAAATTTAGCACTTTGCCATTCAGTTGGCATAACGCTATTTTTACTGAAGTGCGGAAATGCTCACAGTGTTTTCCTGCTTGTCATGGAAAACTTATCTATGTACATCAAGTGGTCGGTAAAGACCCAAAGAGTATGCAAGACCAGTTGTTTTCTGTGTCAGATGACAACTCTACTTAAGACAATCAAACCTGTTGTGTGGATGCTAATCTGCAATCTGGCAGTCCCTGCTGAGAAACATTAGCACCTTGTTTTCCACCAAACTGTTTCATTTTCTTAAACAACAGCAAGGATACAAGAAGCCTGGAAAGAAGTCTCAATGATGAGAACCACTAGGGGCCTCAGTGTATCACACACTGACAGATATGGGATAGGATGTTCTGAGAACTTTTAAAAAGCCAACAGCAGCTGAATCTAGCCCAACTTACGTATTAACTGCAGCAAAGGGAGATACCCTACCTGATGTTACCAATCATAGAATCATAGAATCATAGAATCATAGAGTTGGAAGGGGCCATACAGGCCATCTAGTCCAACCCCCTGCTCTATGCAGGATTAGCCCTAAGCATCCTAAAGCATCCAAGAAAAGTGTGTATCCAACCTTTGCTTGAAGACTGCCAGTGAGGGGGAGCTCACCACCTCCTTAGGCAGCCTATTCCACTGCTGAACTACTCTGACTGAGAAAAACTTTTTCCTGATATCTAGCCTATATCGTTGTACTTGAAGTTTAAACCCATTACTGCGTGTCCTTTCCTCTGCAGCCAGCAGAAACAGCATCCTGCCCTCCTCCAAGTGACAACCTTTCAAATACTTAAAGAGGGCTATCATGTCCCCTCTCAACCTCCTTTTCTCCAGGCTGAACATTCCCAAGTCCCTCAACCTATCTTCATAGGGCTTGGTCCCTTGGCCCCAGATCATCTTCGTCGCTCTCCTCTGTACCCTTTCAATTTTATCGATGTCCTTCTTGAAGTGAGGCCTCCAGAACTGCACACAGTACTCCAGGTGTGGTCTGACCAGTGCCGTATACAATGGGACTATGACATCTTGTGATTTTGATGTGATGGCTCTGTTGATACAGCCCAAAATGGCATTTGCCTTTTTTACCGCTGCATCACACTGCCTGCTCATGTTCAGTTTACAATCCACAAGTACCCCAAGGTCTCGTTCACACACAGTGCTACCTAGAAGCGTATCCCCCATCCAGTAGGCATGCTTTTCATTTTTCTGACCCAGATGCAGAACTTTACACTTATCTTTATTAAATTGCATCTTGTTCTCATTTGCCCATTTTTCCATTGTGTTCAGATCTCGTTGAACTCTGTCTCTATCTTCCGGAGTATTTGCCAGTCCTCCCAATTTGGTGTCATCTGCAAACTTGATGAGTAGTCCCTCCACCCCCTCATCTAGATCATTAATAAATATGTTAAAAAGTACTGGGCCGAGCACCGAGCCCTGAGGTACCCCGCTACTCACAACTAGCCCCCTGAATAATTAGTCCCGCAAGGGACAAAAATGCAACCTTTTTCCTTTCCAGGGCAAATAACAGTGTGAGGGAAGGGGAGGGATATTTTAATTTGCAGGGCGAACCCCCTCTTCTCCCACGCTATGGTCACAATCCTGATAGGTTGCTATTTGCATTTTTAAAATTCTGAAAAGTTCCAATCATGGGAGTCTCTTACCTATGCAAACTCTGCTTGTGGCACACATAAGAATCAGTGAGCGAGGTTGGGTGGGAATCTTTTAAAAAATAAAATAAATGTTGTCCATGTTATCCCCCCCCTCCCCATTATTTTTCATGCATAAAAAAAGGTAAAGGTATCCCCTGTGCAAGCACCGGGTCATGTCTGACCCTTGGAGTGACGCCCTCCAGCGTTTTCATGGCAGACTCAATACAGGGTGGTTTGCCAGTGCCTTCCCCAGTCATGACCGTTTACCCCCCAGCAAGCTGGGTGCTCATTTTACCGACCTCGGAAGGATGGAAGGCTGAGTCAACCTTGAGCTGGCTGCTGGGATTGAATTCCCAGCCTCATGGGCAGAGCTTCAGACTGCATGTCTGCTGCTTTACCACTCTGCGTCACAAGAGGCTCTAACTTTTCATGCATGCTTACTATTATTTTACATATGGAAAAACACTGGGTAGCTCTAGAGGTTTCCATACCATGTGATCTTACCTGTCCTATGGTTTGCTAACTCCTTTTACCTTGGATCATTTTAATTCTTTCCCCATGGATCCCCAGGAGCTGGAGCATCAGCATAATCAGCTCTCAAGCAGCTTCCTGTAGCCTATCCCCAGATGTCAGCCCATCATGAGAAGGGTGGAGCACGCAGACCTTTGGGCTGCAGGCATCTCTCGCACACACAGTTTAGGTGGAAAGGAGCAGGCTGAAGAGATTCCTGACATTCAGAAGCTCTCTCTTAGCAAAAAGAAGGTTTCATCCATCATGAAATCAAAGGTGTAGTTTGCCAGCAACCCTTCTATTTGGTGCTCCTGGCTGATAGCACCCCACCCCTGACCCTATAAAGATAGAAGGCCTGGACGATAAGGAACGGCAGGGCTAAGTATCCTGAAAGGGACGGGAGAGGGTGGGGGGTGTTGTCTTGGCCAGCAAGCAAAGTCTGCAGCTGCCCAGGGATGTGTAGGAAGCAGAATCTCCTGTGGAGGAGTGTGATGGTGATCCCTACAACTGTACTGTTGAACTCCAGCAGCCAGGTTTACGCCAAGTAGCCCAGACAGTGAGGTGACATCAATTTCACAGCATGTGGAAAATGAGTGGTAGCAGCCAGCAGGGAAATGAGGTGGAATGCACCAAAATCAAGCAGACTCTCCCCCTGTGCACTTACACATACAGACATGCACACAGACCAACAGGAGAGCAGTCAACTGTTGTTTCCTTATCCTTAAAAATAAAAAAAAATCATGAACTGGGGTGAAAGTATAAGATTCCTAGCACATAAAGGATACAGAATCACTACATGTTGCAGGAGCAAAATCAAAGGAATGGGAGAGTGGGAAGATATAAGCACTATGCTGAGATGATCCAAGCCTGATAAAGTGGGAGGGGGAAGCCAATGGGTAAGAGCTGTGAAAAGTTCACTTGGGCAGAGCTCTTACACCCATTCTGGCCAAGCATTCTCTTTTATTTTAAACATTCCATTTCAGTATTCATGGGAAATATGAAAGACTTCCTGCCTGATGGAGTTGTAAATGGGTGGCTATATTACCACCTCTTCCCTACCACCTTCTACCCTTGGAAGGACAACTTCCGATCCAATTTGATGGGTAGTTTCCAATTCCCAGTTCTTGGGAGGCTGGCTGACAGCAAGGAATGGAATCTGGAAGAAACTGGACACAGATTCATGCATCTCGAGCACCACATACCCAGTAGCCATTAGCTGAGGGCATGGAGCTTCTTTGGAAGGGTTACCCACTTACTGACCCCCATTCTGTGACTTAGGGCAAGTACACTAAGGCAGTGGTCCCCAACCTTTTTATCACCGGGGACCGGTCAACACTTGACAATTTTACTGAGGCCCGAGGGGGGGAGTAGTCTTTTGCCAAGGGACGTCGACGCCGCCTGAGCCCCTGCTCCACTAGCTCTCCCACCGGCGCCCCTAACTTCCCGCCACCTGCTGGGGGGGCGCTGCCCAGTACCGACTGATCTACGGAGCGGTACTGGTCCCCGAACTGGAGGTTGGAGACCACTGCGCGAAGGCACAGCAAGAGCCAAATAGATGGAGCAGAAGCCTCTCTGCTAGAAGGGGAAAATGGGAATAGCAGATGCCTAAACCCAGGGGGAATTTGCTAGCTACCACACGCACTGATTGTATGTATACTGAACACATGGCAGGATACAAACAAGCACACAGAATGCAAGTTCACATGAATGCCTCATCCCATAAGTAGTTTCATAGCTACTAATCTTTATTATCAGTCTTTCTCAACTGTGGAGTAATTCCTGAAATAATCTTCAGGCTTCGAGTAATCCCAGAGTGAGGCCAGCCAGCCATGAGTCCATGCCACGCTTCCAGAAGTCACGTGTTTAGAGCGTGTGTCTCATCACTCATAAAATAAAATGTGATGTCATACATAATCATGGATTGGCCCCACTGCCCTGTCTCGGCCGGCCCAACCTTTCTGCCCCGTGTATAATCAGTCACTATGTGACACTTCACAGTGCACAGGATGCGTTTCCTGTGCCTTGCTTTCTTAGTCTGCTGCCCACTGCCCCAGCCTTGACGCCAATGGGGTTGTAACTCTTATGCTGCCCCCTGCTTTCATGTGACTATAATGGCATGTGCCTACCCTAAATTGGTCCCATGCTGCTGCTGACAATGGGGTTAAGCATAGGTTCCAATGTTGGGAAAGCTGAAGAACATTATTCTAGATTGTCCAGGGGAGTCATCAATGGGCCCTGCTTCTTTGTCTTTATCAGCAGCTCGAATGACAAAAATCAGAAGGTGAAGCTTTCTTCGCAGGATGAAAAGAAGCATCATTGTAGACCCCCAAAAGAGCATTACACTCCACCACTGCTAACTGGCTGGTGATCCCTGGCCCCAAACAAGCATGTTGGTCCTCAACAAGTCTTTGTCTGTCCTGGCCCCCACCTGGTGGAACAAGCTCCCTGAAGAGATCAGGGCCCTGCCAGAACCCCCACAAATGTGCAAGGCCTGGAAAAGGGAGCTCCTCCACCAGGCATTCGCTTGAGTCCAACCAAACCCAATAACATCCACAGGTCCCCCTATCCCCTCCGTGGCCTGAACCAGTCTGACCTCTTTGGGGACCTTATCTAAGTTGCTGTTCCTGTTATGTTGTTGTTGATAAAAACCATTGAAATTGTGTTGATTCAGAACCACTGTTGGATTATTGTTGATGTTACTTTGATTATATGTTCAGGCCATTCCATGTATCACCCTGTGACATTACATGTAAACCACCTTGAGCTGTATGGGAAGGCGGTATAAAAATCTAATAAATAAAAATAATGTTAATAAGCTAATAAAAGGTACAGGACCAAGCCCCCTCCCCCGCCTACAAGTTGATAATACTAATAAATTTAGTTTTGTGGAAATTAAGTTGAACTCTGTGGAAATAATGTTTAGTCTTCTTCATTTGATGAGAAAGATGTTGTCTGTTTGTATCTGTGTAAGTTTCTTCACAAGCCTGATGCATTTCCATTCTGTATGGCTGAACGTGGTGCCTTCCATGGAGATAGATCTAGATAGGCAGCTGTGTTAGTCTGTATGCAGCAGCAGAAAAGAAGACGAGTTCAGTAGCACCTTAAAGACTAACAAAACCGACGGCAGGGTAGGAGCTTCTGTGAGTCACTGCTCGCTTCTTCAGAAACAATTTACTCAACATTTCTGAAATCAGAATTGACCTTTTGACCCTACTGCATTAAGATTCCAGCCTGCAGAACCTTTCTTCAGGCATTTGATACGTTCCTTTGTCTTTACGCTGGTTTTTTTCTTTTCTTTTTTACAGTGAAAGAGCCAATTCTTTCCTGGATCTGGAGATTTTCAGCAGATTAAATGTGCCACTCTGGTAGTCATGTGGGGTTTGTCTGGCTGTGCACATGGGGACCTCAGATTAAATTGTGGGATTTGTTTCCTTCATGTGCATGTCACATCTCGTATAACCAACTCAGCTGTAGTTTAGTTTCTTAACAACAACAAAATCAGGGGTGGGGGGGAATCCAAAGGGAATGGAAATTCTCATGCCTGATGCTTAAATTGGTGTTGCTAGCTAATCTATTATATATATTGGTTGCACTATGCTTTTGCTTTTTTTAATGTTTCCCTTCCATATTGGCAGAATAGTATGGTTGTTTTAAGGCCTCTAGCAACAAAGACTTGTCATACAACAAAACCATGAAGTATCCCAGAGGTTAAGCATGGCCAAAGCTTGTTGCATTGGTTCATCAGCTGTACTGTAGGAAGTACTCAGAATTGTTTTACATCCCACCTGCCTTTTTTCTTGAAAGTAATATTATAATTAGCATTAAGTTACACAATGGAGCTTCACTCCATTGATACACAGGAGCACATCCTCCCTTTCACCCCGTGAAAAGTTCTCAGTGCTGTGGTATCTTTGGATCACTTACCCTTGAATTTTCAGAATCTGGAATTAAACCTTCAGCTAGGGCAGTGTTTCTTAACAGTATTTTCTCCATGGTTAATGTTCTGCCTCTACACTCACATCAATGTTCTTGAAATATCTTTATTACCCTTTTTGCTTAAATTTGTCATATTTGGCTCTGAAGGCACTTACCTCAGGCAGTTCAATGCATGTGAATTTCATGGGAAATACAACACTTCATTTGAGATTTCCTTTTCTTAAATATTAACAACTCAAAATGAGTTTTTGACAATTGAAAACTACTCTAAGAACATTAGGAGATCAACATAAGGAAGCTAAAAAGTACTATTACAAGAGAGTACTATTATAAGAAATGTTTATGAGACTGAGATTAATTTGCCAGTAAACTATCAGCACTAGAGTTATTAAGAGCCTCTTGTGGCGCAGAGTGGTAAGGCAGCCGTCTGAAAGCTTTGCCCGTAAGGCTGGGAGTTCAATCCCAGCAGCCGGCTCAAGGTTGACTCAGCCTTCCATCCTTCCGAGGTCGGTAAAATGAGTACCCAGCTTGCTGGGGGGTAAACGGTAATGACTGGGGAAGGCACTGGCAAACCACCCCGTATTGAGTCTGCCATGAAAACGCTGGAGGGCGTCACCCCAAGGGTCAGACATGACTCGGTGCTTGCACAGGGGATACCTTTACCTTTACCTTTACTCACCAAATTTCCCAAAGTTGTGAAAAATCTGTATTTAAGATGTCTGCAGAGTTTGTAATATTCCAACTGTGCCAGACCTCAATTATATGTTTGTCTGTCTACAGTCACAATTGTTCTCACACTGCCAGATCTTGTATTACCTGAATTTTACTTAAATTTATGTAACCATTTTCTTATAATTACTGCTGAATGTATCATAACAGGTAGGGTGAGAATATATGAAGTAAGCCAGGACTCCTGCAGCTTCTTGCAAAGGAAGACATTTCAACGTGCAGTTTTTCTAAGTTCAGCCTAAGGATCTATATATCTTTCAGAATCTTTTATTCTATACAGCTATTCCTGTATCTGAATCTTGAAAAGTTCACTTGTTTGGGTCTGCAGATTTTAAAAGCATAGGAATTCCACCATAGCCTTCAGTGAATTTTTTCTTTTTGAAATTTTTAGTGAAATTTGAGCTTGTGACAAGCAATGATTCTGCGGCAACACAGATCAAGGATCCACACTCTCACTATGCATTTGAGGCAGACATTCACCAAGTAAAAGGGTGTACCATTTGTCTTTGGTGGTTCATGATTCAAGAAACATAGTCAGTGTAGCCTGTCTATGACAAGATGCACTATTGGTCTAAACAGTTTTCTGTGTTTTGATCCTTGTCAGCTGTTAGCAAAGGCAGGGCAAGGCTTCATTATTATACTTACAAAAGCAGGTAATGAAAATAGATATTACAGATAAATGCTTACATCATGGTTACTTACTATAGCATACATGTAACTGCATCAAAAACCAAGTCAACAGTAACACTCAATCCTGAGCAAATTGTACACTCTTGGAAGGCACAGTTCTGTTAGAGGATGAAGTTTGGCCCAGAATCCACTCATTGAGTGTCTTTGTGTGATTCATTATTTGCAGTCTGTCCTCAGTGGTGCAATTTCATGCATGTTTAATCAGAAGTCCTATGTTCAATAGAATTCATTATTTGGCAAGCATATATAGGATTACAGTCTAATTGGTCTGGCATCCTTGGGCAAATAAGTTTATATTGGGGGGAGGGACTCTAGTTTTTCCCCTTAAAATATATATTCTGTTAAACAACTGATTTACTGAAATTACCTTTTTCTTCTCTGGAAAAATGCTGAAGGACAATATTTTTTCGCCTCAGAGAAACTTCATTTTACAGCAACAAGCATTCATGAAGTACATACCGCTGTGAATCCTCCTCTCCATGCTTTTCCTACCACCTCAGTTTGAAGTGAGAAAGTGAAAGGCCCTTAACAAAACCATCATGTGTAAAAACGATAATATCCTGACTTCATTCTGTTGCACTGGACCGATTACAAATAGGGGAAATAGAGGCTTTAAAAAGACAATACACATTGAAACTTTGATAGTCATAAAAGAGATACCGCTTGGTCATTTTTTCCCTTCCCTTCCCTTCTCCCTATGAAAGATGATTGATAGACCTACTTAATGGAGTGTTATGGATCCATCCACCAATCAGAGAGTGGGCCATGAGGATGGCTCCCTGACTCGTGTGGCTTAGCTTGCTTTCAAGAGGATAAAAAGCCCTCTGTAGAGAGGGATTTGTTTACAGTGGTGAGTTTTAAAAAAAGACAAGACAGATTTTGCTGACAAGCAGCCATTTCCAATAAGGGGGTAGAGGATGGGAAAAGGACCTCCATAATGCCAAAGTCCAACTTGCAGAGCAGCCATTTCCTCCAGGGGAACAGATCTACCATCTGGAGATCAGTTGTAATTCTGGGAAATTTGTAGGCCCCACCTGGAGTTTAGCAACTCTAGGTGGAGTGGCTGGGGGCAAGCTGTGTTGGTGGGGTGTCATCACAATTACTCTACAGGGCTAGCTTCCACTGAGGCTCCACTCTGATTTTGCTGTATAGCCTTTGCAACAGAAAGTTTTACTTACTCACCAAAGTACTTACTACATGGAGCAATGCCTGACGTGCAGAACGCAGACAATGTTAAGAGCATGAAGAGAAATACTGTATAGGATAGCCAGTTTTTAACATGAGAACAAAATAGTATCAGATAACTACCAGTGTAACTGAATAACTCTGGTTTGAACTCTGAAATAATGGTGTTTCCCTGCAAAGTTTCTTAGTCACCACCTTTTCAACAACACTTTTTTTTTGTTGAGGTCTATCTGCCAGAGCAGGTGCAGGCAGCATCCTACATATGAGAAACTGGGCACATCCACCCTTACAATTACATTAAATGCTGTCTGAGATGTTTAGTATCTTCCCATTCAAGTGGACACCGAAAATATCTTTAAGGTTCCTTTTTGTGGGTCATGATTTGGTCAAGGGGTCTCACTGTCCATTCCTATTACCACGATGCCTCTGGTCTCCTAATCCTGTGCCATGCAACCATTTTTATATACCCACTGCATTATATTCAGTGATTCTGGATCTTCCTGTTATCAAAATGATGACCCCTAGTTGTGTGCCATCATAAATATCCTCCTACGTTGATTTGTCATTATGATACAAGGTCAGTACAATGTAGGCCACATCATTGTAGCCCTGGCTTAGCAGCTATTGCACCATACCCTGAATGTCTGTTAGCATGGGAGTTCATAGTTAGGGCTATTTCATTGGGACTAAAATGGTTTCCATATATTCTGGGTTAAACAGTTTTATGGACTCAAGAGCTACTAAAATGATTAAGGGGTTACAGCACCTTCCCTGCAAGGGTCTTTTTTGTTTTAAAAAAAGACAGATGAGAGAACAATCCCAAAATGTGAACTTGCCTTTCAGGGGAAGTATGATTCTCTCCAGGACAGGCTGACCTCAGGCTGACAGTGACCATAATGTTGATCAGCAGTACTCCATCTTATCTTAATGTACCTTCAATTTGTTGCCCTTTGTCCAATGTACCTCCAGACAGGAGTTAGGAATTCCCCCTCACCTCACCTGAAGCAGATAAAGGGGAGAGATAAGATATGGCTGTCATCTGTATATTTATGATATCTCACTGCAAATCCCCAAATGACCTCGGACACTGAAAAAAGATGGCACATTGTAGGTTACTGTAGTACAAATGCCACAGACTCAAGCAGCTATACTTTAGTACCACGCTCTGGTACTGATCTGAGAGGTAATTATTATTATTTCAAGTTATATCCCACCATTCTCCATAGACTCGTGGCAGGTTACATAAAACCAATAACCCCCCCAATAAAACCCCCAGTAAAACAGTTGCAACTCCTAATATCCTAAAACACAAAAGGCTGCATAGCCCCCATTCTTTCCCCGTTCTACAGTCAATCGTCATAGGGTGGAGATTCATATAGTGGTATCATGTTGGTTGGAGGAGGGCCCCCAGGGACCTGGTGAAAGAGTTCAGTTTTGCAGGCCCTGCAGAACTGAAAAAGCTCCGTCAGGGCTCTTAGCTCTTCTGAGAGCTCATTCCACCAGGCTGGGACTGAAAAAGCCCTGGCCTGGATCAAGGCCAGGTGTGCTTCTTTGGGGTAAACCACTGGCGTTTGGTGCCTTAAGTCTCCTTTGCTGCCAGACAGATTACCATAGTTGAGAGTATCAAACAATACTAAGAAATCTAGGTAAATCAACAAGAATATACTCCACCATTGTTCTGTTGGGAAATGTCATTCATCAGGGCAGCCAAGGCAGTTTCAGTCCCAAACCCAGTTCAAAATCCCAGCCTTTTTCAACCTTTTGACCATGGAGGACCCCCTGAAATAGTTTTTCAGGCTTCAAGGAGTCCTAGAAGTATGTCAGCTGGCCCCACCTCCCTGCCACATCCTACTGGAAGTGACATGTCACTGGAAGAGTCATCACCACCACATTAACAGGCAGGATCAAGGAGTCCGGGTGTGCAGGGGAGAACCAGGAGGCAGTTTACAGCAGGAATCGGGATGCAAACTCCATCCCCTCCCACTTGCAGAAACCATGAGAGAACTCACTCATGCTTGGGAGGGGGAAGAGGGAACAATGGAGGCAACCTGTTCCCGAACTTGGGGCTTAGTCCATTAGGGAGAAGTCCATAAGGGAAAAGGCCGCAGACCCCCAGGGGGCTGCTGACCTCTGGTTCGGAATCCCTGATCTAGATTGTCTCATTAAAACAAACAAATAAACAAACAAAAAAAAAACCTTGGAGGTCTCAGCTTGATAACTTTCTCAAAAAGTATATATTAACCTTGGGCTTATAATTATTTAAATATTGTTGGCTGGGAAAAATAGAGAAGGAAGAGCTTGCCAGAAACAACTTGTCTAACAGGGTTCTTATCATGCCCTATTTTAGCTAAAGTAAAGTCCAGTGGTTATTATAATTGTTACCATGAACCAGTATAACTTGATAGGTAATGAACAATATCTGGAAAAGAAAGGGATCAGATTTATTGTATGATTCTTATCCAAAATGAAAATAACAGTAATCTTTTTTTTTTGGGGGGGGGGAGGTGTAAATTAAAAATTGTTACATATATAAACATATATAAAATATTCTAAACACACACACACACACACACACACATATATATATATACACACACACACACATACATATATAAACATATATATATAATATTATATATATATATATATATATATATATATATATATATATATATATATATATATATATATATATATATATATATATATATATATAATATTTTGCCTTAAATGTCATTGCTTCAAATATACAACTGTTTAACCTTTCCAGGGCAATATTTTAAAAGGATATTTTATAGATTTAAAGGGTTGTAATGGAATTCGTCTTGCTTCCTCATGAGATATTATCTCTGGAACAATTAAGCAAGAGCTAGTTAAATTTAATTACACTGGAAACTTGTTCCATATTAATACTGAATCAAACAATACAGTGCTGCCACCTGTTAACAGTAGCCCTCCAAGGGAAGATTAGCTTTTATAGCTTTTGGAACTGACTTTTTGAGATGAATAATTTGGCCTGGATCTTTTCAGGTGTTACTCACAGATTTTTAAAAAGGGCTGGTCATATGTTATTTGTGTAAGACTGATAGCAAGATGGTCTGAAAACAGTGTCATAAAAGCGATGTAGAATATGTTGGTTTTATTATACTCTCAAAGGGTAAAGTTCACCCTGTATACTGATGGAGTACATTTACTGCAATATACAAGCAGCCCTGCATAACAATCTTACACAGTCATATGGTATCAGCGACTCCTTTGCCACTGGGACTGCAGGCACCAATGTACAGGTTGTAAGACCAGTTAACTACCTTCCGCCAATACAAGAGACACACGTCAGCACAGAGGGATTGCTTTTACCATCAATGGCTCGGCAAGACTGGTTAGACTCACCTGTCACTTCAAAAGACGATATTGTGATTGCACTAATAAGATTTCTTGGTAACTAAGCCCTGTGATTTCGGAAGGGATCATATCCATCTAATGCTAAAAGTTATAGCTGTAGAGTTCAGGAAATGTGAGCCTTTTTTCAAATGTTCAGGAAACCTAAATAGGAAGTAAGGAAAAAACAGGGCAAGAAGGAAGAAATCAGGCCAGGAATGGAGAACATTCAGACATTCAATTAAATTTATTGCCCAGTCTTAAAGCCCAATGAAGTCCTGTTTAATTGATGGTGTTGGTACTGAGAATACAAAGGCTGGGTCCTGGGTCGCCACCCCGCGTAACAATCAGACATGAATGGTGGATTTTCCTCAATTCCTATGCGTGGCACATGATTCAGTTCCGGTCTGCAGCACACATGGGGAACAGGGTTCAGCCTTCTTCTCTTATGCCATTTCCCCAACCTTAAATGGTTTGGAGGAGTGCTAATTGGCCTAATGGGAAAAACCTGCCTGTACCCTGTTTGGGAAGATCACCATTTTTTAAAATATGTGCAGCTCTTGTACCTTTAGCAACAGCCAGATGCACACAAATTCAGCACCCAAGCCTTTATTTTTTATGGCAGGAAAAGGAGTGTTACCTATTTATTTTCTGCATTTTAGGCTTCTGTTAAATACACAGGAAAGTGTTAGCGATTCTGTTTGTTAGTCTATCACATGCCAACAAACTTACATTGACCTGAAAAAACAACAACATTTTGCAACACCCATCCAAACAGGCACCCAATTAGCTTTACCGGAAGAGGAAGAAATTATAATGGAGGAAAATATAATGAACTGAATAGGGCATATATTATGCATGCCTGCATATATTTTCTGCCTAAAATATAATCTGTTTATAATGACCTTGAACTTAATCTGCTTCAGGCATATCATTATACCCAACAATTGCCAAATGGTAACCTCTTACATCACAGGTGGTGTGACGATGTAGGATCATGAAACTCTTGTGAGACAAGAGACCTCTTTCCTCATCGCTGTTTGGAAACACAGGGTGCTTTCCAAGTGCTGCAAGTCACACAAGAACAGCTCTGATCCTGCTTAAGCCAAATGACCAAATGCAGCGTACAGCCTATAACCTAGATGGCATCATTAAAAAAAAAAGATATCTTTATCAGTGGTCTGACAAGTGTCACTTTCCTCATAATGGAGCTTTTAACAATTGTACCCCGTCACAAGCCAGTTATGGAAATGACGGGCAATAAGATCAATCAATCAGTCAATCAATTAATTCATCAATCAATCAATTGAGGTTGCCGAGCTACTATGGTTTCTGTCAGTGGTTAAAGCGGAGATCTTCTCCCGCACCCCCGGTGCAATCATTATGGGGTCTGTAGAGCCCACCAATATTTTCTGGTCCCTGGTTGCTTCCTCCCCCAAAGCAAAGAGCCATTTCTGGCTTTCCTTCATCTCAGTGAAGCCAGAGGTAAGAAGACCCCATAAGGAATCACATTTGAGTCTGCAGAGTATTCCTATTCAGGAACAGCTGCCTCCTTCATGGGAGGCTTTGGACTGGCTGACATTTTATGGCAGGAACCTTCAAACATTTTGTCACTGAGCCCAGCCCCACAGGCAGACTTTTGTTGTGATGTCCATTACCCCTTCTCAAATTTCCCAAATTTAGTATTCACGTAAGAAGATAATTGCTTTTCTTTAAGATAGTTTCACAGGGTAGCTGTATTGGTCTACAGCAGTCTTTTTTCAACCTTTTGACCATAGAGGAGCCCCTGAAATAAATTTTCAGGCTTCAAGGTCCCCCGGAAGTAGTCAGCCGATCACGCCTCCCTCCGCCGGAAGTGACTTAACCACCCGCATCCTTTGCCCTCCTTTCACTCCCTCCCTCCACCTTTGTTACTATTATGGTGGCTTGCCTCATGCACGTCAGAAAGGGCAGCTGAGAAGACAGCCTGACAAGACCACCCACAATACACCATAACAGATTCCCTGCCTGGTTTTTTTACCCCCATGGCCTACCCACCAAGCCCTCCAGGCAGAGGCTGCCAGTTCCCTAGCTTGTGACAAAGTCCATCAAGGCAGGAGGGAAAAGGCCGTGGACCCCCTCTGGAACTCCCGTAGACCCCTAGGGTCTTTGACACCCGGTTGGGAATCCCTGATCTACAGCATAGATTCAAGTGGATAGCCATGTTGATCTGAAGCAGCAGAACAAATTTAGAGTACAGTGGCACCTTTAAGACCAACAAAGTTTTATTCAAGGTATGAGCTTTTGTGTGCATTGCGTAAATTTGGTCTACAGCAAAACAGCTAGGATTGAGTCCAGTGGCACCTTAGAGAATAATAAGGTTTTCCAAGTATAAGCTTCCAGGTATACCCCCCAAATTTTGTTAGTCTTCAAAGTGCCAATTGACTACTTTCTAGCTGACTTCAGGACCATTACACACACACACTCTCTCTCTGCCTACACTGCCTCATAGATTTGATACATAGGAAACTTGACAAACCCTTGCCTGAACATCACACAGAACTCCTTGGAAGGACAGGAAATATAAAGAACCAAGTTTAAGTCCAGTGGCACCTTGAAGACCAACAATGTTTTATTATTATTATTTTTTATTTTATTTATTAATCACCTCATAAGACTCAGGGTGGTTTACAGTAGAATAAAACAAAATTTGTATAAAATATACATTTAAATACATACATGAAATTATAACATTAAAACAAATATAAACAGATTGTCCTCTCCTATTATGGGAAAGAATAAATTACACAAATGGAGAAGAAAATGATGGGAGCAACTGGGATGGGGGCTTACAAAGACGGTCCATTGCTGCTTGGCCAGTGGGTTCTGAAAGGGAGGCCAATAGAGCAGGTGGTTTTAGGCCTGGCGGAATACCTGTGTCTTACAAGCCCTGGAGAATTGTCTGAGATCCCACAGAGCACTGATCACAGTTGGCAGAGCATTCCACCAGGCTGGAGCCAAACCCAAAAAGGCCCTGCTCCAGGCCAATTTTATTTCTTCCAGGCTGGGAAACCTAAAGAGATTCTGCGGGCTAGATCTTAATGCCCTCTGGGGGACATAGATGAATGCTTATGGCTTGAATAAAATTTTGCTATATATTCCTATGGTCGTGTAAGGAGTTCTTAGTCTGACAAAGAGTGCTTGCACTTGAAAGCTCACGCCCTGAATAAATCTTTGTTGGTCTTAAATATGCTACTGGACTCTGATTCTATTGTGCTACTTCAGACCAACACGGCTACCCATTTGAATCTACCTTGAATAAAACTTTGTTGGACTTCAAGGTGCCCCTGGATTCCAACTCTGTCCTGTTGCTTCAGACCCACCTGAGTCTATGTTCAGGAAATAGGGGTGGAATGAATGGCATGCTGCCAAGAGGTAAGGCTTTACCACAGTTCAGGTGCTGATATGTGCTAGAATCTGGGAGTACTATTAACTTGTCCTACCCCCCCCCCCCCCGAAAAAAAAATCCTGGCCCAAAGAAAGCGTGTTTGCTACCCCCACCCCACACACACACACACTGTGTGGTGCGACCGTTCGTGCGATTGATTGACTGAGTGCCCCCCTCCCCCGCCCCAATCAGCACCACCACCACCACCGCCTGGCCCGAGGCGCGTCCCTGCCGCTGCTGCTTCAGCGACTCCTTCAGAGTGACTCAGCGGCTCTTGCTGCCCTGCTGACCCCTGCAGTGCAAGGCGGCGGCTCGTCAGGGCGCTGCTGCTTCCTCCTCCTCCTCCTCCCGCGCCTTTTTCCCCGGAGACGGACCCGGGCAGAGCACGAAGCGCTCCAAAGAAGAAGCGTCAGCGGCACCGCTTGCCAGCCCTCCGACCAGCCTCTCGCCTTCGCCGCCGATGGACGCCGCTGCCAAATGCCCCCGCGGCGGGGAGGACACGCAGGCCCGCGAGTGGACCCTGAGGAGGGGCTACGACTTGCTTCGCGACCCGCGGCTCAATAAGGTGTGGGGCGGGAGGGTCAGGTGCCCCGGCGGCAGCGGGAGGAGGGGCTCCTTCGCGCCGGGTATGCTCCGCCGGGGGCTGTCCCCACGGCCGCTGTCCTCGGAAGGGGATCCCGCCGGCCTCCCTGGGACGGGACTTAACCATTTAGGGGCTGCGGCGTAAAAAGTCTGCCCAGAAGTTTCCCTCTTCCAGCTGACAGCGAGCCGGGCGGCATTTTCCGCCTCGGCTCCGCCCCAACTCGCTCGGAAAGGAGAAAGACACCAACAAAACAAGCTCTGCACGCCTAGCAGTTCGCGCCCGGGCTGAGCTCGCGGTGAAGCGCCGGTCCGGTCTGCCCCTCACCGCACCCCCACTTGGCACCCCACAACCACGGCAGCCACGCGAATGGAGCCTGGCAGGCAGCCCGTGACCCACCAGCCGTGCGCGCCCTTCCCGGGTTCTGTCTCCGTCCCTTGGCGGGCCTGACCTCGGGCACAATCCCCTCAGGGCGAAAGGCGGCTTGGCTCTGAGCAGTCCCTTACGCTTGGCACGGGGGCCTGGCGCGCTTTCAGCGTAACCCCGGGCCGGGAGTGCATCTGTCATGCCAGGCTCTGTGCCACTGGCCAGCCAGTTACGCTGCCACGCCCTCCGCTACTGCTCTTCCCAACCTCCTGCCGGGCGGCAGCTTCCTCAAGTGGTCTCCACTTCTGCATATGAACGGTCATGCCTGGCGGGTAGCAGTCCAAATAGACTAAATACAACGTTATTTCCAAAAGATAAGGCTGGGCTGGGAGACTACACGACGTCTAGAAAGACAGACCACCTTGCATTAATCTTGCTCTTTTCTTGGGTGAAGGAGAAATCTGTGTGGATTTTCATAAAGTGTTGGAATGGTACTGCATAGGAAACCATTACACCCGAGGAGGTGGGCACTGACATGTATACTGTTAAGTAGGGGTAAAAGAAGAGAAGCTTTCAAGTTGCACTTAGTTGAGTACCTTGTGGATTTAGCTCTAGTCTGGACAGTTGAAGCAGTGTTTTAATGAGCAAGGTGGCGTGGCACAGGATAATCCCAAAGGTGTCCAGTTCAACTGTTGCCTGGGCTGTCTTCAATATAGAGGTAATAATATTGGCCTATCTCTTGAGTGTAGATATAAAGATTACAGCAAGAAGATGTTATGTGAAGTGCTTTGAACCTTGAAAGTGCGGTATAAATGCAAAGAATTAGTAGTTGGGAGGGAGGGTTAAATTAATGCAGTTTTTTCACAGTAATTAAGATGTTACACTGAAAAGAATACTACAACAAATGGGGGACCCCAAAGAACCTGTGTGTGTGTGTGGGAATCTCATTGGTCCCACTATTTCCTCTTTCCCTCCCATGAATGCCTCTGTAGTCTCTCCCCTTCTCTTGTTTCCCACTCACCAGACAACCTACCTTTATTTACCCCCATCATCAGCCTTCCTGCCTTCTCTCCCCCTGGTAGCTTCACTTTGGGAAAACTTTGCATGGGGCTGGCTGTTAGGCCAGGCCCAGTTGTGCAATTGGGAACCTGCAAGGGACTTTCCCCTGTATCCCCCTCCCTACACTATTTCCTCTTTTCCTTCTCCGGGCAGCCCCCCTATCCTCATCTTTTGTTGCTTCTTTCTCTCCTTCCCCCTAACCAACCTACCTACCTACCTACCTTCTATTTAACCCCCACTGACAGTTATATTTTTATGTACTCCATTCATACCCTGCCTTTTTTCACACAAGGGACCCAAACATTATTTTCCTCTGTTTTATTTTCAAAACAATTGTGTGACGTAACCAGGCTTAGACTGTGTGACTGTCCTAAGGTCACCCAGTGACCTTCCATAGCAGAATGGGGTTCAAACCTGAGTCTTCCAGATCCTAGTCTGAAACTCTACTCTAATCACTGTACTACACAGGCTTTTGTGAGGTGTCTCCTATTGAACAATAACAAGCAGCCAGGCCTGGGTGAGTTATGCAGGTTGTACGGTATGGTATCAAGTTGCCCAGTGTTTGAGCCTGGCCTTGATAAGGCCTTGTCAAAAGGTCGGAACAGCCCTGGAAAAGGTCCTGCCCTTTCCCCTGCCTTTGTGGATAGACACTAAGGCTTATAGTAATAGTCCAGGCTAGTATTGGCCATTGAAGGCATTTTTCTCTTTCAGCTACTGGTGCTGCTTCTGTTATTGGGGGGAGCGGGTTAACCAACAACCTATTTTTTAGATTTCAGATTTTTCTTTTGCAAAATGGGGCTTTTCTCAGGTTTATAGAAAGATCTCTTGATTTGTCCATGTTCCCAGTATTTGGATTTAAGTTTTCACAGATTTTGGCCATGTTGAGAATTGGACATATGATTGATAATGGCAATTAAATGTAATGTAATGTTATTCAGAAGCATTATTGATGATTAGGGTTGGATCTGAACCGTCTCTTCTTGAAGTGGATTCCTCTTGCTCTCTACAGGCTCCCATGCAATCCCTAACAGTCCCTGGGCACTTAGAATCAACGTTGGGTGGGGGATGGGACTGCACAGTGAAGGGAGATGTAAGAAATATCTGATCTGTGAGTGTAGGTTTTGTCTCTGTTCTTTGGATGCAGTCCATTGTCTTTATGCAACATTATCCTCACACTCATTTGCCAAGTATTTTCTTGTGGGATGCAAGCTTCACTAATGGTGATGTAGTCTATTATTATGGACTGCCCATAGCACATCTAGATATTAATAATACAGTTTATGTACTTCACCCATGCCTAATCTCTGCCATATTTTTCTTTTCTAGTTTTTGTTCTTACAAGGGAAGTACCCCTTTGTCTTTCAGACAGGAACATTAGTGCCTTTCTAGGAAGACGTATCCTTATCTCAGTGTGCTATGCAAGTGCTATTGGCGCTGAATCAGAGCTGGTGTTAAAATAAAAACCCAGGCTTTATTGTTGTGTGGAAAATTCCTTGGAATAAGGTCCTGAGTGTGGAACAGACAATTACTTGTTTGATTAATTGCTCTGGATAAATGATACCAGTGGTTCTCAACCTGGGGGTCGGGACCCCTTTGGGGGTTGAACGAGACATTCACAGGGGTCGTGGCAGGGCAAGCAGCATGGTCAGGGGGTGAGATGCCATCTACACAACAGCCTTGTGGGGTAGATCAAGATAGAGCATTCATCTGTCTGAAGCAGCAGAAAAGAGTGAGATCAGCATGGTGGGACAAGGGGCAGAGCTGAATTGAGAAACTCCGGAAAAAAATATACAATCGTGGAACAATAGATCTTCATGCCATTGGTCAGTTTTGGTTTAATTTCTGTGAAAGAAAACTGGCATAATTTTATGGTTGGGGGTCACCACAGCATGAGGAACTGTATTAAAGGGTCACGTCATTAGGAAGGTTGAGAACTACTGAATTAAATACTAATATGAATAATAAATATTATCTGGCTTTGATAGTCCAGGCTAGCCTGATCTTGCCAGTATTTGGATAGGCGATCAAAAAGGAATAACAGGGTTGCAATGCAGAGGGAGGCAATGGCAGATTGCCTCAGAACATCTCTTGCCTTTGAAAGTCTTTAGGGGTTGCCATGAATCAGCTGTGGCTTGATGGCAAAATATAAGAATGAATGTGGAAATGAAAATATAAGCAGTTAATGTGTTGTATTTGTAAGAGAGCAGCACATGGAATTATTTGGTGAATTAGATGAAATGCTTTCTATAACTATTGGTCATTATTGGTGCTTTTTTACAAAACACTGGGGTGATCATACCAGTGAAATAAAAATAGGTAATTTTCTTCACATGGAAGTAACCTAGGTTATGGAATTCAGGTGTAAAATAATACCAGTAGTTAGCATGCCTAAAAAAAATGCAGACTTTGCTGATGAATACAGATTGAAATCAGAATGGCCTGTTTACTGTAGAAGGAGAGTGACTGGGAGAGGATATAATGACACTCTAAACATCTGTCACAGTGGCAGGAAGGAAGCTATTTAACTTAGGCTATGTACAACAAAAAATAATGGGAGAAAAGCAACCATGGGGAGCTCATTTATTATGTTGTTTTTCACAAGAACAATTTCCTTCATAGAAATGGACTTGAGGACGACTGGTCTTGATGGGTTACAAGAGAAGAAGTGTACAGCACTCTTATGCAGTACCCTCTCCCCCTTTCCTGAGTAGATTTTCAGCTTTATAAAAACAGATTTTAAATGCCCAATCAGTAAATATTCTCTTGAATACATATCAAATTCAAATTTATTTAATATAGCACTGTGGCCAGATAAAACAGCAAAACAACAACAACAACATTTCACAGCAGAAATTACATAATCAGGGAACCAATACAAAATTTAAAATATTTAAAATTGCATGATTGATGGGTACATTATAAAAAATACATAGTAAAATTCCTCAAAAACACCTTTACTTAAGCTTAAGTTGTCTTTCCTGTGTGCTAACACATGAGCACAATATTTGGCAACCTGCTTAATAATATGGCCCCTAGTATTCCACAGGAGAAATTTAACTTTTCCTTTGTTTGAGCTATTGGAGTAATGGGAGGATGAAGTTATTTCTTACAGAGTTGAAGGTAGGGCACCTTAGAGGACATGCTCGATTGACTCTATCTCCCCAGAATTATAGGGGCAGAGTCTTTCAGCTACTGGGGTTTTCTTGAAGCGGCGCACCAGCATGGCAGAAGGTAACGCAGAGCATCATGCTAGTGTGAATGCTGTCCTATAGTATTTTTTTTCCAAACAGGAGTGATAGTCTGCCTACATTTATATGCTGCATTAACAAAATTCTTTGTTGGCAGACAGTCTGCTTGAAGCTTGGGGTGAGTAAGGTGGTTGATGTCTGTAGTTTGCATGAAAAAGCAGAGGAACCCAGACTCTTATTTGTAGGGGGACAGCAGGCTACAAGACTTGTTCTAAGGTGTGCTATTGTTTGTGCGTTCAGCAGACACAACACTCTTCAGCAAGTTCAGCTCTTTATTAACACCAACACAAACCAAATACTGAACAAGAAACACACACAACCCAACGTTTTTTTAATACACTTAAGGCTTCCCACCAAACAACCTGATTGGCCCTTAATGGAGCCTTGTGATTGGATTTTAAACAAAGCATCTCATTCGTTACAACAGACAAGTAGAAGTGGTTGCTGATTGGTTATATTACAGTCCTTGCATGACGACAACTGCAAACAGGGTTCAGTGTCTATTTACAAAACAAGGTCCATTTGTGCACATTCTTAATATAAGCCTTGAAATTATTGGGGTATATCTTTAACAGTTAACCAATCTGCCAATGATAAGATACCATGATAAAATTGTAATTAAGTAAAATAGAACACTGGCATCTATAAGATCAAGTCTATTCCAGTTTTTGTGAGTCACTTTTCAATATCATCATATGAAAGAAAATCATTTTATATTGTGCATTTGAAGAAGCAAGTTCTGACCCTGTGATCTTATGCTAGAGTAAACCTAAACTGTTAACACGTGATTATTCCCCCCCCCCCATGGGACAAAGCATGCCGCCGCGTTATAGAGGAGCTTCCACATGACTTTGCAGTCTTTCTGAATGAGACTTTATTTACAAGAGTTTTAATAAGTGGAGGAGTAGACTCCCAGGCTGCTTAAAAAAATGGTTTAATTGTGAAGAGAGAGACAACTTTGTATAAAAAGGAGAGAGAGAGAGAGGCCTCACTAGCGGTCTGTTGTTCTGCATTTAGTTTGTTTTTCTGGAGGCACACAGGGAGGAAGGTGCCCAAAGGAGAAGGAGGTCTCACATGAGCCAATCAGGACATAGAGTATTTGAAAAATTCCATTACGTTCCTATTCTAACTGTGGCCCCTGTTGAATCATGCACACTGCAGAGCTTGCATATTCCAACAGATTCATGTGGTTTCCAGATTTTAAACTAAAGCAAAAGAGAAACCTCCTTTACCCCCAACTGAAAGGAAAATGGCATGTGAGCTGCAGGCAAAGACTACCTGTAAAAGCTGTGCTCACAGCCAAGCCTGGATTAGAGTTTCCTCTGCAAGACCCTTGACAGGTTGGTGCTTCTGCAGTCCCGAAGCCAGCCATGTGGGGACAAAGCAGGTGGCCGCCCTCCCCACATGCCTGTATTTCCCTTACTGCTGGGTTAACTGCAAGAGCAGTGTTTCCTGCTTCCACATGGGACTAGCCTGGGTTAGTCTGAAAGAATTAGTCTGAAAGAATCCCTCTTGATTTTATGTTCTGCTTTGCTACAACAGTTTAACACAGCTATCTTTTTAAAATTAAAATAGAACATGCTATATAGCAAACTATAACTTGGTTCCAAAGGTTGAATGCTGGAATATCATGGTGACACAGTTTGGAAGCAAAGAACTGGTTCACTGAAGTTGGATTTTTAAGAGGCAATTTTGTGTTTTTTAGTCTGATGCTATAGGGTTTTTTTTGGGGGGGGGGCGTTCTGGAAAAGTTTCTGCTGTTTCATAGGGCATGGCTGCAGTACATGGAGCAAGGAGGAAATTATTTTTCAGATCTAGTTTATTAGTGTCTCTGGGTAGTCTCTGCTCTTTCGTACAGCATCTGGCTTGGCTACCTTTCTTAATCATCTGGAAGTGATGTGTGTACCTCCTCTCTGCTTGTGGCATAGTGTGCTCTAACTTGTGGCTCTGCTGGTAGTTTACCTAATGTGTAATCCATAGCAGAGTTATACCTTTCTAAGTGATTCACTTCACAGTCTTAAAGGGTGCTTAAAAGGGTGCAACCATGTTTAGGTTGCTCTGTCACTCCTGTCAAGTTGTATGCTTTTATAGTTCTTATTTTCTGCTTGGTCATATTTCATTAGCAAAATGCAGCATACACAGAACTTTGGAAGGCATAGCAAGAAGTCTTTGCCAGAAGCTGATAGCTCCTATAGCACAGAACAAATACAGATAAACATCGGCAGAAATAGCTTACCTTCGGTGCACTTTAAAAAGAAATTTGATGTCTGTTCCAAATCCACCTAGCAGGTCCCCCCCCCTCCCAGAACTCTTTGATTGTTATGCTTGAGAAATACACTTGTATGCCTGACACCTAGTTGGATCTTGAATGAGCATTTCTGAAGTGGGGTGAAAGTGGAAACAAGAAACCCATGGTCAGTAGAAAGCTGATGAAAACCACATCCACTTTCAAAGTATGTAGTCTCTTGCTTTCCAACATACAGTAAAATGAAGTTAAACTGATCTGACATCTAATAAAGGCAGCCACTGTATGAAGGAGTAATTTCCTGGATTTTACCCAGCTGGTTGTGAACAGCACTCCTGGTCTCCTGTACTAGAGTTTCTGTACTAGGATATTTCTGGACTAGGATAGAAGGTAATGTTTATTTTTATCTGAAGAAATGCTTTGTGTCATACAAACATGTAAATGTGTGCGCATATGCACATCCACACATATATACATGATATGTAAATTAAGGGCATGCTTGCCTTTTTCGTGGTTTGTATGAGAAAGAACAGACATTTAGATAAGGAAGAAAGATGTTTGACTTTCAAATGGCACATCAAAACTGACAGAATTACCTATAATAATTACCTATAATGTTTCTAAAGTATCTGGGAACTTAGTCAACCCTTTGGACACAGAAACAGCTAAGCTGCTGTCCTGAGAAAAGGCCCACCCATCCCAGAGAGAAGGGGGTCTCTGTTGGAAGGGAAATAGCATTATGCTGTTTGATAAACTGCTGAAACATTGGAGATCAGCATGAACTGTGTTTATGGACTGTCTTGCAGATTTAAAATGGTTTGATATGCAGTCGTTTCCCCCCAAATAATCCTGTGAATTTTAATCAGCTAGTATTTTCTTATATGTTGTACCTGTAATCGTTTATTTTGAGCCTTTTGATACCCTGCCCCACAACAATGCACAGCATTAGGGATTTAACTGCTTACCTGAAAACAAATGAACATCAGTATCTGTATATTAGAATACAGCAATTTTTTTTTTGCCAAACAGCATTTTCAATTAAAACCAAAAGCAGTCTTTATTGATAAAAGAAATAAATAAATTATGGTTCTTGCAGCATTGTTAGTGTCCAGCTCCACTGGAATTTCCAGAACAGGGTAAGCCTTGTCATTACTTTGTCTGCATACTGATGATGCAAATGTATCCCACATTCAGGCATCTATCTAAAATAACATAAAGGAACAAGTCCTTCCTGATTTACTATGTGTGTGGCTAATGTAGCATGCAAAACCTGTTGTATAGTGAGGAAGTGGAAGCATTATTAACTTGAACATAGCTGCTTCTTGGAAATTATAGTAGAAGACGGTGCACATTTCGTTGCCATGAGGCCTTTGACCATGCATGTATCTGTACATCTTGTCCTGAAGTAATGTCAAAATTTTCAAGCAGCTCATCAAAGTTAGAAAAACAATGCACCCAGTCCAGTTGCTGCCAGTTCCAGGTACCATATGAAGTATGTGTTAAGGAATGGTGTTTTTACCATAAAATGTGGCTTGTGTTACATACGGCTGCATTTACCTTAATATAATTATCAGTTCTTGTAGAGTAACTCTGTTTCTTGTAATCTGTTTTTATCCTAAAATAAGGTGACCAGATTTTAACATTGGTAAAGTGGGACACCATTGACAGGTGGGGGGGGGGGCGGTTCTTGATTAAAAATTTGGTGTATATGGAGCACCAAAATTTTTCATAGAACACATAGAACGCAAAAATAGTATTGTAATATATATATTTTACTTGCAACATACGTACAATTTGCCAGATACTCCCAGATGTCCCTCCAAAAGTGGGACAATCTGGTCATCTTAAAGCCAGTCCTCATCATAATATAGTAGGGTTGCCAACTCCTGGGCCTAATCTGCACACAATAGATAATGCACTTTCAATGCATTTTAGAAGTAGATTTTCCTGTGCTGCACAGGAAAATCCAGCTGCCAAAGTACATTGAAAGTGCATTATCCTATCTGTGCGGAATGGGCCCTGGTTGGAAAATCCCTGGAGATTTGAGAGTGGTGCCGGGGAGAGGCCTCAGCAAGGTAAAGTGCCATAGAGTCTGTCCTGCAAAGCAGTCCCCCTGCCCCCCAGAACTGGAGTCTGGAGATCAGCTGTAATTCCAGGGGAATTCTAGGCCCTACCTTGAACATAGTGCCATGTGTATTTGTGCCTTTGTGCTCTCTGTTTGTTTTTATCTTGCTATATTGCAGGCTGTGTGAAAGAAGGCAGACCATTTATGTTGAGGACTACTTCTAGCTCTACTTTTTAAAGATGGAGAATGGATGTGTCATTGTTTTATTGTGTGCCCAAACATAATTTTAGGAGGGAATATTTTTCCAGCACACAATAGTTGTGCATATCTGTGTCTTAAAGGTGATCTGAGTTGTGGCTCTTTGTTGAACAGTCAATTTCATTTTGTTTTTTTAATCTGGGAAGGTTTATTGAGTCTAGCAATCCCAGGTCTAGACACAGTGTTGATAAGTTTGTTTATTTATTTATTTTATTATTATATTTGTATACCACCCTCCCTGAAGGCTAAGGGTGGTTTATATCAAACAGGAACAATACAAATAACTTAGTTTATAATAATACAACAATTATAACATTCTGAACAATTGAAATGTATGCTGAAAGCTCTGCAGAGTAGGCCTAATCACCTTAACCTTTTTGTAAAATGTGTGCTTTTACAGGGAAAAAAAAATCAATAATATGGATATAGCTATATGCTTAGCCAAAAAAAAGTACCAAAGTATGAAGGGAAACAATAGTGGAGAAATATTAAACCAACTAACACCATAACTCCCCCCCCCCCCATTTTTGGGTCTGAACATGCGCAATAGCATACTTACACCATAAGTCAATTAAAATTAAAAAGATATATTGCGCCCCCATCCATTGATTTCTGTGGAGATGACATTACTTGAGGCTAGAAGAGGAGGAAGCAGATTCAATTCCCAACCCGTGAATTGACTTCCAAGGGTAGGGGGAGAAATCATAACTTCTGAGGATTCCCAAACCACGCAGCAAAGAGGGGTTGCATTCAGATTGGCTCCTTAAGAGCCGGATTTTTTCATAAAAGGTTTGTTATTCCACGGGACTTTACGAAGATTGCAGAAACAGACTGAGCAATATTAGATTCTAATACAAAATACAAAATGAATATACTAAAAAAAATTCTGATTTCTTGTTGTAACAATAGGGATTCCGTTTTCATGAAGTACTGCTGAAGCAGAATTGTAGCTTCCTGTTTTCCTTTAAGATTGGTGTTATATGTGCTCTTTGTTTCCTGCCCTGGAAATGGGTTGCAAAATTCATCCTATCTTGAGAGCAGCAGTTTCAGAGGTAAAGCTCTGTACCCATGTTACTTTTAATTTCTGATGTACATGGAAAGAGGACAAATCTTACTTACATATTGCAGCCTTTTGCTTGAGAATCATTTTTACTATCTCACAATTCTATTCAGGACTGTACGTAGTAGTAATTTAATGTTACGGGAGGGGGAGGAGGGGACTTTTATTTAGTCCCACTGCAAACTCCAATACATTTCTGAGATTAGAACAACCATTTTCTAACCCAGCCCACTGAATTGCCTCCAAATTCTGCTGATGGAGCAGCCTTCTATCAGCATAAAATTACTGCTGGAACCACTCCAGCATTTAACAAGAAAATGCAGTACAATAATTTCTGATTCAAAGGTTACTTTTGGCCATTTTTGTTTTCTCTTCTAAGATGAGTTTCAGTCTTACATGCTGTAGCTTCCATGATCACCATTAATAAACTGGTGCACCTGAATTCTAAGAGTGTCTAGCTCACAAGTCTCATGCATTAGGTTATTGCTCTAAGTGAACAAAACTACAGAAAGTAATTTATGAATCTGCACAATTTTTCCCAGACTGAAGTATACATAATTAAATTATGTAGTAGAGAAACCTTTCTCAACTTTTTTACTGTTGAGAAACTCCTGAAACATTCTTTAGGCTTTGAGAAGCCCCAGAAATGGTGCAATCATGCAGAATATGGTTTGGAACCATAGCTGTGTACATGAACACCAAGGGTCCCTCCCCTTCCCACTCCCTCTGGTCCCATCATTGGCCATGGGGGGTGTCAACATGACCATATATGGTCATATCACCTTTAAAACAAATTTTAAATATATATATATATTTATTCTTTAAACAGCCCCGCGGCGCTCTGCGCTGCGGACTGAATAAAGCAGTAAGGGCAGTGTGGGAGGAGTTAAGGCGGGCCCTGATTGGCCCCTCCGAGTGTCCCTCCCGCCCCAAGCAGCCAATGTGCGGCTCCCCATTGGCTGCTTCACCCACCCAGGGAATCTGCCCAGCTGCTCCATCTGCCCGGGTGAGGGGTGGGCCACGCCGCCTTCTCCCGGCCAGCGGAGAAGGCTGGGAGAAGGCTCGAGAGAGCCTCGGGTGGCGGGTGGGCCTTGCCGCCTTCTCCTGGCCGGCAGAGCGGCCAGGAGAAGGCTCGAGAGAGAGCCTTCGGGTGGGGGGTGGGCCTGCTCCCAGGCCATCTAGTGCCCATTTCATTTCCAAGTGAAATGGGCTTTAGATCTAGTTATATATAAATAATTAACTCCCACCCATTCAGAAAACCCATTCAAAAACCCCCAGGGTTTCAGGAAACCCGGGTTGAGAGAGCCTGTAGTGGACTGTAGGCCACAAAGCTAAGGTTTTCATAGTATTATTAAGATATTATCACTTGTATTTATAAGTAGAATTATATTTCTGATTGCAGCTGAAAATCCTCCTTTTTCTAGTCCAAGATCGGTTCATGTATGTGATAGCAACGCCTCCCCCCCCCCATATTTTCACATTTGGCTTATTTTATTCTGTGTATATTAGTTGTTATTATTATTATAAGATATACTAAGGGGCAAAATGTTTGCCTCAATGCTTGATTACTCAGTGTCATGGGAAGCGAAGGAGCTTCCAGGCTCCTTTGTGCTCTGCTTTTCTCTGAAGAAAGGGCAGTGGGGAGTGTAGAGGAAGAGTTGGTTTTTATATCCTGTTTTCACCACCCAAAGGGCCTTAAAGCAATTTACAATAACGTTTCCTTCCTTTCCCCACAACAGATACCCTGTGTGAAATAGGTGGAGCTGAGAGAGTTCTGACAGAACTGATCTTTGAGAACAGCTCTGTCATGACTGACTAGACCAAGGTCACCCAGCTGGCTGCATGTGGAGGAGTGGGGAATAAAACCCAGCTCGCCAGATTAGAGGTTGCTGCTCTTAACCACTAAAGCAAGCTGGCTCTCCATAGTACCCTCTGGGGTCCAGCGTGTAAGATTAAATGTACCTGTTCAGATAGCACAAAGGATACTCTGGCAGCTTCAACAACAGGCTTTGTTATTGTTTCACATACACTTGGAACTGCAAACGACACATACTGAACTAGAACTAAGTGAGGCCCCCACTCTTACCGGAGAGTGTGTGGGGAGAAACAAAAGCTAGAGTCCTTTAGAATCTCATTCTGTCTTGAGGGCTGCAGTTTGAAGATGGCATCCACTTTGCTGCATGCCATCCTTAGAGAAGCTGCAACCCATGTATTTAACTTTTTCCACCATAAATTGGATTTTGTATTTCTTGAACATGACTTCTTTTCTTCGTGCTCTCTCAAGTGCCTGCTGGAGAACCTAATCATGCTTTTCCTTGATGGATGCTACAATAATCATGTCATCTGCGATTATGTGAGTACCTGGGATCTTGCCAAAATACTCATGATTTTGTTGCTGGCAGTCTTGATGCCAAAAGCAAGCCAGTTGAAATGATATCTCCCCCATGGGGTGTGGAAGGTGCACCGCTCTGCAGACACTTTGTCTAGGGCCACTTGCCAGTAACCATCATTTTCATCCAGGATAATGAATACCTTTTTGCCAGCCAGGTTCCTTTATACATCTTCTACTGCAAGTACAGAGGTGCAGGACTGAGAAGTGCTTTTGTTTAACGGTCTTGTTGAGAACCCTGGGATCCAGGCAGTGATCCATTCCTTTTTTGAGTTACCACTAGGCTTGGTCACCCTTGTGAAGACCGCTTTTACATCAAGATCTTCCCATATTGATTTGAGGTGAGTTAGGACAGCATATGCGATGTTTCTGCATCCATGTACCACTGGTGGTACTGTGGGGTCTGCATAAATATGATGCATACCTGGAAAGCACCCAAGATCTTGAAAAACGTCCAAATATTGTTCGAAAGGTCTTTTGAAAGGTTGGGGTTATACGACTCTAGATCATAGATGTGTTGGATCAAGTCAGGGGCTCTACAAGCTAACCTGCCCAATGATTCTGGATCTCCTTTGTATTGTAGAATGTGAGACTAAATGTCGCAGGACTACTCTTGCAGTGAGCCATGATGGGTCCTCTTTCTTTGATTCTTGCACCCCCCCTCCCCCAAAGCAACCAGTGCACATTTGTCTTTGTTCTTCATATTTTGTGTTGCAGGCATTGTGAACTGTCTGCGGGAATTGTGCTGACCTCAGCTCCAGTATCTACTTTGAAATGAATTGATAAATCAGCAACTGTGACTGTGCTATGCTAAGCATTATCTATGTTCCTTGTATGCTTCGGTTACTGTTGAGCAGTCATGGCTTCTACTAAAAGAGCGTTCATATTTCTAGCAAGATGGAGAGCACATGTTTTGCAAAATAATTTCTCCCTGCACACTTACAGCAAGTTTCTCGAAAAGCTCAGTATTGTTGTGGATACACCCACATCTCCAGAATTGCTTTTTTGCTCTTGCATAGCGCTAGTCGTTGGTTTTCTTTGCAGGGTTATCTGTGTTTTCTGGATCCCAAAGTCATTGTAGATTCTTGAACCCTAGTAAGGATCTTTGCTCTGCAAATATTGATGGCTTGCAGATTTAAATTGGTGTTTTTCAGGAGCTGTGCCTTGACTTTGCTATTTGAAATGCGGACAGCAGTCTTATGTCTTAACATCAAATTATGGAGTCCTCAGTTCATAGTGCTGACATTTCAGTCTAAGTATATTGTAATAAAAGAATCTATGCCGGCTGTTTCATCATAAGGAAGTTGCCAGAATTGAAACCATTCAAACACTGGGGCTTTACTGGATTCACAATAGTTTTTCACTGCAGCAGTTTTCTGCTAGTGTCTTGTTTGCAGGTTCTGCATAGAGGCTTCTGTGTATTTTGGCCTTTGTTATTCTGAGTTTAAAATGAGAGATTTCATAATGTACAGGTTAGACTTTTAAAATATGCTTGGACCATGTTTACCAAATTTCAGCTTTGTAACTTGTGAAAGTATCTCAACAATTATATCTCTTTGAGTGTTTGACAAGCTAATTTCGTCTTTATTTGGATTTTTTTTTCAGTAGCTAAAATCACACTTTAAAACCCCACTATTTTACATTTGTAAGAGCTTGTTTATAATGAGTGATATAATACAATATGTTTCCTCCCATTCAGTTTGTATATGTTATGTGAGTATCCCTGGCATACTTGAAATGCTTTTTGTTTACATTAGGAGGCAGAAATCCTTGATTTATCAAGGTGACTGAATTATGGTCTATGACATTTTAATTCACTTCTTTATTTGGCAGTTTTGTTATTCATATTATAATGAACAATGCTTCTTAAGAGCCAGGGTATCTTTATTCATTAACAGTGGGTTATTTTTTAATTTTTTAAAATCTGAGGCTGAAGTGTAAATTGCTCAACCTTGATTATGTTCTCAGTGCCTGATACTCTATCCACAAACTGAAAATGTATGTCAGACATTGGGGGAAAAGTAGGCCAGTAATGGAATCTTTATAATTTTAGAGTAGCTGTGTTTCATTCTGACAGACATATCTAGCCACTTTTGCAGTTTGTAGATATCAGAAGCAAACATGAGGACTCCTAACTGCTTTTTTCTGGGGCAGACAAAAAAACTCCCGTATGCGTCTTCTGAAAGATTTACCATCCTGTGTTTGCCAACAGGAAGTCACTTGCGTTTTCCCCCTCCATGTGGAAATTCCCAGCCATTATCCCATGGAAAGCTGATTTCTATAGTCCAATTCCAGGAGATTTCCAGGCCGCAGCTGGAGGATGGTGACTCCTGGGTCAGGAGTGTTCCTTCAGGCGGGCAGGAGCTTTTGCCATGTAGTTAGCCCCCAGGAAGGCCACTGTGCAGGTGTGTATCCTAGCACCCGTTGCATTCCTGGGTTCGACTGGCCTTGCCTCTAGTATGCAATATTACTGGTCCTAATCAACCTAAACTAAATTTGCTGCTTTAACATCAGAAATACATCAGAAATACATTATAACCTAGCATATAAAATTGAAATATTAGACATGTTTAAAAGTCATAAGTATCTTAGTTTTATACACACAAAATGGTGAATATACCCAGTACTTGAGAAAAAAACTGGAAGCATTTAATGTTATCTTAATACATATAGTTTAATTTCTGCTATCTGTGTAGAGAGCTCAGTTCCCAATCGCCTTCCTCAGCTTTACGACTCTTGGAATCTTTACTGCCATGGTCTCCAAATTTTCACTTGACTCTTTTTGTCTTCTGGTGGCCACTGCTGGCACTGTCATATTCCATAGCCTCCCCCTCAGCTTCTGCATCGCTGGGGCTGACATTTTGTAGGCTTCCAGGTTCCCCCATTTCCTCTGGTATGTTATGGGCATTGGGGACAACTTTGAGTGCCGGTGAAGGGGATGGGAATGGTTCTGCTGACCCCCCTCTCAGTGCCCTACACCCTTGCTTGGGTCTTACTTGTGTGGTGCTGATATAGTTATGGGGGCAGCCTTTCTGACTGTCATTCCGAATCAACAATGCTTATTGCTCACTGCCTGGGCTGCTCTTAGTACTGCTTTTTGAACAATTTATTTTTGTGGTATCAGTTATGATTATTTGTATAGCCAGTTTCTACTGTTTGCTTTTGCTTGATCATTATGTCTTTGTCAATTTCACTGTATTTTAAAGGCTTGTTTCTTTAAATTCTTAGAATCCTTTTTTCCAGAATCCCCAGACCTTTATTTTCATGTAGCCCATTAAACCCAGCTACTGTCAGTGCAGTCCATGTTTGCATCCCATAAGTGCCCCTTGAATTTATTCCAACTGTGTGATTCTTTAAATCTCCCAATCCACCCATTCTCTGTCAGAATTTGCAAAGCAAGAAGGCATCTGGAACATGTTACAGAGCAATCCTACTTGGCCCATAATGTCTTCTGAGAGATCACAAACAACTAAAGTAGTTGAAGAGAAGAATTATTTTTTTACCATAAGTTTCCTACTGATTTTGAAATAAGGCAACTATTAAGTGAATTAAAAAAACTTTTTAAAAGATTGATAACACTGGCAAGAACTGGAAAGTACAGATAGCTATATCTTGATGGTAAAATTTCTGCATACATTATTTTAGTTTTTAAAATTTAAAATTGCCTTTTGTTATGAATGTTCTCTTTAATGGTATAGGGATGTTTCCAGAAGAAAGATAACCAGCAGAGAAAAGCTTGGTTATAGCTGAGGGGAGTTAGGAACCTAAAGGTTGAGCTGCAAAAGAATATTTTGATTAAAATTAAAATATTTTAATAATTATGTGCATGTAATAAAAATGTTAAAAACATTGATAGAATCACAGTTGTAAATACTCTGTAATACAATCAACAATAACACATGAAATGCATGAGGAATAAGGACTAAATGCATTTTGACCCCCTAAGGGTCTTCCTCAGTGTTCAGGTAATTTAAAATGCACTTCTATAGTTTAAAAACAAACAACATTAGGGCTTGGTCAGTGATAAAAAAATCTACAAAGTGATGCTCCAACTAATGTTTTGTGTATAAACCTATCTAATATTGATCCCCCTGACTCTCAGTATTGCCCAGCCGTCATTCAGAGTGCATTCTTGTGTGTTCAGCAGGAAGAAGTGTTGTCCTGCATCACTTTATACATTTTTTATCACCTAGTAAGCCCTAATGTCTTTTTTTTTTTACTATATAAGTGCATTTTAAATTACTTGACTATTGAGGAAGACCTGTAGGGGTCAAATCACGCCTTATCTTTGTTCTTCATATATTTCTTGTGTTATTGTTGATTGTATTACACAGTACATATAACTGAGATTTTATCAATGTTTTAAACTTTTTAATTATATGCACATAATTATTATAAATATTTGAATTTTAATCAAAAGACTTTTTTGCAGCTCAATCTGAGGTTCCCAACCTGGGTTGGGTTTTTATTTTCCTTTTTGGTTATGTACTTTATAGTTAAAGCATTGTGTGAGCCAAAGGCATTTAGTGTTTAACTTCTGTACCAAATGTTCAGCTATATAGTTTAGTACCTATGTACCACTCCCTTTTGCATGTAGAGCCTATAAACATTATGCATTATAGGTCATAATTGCATATGTGCTATTACATTAGGAATCAGCTTTTGCACACTACACTTGTAGAAGGCAAGCTCTTCTGCTTTCTGTATTCTGGGTCTTCTTCCCTGCCCCTGTGTAGCAGAATTAGAAACCAGCATGGAACAGGATGACACCTGCTGCCTAGTCTAATGATTGTCAATCCCCCTTTAAAAATAAGTACTTTTTCTCATTTAAACCTCTGTTGGATCTGTCTTTTTCTAATTATTGGATATTAAATCTAAAATTTCTTTGACTTATGAGACAGCAATCCCAGTGCCAAATGCACCGGGACCTCTGTATTCTGTTTGCATATATGGTGGCTGCTTAAATAATGAATTTATCTGCAGTCTACACTGAATGGATACTATACTATATGGATACTATGATGAAGCTCTTTTTCTTAGTGTATGCATAGTACTGCTGTAGCTAAGACACAATCTGTACAGTTTTAACTGCAGTCATTAACTTGTCCTGGTACAAACATGAACTTCTCATGAGCACAGCACTTTGCTCCAGATAGCTCTAGGCTTCTCTCCCTATTTACATTAAAGATAGTTTTCCTGAAATAGTTGTCTTCAACATTTACTGACCCAGGACCCATTGACCATGGGACCTCCTGAGCTGCAAGCATATGGCCCATTATGCATGGAGTGGAAGGTCTGCATTCGGGGTGGAATGGCGGCAGCTAAAATCACCAATTATGCATGCTGCAGGCGGCAACCAGGCGCAGAGTCAACGTATGCTGCCGAAAAAGCCACGTTAGCAAAATGCGGAAGAAAGTGGAGCTTCCCGGGATCAGGGCGCAACCAGAAGCGGCTCCGGAGTAGTCGCGTGCATAATTGGATACTCTGGGTTTTGCCGCTGTTGCGTTCTGTCACGTGTGTAAGCGGTTTGCTTCGCTTCTTCCTCCTCCGCGTTCTCCATGCTGCTGTTTTAGCAGCCGTGCATAATAGGCCTATGACAGGAAGCCATGTGACATTTGTCTTGAGACCTATAAGTTGTTATGATTCATGTATTTGACAATCGTAACTTTTTCAGATAAGTTGTCCTTAGAATGAATGTAAAAGAAAATAATGCAAGCTAGAACTCTCAGTAAAAACATAGCAGGTATCTAAATATTTGCTGGATTTACTTTAATGGTAACTTCTTCATAGAAAAGAATCATAAGAAGGGATCTCTGGGGTCATCTAGTCCAACCCCCTGCACAATGCAGGAACTCACGCTGCCCACCCACAGTGACCCAAATTTCATTCCCAAGTGATCCCAACCACCACCAAAAATCTCTAGAATTCATCCTGGCCTGCCTGGAGGAAATTCACCTACCATCCCATCCTTCATAAAACATTAGGAATAAAGGAAGGGACCTATCATGCCAGCAAGTCCTTTTCTATGAAGTTTGTCATTGATTGGATTATAATTCCCTGCACTTAAATTGATGAAGGTATTAAAATAAACAGATTATTCATTATTCAAAATATTCTGTCAAGAATTTTATTAGTTGTCAGATGTTAAAATAAGCTGGTTGGGAGTGTATTATTTATAATAGCTTAGTGAAGATCCAAGTGAGAATTGAGCTACTTCAGGAGCCTTAATTCTGTTTGAGATCCAGCCATCTGGAATCTAGGTCAGCCCACAGTCACATGAACACATTCCTGGCCACTTTCGTAATATTTTTTAAACAACATGGGGAAATAAATGAGAGACCAAGATTTAGTCCAAGTTTTTAGTTGTTGTCAAAGTTGTTGGACAGTTCCCAAACTCTTTTAGTTCATACTGTTTAAATAGTCCAACTTACTACTTATTATTACAAGTATACGAAAATTATGTTTTCACTAAATATTACAGATGGCAGTACATTTTGATTTAATTTTTCAAGCATGTGTTATTGTTTCTAACTTTATAAAGCTTGCTTGATCGTTTTCATTCACCCCCCCCCCCCAAACAACCACCTTATTAGTCCATTTTACAGATGAGGGTCAGAACCCAAAAGCATAATTTTGTAAAAGCCACTCAGTGTGCAATATTTACAGTAAAGTGTCTGTCCTTTACTAAGTCCAGCTGTCTGTCATTTGGTCTAAATTAGCATCATTAGTTTTTATGTAGGAAATTACAATTAATTACTCACAACAAATATAGAAATGGGCTTGTCAGCATGGTACATAGATTGTTTCCTGTTTTCCTTGATACTTTCTGCAAATGAAATAAATTGACAAAAAGAAGAAAACCAAATGCAGAGAAGATCTTGAGTAAATGACAGAAAAAAAAACTAAAGTGGCATTATCTATCTGTGCCACTTTTAAGTAGGATGGTCTCATAGGGAGTAGCTGAAAAAGCCATTACAACATGAGGGTTTGGGTATTGTAGAGATTTGTATATCTGGGGAAGTTGATTTTAGAACCCTTGCAGTTCAGGATGCTGAGGCCCGTGAGAGAGATTAAGTAATTTCATACGGTGTTATAGATGAAGTACAGTAAAATCAGACTTACATGTCTTACACGGTAAAAGTGGAATGTACTACACCTACTCTTTGAACCCTTGGTGATGCTTGTGGGTTATATTTAGTACGTTGTGTTCTGTTACTAGAGTGTATAGATAGATTGCTGTTAAGATTTTAATCTGATCTAAAAGAACAGATGACTGATCAAATTAGACATGTCTAATAATGGCTTGCCTGTTTGTTGTGTGCTTATACTTTCCTGTTAGTTTAGATTTCTAAGTGTACCTTCTAAGAGCTTCAGATACCAAAAGCACTGTTGTCCTAATTGTCTTTTTAAATTGTTGTGAGTCGATTTATTAATGTGAACACCCTTCATTAAATTAGAAGCAAGCAGCAAATACCATGGAGGTAAATAGAAAAGGAGGTTTACTGTAGCAGACATAATGTTTACCTGTAACTATGATTTATATATTTTAACCTTGCTTAAGATCTCCAGTGTACAGTGAAACCATTGTTTAGGTTGCTTAACTAAGCCCTTTTTTGAGGTTTCTTGTCACCTTGGAGGTAGAAATGGCCTCAATCATGGTTTGTTCAGATGTAGTGTTTAACATGAAAGCAATATTAAGCATAGTTTAGGTATTCAGATGTAGCACTTAATCATGGTTAAAATTAAAACAAACCACATTTAAGTGATATCTCTTATAATAAAAAATTTGCATTTTGACTTTTGAATGTTGCAAACACTTGGCATAGCTCATCTGTAGCTGTCTTTTAGCTGCTGTGTCAGTTTTGGTATCTACCTAAGATCTTCTGTACAGTATTGAAGCAGCTTTTATGAACCCAGTATCTGCAGAATCCAAAAGGTCCCTGCAGAGTCCAAAAGGTCCTTGCTGGGTATCAGCATCTCACAAACAAGACAGTAAGTAGAGCTGCCTGCCAAATTTGAACTGCCTTGGAGTTCTACACAAGCAGCAATCTTTATTAAGAAGGGCTTGACAAGAAAGTGAAGCAAATAACCTCTCCAGGACTTGATTATGCATGACAGCAGCTACGCTGGGCTGCTGCCGGGTCCTTGCGGCGGGGTGGCATGTCCTGCCGCTTCCCACATACACACGGGGAGGGAATCCTCCAGCGTACGCAGACTGGAAGAGCCCAGTGTGCTGTGCTGTGGTGGTGGCAGCAGGGAGGGGGCGCAAGGCCCCCCCACCGCATTATTTGTCTGTCTGTCTGTCTGTCTGTCTGTCTGTCTGTCTGTCTGTCTGTCTGTCTGTCTGTCTGTCTATCTATCTATCTATCTATCTATCTATCTATCTATCTATCATACTTCTATACCGCCCTCCCCGGAGGCTCAGGGCGGTTTACATTATAACCGAGAACAATACATAAAACAGTCTGTAGAACATGTATAACTGATAACTAATAATTGTAACCAAATAACAACACAGTATAACAGTAAACAATATAGTAATACAAACAGGTCCAGGGCTTATTGATGGGATTCTGAGGGGGGGCAGGGGCCCTTGGTCGCTGATTGATTACGTCTGGTCTCGGCCAAATGCTTGGTGGAGGAGCTCCTTTTTGCAGGCCCTGCGGAACTGTTTAAGCTCCGTCAGGGCCCTGATCTCCTCTGGGAGCTCGTTCCACCAGGTGGGGGCCAGGACAGAGAATGCTCTGGCCCTGGTCGAGACCAGCCGGACTTCTTTAGGGCCAGGGATCCTTAGCTGATTGGAGGCAGTAGAGCGCAGAGCTCTTTTGGGGGCATAGGTGGGGAGGCGGTCCCTCAGGTACACTGGGCCCTGACCGCGTATGGCCTTGAAGGTAATTACCAGAACCTTTAGTCTGATCCGGAATTCAACTGGTAACCATTGCAGCTGATGGAGAATAGGCCGGATATGAGACCTCCACGGTGTTGCTGTGAGGATCCTGGCTGCTGCATTTTGAACTAGTTGTAGTTTCCGGGTCAGGGCTAAGGGCAGGCCTGCGTAGAGCGAGTTACAAAAGTCCAGTCTAGAGGTGACCGTCACATGGATCACTGTGGCTAGGTGTTCCGGGGCCAGGTAGGGCGCTAGTAGTTTGCCTTGGCGGAGATGGTAGAATGCCAGCCGCGCTACCTTTGTGATCTGGGCCTCCATTGTGAGGGAGGCGTCCAGAATCACGCCTAGGTCCCTGGTGGAGTGAGCCGTAGAGAGCTGCACGCCATCCAGGGTGGGCAGGCGCGCTTCCTCGCAAGGACCCTTCCTACCTAGCCACAGGACCTCCGTCTTTGAAGGACTGAGCTTCAGACGACTCTGCTTGAGCCATCTCGTCACTGCTTCCAGGCAGCTGGCTAATGCTTCTGTGGGAGAGTCAGGGCGGCCATCCATCAGGAGGAAGAGCTGGGTGTCATCTGCATATTGATGGCAACCCAGCCCAAACTTCCGTACCAGTTGTGCGAGAGGGCGCATGAAGATGTTGAATAGGATAGGAGAGAGAACCGCTCCTTGTGGGACTCCACAAGTAAGTTGCTGGCGGTCTGATGTTTTCTCTCCTATTGCAACCCTCTGTCCACGATCCTGGAGGTAGGAGATCAGCCATTGAAGGGCTGTCCCTCGTATTCCAGCATCGATGAGGCGGCGAGCTAAAAGCTCATGATCGACTGTGTCGAACGCTGCTGAGAGGTCTAATAATATCAGCAGTGCCGACCCGCCTCGATCCAACTGGCGACGGAGGTCGTCCGTTAGGGCGACTAGCGCTATCTCTACCCCATGGCCAGGCCGGAAGCCTGACTGGGATGGGTCTAGGACCGAAGCTTCTGGGAAGTTTCTAATGGCAGGGGAGTAGCATGCCGCTCTCCTGCCATGGTGGGGGTGGGGGAACGCTCTGTCCAGCTGCGGAGCTGACAAGGACGTGTGGTCTCCATGCAGGGATTATGCATGGGGCTGGTGCTGGAGGGCCACGGATAGCACCTGCGGTATTGTGGGGATTGCGGGAGTTCCCGCATTTGAATACTGTGGGCTATCTGGGGTGCTGTGCTGGGCCAGGGCTGGGAGGCGGCAGCATCATGCATAATTGGGGATTAGTCCCACTGCCCTGCTACTGCCATAATCAGTCTAATAGTGGTTGACTGTGGGTGGTAGAAAGGATTCTTGCTATCTTGATGCTTTTGACTGGAATTGCTGCTTTTAGGGATAGGGGTTTTAATGGGGCATGTTCTTATGTAGCTCACCTTGAGCTTTTCAATATTGTGTGATATAAAATTAATAATAATAATAATAATAATAATAATAATAATAATAATAATAATAATAGTGGTCGTAGTAATATGCTCAGATTTTCATGGATAGCCGTGTTGGTCTGAAGTAGTACAACTACATTTGCGTCCAGCGGCACCTTTAAGACCAACAAAGATTTGTTCAAGATGTGCGCTTTCGTGTGCATGCCTGAGGAAGTGTGCATGCAAACCTTGAATAAATCTTTGTTGGTCTTAAAGGTGCCGCAGGACTCAAATTTTGTTGTTCTCTTCTTAGTTAAGAAAACAGACAAGGCTTCTGCTCTTCCTTTCTTTGTTTTGTATATAGAAGCATCCAGTTCCAACTTCTTAAAAAAAATTACCCTTCCAAATGAAGCAACATTTGACAGTCCAAATAAAAAGCTTTAATATAATTACTGGGCATTCCTAGTATCTTTAGAATATGTGTAGAAATTAATGTTATGGGTTTTGCTCTGGAGAATGTTGATATCCATTTTGATAGCTTTGCAGTGTAGTCCTAAACCAAAGAGTTACAAACATCTATATCCACTGAATTCAGTGTCTATATAACGGTAGAACTCTGATTTGAATTGCATTGTTAATCTAGGACCAAGTTACTGGTGATTTAGACATTTTAAGAAAAAACATCCACATAACAATTGTGAAGAAGCTTTATAATGAGTGAATGACTTCAGCTCCAAAGCATTGCACATGGAAGATATTAGTGTGAACAAGAGAATATAAAGTAGATTTGGCTTTTAAAAGAGATCTGGAACAAGTCCATGAATAGATCTTTTCTCTCACCAAATGTGCTGAATTGGCTGTTTATTAGCCAGATGAGACCTGAGAAGTAGAGGAGAGGGGATTTAATTTCTTTTGCTACCTTTTCAGCAGGTCCTAGATTTCTACTTTTTAAGACGTGTTATGTTTCATAAGATTTGAATTAGTTATATCAATAAAATTATAACTTGCATTTTAAAAATAGATGAAACAGATTTGATGTTAGGCAAATACAGCAGCCGTTTGAGAAAGAGAGTAACATATTATTTTCCAATTGTGCATTCAGTATTTCACTTAGAAGAAGAGTTGTTTTTTTATATACTGCTTTTCTCTACCAGGAGTCTCAAAAGAGGCTTACAATTGCCTTCCTTTCCTCTCTCCACAACAGACACTCTGTGAAGTAGGTGGGGCTGAGAAAGCTCTGATATTACTGCTTGATCAGAACAGCTCTATTAGGGCTTTGATGAGTTCAAGGTCACCCAGCTGCTGCATGTGGAGGAGCAGGGAATCAAACCTCAATCACCATATTAGAATCCACAGATCTCAACCACTACACCACGCTGGCTCTCATACTTCCATTCCATATCATACTTTTAAACTGAACACAGTACTATAGATCAGTGGTCCCCAGCCTTTTTATCACCGGGGAAAGTTCAACGCTTGACAATTTTACTGAGGCCGGGGGGGGGGGGGGAGAGGATAGTCTACCGTCGCTGCCTAAGCCCTTGCTTTCTCGCTGGTGCCCCTGACTTCTCGCTACCCGCTGGGGGGCGCTGCCAGCAGCAGCTGCGCAGTGCCACGCCAAGGGTGAGCCCCAGCTATGGCGGCCGCTGGAGAGCACCAAAAGGTGAGCCGGCAGCAGATAAGGTCTTGGAGGTTATTATGATGATGTTATCTGTTCAGTCGTGTCCGACCCTCTGCGATTCTGTAGGAAAGTCTTCGCCATGTGCCCCTGTCTCTGACTACTTCTTTTAGTTGGTTCATGGTCATCCCTGTGTTGGCTTTGATCGTGTCGAGCCAGCGGATCCTTTGGCAACCAAGTTTCCTTTTGCTGCTGACCATTAATGATTTTTCTAGTGAGTTTGATCGCATGATGAATCCAAAGTAAGTGAGCGTTATCCGTAATATCGCATGACGTGTCCAAAGTAAGTTAGCTTTAGCCATAATATCTTCCCTTCTAATGACATAGGAGGTTATTATAGTGGCCCATAAACCATCCACTAGGCAGTCTTACTGCTCTAAATGGGCACAGTTTGTGTCACAGGCCTAGTCCCAGGTTCTTGAACCAGCCACTTGTGATGTACATAATGTACATCATGTACATGTTTTATTTGTTGTAAAAGGTTGGCTAATTCCTCTATTAAGGTACATTTAGCAGCCATCTCTATTTTGCATGTTTTGGTTAATGGTTATGTGTTTTCTGCTACGAACGATATCAAGAATTTTATGAAAGGTTTAATAAATTTCCTAAACCTCTATCCCTGTGGCGTTTATCTTTAGTCCTGATATTGCTGTCTGATAAACCATTTGAACCAATGGCCTTGGCTGACCTTTCTTTTGTGTCTTACAAAACGGCTTTCCTCGTCACAATAACTTTGGCCATGTGGGTTGGCAAACTGGCTACCCTTTCTTGTGTACCCTCTTCTTTGAAGCTCTGTTGAGACAAATTGATCCTCAGACCTAGTATGGGATTTCTGCCCAAGGTAGTTTTGAAATTTCATTTAGGGCAAATGGTTTATCTACCAACCTTTTCCACCAAAAGTAATCATCAAGATTGCCCCCGGTTTTAAGATGTTAAAAGTCGTATTGTGAGACCAGATTGCTGGCCATTCAGCTGAGGCTGAGATCAGTGTGTAGCTAGATGGTGGCTGGTTCACTTCTAGCTCAAAGTGAGGTCACTGTTGCCGGGGTGGTTCTCAAGGATTCACCTAATTCTGTGGGTGGAAGAGAGAACTCAGTGGCGTCTGATGCCATAGAGCCCAGGGTTGGTTTATCCATGTAGCACATGCTGTGGGCTCCACGCTTCCAGGGGCCTTGCATGATGCCTCCCTTCCCCCCCCCCCATGGATCAGGGCTGTAACCTCTCTCCCCCCTTTCCTTCTTTAAGGGCACTTGGAGTGACACCCCTTTCCACAGTGGTGGGCTCTCTGTCCCTTGTCTGGCTGCCACCGCTGTAATTGTACTCTGCTAGGACCTCGCAAATCCTTAAACTGGCTGTGATGCTGTGGGCCCTGCAAATCCTTAAACCACTACTGATAGAGCCCACCCTCTGAAGCTCACATTTCCTCCATGGGGAATGATCCTTGTAGTCTAGAGATCTGTTGTAATTCTAAGAGAACTCCAGCCCCTCCCTGGAGGCTGGGAACCCAATGTATGCCCAACAGTGCTCCCCAAGGTTTCACAAATTTTAAGAGTTCAAAAAATTCTGATTGGGCAAGCGTAGCTTACTATGCTGTTTTGAAAGATATCTTTAAGATAAGTATTGCTATGGCTTCTGAGTGGGAGGTGTAGTGTGGGAGGGAGGTAGTAACACCTCTTTTTGACTTTCCACTGAATACAGCTGTTTCCAAATGGGTGGTCTGTCTCTGCAGATACAAAAGTGTTGGCTCCTCAGCTGTCTTGCAGCACCTTCTACACTAAGGAGGCAGTGGACAGCTTGGCTCACCTCTTTAACTTGCAGACCAAAAGATGCTGTTTTATTTCAGCTTCCAAAGAAAGCCAAGGGCTTGCTGTCTTCAAGGCTACTAGGAGCACCTGCTAAGCCCAGAGGCAGAAGAAAGGCTGTGAGGGGAACCAGGGGTGCACACTTATTATGTGGTTGCCTGGGATGAAGTTAGCCAGGTGGTTGGGAGTGACCCCAAAATTCCCTGAAAGTAAAGCAGCAGAACCTGCTCAGTTAGATGTGGATCTGACAGGGCAGAGAGGGGCCTGTGTGCAATGGCGAGATATGAAAGAATAGTCTGTGAAAAAATACTTTATAAATGAATTAGCAGCTGAGCTTCATAGCCTGGTGGTTAAAACAGGTGCCATTTTAGATAAATTGATAGATTAGGCATTGTGCAGAGTGTCTTCTGTGGAAGCAAAAATGATTGTTTAAGTATGTCTGCTGCTAATGCTAAACTCCAGGGTGGCTTCTAGGCACAGCTTGCATTAGTAGGGGCTCCGGGAAGGCCAAGGAGCAACCAATTGACAGGCGGTCTTTGCAGGGGATAAATCAAAAGGCAGTTTTCCAGGGGACTCTCTCAGGCCAAATGACATTTGCAGACAGTGTTGAGGAATGGGCAAAGCAAAGGGGGAAATGTGCTGGGAGGCAAGAGGCTGCTGAAGCAGACAGACGGCCATCAGCAACAATACGAGCGGGCCAGTCAAAGAGCTATGCAAGCACCTGCTGCTATGTGAATGGAATTGTTGAACCAGAAGCCTCTAGATTCAAAAAATGGCCTTTTCTTAGTGAGCGTACTTCTGAGCAGACAGTAGAGCTTCACCATGTTATACCGGGGAACATACTGTGCCCCCTCCCCCCCCCCCCCCGCTTTATCTGTGTCAGAATCTCAACTATGATTTGTTTGCATGGCCAGGCATATACTCTCTCTTCCTTTCAGCTGGCAGGATGCCTTCTCCAAATTCTCATGGGTTCCTGGCCAGAGCCATTTCCCAACAATTAAGACCTATTGAAGAAACATCTACAATAATTGAGGAACATTACCATTCCTTTGTCATGTGCTTTGGTTTTCCGAAGTCATTTTTTTAGATCATCTCCATAGAATCGGACTGTTCTCAATATCATTGCCTTCTGTTTAGTAGCCAGGAAAACAACAATCGTTTAACCAACCACACATTGAAAATCCAATACACCCATGTACAACACACGCACACAGTATAAAACCTCAGGAGCAAAGGAATTTAATGTTTCGTCGTGTTAAATTCTCCATGTTTATTAAAGCAAATGGGAGGGTGTGAAAGAAAAGAATGTGTAGGCTAAGCAAGAGGGTGCTCCCATGCCATATGAAGTGTGTGAATTTTAAAGCCTTTTTGCAGGGTTGTCCAAAAGAAATTAACAACATATGGATTCTAGATGTGGAAAATAAATCTGTGCGGCAAAGATTTCTTAATAACCCTGCTTGGCTGCCTGTAGTGTGAACTTTTGTAATGCAGGTTGAGTTAGAAAATGCCTTCTAAAATGGAGCCAAATCCTGGAATTATTAACTGAAATGCTATCCAGATATGACTGAAGGTCTAAATGGATCCCCATTTGTATCCAGAAAGCAAGCATATTTTGTGACCCCCAGTTTGAATCAGGGCTACATGGGAAGGACAAATAGCTTTAAGTGCCCCAATGCTGATAATGGGTACTTTTCAAAAAGGACTAATAACAGTAGGGGAAGGAGGCTTGCTTGTCATTAATGAAGCTAGATGGGTGGTCAAGTGTTAAATCCCCATTTCTTACCATGTGCAGCCCAGTTCAGAATTTAAGACTAGGCCATTATTTACCTGCCCAAACTATAAATATTTCCTCTGGGGGAAAGTGCCATCCAATCACAGCTGGACTATGTGACCCCACAGGGTTTTCAAGGCAAGAGACATTCAGAGGTGATTTGCCATTGCCTGCCTCCAAGTCACAACCCTGGTATTCCCTGGAGGTCTCCCTTCCCAATACTTTCCAGGGCTATCCCTGCTCAGCTTCTGAGATCAGGCTAGCTTAGGCTATCCAGGTTAGGTTAAGTATTTCCTATAGTAAATGGTATATGTAACAATTAACTACCTTCACATCCCTTGCGTAGAAACCCTTTGACAGAGAGAAAGTGTGTACGAGTCAGACTACAAGTTGGTAAAATGTGGTTTGGATCCTAATGTTGAACAACATAATAACAACAATAGCATTAAAGAATGGTGGAAATTGCAAAGAGCATCCATCAGCTCAACTCATACTGAGACCCAGTGGGTCGGGTGGATTTGTAGTAGTCATTGTAGAAGGCAGGCTTGGGGGCCAATGGGAAGCGGTGTTATTGTTATCACCTTGTTATTACTATAAATTGAGTTACCTGTATAATTTCTTGTTTCATGTAAATTGCCCCGAACAAAGAAAGAAAGAAAGAAAGAAAGAAAGAAAGAAAGAAAGAAAGAAAGAAAGAAAGAAAGAAAGAAAGAAAGAAAGAAAGAAAGAAAGAAAGAAAGAAAGAAAGAAAGAAAGAAGTGGAGTGCCCCAGGGATCTGTGTTGTTCAACATATTTATAAATTATTTGGATGAGGGATTAGATGGGGTACTTATTAAATTTGCAGGCGATACCGTACTGGGAGGAGTTGCAAAGACAACAGAAGACAGCAACAGAATACAAGATGATCTTGATAGGCTCTAGAACTGGGCTAAACTGTAAGGTAAAGGTAAAGGTATCCCCTGTGCAAGCACCGAGTCATGTCTGACCCTTGGGGTGACGCCCTCCAGCGTTTTCATGGCAGACTCAATACGGGGTGGTTTGCCCGTGCCTTCCCCAGTCATTACCGTTTACCCCCCAGCAAGCTGGGTACTCATTTTACCGACCTTGGAAGGATGGAAGGCTGAGTCAACCTTGAGCCAGCTGCTGGGATTGAACTCCCAGCCTCATGGGCAAAGCTTTTAGATGGCTGCCTTACCACTCTGCGCCACAAGAGGCTCTTAACTGTATAAAATGAAATTCAATAGGGACAAATGTAAAGTTCTGCATTTAGGTAGGAAAAACCATATATACCGATATAGAATGGGAGAGGGCAATAATATGTGTGAAAAGGATCAGCAGTGTGACTCGGTGGCTAAAAAGGCAAATGGGATTTTGGGCTGTATCAAACGGAGTATCGTGTCCAGATCATGGGAGGTGATGGTACTGCTTTACTCTGCTTTGGTTTGAAATACTGTGTTCAGTTTTGAGCACCACAGTTGAAGAGGGATGTAGACAACTCTATGATTCTATGATTCTACAACCAGAAATATACCAGTTGAAGTCCACCCTGTCCCATGAAACCACTCGGTGACCTTGGCCCAATTGTTCTTTCTCATCCTAACATAACTAGCTCACATGATTATGAGGATAAAACATGGGCAGCAAGATAATATACATTGCCCTGAGCTCCATGAAGAATGGGTTAGAATCAAATAAACCATTCATGTACATCTGAAGTTATTCTGTCAACATGCTACTTTTTGTAAGCTGTCATTTGTGCCCAAGAAACAGTGCAAAGGATGAATATGGAGACTACTTCAGTGTGTTCTTTGTGATTAGTATTGTGCTTCCGCAGAGTCTATGCATGTGCCTTTTATCCTTATGTGTGGCAGTAGTAGCATACAACAGAGAGCTATTCCAGCATTTTAAGTATGTTCTTTTCACTGAATACCTTTTAATATTTTTCTTCTTACAGGGCTTAGCTTTCACGTTAGAAGAGAGGCAACAGTTGAACATTCATGGATTGCTACCTCCTTGTTTTATCAGTCAAGATGTTCAAGTGTTAAGGATTCTTAGAAACTTTGAAAGACATGAAAATAACCTGGACAGGTAAAAAACAAAAACAAATAACTTTCATGTACTTATCAAGATTAAAAACAAAACAAAACAGTATTGCATCCATTGCCCTTGATCCTGAAACTCTCCCACCAAGCAGTAAACTCATGTCCTGTGTTTACACTAGGATCTTCCCTCATTGCTTGGAGCATCATGGGGTACTTAATTTCTACCTTTTTTTGTGAATGGCTTTTACTCAGTTACTACTTTCTTGGTGCATACTTCCCCTGCTTAGCGAGAAAATATTTCAACTTGAAATATTTCAAGTTCAATATCTGTTTCTCACTTCAATTAAGGAAGAGTTTTGGCACTGCCCTCTTGTACAGGTGCTGAATAGGATAGGTGGCCAAAATCCATTCAAAGAAGCATTTGCGTTTTCACAGTGCAATCACAAAGATGTTCTTTCTTCTGCCAACGTAACTGGACAAGGTCTGATAACCTGACTTGGGCACCCAGTTGAGTACATACAAGAGTAAACTCAAATGAGATCATAACTTTTGTGAGCGCCATGTTCAGAAGTTTAATTTCAGATCACAAAGACCAGTGTTCTCAGTTAATAATTATGCAATTGCTTTGTACAGTGGCCTGTTAATGAGGAACTTTCAGAGAGAAAAAACGAAAGCAGTTTGACCAGAAAAGACAATAGCTCCAATCTAGAGGATAATGATTTTGTACACATTGGCATCTTCTAATGAACATGCCAAACACTTCCATCTGAAAAGGAAAGCCCCTGTGAACGTGTCCAAAATGAACCCTCCAGCCCAAATGGCAGCCAGTGAACACAGGGCAAACAAGTCTGAGCTTTGATGAGTAATTGACAGAAGGACTTAATGTTTGTGTCAAGATGCTAGTATCAATTCAGTATTTAATTTTTCAAAATACTTAGTTGCAGTTTGACTGCAGAAGTATGTCTGAAGGTCTAGTGCTTTTGCTAGTCTAGCCACAGTGCAGATCCATGAAAATTATCATGAAAAGTAGGATGTTCAGGAAGATATAGCAAGTAATGCCCTGAGGTGATGCAGTAGGTTACATGGCAAGTCAAGGTTTGAAACTGGCTCTCCCAGCCCCCTAATCACTACACTCTGCTGATGCCTCTGAAAATGCTAGCTTTTCTGTTATGGTCAGAATCATCTCAGTAGCAAAAGAGTATGCATTGAATATTAATTAGGGAATGTGCAGTCTTTAGAGTCATTTGCAGAGGCTCTCCTTGGTTTTCTCTGAGTCAACCAATAGTTTCTCTCTATCATCCAATAGTTAGGTAGCTCTCTGCTCTCTCTTCCTTTGTCTTCTTCCCCTGGAGACATAATCTCTCTTCTAGGCCTATTCTGCACGCAATAGATAACGCACTTCTGATACACTTTAGAAGTAGATTTTCCTGTTCTGCACAGGAAAATCCAGCTACCAAAGCACATTGAAAGTGCATTATCCTATGTGTGCGGAATGGGCCCTGTTCACATATCTGCTTTCTGTCTGGTCCGCTTTTCTAAGCCTTGCACCTCCACAAGTGCACTATAGTTCCTCTGAAGACCTCTTAAGGAAACCACTGGCGTAAGGGGAACTAATAGGACACTTTTATGTCAGACCCCATATTTGGAATGCAAGAGGAAGGGACCCCATATGCTGGTTTACGGCAACTGTCATGCAAAGGGAGTGAGGTATCCTTAGGCCTCCACCAAGGGTTGGCAGATGCAACCCATCCTTCCAAAAACTAGAGGACCTGGCCCACTGGACCTCCAGTCATATGAATCAACCTGGCTGTCTCAATTTTTATTTGCTTTTAACAATGTGCACAACCAAATCTGAGTTCTGTAAGAGTGTAGGCAGAAGCCATTTGAGTTTATGGGGAGTGGCGATTGCAAATGTTTGTTGTTGTTGTTGTTGTTGTTGTCAGCCATTCAGTTGAGTCCCACTCTTGGTGATCCCATGGCACAGCTGCCACCATGATACCTGTCTACCCTACCATTTTACTGAAGCATTGGAGGTTAAAAGCAGGCAGCAGAGCCCTTGCTTCTCTGCAGTCTGACTGCTAGCCTCCACTCGTATTGTGCTTACCCTTGCACCCTTTTGTCAGCTGCCAATGTTCAGTGGCAAAATAAAGAGCAGTGAAAATACAAAGCCCTCAGGCTGTTTAACAAAACAATACTATGCTTTATATTTGGAGGTTTTGTTTTGTGTTTTTTTACAAGACACTCATTTTATTAATACAGAGAGTAATAGGTTCACAGTATCGCAATGATTATGGCAGTATTTTATTCTGTTTTAAACCTAGGTGAAATTAACATTTGCTGATGATTACAATGCAGGCAATATCCCAATTAAGATGCAGGCAACCTAAGTAGCTTCCTTCAAAGATCTTTTAGGAGTCTTTTCTACACGCCAGAAGATCATTTTTGCAGAATTTGCAGTGAAGTCTGTTGCTCCAGATAAGTGGACAGAGGAATGAAAAGATCATTTTGGGTTTAAATAGAAGCAGCTGGTTTTAGAGAATGAAGAAATATAAAGAAAGTGGGCAATTGTTCAGAAAAGGCTGTGTTTCACTCCTCTGGCTGCCATGCATGTTTGAGCTGTCTGGCACAGGCTACGTTAGGTTATGCATAATACATTTCCCACCTGTCATTTTTCTATGGAAATGAAATGTGCACTTCAAAAAGACTCAGCCCAGGAAAATTATATATTATTCCAAAGCAAGGATTATGAAGCAAGTTACCCTAGAAGAGGAAATTTCTCCTGCAATTTTAGTGTCTAAACCTGAAAAGACACACAGGGAGTTGTGAGATAACTATTATTTGGAAGTATATCTCAAATAAACATGCAACATTTGTTTGTCTCAAACAGCATAATGGAGTGGAGAGCCAGTTTGGTGTAGTGGTTAGGAGTGCGGACTTCTAATCTGGCATGCCGGGTTCGATTCTGCACTCCCCCACATGCAGCCAGCTGGGTGACCTTGGGCTCGCCACAGCGCTGATAAAGCTGTTCTGACCGGGCAGTGATATCAGGGCTCTCTCAGCCTCAACCACCTCACAGGGTGTCTGTTGTGGGGAGAGGAAAGGGAAGGCGACTGTAAGCTGCGTTGAGCCTCCTTCGGGTAGAGAAAAGTGGCATATAAGAATCAACTCTTCTTCTTCTTCTTCTTCTACTACTACTACTACTACTACTACGACTACTACTACTATTTATTATATCTGACATGTTGATCAGGATCCCAAGCGTTTCACAGGTAGTCTCTGCAGGTGAAGTGGGGATCTGGGGACACCCCTCTACAGCTGTAGCCTCTTGGCACTGCTGACATGTTGTCCCCAGAATTCTGGGCAGAGCTGGAAGCAATTTCTGAAGCTGCATGAAAAGTTATAAAAGAATAAAACAAATTGTGGAAGCCTCAATGAAAGCACTGCACTTTTTTGAGTATTTGCACTGAGATATTTAGACAATACATGATTACTTGTTATTGTTACCTTTCCCCCCCAAAGAATTTCTATCTTGAACATGTTGATTAAAAAGATGGAGGTGATAACATTTTTTAACTGTCAGAGAGTCACAAATATACTTCCCATGAATTCCCAGAGTTTATGCACACCTGCAGGCAACTCACATTGAAACAGCCCTTTTGCAAAGGGCCTTTAATCTGTAGATTCTTTTAAATTTCTGCTACTAAATTATAGACATGTTTCTAGTTTAAAATATTAGCAAATATCATAATGGCTGGTGGATTTAGGTTATGATGTAGTTTGATTAAACAATAGCAAAATACAATACTTAAGTTGGTTGTAATTTACTTTGTGGGTGTGAAATATCAAAACTAATCCACATTGAAGTTAAACAAAGAAAGCTCTAATCTCATCTTTGTTTCACATTAATGGAGAAACAGACATGTATACATTCCGAATTAATTGATAAATCTGCATTATAATTTTATATAGTGTGTTTGTTTCAGTTTCTGAAGATTATTTAAGTACATTATTTATTCCTACCCCTACCCAAGAATATATAATGAATGAGACTAAAATAAGATTACGTATGTCAAATAGGTATCACATTTGCCATGGCATCTATTTCAACCACCCAAGTGCATTAGACCTGAAGGAGATTTTCCATGGATACAGAGAGCTTGAATTAGGACACCTATACTATATTTAATTAGGTTTCCATATGGGTAACTGTCTAATGTAATTTGCTTTTCACAGATACGTTCTGTTAATGGGTCTTCAGGATCAAAATGAAAAACTTTTCTATAAAGTGCTGACTTCTGACATTGAAAGATTTATGCCTATTGTTTATACTCCCACCGTGGGTCTGGCATGCCAACAATATGGTTTAACATTTCGGAGGCCAAGGTATGTAAAGCTACACTTCACGTCCAAGTAATAGTATCTTTCTTCCCTTTGACAGGTTTCTACCAGGGTCCCCCCACCCCTCAAAATAGCTGAACGTAACCCAAAACTTAAATAATTAGGATAATTCAAACGACACAAAGTAGACTTTTAGCCTAAGTAACCTATAATTTGTATTGTGTAACAAAAATAAACAGTTGCTTCAGTGCTTTAGGCACTGATAAATTTTTAAATCTTTCTTGATTGGACTGGTGTTGGCCAAAGAACCAAGACTGTGCATTAATAACAATAAAATGAAGAAAAGATCCTGTCCAACCTTGATTTAACAGTTAAAAGAAATAGCAATGGCAAAGGTGATTTAGAGTTGGAAAAGAAAACCAATAGAATTTTGATATGCAATAAGTACAACTTTATAAATAACTTTAAGATGTTGCTGTTCCCTCTGGTAACATTAGGCAGCCTCCCTAGATCACATTTGTTTGTGTTTATCCAATGGTTTAAGTTGCCAGCTTTTACTTTATTTTATCAGAACTTTCTCACAGCATATTTGTACAGTATCTATGTTTACAGTGATTCCCCTGGTTCTCTTTTTGGAGGCCATAAACTGTAGGATTGAAATGTTTAAGCTGCATAGTTATTAAAATAACTAGATAGATTCAAATCAAGTAGCACCTTTGAAACAAGGTTTTCAGGGGTACAAACTGTTGAGAATCAAAATTCCCTTTGTCAGATACAAGTTGGAATAGAGATCCCTGAGTCCTTATATGCTGGCCCTTTCTGCAGTCACAGCTTATTTCTGATCATTGCTGAAATCACATTGGTATGACTTTAATTTGACTCCTGTGCTTGCACTATGCACGTTTAAAAATAATTTAGAATTGCAGAGTGCCAGTGGGGGGAAAAAAGCAGAGTTTTCCAGCACTGAGGTTTTTCTGGAGGGGCAGGCAGTGTGCTTGGGCTCTCCTTATTGGTCAGTTTTGCACAAGGTGTGCTTTTTTAAATTGTAAGAAGAGCTCCTTCAAGCTGTGTTTACTATCAGGTAGCTGTTTTAGCAAAAGGTTCTCCCTCCTTCATTGCTTACTTTCCCCTTCATTTTTCTAAAGAAAGGGAATCAGTCTAGCGATGCATTGCTCCCTTGCAAAACTTGGATCCCTGTTTAAAAAAAATCAAGGAAAGATTTATATGGTTATTTTTTGCTTTGATTTTCAGTAAATAGCTTACTTATAGAAAGTCCCTGTTTTGATCCCCCTCAGAGTATTGACATGAAGGCAGTCTGAAGGTCAGTTTTGTGCTGACTTTCAGTATACTCAATAGCACACTTTGATGGATTCCACATGGGGCAAAAAGGCCAGCGCTCAAATGGCAGCGGAGCTAATCCCTGCCTCCACATCAAGATGGCGCCAACCCAGCCCAATCCAACATCTGGAGCACTTTAGGCTCTCCATTGTCCTATGGCAAGGGAATGAGGATATTTCCACGTTCCCTTTTCTGCTGCGGGTGCTAACAGTACCTATCCCAGTACAAGCCTGTATGCAAGGGGAAGAGTTGGGCCTTCAAGCCTTGGCTTCTCCCCCTGCTATGGCATCCAAGAAGGGACCAAAAATGCCCCAGTTGGCTCCGTGGTGCTTTGTGGGAGCATGGAGCTGACTGGGGCCAATTTCACATGAATGGATAAGGCCAAGAAGGCGGTCCTATGGAAGTGGGGCTAATCCCTCCTTCTACATGATGCAGCTGCTGGGCAGGCCCCCTCCAGGGCCTGCCACAGCATGGCACCTCAGTTGCCCCTGGCTAAGGGAAAGTGGGACAATCTGTGTTCCCTTAGTTGCTGCAGGGGCCAATACGGCATGTTGCGCAGGGCATGTCACGCAGCAGGCCCGTGTGGATGGTGACCTCCCTGACCTATGATGGCCCAGAGGGGGCAAAAAATGCTCTGGTTGGCTTTGCAGTGCTTTGCTGTGAGGCAGACAGGGACACTTTTTTAATGTTGCAGAAAGGTGGGATTGCCTTCTGCCATGAACAGGAGACCTTGGGCTAGTCGCTCACTCCTATTGTAACCTACCTCACAGGGTTGCTATGAAAATTAAATGGGGAAAGGGGAGAACGTTATAAACTGCTTTGGGTCCTCATTGGAGAGAGAAAGGCTGGGTATAATTGAATTAATAAATAAAGCTGAAGAAAGTTGAAGGGTGAAAAGGAGGGAGGAAAACAGGTAGTGGGTAGAGGATATGGGGGCTGTCAGGAGGAGAGAAAAAGGAAATACTGCGGGGAGGAAGGTAGAGGGGAAAATGAGGTGTTCCCGCAAGTCCTTGCGAGTTCCCCTCTTGTTTAATATCTTTTCCTTATTTTGACTTGCACAAAGGCAACATTTTTCTAACAATAACTCACTTGCAATCTGTGGTTATCAAAGCACGTAGTGGGAAAAGGACTGCAGTAGATTATTATTATTATATTTATTCCCCACCACTCCCTTGCAGCTCGTGGCGGGTTACAACATCCTAAAATCCCCGTTACAACCCCATTAAAACAATAATAACATTCCCAGCATTACCAACATGGCAAGACCGGCAACTCAACTTCCCCCCCTCCCACTACTGGCGGGTGGAGAGGAGGTCCTGATGATGTTTACTTCAGGTCCTGATGATGTTTACTTCAGGTCCTAATCCCAAATCCCAGGGGGGGGGCATAGGTCTACTTTATCAGGCCCAGCCTCAACCATAAACCTGGCGGAAGAGCTCCGTTTTGCAGGCCCTGCGGAACGATGAAAGATCCCGCAGGGCCCGCAGCTCTCCCGAGAGCTCATTCCACCAGGCGGGGGCCAGGACTGAAAAGGCCCTGGCCCTGGTCGAGGCCAGGCGTGCTTCCCTAGGGCCGGGAACGACCAGCAGATTTTCACCCGCAGAGCGCAAGGCCCTGCGAGGGGCATAGGGTGATAGGCGGTCTCTCAGGTATGTGGATCCCAACTCACGTAAAGCCTTGAAGGTTAGAACCAAAACCTTGAACCGGATCCTGTTTTTAAGGAAGGCAGATGAGAGGGAAGATGCTCCATGAAATTGCAAATGACTGAAGTCTACTCTGGTGCATCTGATATTCTTCTCTGGCGTTGGCTGCTCTGGTAGACTGATACATTCCTTTTAATTGAAAAGGAAGATTTAAAAGGAAGTGGTACAATTAGCAGACTTAATTGCTAGTGAACCCTGTATGATTCATGATCTTTTGTTACCACGGTAGCTTATGAGAAACTACTTTTTAGAATAATGATTGTGAATCCATTAGGACAGGGGTAGTCAAACTGCGGCCCTCCAGATGTCCATGGACTACAATTCTCATGGGAATTATAGTCCATGGACATCTGGAGGGCCGCAGTTTGACTACCCCTGCTTTAAAGTATTATTTTAGTTTTGCTAATGATCCTGTACAATCCGCAACCTTAATAACCTCACCTGCAATAAGCTTGAAGCCCCTCGCCTGGTGTTATCAAGATATCTCAGGAAAGGAAAAAGTGATGTCATAGTTCTCTCAATTTTTCCCATGGCATTAAGATATTATCAAGAAAATCTTTCTGAAGGGGGAAAATAAAATCAGAGTCCAGTAGCACCTTGAAGACCAACAAAGATTTATTCAAGGCGTGAGCTTTCGAGTGCAGGCACTCTTCCTGGAATGCAGATCACTTTTTTTCAGTATTGACATTTGGAAAGCATGGTATAAAAATGACAAAGTGGCCCTGTGATGTGGCCAGAGACCGTTTTGTAACTTGGGTATTTCTGATATTAGTACCAGAATCTCAGCAGATTCGTAAAGCTTTATACATCTTTGCATTGGTAACATATCCGATAGTCTGATTAATTTCTTCTTTCCCTGCATTTCATTTTAAATGATTATGTCAAAAGTTAGCAATAAACTTAGATGTTTTGCCCTCTGTTATTGAGTGATTGAGGCTTTCCAGGCCCAGTAAATGACGAGAGATGTTAAATACGGGTGTAGTATTACACTAGGCTTTCATTATTTTACCTTGCCATATTCTATGAGCTTTATTAAAGGTTTAGAGTATATTGGTGAACTTTTCTCATTTTTATGTTGTTCATAATTAATGTGAGACTGGCATGGTTGAAGCATAGGTTTGGGTCATGAACAAAATGTTAAACAAGAAGCAACTTTTATACTCCCAGTTTCAGGGACACATTTCCCTGTGCATAGGCACAACTCCACACACTGAGACATTCTCATTGGGCATGATGGCCCTTGTTTTCCCTTTCCTCTTTCAGCAGATAGGCGCACATTAATTAATTAATTAATTTCTAGCCCACCACTCCTGCAAAGTGGCTCATGGTAAAAATTTACCCTCAGTACATCAGGGCTCACTCAGCCTTACCTACCTCACAGGATGTCTGTTGTGGGGAGAGGAAAGGGAAGGTGATTGTAAGCTGCTTTGAGTCTCCTTCGGGTAGAGAAAAGTGGCATATAAGAGCCAACTCTTCTTCTTCTACAAGTCCTGTTAAAACCCCAACAATTCAGTTAAGACCAGTATACCCTGGAGGTGATACCCCCTCCACTCCAGACAGTGGTATTAGATATTAAGGTATAGCCTTAGATATTAAGGTATAGCCTGATGTTCTGGCTTTGCCTGGGGAGGGGCCCATGATCTTACCTGCCCTGGCCTCATCCAAAGATCTGGTGGAAGAGCTTAATTTTACAGGCCTTGTGGAATTGTGACAGCTCCATCGGGGCCCTTAGCTCTCCTGGGAACTCATTTCACCAGGTCAGGGCCTTGAGCAAAAAGGCCCTGATTCTGGTTGAGGCCAGGTGAACTTCCTGGGACCTCCAACAGATTAGCACCTGCAGAGGGAAGAGCCCTACAGGAGGCATAAGGAGGCAAGGGGTCCCTCAGATATATGGGGTCCAAGTCACGAATGACCTTAAAAGTTAATACCAAAACTTGAACTTCATCCCGACCATAACTGGTAACCAATGCAGGTGCCTCAGCACTGGCTGGATATGGGCCCTCCAAGATGTACCTGTGGGGACCCTAGCAGCTGCATTCTGCACTAGTTCAATTTCCAGGTCAAGGACAAGGGTAGGCCTGCGTAGAGCAAGTTCCAGAAATCCAATCTAGAGGTAACTGTTGCATGAATCACTATGGCCAAGCAGTTCAAGGACAGGTAGGGCGCTATTAGCCTAGCTTGGTGAAGATGGAAAAGTGTTGGACAGGCTACACCCGTGACCTGTCCCTCCATTAACAGGGAGATATCTGATATCACCACCAAATTCCTGGCTGAGGGCAAGATGTTAAGTTGTACCCTGGCCAAGGCATGCCTGATCTGCTGCCTTCCTGCCCAGCCACAGGACCTCCGTCTTGGATGGGTTGAGGTTCAGGCAACTGTGCTCCAACCATCCAGTGATGGCTTCCAAAAATCTGGCAAATGTATAGAGGGGGCAGTCTGGGCGGCCGCCCATTAGGAGATAAAGCTGGGTGTCATCCACCCCATAACTCTGGATCAGTTGGGCAAGAGGACAAGAGTTCTGTCTCTGCATCCCATATGCCCATCCATCACCCTTGTATTTCTTCTGCTTGAACAAGGAAGTTCAGAGCTTGTATCCCTTAATATATGGAAAGGGCAGTCAGATGTCTGTATAGGACTCCTACGTTCTGTAATGGTGTTTATGTCAAATACTCATGGGTACATGCAGAAAGTTAAACAGGCCTCTATTATGCATCTGGAAAGCTCAATGCATGCTTCCCTAATATAGTTTCTTCTTATAGTGGCCAGAGAGGAAAAGTTTAGGCTTAGCCATCTAGGGAGAACTCAGGCGAGTAACAAAGCGGCTTATTAAAATAATCAGCATTAATAAATGGATCTCTCCCTCTCCTATTAAATTGAGCTCCCCTCCTTGCTCAATCTACAGAATTATACTGAAATATTCTTCCTGAACTGTATCTAAACTGCTTCAAATAATTTTGTTACAGATTCCATTTAAAACTTAATGTGTGAACCAGGACTTCACTTTCATTTAATTAAACTTAATTTATATTCCACCTTTCTCCCCAATGGGAACCCAAAGTGGTTTACAACATTCTTCCCATCTCTATTTTATCCTCACAACTTTGTGAAGTGGATTAGAGTATTTGACTGACTCAAGGTCACCCTACAAGCAAGACTGGGGATTCAAACCTGACACTCAAGAACCACTACACTGTGATGGCTGAGTTAGTAATGTTGCTCCTCATCTGCCTCTCTGGAGGTTGACGTCCTCCCAACATCTTTGAGAGCAGCGAGAGATCTCAGAATGGGAGGAAAAGAAGTTAATTCATCTCCAAATCTTCCTGGTCAGGTTTTCACCATCATAACTGTGGACCTTTCCAGCCTTTCACCTCTGTGACCTTTACCTTTATGCTCCCTTTTATCTACCCTGTTGCCTATCCTATCCCATCTGCCCCTCATCTTCCCTTCCAGTCCTTTTTACCTGTCTCTTTCAGCCATGCTGCCTACTTCCTCAGAAGCACTGCCAGGTGATTGCTGCCTCCTCGCCCTTGGTCCTCTCCCTCCCAGGAGTTCCAAAGCAATGGACAAGTGGAGGCATGTGCCCTGGTTTCTGGCATTTGTTATGGGCCTACTGTTGCTGGCCACTCCTCACCCTCAGATTTTGTTGCTGGCTCTTGCCTCTCAAGCCCTCAGAATCATCCTGAGCATCATTTGTTCCCTGCTTTCAAGACTTACTGATAGCCCTGGGGGAAGCCCTGACCTCCCAAATCCCCAGCCTGTACCTGCTGCAAGTTTTGACTCATTGCTTGCTCGAAGGCCTCCCTTGCCAGAGTTGGCTCTGTGCCAGCTGACTCTGTTGTGCTAAACTGTGTTCTGAGGGCATGGCTGGGTGAGTCTGGAGAGGCTTCGCCTCCTAAGCTACTCAATTTTTGGTCCTGGGGATCGAAGGGCCTGGAAAAGTAAAGCAATGTTGAGCCTAGTAAAGTAAATTAAAAACATACAGCTGAACCTGACTCAGAATGGAGCCAAAACTATTAATGGTTTAACTCTCTGAGCCTAAATGTGTGAACAGGATTCATATTATGATTGTGCAGTGCAAAGGAGATTTCAGAATAAACTATGATAATATTGATGATAATTTGGTGTGTTGGAGTTAGCAAGACAGATAGGTTTAACTCCTCAGACATTACCCAGGCACATGTGCAAGATAGATTTTTCCTCTTTGCCCACATCCTTAGGAAGGCAAATGAAAGGTCAGAACCAGTCTAGGTTCTAAGGTGTGTACATGTCTTTGACTAAAAAGAATCTGGGACACAAGCATGCCTTCTCGTCCTGAACATATCAGTGCAGATATTTTACAAGGCAACTGTGATGGACAGGAGGCTATCCTGTCTGTGAATGGAAAAACAGCCTATGGGAATGCTATTCCAGCACCCAATCACCTTTTTTTGGGGGGGGGGGAGGAGGGGGTGTAACATTGGTGGAAACCACAACAGGAGTTACTTGAGATCTGCCTCAGGGTTTGAAGGGTAGCTCTACCTGGTAGCATGGCAGAGTTGTTAAACTTCACCTCTGGGAAAGAATAGAATACCCAATTGTTTGGCCTGTCTTGGGTGATGAACAGATCTTGTATCTTTCAGTCCAAGTCTTGGGAAAGGGCAGGCCGGTGTGAGTGGTATCAGGTATATGTAAAAAGATCCAGTGGCTAGTCAATAAACCCCTGTTTGTACCTGAAAGCATTAGAGAGAATTCGGACCACACTCTGAAGCCATAACATATTTTATGTACCTTGGCCAGGTTTCTCATTCTACTACCTGAAGAGTTGTTCCACTGATCGGTTCTTTACAACCAGCCTGTAAATTATATATATAAAAAACCCAACTTTGTCACATATATACAATTCATGCCTCAGTGATCTCTGTTTTACTTGCTTGCCACAAACCTTACCTCATGGTACAAACCAAAACCCTTTTACAGTTGCCATTATAGAATATCTTGTAACTGAAGAAAAAGTGTACAGTTTAAAAGAAATCTGGTGCTCGCCCCGATCCTGAGAGACTTTGTAGGTCCACTCAGTAGAAAAGACCTTTCACAGTGACATAGAAATATTTTAAATAAATAAATATTTAGTTTGCTCATGGATTGATGCATTTTTTAGGTTTATTTTTTCCTTTAAAAGTCATCTTTGATGTGAATGCTCCCATTGATACTTACTAAGTAGGTATTACATGTTAATGCAACAGGTCAGCTTCCTTAAAATTGCTAATAACTCACAAGTTCAGCCATGCAGACATTGTGTTTTCATCGTACAATGCACTGCCTCTGTTTCTACATGTGTGGTCTGTTGTACATACTTCTTGCAGCTGTTGATTTCAGCATTTTGATTGTCAGTAATGCCATGATTAGCAGGGGAAAACCTGTTCTCTGGTTACAAGCTACCTTAGTACCTCTTGAAATCTCATGAACTCTTTCTCACTGCTGAACTTGATATTTTGTATAACAACCAGAGTATCTCCCAAGCTACAATAACTGTTTTTCTTCCAATTAAAGTTGTACATGATTCAAGTAAAAAAGATTAAAGCCAGTTAAATGGGCAACGTGTTAGTGAGCACCTGTCAAACAACATACTCTTTGTGTTTATAACTTAATGAATTACTCTATCTCAGTGTTCCGGTTTCAATGGTACAGAAGAAGAAAGGTCAGCTAAACTGAAATGTCTTTCACTTACGTGTAATACAGGCCCCGTTGCTTTTTACCCAGAAGTTTGATTTTTGCTTATTTGGTACCAAAATTTGTACCTCAATTAATATCCTGCCAATTAGTTTTTAAAAGATTCTCTTGGCAGCATGTTAAAAGGATCTTGATTCACAAAGGCCATGGCAGAAAATAATACTTCTGTAATACTAAGCTTCTGCAGGTGGTCTCATTTACATGGGAGAAATTGGACCTTTGTGTGGCTGAAAACTAGAGGTTAGGCCTAGTTCAGGTATTCTTAAAAAAAACCTTATTATCTTAGTTCATGAATACAGCATTTAGATGATGAACCAGGAGTTGATAAATATTGATTTTAGTGATTTCTGTGGTTTCATGAAATTTCAAAGTGGTCCGTATCCATGGGATGGCCCATAGTTTACTGACAGTCGAATCAGGTGGGTAACTGGGTTTGTCTGAAGCAACAGAACAAAGTTTGACTCCAGTGGCACCTTGAACACCAATAACATTTAATTCTGGGTATAAACTTCCGTGTGCATGGAAATGGCTACTGGAAAAGGTATGGTCCTGGGTGCTTGGCTGATAGACTTTGGCCAGCAGCAAAATAATTTCTTTGGAGGGGGAGATAACTCACACAATCTTGAGGGTGGCAGATTCCAGCCATGACTGTGGTCATTTCTTTGTTGGTAGGATTGCCAATTCTGTATTGAAACATTCTTGTAGATTTAGAGTGTAGCCTGGGGAAAGGAAAGACTTCAGTGGGTTATAATATCATAGTGTCCACCTTCCAAAGCAGCCATTTTCTCAAGGGGAACCAGTCTCTCATTGGCTCATTAGGTTGGCATTCTGTGTACTATATTATACTCTGGTTTCTCTTCAGATCATATAAATCGTGTACTATATTATAGGTATTGCAGTGGTGTGTGTGTGTGCGCGGGCGTGCGTGCTGTAATTCAGAGGGATATCAGGGTTCTTACTGTAGTGGGAGGCTTCCAGGTATGCTGTTTTGATGCCTGCTGGTGGGAATAAATAGGGCTTTTGGTAAAAACTGGAAGTATGGCAGACATGCCAGTATTTTCCAAAACTCTATAGCATTGGCAGCGTCACTTTTTTTTTTTTTTTTTTACCAAGGGTGACATGAGTGTCCTGGTATGCCAGGTCCCACCCTCCATTTATTTCTCAAGGTTTCCAGTTGCAGCTAGGTGGCCAAAGTATGGAAAGGACAGGGTTAGTTAGGATCTTGATCATAAACGTTTCTTCAAGCAGTGGCTTGGAGATAAATCTTGTTTCCCTTTGGTGAAAGGGAATCCCCTGTAAAATAATAGCTCTTTCAGGTACTTTTAAAGCGGCAAGTTTAGGTGTGGGAAAATTTGATGGAAATTCTAGTTACAATGCCAAAAATAACTTCTTTGCTCAGTCTATGGAACACCCAAGTGTTTCAGGTTTATTAGCAAGCTCAGTGCGTAGAAAATGAGAAAAAATCGTGGCCAACTATTCTATCACATAGTGTTGGAAACTGTAGAAAAGTGAGAAGGCTAAAATGCTAGGATTGCATTCCCAAGCTTAATAGGGAATGCAACTTCAAACAATTTGCAAGGACCAAACCTAAAGAAACAGTTGGAATTCATGTTTCATATGGACTGTCTAGTACAGAGGAGCCTATGTTCTGAAAAGCCTAACTATAGTGGATGGATGACCGCCCCGATTCTCTGTAAGAAGTATTAGCTAGCTGCCTGGAAGTAGTGACGAAGCGGCTCAAGCAGAGTTATCTGAAGCTCAGTCCTTCAAAGACGGAAGTCCTATGGCTGGGCAGGAAGGGACCATGTGAGGAAGTGCGTCTGCCCACCCTGGATGGTGTGCAGCTATCAGTGGCTCACTCCGCCAGGAGCCTGGGCATGATCCTGGATGCTTCCCTCTCAATGGAAGCTCAGATCATGACAGTAGCTGACATTCTACCATCTTCACCAAGCCAAACTACTAGTGCCGTACTTGGCCCTGGAACACCTAACCACAATTATCCTTGTGACAGTCACCTCTAGACTGGACTTCTGCAACTTGCACTACACTGGCCTGCCCTTAGCCTTGATTTGGAAACCACAGCTAGTCCAAAATGCAGTGTCCAGGGTCCTCACACCAACACCGTGGAGGTCCCGCATCCAGCCCATCCTCCAACATCTACAGTGCCTACTAGTTGAATTCCAGATCAGGTTAAAGGTTTTGGTAATCACCTTCAAGGTCATATGCAGTCAGGGCCCAGTACCTAAGGGACTGCCTTTCTGTCTACACCCCTCAAAAAGCTTTGCTCTCTGCCACCTCCAACTGGCTAGTGATCCCTGGCCCTAAAGAAGCCCGCTTGACTGCAATCAGGGCCAGACCTATCTCTGTTCTGGCCCCTACCTGGTGGAATGAGCTCCTGGAGGAGATCAGGGCCCTAATGGCACTAAAACAGTTCCACAGAGCCTGCAAAAGGGAGCTCTTCTGCCAGGCATTCGGTTGAGCTCAACTGGAACTAGTAACACCAATGGGCCCCTGAACTCCCTTCCAGGAATCTATGTACCTGAACTGAACCATGGACCTATTTGATTCTTCTGTTAAATAGTTATTCTCTGTTGTTATTATTATTACTATTGATGCATTTTACTTGACACTAAACTGAATTTGATGTATTGTTCTTTATGTTCCATGTGAACCGCCCTGAGCCTCAGGGAAGGGCGGTATACAAATGCAATCAATCAATCAGTCAATCAATCAATCATATTTTGCTGCTATTTCACCAATTGCTGCTAATCTCACATCAAAATATAAAGAATCCTGGAGACAGTTATCTGGTATTTGGAATGGGTGATTTGTACTGAAATTAGAATATAATTTCTTAATTAAGCTAATGAAAATTTATTAATTTTTTACAGCAAAAGCACTAATTGTCTTCTCAAAAGTATAATCTTTTAATGTTTTGTGGTTTTAAAAAAGGGTTCCAAATGTCAGAAGGAACTGTCTGAACACATATGCAGATGCATTTTAACATATTTATTAGATTATTTTAGTCGGCACTTGCCCAAAGGTTCTCATGGCAACTTACAACATTAAAAACAATAATTAAAAATATATATAAAACAAAGCAATATACAACAAATAAATAGAAAACATTTTAAAATTAAATTTTTGAAACATTAGAACACTAAAATATGTGGCTATCACCATGCCACTATAAAAACAACCTAAAAACAACCTAAACTAGTAGCTATCCACCAAAGACTAATTTAAATAATTAAAAAAATAATTTGCATGCCCAAGTATGTACAAGAGGCCCCAAGATCATGGCCAAAGGGAGTGGAAAAGGTTGTAATGGGAGAGGTGGTCCTGTAGGTATCAGAGTTTGGAATGTTAACACCAACATTTTGAATTGGATCCCCTCTCCCCCTCCCACTCCCGCTTTCCTGCTCGTCTGCCACTGCTTCGGCTCCCGCGGGTAGTGCAGGTGCTGTCTAAGCCCTAGAGGCCATCCCTAGAGGCCCTCAGGGGCCAGACAGCTGCTGCCTCAGCCCCTGCGGTTTGTACAGCAGCAGCTGCCCAGACCCTAGGAGCCGGTGCAGCCACTGCGAATGCCTTTGGGCTGGTACGGCTGCTGGCTGGGCCCTCCATCTTCTGATGCACTTCATAGGTAGGACAATGGACGTCATGTCTGTCTACATTTCTGTTTGATGAGGTATGCCAGAAGATGTGTCCCACATCAAAAATGCTGATCGTGCTACCATGGACACTTTTATCCAAACATATCCTGAGAATCTTTAAACAGTCTACAGCTGTCAAGAGAACACCATCACGTCTCAGAAATGACACTCCAGCTAATATTTCAGTCTTCCCCAGCCCCATGACCTTTATCTTGGATGGATTCAACCTCAGCCAGCTCCCCCTTAACCACTGGGTCACAACATCCTGATGCTGAGTCCTAAGAGCATTGCTACTGGCTGTTTATCCACCATGAACCTTGAACCACTATGTAATCACCCTAGTATCAGAATGTGAGAGGAACTTTTCGTATTGAATTGGAACTACTGGCCTATTTGTTCCCCTGTTTTGTTCCATTTGCCATGCTATATGAAAAGCCACTGTAGAAACTAATGTATGTATGATATTGACAGAAGGTCCTTCCATGCAGTTTAAGACTGATCAGAGATGTGGAAACTGAGAAAGGCCACACAGCCTTTTAATGCTGTTCTGTAATAGAGTTTAGGATTTATCAGGCAAGTATAGAAACATAGGCCAGGAGTAACAGTGGTCAGGTCTCCTGTTATATCGGGAGGTCCCCCACTGCCACCCAGCAGGCCAGCAGAGAGGAAAAATGAAGTAAAGATCATCATCAAATCAACAGCATGACATCATTTCTGGGGCAAATCCAGAAGTCACTTCATGTTGCTCTAGGACTTGGCAGATTCTATGCTTCAACTTACATGTGTTTTTTCTGTTCAAAATCAGGTTCCCTGTACTACTTTCAGCACTTTTAAAGTAAGAAAAGTATGTCCTTAACAGAAACTTATTTTCCATAACAGTATGGGGAGTCCTGTTTTCATTAGAC